>NW_024498795.1:6068378-7268378 GCF_017590055.1 Onychostruthus taczanowskii
GCCTCGCCGCTGCCCCCCGCTCCCAGCGCCGACAGAGCCGGGCACGGGCGCTCCGCGGCTGCGAGCGCGCCCTGCGCTGAGCCCCGCGGCGGGGACGGCACAGAATCGTCAGAGATAAAAGGGAGCGCTGGAGATCACCTAGTCCGACCCCCTGCCAAGGCAGGGGCACCTGGAGCAGGTGACACAGGAACACATCCAGCTGGGGTTTGAGTGTCTCCAGAGACGCATGGAGGTCCAGCGCTCTGCCAGCCTCAGTGGGAAGTTCTACCTCATGTAGTGGTGAAACTTTTTGTGTTTCAGTTTATGGCCATTGCTTCTCATCCTGTCACTGGGGACAACTTAAAAGAGTCCGACGCCGTCCTCTTGGCACCCACCTTTGAGATACTTGTATATATTAATGAGATCCCCTTCAGTCTTTTCTGACGCCCAGAGTCTCTCCTCATAAGAGAGATGCTCCAGACCCCTAATAATCTTTGTGTCCCTTCGCTGGACCCCCTCCTGGAGCTCCTTGTCTTTCTTGTACTGCAGGGTAAATATTTGCTGTTGTGAGGAAAACAGTCTGTGAGAGACAGCATCCTGCAGGGGGCTGTGCATATGCTTAGTCCTACACACCATGTGCTAGGCTAGGCACGGGATGGGGACTGCTCTGGTTGTGAACCATCTGAATCCATCTCCTTTTTCTTTTCTTTTCTTTTCTTTTTTATTTTTTTTTTTAAGCTTTTCCTGCTATGTGCAGAAATAATTGAAAATAGTAACTCCATTCTTTTGCCCAATCCCGGTAGTACACACCCATTTTGGATTAAAATAGTCAGCCTGAGGTTAGTAGTAGGTTGCAGCCCACATATCACATACCAAATTTAAGTAAAACTCATCAGCTTAAGGCTGGTCCTCTGAAATCAATGAAGAAGAAGCCATAAGCATTCTGCTCTGGGTATGCAAGGTTCTAGAATTTTTGGAGAAGGGTTGCGCACAATAACCCTAGGAAGGCAGAAGAGCATCATCCATCAGATATTTTAAATCAGAGCCTCTCTGTTCTGCTTACAGTTTTTGAGGTTTTTGGTTTTTGTTTTTTTTTTTTTTTGGTTTTTTTTTTTTTTTTTTTTTTTTTTTTTTTTTTTTTTTTTTTTTTGGTTTTTTTTTTTTTTTTTTTTGGTTTGGTTTGGTTTGGTTTTTTTTCCCTGCACTAATTTATCAGGTAAAATTGCTAAAGGGAATTGAAGAAAATCTTGATCAGTCATTGTGAGATTACTGCCAGGTCATTAGATGCTTCCTGGCAATAAACTGTTGTGGCATTCATTATAACTCTAATTAGCTCCACACGGAGTCCTGCACTCCGTGTGGACAATAGGCTAGATGGAGATGTTTGCCCACTTCCAGAGATCCCAAATCCTAGGCCAAGGAAATGCCTGGAGCAGAGCAGTTGTTATCTCCATGGAGGAAAGCACTGAAGTATTGCTAGCAGAGTATTCACAGCCTGTCAGGAGAGAGATTATCAAAAGACAGAGATCAAAGAAGAGGCTCATCAGAGAGATGTTTTTGATTTAATTAAGCTCTTTTATTTTTCTTTTTTTTTTAGGAGAATTTAGCAGAGAAACAAAACACAGCATGTTTTTTAGACAACAAGTAAAGAACATTGCAAGGATTCTGGCTGCTTGTTGCCTTTCCACAAGAATGCCTTATACACTAAAGTATTTCAATAAGCACATGGGATACACTCCCTGATGTGGAAAAACTACAGTTTGCGCTCAGCACGTTCAGTTTAAAGCAGCTTCTAATTAGTTTTACAAATTTCAGCCAGTAATTAGTTCTACAAATTGACAGAAGATAGAAATTTTTAAGGTTTTACACCATCCCACTCCATTCTTTTACAAAGAGTGTTGTGGGTCAGGATCACCTTTCCATAGATTCTTTTGGGGGTTTTGTGATGTTTTTTAAAATTTCTGTATCTTTCATGTGTGCTATTAATCATCTGTCCCTTTCCTTTGGTCCAGATTTTGTAATCCTTGAAGTCTGGGATTTTTTTCATTACTGTATATGCGAAACATTATGCCACCTGAATTAATTTCAGCAACACACACTGGAATTACATTTTCATAGAATCATAGAATGGCTTGGGTTGGAATGGTCCTGAAAGACCATCTAGTCCCAAGCCCCACTGCCATGGGCAGGAACACCTGTCCATTTTTCAGAGAGCAATACATCTCACTGACTTCAAAGCCATATATAACTACATGCCCACTTGCTGTCTGGACTCAGTACCACCAAAATACGAGACAGTGCCCGTCTATTTGCCCAGGAAAGCAAGTCAGATTCTCATCTTTCATCCTACCTGGGGAAGTTTCTCATATACACACCAGTGCAGTGTGAGCTCTCACTAACAGAAGTTACAGCCCAGACCTCAAAAGTTTCTTGCTGAATAGAACTAATGGCTAATTAGCTAGCTACAAACAAGCAAGCTGTTTAAAACAGTAGCACAAAGATGACCCAGTGGAAGTTGTTCAGGCTGAAACAGCAGAAGAGAGGTTGTCAAGGGCAATTTTATTGTACAGTCAAAAAATATAAAGAGCCTAACATATAGTACTTGTTTAAACAAAAAGCCTATGAAAAACAAAAAACAACAAAAAAGGTATCCCCAAAAATTTTGAGTATCCCCAAAATTAGGGAGATAAGAAGAGAGAAAAACAACAAGCAAACATGTTCCGGTATTAAAAAGTTACTGATGCTCACTCTTCCAGGAACTGGCATAATCCTTGTGTTTGTCTGCATGCAAGACGCTGTGGTCAGGAAAACATTTTTGCAGAATTGGTCATGTTGCAGTGTTTTCAAATGGCTGATTAAAAATAAAGGAAAACAAATCTTTGCATCCCAGAACTTTTCTTTCTTTTTTTTCCCTTCCTTTTGTAGCATTTTATTCAATGAATAATTATAAGTTTTGAAGCAATGGTGTACCTCACTTCTTTCTAACCAGCTGTATTTTGGTTTCGGGAGGTACAAAGCCAAGTGGCTTTGGTTTTCAGCAGCCTTCCTCTAGAGCTTTCAAGTGATGGCATGGTGTCCTTCTGTGGTCTGGAGCAATGGCAGCTGGGGCTGCTGATGTCCTTCTCTTTGCCCCTACTCACATGTGTCTGCCCCACTGTGGCTCATGCTGGTAGAAGACTAGTTTAAAAGTTTTCTAGTTTTCTATGTTTAAAAGTTTTCTATGACCTCAGTCTCCTCCTCCCTAGAAGTGGTGTAATGGTATTTAGAAAGCCTGTATTGGTAGGAAACTGGATGCTTTTGAGGTTCTGGCAGTGTTTGTAAGCTTATGAAGGCATCTTACACTTCCTTCTCCTGCTTCCTTTCTCTGTGAGTGACGTAGGTAGAGAAAGATCCATCCAAGACCCTGATGTGTACCCAGATCCTGAAACTGCTGTTGTCTGTCCCAAACACTGATGAGTTACTTCCTTTCTCCCATGTTACTTCCCCTCTTGATTTCTTGGCAAGCATCTTTCTCACACAAAAATGTTATCCCCCCCCTTCACTGGCTAATTCAATCCCGACCCTCCTACTATGGGCTGCCATCCCAGCTCTTATTCCCAAGGCAGGGAACAGGAGGCAAGTTAACTCCCTGTTGCCCAGGAAGAAATGCCTCTGCATCCCTTGGATGACAGAAACGTGAAGTACAGTAATGACTGCCACCACAGAAATCTTTCTGGTGCTTGCCCAAGAAACTGCCAAAATCTCTTAAAAGGAAAGCAGCTGCTGCTGAGCAAGCTGTTCCTTGACTGGGAGGAGCAGCTTCCAGCTCCTAGATCCCATACAAAATCCAGTGTTTATGAAATGGCTAAAATTCTGGGAGATGCTATTTTTGTTTGTTTGCTTATTTGATCAAAGTAAATGTTTAGTTAATCAAAATTTTTTTATTTAAACAAAGGCTAGAAAAGGACTGCCCTGGAAAAGCATCATGAGAGTCCTGAGACATGAAAACCAGAGAAGTACAGGAATGACCCGGTGGAAATAAGAGCATGATTCTGATGTCAGCTACACAGGTCTTAAACCACTGCAATTTATTTTTTTTTAGTTTGAGAAGGGTTATTCCATTTCATTGCACATGCAAAAAGTGAATTAGGTTCTTTATAACTCACTGGTTCCAGCGTTAATACCTGGAGATTATGTAGCTGGCTGCTACTTCATTTTGTTGTAGAGTTGCTTCATGTTTTAACATCTTCTGTTTATGGCAGTTGGATGGTCCAGACACTCCCTTCTGAAGAGAAAAATCTGCTGGAAAATGTTGGAGGGGAGTAAACCTCTGCAAGATTCTACTTGCAGCTTGACTGCCGCTTGACTGCCAAGAGCTCCAAAAAGCACCATTATTGCCATTGAGTGAAACCTGGAAATTGTTTGTGCAAAGCTTAGCAGCAAGCTTCTTGTTGGACCTTGTAAGAGATGCACTGTTCCTAAAGTATTTGGGAAACATTTTGACATCTTTGGCATTAGAGATGTATGTTTGTCAAGAGGGTCAAGATTACTCACTGCTAATCCCCAAGGCAATCTCCTATCAAAGGAGTGAAAAATTATGCAAGACTTCTCATTCTTTACAAATGATGTCCCATAGCCTCAAGCTGGTGATAGTGCAACTTTTCTCCGCTGTTAGATGGGGAAAGAATTTTAAAAAAAGCTTTTTGCTTACATCAGAAAAACAGAAGCTGTGGTATAACTTGAGAACACTGCAAATACCATAGCAAATTAGGTACCAAGAAGGGACAAGAACTAGCTAAAGCAAAATATTGGCTCAATTAAAGAAGAGATCTAAATTAGCTTCAGATGGATTTAGTCTGGAAGCTAGGATTAGGGCTTTCTAAGTCTTTGAAAAGCTCAGTCAGAAAGATAAATGAAAAGTAAACTAATTTAAAGGTACAGCCTTATACAGGTAAAAAGAAATGTCTGAGAAGTCTTGGAAAGCAGAAGTCAAGACTCAGTGATCCAACAGATTATTTGTCCATATTGCTGAGTAAATTGGCCAGTGGGCTCGGTTTGACTGGGGTAGAGTTAATTTTCTTCCCAGTGGCTGGGATGGGGCTGTGTTTTGGATTTGCACTGAACACAAATTAACAGGGTTGGTAATAGAGACATGTTTTTGTTATTGCTGAGCAGGTTGACACTGATCCAAGGCCTTTTCCGCTCTTCGTACTGCTGTGCTGGGGAGGAGGCTGGGAGCATGTGGGAAACTGGGAGAAGACATGTCTGGGGCAGCTGACACCAACTGACCAAAGGAATGTTTATTTGACATCATACTCCATTTATAAGTGTGGGAATAAGGAAGAAGGGGGGGACATTTGGAGTGATGGAGGCTCTCTTCCCAAGTCTGTGCCATGTGTAGGGGGGCCCTGCTCTCCTGGAGTGGCTGAACACCTGCCTGCCCATGGGAACCAGTGAATTTATTCCCCTTTTTGCTTTGCTTGCGTGCGCAGCTTCTGCTTTGCCTATTAAATGGTCTTTATGGGAACTCGTGAGTTTTCCAGCTTTTACCCTTCTGATTCTCTCCTCAATCCCACTGGTGGGGCAGAGAGTGAGTGGCTGCCTGGGGCTTGGTTGTTGGCTGGGGTTAAACCATGACAGCCAGTCAACACCAGCTGTTGAGGCTGGACATCAGGTCACAAAGGAATCAAGTTAGAGCTCTTTCTGCTGAGACTGAGATCATCTATGTGATTTTATGGAATCAGTCCAGCAAAATCAATCCAGTTGCTGCATCCTGGAAATTCTTTATTGAATTTGTGAATTTGTACAGTAAGTTCTTGATGAAAGCTCTGTATCTTTTTATCAAACTCATTTTCCACATGAACCTTATGAAAACACTGATGTGAACTCACAAGGCTGTGCGAATCCTTTGTTGTGTATCATTCCATACAAAACCATGCCTGAGCATGCAGGTGTTTGCAGTGTAAACACCAATCCAAACAAAAGCCTATTGTGATTTCCTGTACCAAGGCACAGCTCAAAACAGGGGGTCACTATCTGGGGGATATTCAAGGTTGTAATTTTGTTGTGTCCATAGCTCTTGTAACATGCTCTGTTTGGCAGGTCCTCATTTTGAGCTGCCAGTTTTGAGAACAGTTTGTAAAGATGGCGTGATGATTGTCCTGAATGAGTCCCTGGACATGACAAGAACTCAGTTTACTTTTGGTGGCGCTAACATTGGTTTGCTGGGCTCCTTTCATGCTTCTGGCATAGGTGACACCTGTTACTTGCTGCTTGGAAGGGAATGTGAAGATCAGCTTTACCCAACTATTGGTTGTCTGGTTGGAGTGATAACTGGAGATCTCTACTTCAAAATTCAGGCAGTCTTTGCAGCAGGTCGGTGATACCTTCTTGCCTTCCAGCTCATTGCAGGAGCAGCCCAGTGAGGTTCTCATAAATTACAACTGGATTTACTGAATAGACATGCTGTTTCCTTCTAGCAGTACATTCCACAGTAGACTATTCTTGTATAGAGTGGTGCAGTATCTGGTTTACCACCATTAGCTTTGTATGAGGTGAAGGAGCCTGTGTTTACTACCAAATGAAAGGAGAGCATACACAATTCTCCTTTTAATTAAGCTTAGCCTTATAAACTATGAAAAGGGTTTTATACTAAGGCCAAAGTTTTATTGTCAGGCAAGCAGGCTTCTGTTGTGCATACTGCCAAGGAGAGATAACAGGGCTCTTGTACTTCAGAAATTTGTCCTGCCAAGTGAGCGTCAGGTTTGTCTAAAACATACCCAGCATGTGCTGCCAGCCAGAGCAGGTTTGAACTTACAATGATTTTTCTCATTAAATCTGCAGGCAGTGAATGTACATTGATGGGTTCTTCCTCTGGTTATAGAAGACCCAAACAGGGACCTTCCAAACAAGGCTCAAATGAAAATTTTCAAATGAGAATGCATCTATCCATCCTGCCCTTACGGTAGTTTGGGCAGTGAGAAGGGCGTCTGTAGCCAGCTTGTGGTGTCACTCCTACCTTTTTGTCTGCATCAGTGGAACTGGGTGTTCATTAGGAACAATCATGAGGCAACTGCAATGGAGAAACTAAAATCCAATTGTAAGCCATGTGATGTCAGAGGAGACTTATCTTACGTCTTAGTCCTTAGTCTTACATAATAAAGTTGATTCCTTTGTTTAGATTTAACAGTGAGGGGATCTTTGCACTCCCAAAAGAAAACAGGAAAACAATAGGAGAAAGGAATTTCAGAGGGAGAAAAATCTGATAATTTTGATGATAAGAAAGAAATTCTCATCAATTCATAAAATCTACAGCATAAAAGATAGAGTTCCTTTTTCCCTCCCCCCCTTTTTTTTTTTTTTTTTTTTTTCTGCTATGAATAACATTTTTGTGTGTTGAAATGAGCTTAAGTCTAAGTTTGGGAGTGTGACCTCCCCTCTTTCCACCACTAGTCTAAACAGCCCTGAAATGCAAAGGATTTTTGATGTAAATTCAAAATTCCCTTTTTGGGTCTATATCCTTCATGAAGATAAATTAACCCTTAAAGAAACCTGAAGTTTTGCAAAGTTTTGACAAAAAAATTTATAATCATTGCTGGTAATGATGTTGGCATTTTTCATTTCAGGACAACTCCTTGCTTAATGTTTATTTCAATTTCCTTGTACAGCAGTGGTAGTACTGCCTGTTTGTGGACCTCAGAATCTGGCTCCAACACAGATAATCTCAGTTTCTCCAAACCTAAAAATAAATAAGAAGTTAATGTGCTTTGTTTTGTAGGTTTTTTTAATATATATTAATAAAATATTATACATGGGGGAAAAGAATGCATTACTTTATCAATAGCTTTAATTTTCTAATGAAAAGTAATAATATAGTAATCTCTTCAAATAAGCAATAACTTCTCAGGACCTGAGGTGCTGATTATCCTGACGTAACTAATAGCTAAGAAACTATCTGGAGTAGCAGAACCCGGAAATATGCACAATGCAGCCTGTTTTATCAGTCCAGCTATTTTACCCTCCTTCTCAATCAGTTCTTGCGGTTTCTTTAAAGATGATGGGTACATTAGGTCCAAAAATCCTGCAGTCCTCCACTAGGAGGCTTTAAATGTTATTTTTAGGGCAATTAAATGTAAAAGAATAGTTCTATACTAGGTCTGCACTCTAAGGGTCTGCAGACTTACCTTCATCACACATAGATCATGGAATCATATCTCTCATTTTCACAGTTAGAAAAGTTTTAAGAATAGATGAGAATAAAAAAGTAATAGAGTAGTAAGTCTTGAAGGTATAGCTTAAAGAGAACTAGCACTAATTACCTTCAGCAAAGGAATCAGCAAAGTGAAGGCCTATCTGCAGAACAACCTTAAAGAGAAGCTACATGGTCATAATCTTTCTTATGATATCAGAAGGGTGGTAAAATGGATTAGAAAATAAATCTGATGCTCTGGCAGAGACAAAATATTTCACCAAAACCCAGAAAGAGTCAGAAGTCTCATTTTGGTGTTAGAACATATTAAAAAATTCCAATTCAATCTTCAAGGCTTGGTTGAAGTGAGTTTGAGCTAGTAGTGCCAAGTAATTCCTTTCAGTAAGACAAGTGGCTGGAATGGTGATGTGGTCCCTGACCCCCTGATCCAAGTGTTCATGCAGTCATTAGCAAGGGAAGAGCCTAGCCTGTGAGCAATTTGGACTTTATGTGAGCCACTACTGTTCACTTAACTTCTGGGCTTGTGACTTGACTGTAATCCCTCTTCCAAAAAAGCTCAGATGAACTGCGTCTTGGTGGGAATATCCCTTTGGCTCCTACACGGAGAATGGGAGCACTTGGGCATCTGGTTGACTTAGGTCATAGCAATTTCCAATAGCCTGAAAAGTAAGGAAAACAGACCACTGGAAATAGGAAAGGATCTGGGAAGCTGGGTCCCAAATGATTTGCACAGAGGATGAGGAAAAAATTGAACTACTCTCTGGCTTTATCCTGCAGGAAGGGAAGGTTAACAATACTGTGGGAGTTCAAAGAATTCCATCCAGATGCAAAGCTGCCTGGGCGTGTTATCCCACAACACCAGAAAGTTCATAATATCTTATTTATTCCATCACAGGAGCGAGGACACAAAGATGTCTTTGAGGAGGAACCTATTGCACACGCATTTTTGGACTTGTCACCCAAAAAAATAAGCTCACACCGAGGGCTGGCTGATTGGTTTATCTAGTCCAAATGAAGTGTGATAGGTAAGTAATCAGGCTCAATGTATGTATGCTGTGTTAGTGGCACATCAGGAGTGAAATGTGGAAGAAAAAGGAATGCAGAGATTTTTGAAGATAAGATTACCTAAATCCTGCCTTAAAGCAAGACATGCGGCTCCCGGCTCTTATCTTCATGAAGGATCTGTCTGCAGATCAAAGAAACAAAATCAGGCTACAGCTTCTTTTTTTCAAGATAAGCCAATTTTTCACTGCCTCTCCTCTAACTAGCACTGGCATGCTGTACACTGCTTGCTTTTGTGTTTGCTTATCAAAAGGTATCATGAGATAATTAATGCATATAAGCTAGAGCTTTCCAGGAGAAAGAAGTTTTCCTTTATTTTCAGATCTTAATATCCCGAAGTTTTGTTCCATGTCCGTTCTGAGAACTTTACAGATCAACTTTTCATGGGTAGCTGAAGGACACCACAGCAAGCACAGCCTTCTATTTAATCTATTTCTCACTGCGGCAAATTACAAACTAAAATCTTCCCTGTGTATTTAATCTAATATAAATCTTAAAATACAATTGAGGGAAAGGATGTAATACATAATTTGAAGCTAATCCATTAACCTATAGGTTAATAGCATTCATACCCTTAAAAAAAGGAAATTCTGAGAACTAAATAACACCTTTGTAATATTAGCTCTCTATAGACAGGTCTTGCGAAACAGCAGAGTACTTTTCAAAGGAAAAGATGGAAAGCCCTCTGAAAACATTGTGTCTGCGCCGACTCCTGTACCAAATCCTTTCCAGCGCTAGGGGCAGACCTGGAGCCCTTTTAGCTCCTGGTACCAGGGGAGTTCACCTTCTTCCTTCTGTCCGTTTTGTACGAATGTGAGTCTTGCAAGCTCCTTCTCCTCCATAAAACTCTTCCTCTTGAAACAGGGCACAGCCTTCCTTTCACTAATTTCACTTTTATTTCAGTAAGCTGTCCCACCTCACAAATGCATGAATTTTGCCAAGGGAGCAGTTAGGACTAGGCACGGCCAGACTAACAAGGTGGTTACGCCCTCTGAGTGCATCAGAGTGGAGAAAGCAGGGATAAAGGCAGAATACTCTGTTTCTACTGTTCAGCAAGCAGTATATGATTAAAAAAAGAAAAAGAAAAAAAAATTAATTCTTGATCAGGAGTCAAAGAAGAATCAAACCTAATGTATTTAAACAGGGGTTTCATAAATGTAACAGCTTGATTTTTAATAATGGAACTCAGGACAGGATTATCCCTCCTGCCAGGATGAAGTCCTCTAAGCAGGGCTCAGTTTCTCAGTGTAAGAGCTCCTTGTTCTCTCTACGAGTGGCTTCTTAGTCTCAAAAACAAAATCAGCACTGTGGTTTTCAAAATACTGACTGGAATGAGATGCAAACAGGAAGAGTGCAGAGAGGGTGAGGTACATGCATGCAAATGTACAACCACAGCATACCCAGCTCAGTATGCTTATGGATGCCAAATTAACAGCAAAATTGCATTTAAATGAAAATGTTGCAGCCACTCCATTAGGGAACAGATAGAATTTTCTTCTGTGTTGCAACTGCAGACGGTGTCCCTTTAAATCAACGTTATTTTTATTATTATTAGTACTTTTCCTGCCTTTTACTTCCAACAAGTCTGGCTGTAGTCTCATTGCCAATGGAATATCTGAGGGTGAGTGCTGCAGCTTTTTTAGTTTTTACTTTAATATTTTCAAAGGGGGGTTCACTGGAATAAATGACAGTTAGAATATACTGAGGTTCTCACGGGCTAAATCCATCTTCATTCAGAAAGAAGATTTCCTGTATGCTGTGCTTGACAAACATATTACACTAAATCAGTACTTTGATCCCACCCAAATTCCAATACCACTGTGCATACTTTGTCTGTCTTACTTTATGAATCACTCAATAAAACACACCCAGTTTAAGATATTATTGGCAATGCTACAATGTATGTACATTAAATCTCATTTTAAACAGAAACCTTGGAACCTGGAATGTTTCCAGTGCTTGAATCCAAGAAGAATTTGAAATGCATAATGTAAAGCTTCTTAATATACCTGACACCCTTCAACTGTTCCCACAGTTAAAAAATATGACAGCTTACATTTGTACCTCAACCAGGCACCCAGGAGGTCAAGCCCTATATGATGGTAAAAGAAAAGGAAATAATCATTTTTATATCAAGTGAGCAAAGCTGATTTGAAAATTATTTTAAGAATCAGCCTAGTCAGGAGCTGCTTTAGAGCTATAATTGCTCTTTCACATCTTAGCTAATTTAATTAAACAAGGAAATTATTTTTGGACTAGACAGGTCTTTAAACTTTTGGTACCTTCTATTACAAACCATCTTGCCCTGTATGTAGTCAGATTTCTTAACTCATACTTTATCACAGTCTTCTTCAGAAATTATGCATGGGGTTTTGTGTGTATTTGTATCCCCCATAGTTCTGTGTACATTTATTTCAGATAAAAAAACTTAATTCTTTGGATTCCCTCCCAGTTCAATAGCTGAAAATTTCAGTGTAGGAACCAGCACACGTCAAGAACCATCATTGAGTTCTTCTCTTTATTTTGGGTAGCTTTTTGGTGGTTGTTTCCTCTGTTATATAATTCTTTCCTCATAGTCTGTTATCCTTTTCTAACATTGCACAAAAGATAAGCATTGAGTCTTTTTGGATATTGTCAGCCTTCACTTTGAGAGGAACAACAGTTTCAGTTTTAATTAATTCTTCAGTGAAAGGACCTCTGCTATATTTTGCATATATTTGACAGGTCTCCAAGTGTTGTGCCACAGTCTGTCCGTACCTCTGTCTGGGCTCAGTGCTACACGAAGTGTAATTACACAGTTGCTGATTGAGGTGGACCAGAAGCAGAATGAGCTCACATCAGAAGACTGAACAAGCACACACATCTGAAGGCTGCCTCCTCCAGAGGTCTAAAATACACGTGTGTAACTGACCCTGAAATTCAGTGCTCTTCCTCCAAGAGCCAGGGTTATCTAAACAAAGGGTTCTTAGGAAGTAACCTCTTGACTTCTCCACCCCTCACATTTTTAAGGATTGACAGGTCCTAGCACTTGCACAGACCAGGATAACAAGCCGTGTCCCACAACAATCATTCTCCTGACATGCTTCCCACTGGCACCTACCACCCTTCAGATCAGCAAAAAAAGAGCTTGTCTGCCTGCATAGGCATGTACCCAGTCCTCCCTGACTAAATGGATTACACACTTGCTGGCTGAATAGGGTGCCAAGAAGACTTCCAGCCAGCTCGTATTCATGTGGGTTATGAAAGAGTGCTACTCCTGAGTCCAACCTAAGTTCAGTTAAAATATGACAAAGGCCTTACAGACAAGGTGCCAGACTCCATTTTTGCCAGGATTTTGGGTTTTTTTCTGTTTTATTTTGGAAAAATGCAATGTTAGTATAAGAAAATAAGCAAGAAGGTTAAAAAACTGCCAATGAGAGCAGAATGAAATGTACTGTATACAGCAGCTTGCTGAGAGGAGTTTGGAATGGAAGAAAGTGGGGAGAGCTGGTGCTGAAGTAAGAAGAGAAAGGATCTTAGGAAGGGACCAGTTGGAGGAATGTGAAACTCATGGAAAAGAAGGTTTGGGAGTAGTAATAATTCAGCTCCATTTGTCCCTTTGAGATAGGTTCTGGGATTTTGGTAACTCATCTCTGGTTCAGAAGAATGCGAGCCATCAGCTTACATGTGCCAATATCTAAGTAGATCTAACAAGATGCAAATTTAAACTCAGTAGACCAGGAAGCAAAGGAGTGAATAAATGCAAATATATTAATATGAATATTGGGTTAGGTATTTCCAGGCAGGGACTAGTTGGGTGGGGAGGGGAGACTGCGTGGGCTGAGGAAAGGCTGGAGAGCCTGGCTGGCCCAAGGGCTAATCTAACAGGGAGGGTCTGGCCTGGCATACAACTGAGCTGGCACAGTAGGAACCATGCATTAGATTGCTACTGTCATATATGTAATGGCACCAGGTAGCAAAAAATACCACAGAAGATTTTTTTGTGTGTGTATTTTATTTTATGCACTAATTGTCATCTCAGGCCTCAAGCAGTATCAAGCACATCACTTTGCTTCTTTTGTTCTCTGTTTCTTTACCTGTAAGATGACAGTAATTTATTTCCTTTCAAAATGATTTGGAGATCTAGGATGAAAGGTTGGGAGATAAATGTATCTACTACAATGGTATCCCAGCTGCACATATAGGTGGTTGCTGGAATTTCTTGAAATAGCCAAAATTCACTCTTTTTTTTCTTCTATCAAAGCAAACAATACCAAAATAACAAAACAAACACAAACAAACAAATGCTTCCCTCTCCCCCCCCACCAAAAAATAATCAACAAATTTTTCCCCCCAGGCAATTCAGTGAGGAGAAGATTCAGTTTCTTGTTGCTCAGTCTTGTTCCCTTCTGATACGACAGTGAGCTAGACACCTCTGAGAACCAGGAAATCCAGAGCTAAGGTACAACCTGAACTCTGCATTGTTTGATCAGTGATTCAGTCTTCCTGTAACACACATATGCATGACACCGTGGCTCCTGAAGCAGAACATCTCAGAGCTGCAGCACTTTAAGTGCTCTTAAAGGAAAATTTTCTTTTAAGTGCTCTTAAAGGAAGACCTGTGTTCAGGTGAGGGCTACAAAATGAGGAATCCTGCACATATGCTGCAGTCAAACTCTGAGACCCATCTCCTCGAAACAGCCCCTGATGCAGCAATTCTTTGTGCTCTTTCACCAACTTCAGCACCTGAAAGGTCAGATACAGACAGACTTTCACTTCATTGCTATTGCGATGACAGACCCCACTTTCTTTGCTCTTTGGCCAAAGGAGTTGTGAATACCACCACTGGTCATGGTCTGAATTGAAAAATGAGGCACCAGGACTTGTCTCCTGACTTGCATGCCTCTCTTGCTTTTGCCCACACAGCTGCCATCTCCACATCACCAGTGCAAGAGGTTTACTTGAAAATTAATGGCAAAAGCCACTGCAAGCTCCAGGTACAACCTTAATTCCGCACTGGGATGTACCTCAGGTGGGTATTTCCTAGTTTTAAGAGGTTTGAGCATCACTTGAACTTGCCACAGAATTTGCTGCTGACCTGGAATGACATGAGGAACCCACAAGGCAAACTTTATATTAACCAGGCTCTTTCTCAGCAAATTTAGGTGTTAATTTATTCATGGTTGGCATATTGTGTGTTTAAATCCTTCTGCAAGGATTTGAGAGAGACAATTTGCTTCTCTGAGAGCAGCAGTAGCTGAACTTTAATGCTAAAGTCACCAGGTTTGCCAATAGTCACCAGCTCAGACTCTTGCCCAGGAAACAGCAAAAATTAAACTGAGTGATGCACAGTTAAAAACTTTTGCAACCACATGGAGTACAGATATATAAAAAAACCCAACCCAAAACAAACAAAACTCCACCCCTCTTCAGTATTTTTATTGGAGGGGGAAAAAAGAACAGGAGTAGGTAAGGGAAGAAGAGAAGGAAAACGGAAAGGAGAAGAAAGGAAACATTCTATGAGGAACACCTCTTTTTAGCAGAAATGCTTTACTATATTTTCAAATGCAAATTGACTTAAATCCTAGACTTCAGCACTGGGTTTTCACATGTATCTATACATATTAAAGCTATGTGTGTGCTTCTGTATGTATATATATATTAATCTGTATATTTACTTATGGGCCAAATTTGGTTAAACACTCTGTAAAGAACAAAGCAATGGTCCAGAAAACAAAGAGTGAATGGTTGAACCATCAAGGACAACACATGCAGGCAGACAGAATCCTGGGGGTGGCCAAGAAGACTATGAGTCAGGATTACTCAAGAGGATAAGCAGTAGCCTTGGTGCACCAGCAGTCTAACCCTGATCCATTTCTTGATAGGCTTCACAGGAAAAGAGTTTCACAGAGGAATCCAAAGGAAGACAGAGAGATGGCTGCAGATATTTATGGGAAGCTTGTCCCAAACATGAAGGTAGCCTGGGAGGAATGCAAAGCAAGTTAATATATGGACATTGAAAGCTGACACTATCTGATCAGACCTGCTTCTTCAAGCAAATGAGCAAAAATAGATAATAGTACCTTAGATAATAAATAAAATAACATGGGTGAGTTCCATGTGCAGCAGTGTTTTTGAGCCTGAGGTCCTTAGACCCAGAACAGTTTTAAATGAAAAGATGTCACCAATCAAACTACAGAGTAACTTGTTGCAAGTATGTCTCAGTGGATGTCGGGTATCTTGTGTTTAACGTGCAAGTTTGGAAGGATTTATGTAGTACTTTATGTAAATACTACACTTTTACTTTATGGAAATGTCTTGCTGATTGCTATGAACTTTTTCGAGATACATCCTGGAGATTACAATGCAGGTGTCTTTTATCATGTGCAAAGGATCATGTCAAGGAGTCTTCCATTTGTATCTTCCATCCCTAGGCTGAAGCAGTGGTGTAATGTTTGTAGTGTGTTTTTTCCATGAGATAGAGTGTGAGAATGTGAGTTTATCATTTTGCAGTTCTTTACTTCCTGGTTCCTGTAAGGGTACTTAAGCTGACTATGAGAACTCCAGCACAAAATCTGCTAGAATGTTTTGGTAGGTGTTATATTACTTGCTCCTTAACAGGTCTCATCTAACAAAACAAGGCTGTAATGAAAATTTTCTTCCATAATTAGGTGTGCTGGTTTGGAACGGCCACTCATGTGCAAGAGTCAGCATCTATCCTACACTTACAAAGTTCTATATCTGCCTCATCCTTGACCAGTGGCAGGGAATCTTATCATCAACTTGAACTTTGGATCAGACCCTGAAGGGCCCTCTGGATTTACTGAGGCCAACAAGTTTAGAAGTACCTGGTTGCTTATTCATTAAATGGGATTTTTCATTGCGTGTTGGCATTAACCCTTTTTTGTTTGTTTGTTTGTTTGAAATTATTTTCCCCCTATCATGAGTGTTGTCACTGTATGAGCCAAAGGTTTTGCCAGAGTTCCTGCTCCTTTCCTGATGGCTGCTAGTGATGGTGCTGGACCCAACTGTGCCTGAGGAGCAAAGTCTGATGTTCTAGAGGTAACACCAAGCACAAAATCCCCTGCAATTCCTGAACAATTATAATTTATAGCACACTGATCCTTGTTATCTGTGCTATGTAAATACCACATCGCCTTGCCTGCAGAGAAAGAACCAACAACCACTGAAGATCACAAGCCCATAGGAAGATCCAAAATTAATTTATATGATCCTACGTTCAGTATGACTGCTTGCAATTGTCATTGCTTTATTCAATAAATTATACTTCCTCTCTTTAAACAAATACACACATAGAAATTTTTAAAAAATCCTAAATACTCTAGAGGCAATTATGGAGCAATAATTAATTTATGATAATTAACACTATTAATACATTTTTAGGAGCACTAATTCGGGTCATTGTATACCCAGTTCTCATAGATGTATCTCATTAAGTTCTCCTTATGATGATAACCCTAATAATGCTTAAGGTAGCTTTGATGGTCTCAGACCACAGGCTTGTGAGCATTAATGCCTTTTCCTAAATGGTTGGAAAAAGGAGTCAGACCCCTTGATTCATTCAGTAAAATGAAGTGCATCAAATTTTAGTTGTGAGAGAGATTCTTAGATTCACTTCTAATGAATTCAGTAGGAGCAAAACTGGTTGTGGGGAATGATGCAGAGGAGATGTGAGAAAACTTCCTGGAAATAACTTGCAGTAATAAAGATAATAAAATGAGGTCTTGAAGTACACCTCATTTTTCTATTCTAAGTCTATTGCTATCACATTCAGCATTACCAGAGATTTGTGATGTCAAATATTTCCCCTGAATCCCTTCGTAAATTACACTGGCAGAGAATAGCACGGTTCATACAACTTAGTCATGGTGAATTTACTTGATTTACTCAGATTTTGAGATTATATATCTGAGTGAAAGAAAATGTTAGATTATCAGTATCCAGTAGGCCCTAGTGGCTCATCCAAAGATTGAACAGGTGTCAAATAGGACAGAGCTTGTTCTACAGGATTGTAAGGAAAGGGATGTATGGATTTTGAAAGAAGATTACACATTTTCATTCACCATGGCAAAGAGAATGAATTACTATGGAGATTTAATCCTTGTACAATTCACCAAATAAAACCAAAAATTGTTAAAAAGCAGCTTACAAGACATACTATCAAACACACAGTTAAAAATAGTGCTAATAAAATTGAATATTTTTTTGCAAGCAAAAAACATTTCATTTTGCTTTTCTGTGTATTAACAACTTCATCAATTATTATGGAGGTTTAAAACAAGACTGTGGAAGACTCAGGTAATATACCCAGGTAGCACTAGTACCAGTAATGGTCCTTTCCTCTATCAAGTGCCCTGGTTATCAACTGAACAGAAAATTTGTTTCATCCAACACTTTTAATATTGCAATTCACAGTGGAAAAAAATCTATTGGAACAGTTGAAATGAGAACCATCAGCAGGGACCAAAAGGTACAGCCAAAAAAAGCAGAAAACCATGTGTACCTTTGTGTCTATGTACACCTAAGCTGCCTGTTTTTAAAGCAGAAGTCGGAAGGCACAGCGGGCAGTGGGGCAATATCCTGCGTGTTTAAGCCATGGGATCCCAGCTGCAGAAACCTGGCAATTCACATGAGGATGCTTGCGGGCAACACAGTGGTGGTGGGTGGTGGCACGGCTGCCCGTCACAGAACCATTAGGGTTGGAAGGGACCTCTGGAGATCATCTGGTCCAAACCCCCCGCCAAGGCAAGGTCTCCTAGAGCAGGTGAGGCAGGAACACATCCAGCTGGGGTTTGAATGTCTCCAGAGAGGGAGACTCCATGACCTCCCAGGACACCTCGTTCCACTGTTCTGCCACGCTCAGCGTGAAGTTCTTCCTCATGTAGAGGTGAAACTTCTTGTGTTTTAGTTTATGGCCAATGCTCCTCATCCTGTCACTGGGAACCACCAAAAAGAGTCTGGAACCATCTTCTTACCTCCATGACCTCCCAGGACACCTCGTTCCACTGTTCTGCCACGCTCAGCGTGAAGTTCTTCCTCATGTAGAGGTGAAACTTCTTGTGTTTTAGTTTATGGCCATTGCTCCTCATCCTGTCACTGGGAACCGCCGAAAAGAGTCTGGAACCATCTTCTTACCACCCACTTTTAGATATTTATATGCATTAATGAGAACCCCCCTCAGTCTTCTTTTTTAGACCAAACATTGCCCAGCTCCCTCAGCCTCTCCTATGAGAGAGGCTCCAGACTCCCAATAATCTTTGTGGCCCTCCACTGAACCCTCTCTAGTTCTTTCTTGTACTTGTCTTTCTTGTACCGAGGAGCCCAGAACTGGACACAGTACTGCAGATGTGGCCCCATCAGTGCCAAGCCGAGGAGGATAACCTCTCTGCTGGCCACACTCTGGTAGGTCACGGAGCCTTCCTCCCCAGGTAACCCCACGGCGTTACGGCGCCTGGAAGCGACCCCACGGTGACCACGGCGAGGAGCTCCTTCGGGACCCTTCCTGCAAGTGACCCCGCAAACTTCACGGCAGGGGAAGAAGCTCCGTGGCCTCGCCTCAGCCCGTCGGCGGGCGGCAGGAGGAGCCCGAGCCCCGAGCTGGCGGAGGAGCGTGTAGCACAGGTGAGCGGGCCGGGCCGTATGGCCGAGCCCGGGCGCTCCCCAGCCCCAGGACCAGCCCGGGCGGCTCCGGCCGTGAGTCAGAGCGCGGCGAGGGGAGGCGCGGCCGCCTCAGCGAGCGAGCGCCGAGCGAGCGAGAGCAGCTCCGCGGGGCGGAGGCGGGGGCAGCGTGTCCGGCCCAGACCCCTCCTCCCGCCTTCCTCCGCCCGCTCCCTCCTCCTCCCTCCCTCCCTGCGCGGCTCTCCCGGGGACGCGGAGAGGCGCCGCCGGGCCCGGGGCCTGGACCATACGGGTGCCCGCCCTCTCCCACCGCCGCTCCCACCGCCCGGCCGCGGGCTGGATGTAGCCGGGCGCCCCGCGGGGGCTGCAGCAGCAAGATGGCGGGTAGGCATCGCCCCCCTCCCCCTTCCCGCACACGCCGCCTCCCCGGCGAGGCGCCAGCCCTCCCTCCTCTATCCCCCCTCCTTCTCCTCTCCCCCGCCCCGGCTTCGGGAGCGCTGCCCGCCGCTGTCCGGGCTCGGAACGCAGGGGCTGCGGGGCGGGTCGCGTCGGGGGGGCGCAGCCCGCGGGCGGGGCAGGGTCACGCGTGGCACGGAGGGTCGGCGGGCGCAGTGGCACATGGTGCGTGTGTGTGTGTGTCTCCCCCACCGCAGATCTGTCACTGCTCCAGGAGGACCTGCAGGAGGAGATCGACGGATGTGAGTGGGGACGGGGGGGGGAGCGGCGGGGCGGCTTTCGGGCGAGGAAGTGGCTTCCGCGGGGGAGCGCCCAGGGTGCATTGTGGGAGGCGGCGGCGGGGAGGAGGAGGAGGAGGAGGAGGAAGCAGCCATGGCCATGCTCCCCGCTTCCCGGTGTCCATGACCCGGTCCCGGTCGCGCGTGGGGCTGCGCCGGGCGGTCCCGCGGGGTGCGTTGGGCGGCGGGCGGGGCGGGGGCGCCGTTAGCGGCCGCCCCGGAGGGAGCGAGGGAGGGGGGGAAGGAGGGATGGAAGCCGGGGAGGCTCTGCCTGCGGGGCGGCGTCCCCTCATGGCCCGGGCATGGCAGGGCGCCGGCGGGGAGGAGCAGGAGGTGGCTAAGGCTGCTGCATCTGCAGCAGCGTGTGGGTTGCTCGTTCCTTTTATATCTCTGTGTTTTGTATATATATATATATATATTTTTTTTTTTTTTTCCTGTGTCCCCCATCCTTCCCCCTCCTCCACCCCTCCCTCTCAGGCTCCCTCTTCCTTGTGAAGGGTCTGGAGCACATGCCCTGTGAGGAGCGGCTGTGGGAGCTGGGGTGCTTAGGCTGGAGAAAAGAGACTCAAGGAGGGACCGTGCTGCTCTTTACAGCTACCTGAGCGGGGGCTGTCCCCGGGTGGGGGTCGGTCTCTTCTCCCAGGCAACCAGCGATAGGAGAGAGGCCATGGCCTCAGGCTGCGCCAGCGGAGGTTCAGGCTGGACACCAGGAGGGATTTGTTCTCAGAAAGGGTGCTTAGATATTGGAATTGACTGGCCAGGAGGCGGTGGAGTCACTGTCCCCGGAGGTGCTTAAGGCGAGCGGATGTGGCGCTCAGTGGCGTGGTCCAGTTGGCAGGGTGGCATTTGGTCACAGGTTGGAGAGACGATCTCAGAAGACTTTTCACACCTGATTCTGTGAGTCCTGACCCCGCTGGAGAGATCTGTGGAGAAGAGTTAATGTCAGGGTACAAAGTCACAGAATTGTGTCTGGGGTGGCGCAAAATTGGTACTAACTCGGGGCTGAGAAGCCTTAGCATGGCAGACTGAGATGCTTACTCAGGTGAGAATGTGTCTGTTGATCGTGTCAATACTGAGGGAGCTTCTTGGATGCAGAGGAGGATGAATTTTGGGTGGAAAGTGAAAATGGAAGTAGAGGCAAGCGCCTGCCGGACCCCCTGGTGTTGTGTGCTGTGCAGTCTGCAGGGCATCCTCTCACCAGGGCTGGAGTGCAGGGAAAAAACCTTGTGTTTTGTGGCTTACATTTTTAGAGGAGAGCTATTTAAACTTTTCGGGATTTAACTGATACATCTTCTTTTTCACTTTTGTCAGCTGATATTTAGAAGGCTTGTATTGTGCTTTGCCTGGCACAAAGAGAGAGCCTTTCCCTCAGGCTTTTTTTTTTTTTTTTTTTTTTTTTAAATTCAGTGTGATAAGTCGCTGTTTGAAAACTCTCTGTGATTACAGAGGACTTTTTCAGAAGGGACACACTTAAGAAACAAAAAGTGCGTTCTTAAGTTTCCACTTAGATTATGTTTTTAGTTGACTGTAAGACAGGAATTGAAATTATCTGTAGTCATTGGAGGGGTGACAGAAGCTGTAGGTTCCTGGTGCTGGTCTTAATGTTATGGTCTTCAAAAATGGAAAAAAAAAATGCTTGGAGATATGACTCAGTCCAGATGAGAGCATCCTGAAGGCAGAAACCATAGAAATATAAAGATTTGAAACCTCATTAAAAATTACTGAGGTTTTGATGGAAGTAGATAAAAGCAAATGTCTCAAACTTATGCATGGTATTTTTGGAGGAAAAAACCAGGACTCTGTATGAATCAATATGTCCTGTTTGGATGTAGTTCAGTCACACAGTGGCTTTTATGGTTCTAAATTTTACATGGTGTTGTTCTTGGGTGGTGTCTGTGTGCCAAAGAAAAATAATACAGATCAAGGAGACTGTACATATCTAGTTAAAAGTACTGTTTCTTGTGCAGTACTATTTGAAATAGCTGAGTTATGTACCCATACACGACATGTTTTACACAATTATGGAAGTGTTTCCAATTGGTTGGTTGCACTTATGAAAGAGACAATTAAAAAATAAGACACAAAGTTGCAACTCCTGCCTGAACCCCACCCTACACTATCCCTCTGTTGTAAATATTTCAAATGTTTGCAGCTCTTTCAAGTAGCAGAGTTAGACACTGGTTTAGGGGTGTATTACTGAAGTAGTAGAATGCAATAGTGATAAAACTGGAAGTGCTGGCAGCTTTTATGTCTGTGTGATTCTGCCAGCTGCATTCTTGTTAAAAGTGTGCTAGGCTATACTTAAAGACAAATAAGAGAGAAATACTTGCAGGCATACCTGTAGTCCTGGTTGTATAATTTAGGAGGAGGAATCAGATAAATGTAAAATAGTCTGATTGATTGACTTGCTATTTTGAAAAGTGAACTATGTTTTCAGTAAATTTTTGGGCTTTTAACTGATCTGATATCAAGCAAATAGCAAGACATGTGTGAGGGTGTGCTGGAGAAATCAGGAGTGTTTAAAACTGGATGCGTGTGTCAAGGTCTGGTTTGGACATCTGAAGCTGAGTCTCTGTTCATATGGCTCAGAACATTTCACTAGATTAGGTATTCATCTGTAGCTCATCAGTGGGCCTAGGTTTGAGTCTGAATCATGAAAGTTTGTTGTTGTATTGTTTTGGTTTTTCCCTTTGGTAATGAGAATTTCCAGTGTTTCCTACTGAAGAAGGAATCATTAAGGTGACTTAAGAGCTACCTTTTGTTGGTAATGTTCTAAAGCAATGGGAGAAAGTCCTGGACCTGAGCAAACAACCATGCACAGTTCCTGCTGAAAGTAATGAACCAAGCATCTGTGCATCTTTTAGACAGGCAGAGTGAAGAACAGCTGCTTTATGATCTTTGTCTTTTAAGGTTTCTGGAGTAAAGTGTTTTACTGGAAAGTTGGAGTTTAATCAACAACTTGTACAACTGTACAGTTTGTTCTTCTCATTCATTATGCTAGCTTGTTGGAAGCTAATTAACCTGAAATATAGAACAGTAAAATATTATCTCTTTGGAGTACTGTTTTAATAGCTGCTCGTGAAACAAAGTTTACCTTTTCTCTGAAGAAAACTTGATAAGTATTTAGGTTAATGAAACATTCTTAGATTTCAACAGGGAGCAGTAAATCTGCTGTTGGAATAGTGGAGACCTTCAGAATATATGCTGTGGAAGGCATCTATTTAAAAAAAAAAACAAAAAAAACCTTCCTTTTGTTGATTTGTTTAAGAAGTCAGAGATTAAACAAGAGCTTTTCTAAGAAAGGCTTTCAGAGAGTGGTTGATAAACCAGCTGGATTGACTTTTAAATAATTAATTTCAGCTTTGGTTTGCATTTCTATTTTGAAAGCTTCGTATTATTTTTCTGCTCTTGGTTGCTTGGTAACCACTAGAAAGCTCTGATTTTTTTTTTTCTTGAGGTGAATGCATACTTTACACCTGGTACATTAAACAGATGATTGCTTTAAGTATTTACATAGCTTGCAAATGAAATGGCATTTCAGTATTTTGATTTTAGCTGATATTTCACTTCTGTAAATACAGCTCCTGATGTCAAAGGCTGCAATAATAATTGAAAAAATTCTGGTTCTTCCAGAATTCTTTAGGCACTGGCTTTTCCTTGTTTGCTTGTTTAAAGTAAAAGGAAAAATAACCCGAAACCAAGACAGTGAGTATACCCTGGCTGAACGTACAGAAGGCTAGAAAAGAAAAATTAATTCCTAGATATGAGTTCTTACCGTGAAAGACAACTTAATTGACTCTAACCCCCCCAAATAAGGAACATACAATGTATTTCATTTATGTGAAGATAAAACTAAGAAGAATCCTTGTGTGATATTATCTATTAAAGGAAAAAAAGAATAAAGGCGCCTCACTCTAAAGACAGTTGAGTGAAAATTAAAAAATTCAAAGTGTAAGCCTGAAGAAGAATCTCCATTCCACTACTTGGATTGTTAATTTCCTTGCTCTTCTGTCTGAAATCTTGCACAATATACAAAAAGCCAGGGAAAATTTGGCTTTTATTCAAATCATTTGTGCCTACAAAATCAAAACAGAGTAGTAGAAGTGTCTAAGATAAGTACAGAAAAGAAAAGAAAACAGGCAGCAAAAATGGTTGAAAAGCAGACGTGGGCTTGTGGAAAATGAAGTGTTCTTTATGACTCTTGCCAGACAGTTTGTGCTCCCCCCTCCCCGCCTGTTTCTGAAGGCTGAGCTGATCAGTCCAGATAGATGAAATGAAACGTACCATGATGCTGACGTCTTTCAGTCTGACCATTGATGTGTGCAGGATGTGTGCTCTAAAAAACAGAGCCATCTGTAATTAGAATGCACATTTGGGAAGGGGATAGCTTTATTCAAGTCGTTATTTTAATTGTGATTTAAATCAGGAGAGAAAAGAAATTTTGAGCTGATAAGTGGTTTTAATACTGTTTTACATTTGTTTATGGAAAAAGTCTTTGTTAGTGATAGCTGACAGCTGCATTTGCATGCAGTGTCAGGACTTCTGGTGGTTGCAAGTATACATGCATGCTTTGGTGGTTATGTAGCTTACTCAGATTGTGGAACTTTACCTTTTGCCATGCTGACAATGCTGAGTTTCTTTTTTTCTGTACACTTAGTTTCCAGATGTTTTAATTAAAAATGCAGGAAATGGAGTTTTAATATATACACATTGTTTAGACAGTTCTAGTTTAGAACTGTTAAATGGGTTTTTACATACATACATATATATATATATATATATACACACACACTCCTGTGTGTAAATTAGTTTTCTATAGCACTTATTGCTTTATTTCTTTAGCAGTAAGGTAGTTTTTGCAATTGGCAAATCTAATGTTACGGTTTGGATTTTACTAGTGGATGAAACAGTTATAAAAACTAAAAACAGAATAGTGATGATCCAGCATAGCTGTATTTTTGTTATTGAGTTCTTTTCCATTGATTAAAAAGGGAGGACAGGTCTTCCTTGCTTTTCCTCCCAGCAGGCTTCTCAGTGAGTGAAACACTTCTTTAGCTGAGCTGAAGAAAATTCTCTTTGTGCATCTGCAGATGTCAAAAGCTGTTTTATCATTGATGCTATGTTCTTTTTCCAGGTGATGAGCAAATCATCTGGCATTAGCAGTGAGCTTGTGTTGGTTGAATGCTTTTAATTAAATTATTCTCTTAGACTTTGGGCAGGGCACAAGTCTCTCTCCAAATGGAAGCTAAAAAAAAAAAATTAACCTTTTAAAATTATATTTTAAGTTTAAAAAATGTTGGTTTTTTTTCTTTGTTGTTGTTTTGTTTGTATTAAATCAGTCTGTATTTCCCTGTGGTGTCAAATCACAGTCACAGCTTGATGCTGTGTTGTAGTTTTTATTCTCTGTCAGTGAATTATGCTGGCATAACATGCATTCAGTATATTAAAATTCACCTTCCCTTTCCCACAGCTGTACATAGTAATATCAGAAGCTTTTGCACTGTGCTTTCTTTGTTTCTTCACCACAGAATAAGAATTAGCAGATTTTGTTATGCTGGTAGTTGTTTTGTATAGGCTGCACATTGTGTCACTCTTAGACTTAATTCCAGCTTTGAGTACAGCTAAATTTCCAACATGAGGTTCAGATGCCCTGTTGCAGTACTGACCTTTTGGTCCCATCAGAGTCTGAGCTCTGGTGAAAGAGTGCTGAGATAGTTTGAATTACTGAGTTGGCATTTAAGCATTGCAAAAAAGTAGTAACAGAAATTAATGGCAGACTTTCTGTGCTGATTGGAATCAGTTCTCTGGTGTGACTGAGATTCTGCTCCTTTGGGAATCCAATAACCGTTCCGTAATGCTAATGAAGCACACTTGTTAAGGCCCTTGTTTTCCCTAGAGATAAGGGTTTAATTCTCCCAACACTTCAGTTCATTTCTTTGTCTTTTAATGTGGTGATTGACCCTCATAGAAACTGGGAGACTCAGGTGGATGGCAGTGTCCCCATGGAATTCTGGTGTTAGTGGTCTCAGGTGGGTAATGGTTAGTCTCTCTTTCTCCAGCAACCGCTTAGGATCCTAGAGAAAAGAAGATGATGTGAGGAAAGGATTGTGCTTGATTTGGTGTAGGCTAATGAACCTTTCTCATGCAGCTGCACATTTTTTCTTCATTACACCTAGTAGAGGTTTGAAAAAGAAGTAATTTTCTAGGCTTTCAGCTTTGTGAGGCCACTAGCATCACTTCTGATGCACTTCTGAATGTGCTTTTCACCAGCCAACTTTTATTATTCCATCTCTGGCAGGGATCCTCAGTTAAGGTTGCCAGGTTTTTTTTTGGTTTTTTTTTTTTTTGTTTTGTTTTTGTTTTGTTTTGTTTTGTTTTTTTTTCTTATGATTTATCTTCCAGGGCTTTGGATATTCTCCTCCTTCTCCCTTTCTCTCCCACTTGCAGCTAAAAAACAGAGGGAGTGAAAGAGTCATGAAGGAGCTGGAAATGTTCAAAATCCTAGGCTTAAGATAGTGAAGCCTTGGTGCTTGCAGTTATTTCTGACTGCTGACCTATTGTGGAGCTGGCAGACTGCAGTGTGTTGAAGCTGAAATGCTTTTCTTTCCTGTGTGTGCCTTTTGCTGCTAAGACTTTCCCTCTGTGTGGGCAGGAGGTTTTCATTGCAAGAGTTATACCATGTGCAGAACTGGATGAAAGGATAGCTTCTGCTTTGAGAGCTGGAGGAACAGTTCCCTCTTTGGAAGAGCGAGGCAGGGACAGCTGCCCCTAAAGGTTCCCAGAATATCAGGGCTCCTCTGTCTGCTTTAGAAGGTACAGTATAAGAGAAACTAATGTGGCTGTTCCTTGGTTTGAGAGGGATGCTGCATTTCTTTCTGGCAGTAGGGTGCTTAAAGAGTGTCAGAATATGTTTGTGGAGGGTGTTTGTTTGCAACAGCAGAACAACTGCACTGATGGTTGGGACCACTGGTTTGGTGGGTTTTTCTTACTGCTTTTAAGGTAAAGAAAATAGAGAGGTAAGTAGTAGCATAAATATGTGTTATTCTCTGTACAGTTTCTGGAAAAGCTAAATAGATTAATGTATAAAATGGACGTGGTATATGAGTGATATTGCAGGCTGTTGAAACATTTTTCTCTGATAAACAAATCCGCTAAGGGAATATTTTTTGTGTTGTTGCCATAGTGCCTGAACAGTTCCCAGATATTTGAATGGAGGAGAGGACTACCTTTTCCTTCCTCTCTAGCCTACAGGAGGAACAGCTTGATTAGTCTGTAGGGATGCATTCTTGTGCAAGTAATGTAAACATGAAATTGCATTGAAATGAACACCCCAACCATGTTCATACTTTTTTCCTAAGAGTGAATCCGCTGCATTCTGTCCTGCTCAACCTTCTCCCATAGACCAGTTTTAGACTTCAGACTGAGCACAGAGAGGAAGAGTGTGGAGAGTTGCAACAAGACTTTATCTGTATGCCCAGAAAACACAGATGTTTATCCCACCTGCACTTTTGAAAGCTGTCAAGCAGTGTCTCAAGAACATTGTCTGGGACTTAAGCAGAGAGAGGAAAAGTACAGTTAGAAAGTTGAAAGGGATTTATGTTGCAAAGCCATGTTTTTATGGTATATGGATGTACTGGTTGTAGAGCTTGCCCTCTCTGCAGCATTTAGCCCAAGTAAGTGTATTTTAGTTACTGCGATGATGCTGTCAAAGTCCCTGCACAATGGAACAACACATCATAACTCATGGTGTCACATTAAGCACTGCAGAGCTTGCACAAGTCTTTGGAGTGTTTGAGCTTCAGTTGCCTGCTTCATGTCTCTCTTCCTTCTAGTTAGTCCAGAGTTAAGGCACATAGAGTTAGAGCTTGGTGGTTTTGTGTGTACCAGATACCCAGCTGTGTAGCAGAATTTGAGCATGGCCCCAAGCACAGTGGATGTATGTGTCCTATTGTGGTAGGAGCAGAGAGAACATGTTGGTTGAAGATGGAAGTAGGATTTCCCTGCCAGTGCTACAAAATTCTCGGTCAGTCATAAGGTCAGTTGAAAATCCCATGAACAGCAGTGCTCTGCAGAGAGAAAAGGGATACCTTTTTTTGATGGTAACAACCTTGTAGAGGTGAAAAAAGTACCTTAGAGGAGCTTCCTACTTGCAGTAGCTGGCTTTTGCTTCACTCCAGCCTCATTCCAACAGTTCTTAAGTGTATGCAGTTGTTTGGAAGGGGTGGAAGACCGAGACTTAAATAGCAGGGAACTTGAGTGCCTTGGTGATGGGCGTGACATGCTCCCTACAGGAAATAGGCAGACAGAATATAAACTGTTGATTGTTTTAACTGGTAGCTTGGATGTCCTTCTCTTTGTTTCAGTTTCCTCTGGAGCAGCTTTTGTTGCAGGTCAAACTGTTAATTGGTAGAAGGTGCATTCAGCTGTTGTGCAAATAAATGACTAGTGAGCAATATGAGATAGAACTATTGCTTTTTTTTCCGAGCCAGTCAGGATTTTCAGTGCTGTTTTTGTATACCTGAAAGAAGCAAACTTGTGTGTAGCTCCACCTCTCCTCCTTAAAGAATTTTGTACTGCTCCTTGTTTCCTCTGGTGCTTGATGAGAAATTCAGCTCCCGTGGCTGCTTCGTAGCTATCTTTTTGTGAAGGCCTTTACTGAATAAAAATTTTCTCATGGCCTGTTACATTTAGATGACTGGGTCTTTGAAATTTGCTCTGCCATGCTTGCATCAGTTTTGTGTGCAAACAGCTGCTGATTTTTTGATTGCTGTGTCTTTCATCTGCTAAGTGCTCCCCGTCCCTAGCCCCCCAAACCTGTACTGAAGCTTTATTTTAAAGAGTTTGCTGTGTCTGTGCTTCTAGCTGTTAGCAAGCTCTGCTATCAAAGGGCTGCATAGGGGCTAATGTGGTAATTGTGTCATAGCTGCTTTGCATTTCCATTTTTCTTATCTCTTCCTTGCTCCTTCCTCTCTACTCCTGCCCAACCCCCAAACCCAGTCCCGCCAAACTTGGAGTTCAGACAACAAAGTCTGTGCATACAGGTGTGGTAACTTGGCATTCATAAGAGGCTTAAATCTGATAGTGCTCCATGGTTTGATGGGCCAGTTTAGGGGAGAAACACGGAAGGAGAAGGGTGGTTCTTGTTTCTGCTAATATGGTAGGTGGGCTGGAATCTAGCATTATCACTTGCAGTGATGACTTTTGCTGAGTAGAATCACACATCTTGTGGCTTCTCAGTTGCATTTTCAGTCTCGGACTACAGCAGGAGGAAAACAAATAAAGTAGGTTTGAAGCATCTCATGGCAAAACCAGCTGCTGCTTTCTGATGGTGGGTTCTGTGATGACCTGTGAGTGATGCCTGAATGGGGCATGCAGGGTGGTAGAATTCAGCATGACGAGCACATTTTGTA
This sequence comes from Onychostruthus taczanowskii, assembly GCF_017590055.1. NCBI lineage: Eukaryota > Metazoa > Chordata > Aves > Passeriformes > Passeridae > Onychostruthus > Onychostruthus taczanowskii. The sequence continues at coordinate 6,097,370 of NW_024498795.1, forward strand.
AAATTTGTGTGATTGCCATTGCAATAGCTGTTGGTTAATGTTACTGAAGCAGTGCAGTAAATATGTGGTAGCAGATTAATTTGAAATAATGTCACTGATGCTTTGGTCTGTGTTGTCACCACAGAAACAGAGCTGGGACATCATGCAGTAGTAGGAAGGGGTTAAGAGTAGTGAGTCCAGCTGTGAGCAAATGCAGATGTTTAAGCATTAACGCTCATGCTGAGGTGAATTTCTCTTTGCAGCACATCAGATGCAAAGTGATGTTTCTTACAGAAAGTTACATAGAAATGAATGTGTTTACAATATTGAAGGGCTGAGAATACTGCTTATGTTCCGCAAAAGTCTGAACCCAAGGTGGATTTACTCTCTTGTAGCATGAAGGGCAGTAATTTAGAACAAAACCTGCTGCTGTTATTTTGTGCTCATGATATCAAATGTCTGGGCTCATAAGATTACAATTCTTGCTTTACAGTTAAGCAGAAAAATTACTTGCCTGAGCAGCAGAACAGAACTCAGTTCTTTCTGCATATAAGTGCTGTATTATCCTGAATATTCATATGATAACAATTGATGTAGAGTGTAATAAGTAGTTTATACTAAAATTGAATAAAAATTTGTCCATTTTAGTAGATATATCTGCCACATAGTTTTTGCAATAGATCGTGAGAACTTTTTGGGAATGCAGAAGATAAAATGAGAGAACTGTTAATATTAGCTGGAAATATTGAATCCTTAAAGTTGTTTGTTGTTCAGCTTTCAGAATTGAAAGTTGCTTATTTTTTTTTAAATAGACTTCTTGTCACTGAGTTTCTGTGCCAAAACAAAGAAGAATATGTTCTGCCATGAGGCTCATAGGAAATATAGAAGAACAAGAAGAATACATATAGGCCTCGTTACTGAACAGTCTATGGCAGAGAATGGTTCGTGCATTATTAAATAAGAAAAACCAGTAGTTATGTTTTTCAAATGTGATTTTGTGCACCTCTCTGTAAAATATTCAGTATGAGAGACCTTTGCGAAAGATCCTATGAAGGTGAGATACATAGTAGAAAAACCAACTCCCTTGAAAATTGGCCTAGAGGCTATGGTTTTATAGGGGACTGAGTTTTAAATGGACCTCTGTTTTGTTGTTGTATGCTCAGCCAAGCTTGGCAGTGGTTGACTGAGCACCCCTAAATGTAGTCTGCCTCAGCAAGATTGCTGTATAGTTCACATTAGTTAATAACTGTGTCACGTTATTGTTGAGTCCTTGCCATAAAACAGAGGAGCACTTAAGGGAAACAGCAGAGCTTAAAGCAGGGAATGTTAGTATATATTTTCACACAGTACAGTATGGTCCAGGTGCAAGACAGATAGACAAGCTTGAGCAACTTCTACAAAAAACGTTCAGGTGTTTTGGTAGGAAAATGAAGGTACACAGAGGAGTTACTTGTCTTCTTAATGGAAGTTAATGGCAGTCAGACATGGAAGCAAAAGACCAGGTGCAAGACAGATAGACAAGCTTTGAGCAACTTCTACAAAAAACATTCAGGTGTTTTGGTAGGAAAATGAAGCTACACAGAGGAGTTACTTGTCTTCTTAATGGAAGTTAATGGCAGTCAGACATGGAAGCAAAAGGCAGTGCTTGTCTTGTTATGTGATGCTTCCTTGTGTTTGGCAGTCATTGTGTAGAGTTTTGAAGAGACACTTTCAAACTTTGTCTGGATAGATTATGAATGTATTCATTTATCTTTGCTTTGGTACTTGAATATATGGAAATAGAAGCACTGTGGTTGCATTTGATATCATCATGCAATTGCTGTTTCTCCTGACACCACTAGTGACTTTGAACTCCTAGGATAGTGTGTTCTTAAGGAAACTCCTGTTTTCTCTAGCTCTACTTTTGCATGCTTACATGTGAACACGTAAGACCAGATTAGAAGGTAGTAAAGGCTCTGCACTAGCAGTAGTTTTCAGTGGTGTCTTGTAGCTTATATGCTTTCTGAGGATTTGGTCCTTACTTGTACCTGTTTGGAAAAGTAGATAAAAATAAGAAAATTGATCCCTGGCTTTTCTGCAGTAGATAAGTAATACATGGCCCTGTCACCTGGTCTGCATTCTGAAGCGGGAAGAAATTTGTGTGCTCTGCATTTGAATTAGCCAAAATTTGTACTGGTTTTGACCAGCATAGAGCTAAATTTCTCTGTAATACCTTATCTGGGACAATGTTTTGGATTTGTGCTGAAACTAGCGTTGATAACTCACTGATGTGTTAGTTAATGTTGAAGACAGGGCTTAAACACTCTCTGGGCCTTTTCTATTCCTCATGATGTCCTCCCAGTGAATAGGTTGGAAATGTGCAAAGTATCCCCATATAAGCTACCTTGGAGAGGTTTAATGCTGTCCCAGCCAAAACCAGTACACTTATGTTGTCTAGGCGTGTGGCTTGCATTTGTAAAATTCACAGAAGGTCCTGTGGTACTTAGCCAAGTGCTCAAAGTTGGGTGGCAATATTCAGTTAACAGCCTTTTTGTTCACTGTTTTGGTGTAAGGTGGAGGGAATAGCAGAGTGACTTGGTTAATTGAATAATGCAAAATATGTCCTTTATGCATTTTAGATGAGGAGTGATCAGATGTTGGTGATGTTCATGTTTGTGGCAAGTTGAAGGCAAATATCCACTTGAGGGGCTTTGTTGGAATGGGAGTTCTTTGTCAGAATGGACTGTCTCTTGACTTGGAGAGATGTTGTGAAAGTGAAAATAAGTATGTGATGTAACCGTAACAGCACTTTAAGAACTATAATGCTTCATGTGCTGATTGATTTCTTCCCTGTATGATAGCTGTGTTAATCAAGATGCTGTCATTTGAATGATCTCTTATGTGACTATGAGCTGAGATGCTGGAATGATTTAAATAATAAATGCTGTTTGGTAGCAGAGGCACATCAAGCTCAATGTAGTGCTAAGCCTAATTTTACAATCAGTAAACTCAGCAGAGCTAAATCCACACAACTCACACAGTTGAACTAGCAGGAGACATCAAACAGATAAATTGTAAGCATATGCACATATTTTTATCATTGGTATTTACATCTGATATAGAGTGGATTTAGCAGTTGGGTTGACTTAACTGGATTCAAGAGGCGAAAATTGTAGAAAAATAAATGTAGAGGGTACAAGGAGGAACATAGAACAAGGCTGAGGTTGAGAACAGGGAAATTGAGTGAGTAAAATTGATGGTGCATGTAATGGTCAGCATTTTATTTTTTTGCATTCATGAGTTTGATAGCTAAATAATTATTGTCAGCAGTATAGTTATTTTTATGTTGGTATTTTGACATAGATTCTTTAATTTATGTTTTTAAATTTACAGTATGATCAACAGACACTGAAATAGAAAAATAGGACCCTGTGATAGAAGTAATTCCACTGTCTGGTTTGGAGAAAAAGAGGCTGAGGGGTGACTTCATTACTTTCTGCAGATTCCTGAGAATGGGAAGTGGAGAGGGAAGTGATTTAAGTTTTGGTCAGACCTGAGGTGGTTGGGCAGTTGGACTGGATGACAGCTGAAGATCTCTTCCACTGAAATAGTCTAGGTGTGAGATGGCAGAACTAAAAGCACAGAAAAATCCCTGCTTTCAGTTGGGTTTGTGGGTTGAATTAAAGACCTATGAGCCTGTGAAAGGATGTAGCCTGTTTCTTGTTAACTTAACCTGGCATAAAGTCAGTCCTAGCTTGCACTAGGAGTTCATTTTTACTTGCCTCCCACTTCCTGTGAAAATAAAACAGATTCTTGCAAAAAGCCCAAACTAAACAACAAAAATTAAACCCAAACAAACCCACAAACCCAAACCAAACACAAGTTCAAACAGTTATGTAAACCTGGAGTTGCTAAACACTTTCCCTTTGTGTTGCAATAGCTTTTTGCAGCTGATCTTTCTTTTCAGCCTTCCCTTCCTCCCCCTGCAGTTTGTTATTCTATCCTCTACCTTACAAATATCTAACACCACTAATTCCCCTTCTCAGATTGCTCTTTCATTTCCTTTGGCTTGTAGACTTTCTTCCTTTCTCCCATCTCTTAGATTGTTCTTACACACTTGCTCTTTCCCCATCGCTTTTTCATTTGATTCCTGGCAAGAATTTCATGTCCTATCAGCAACTGCAAAATCTGGTCTTTTGTGCACGGACGGGATCAGTTGATGTATAAAATGGGAGAATTACTTTGTTTGTAAAAGGGTGCCATTACCTTAGTTTATGTCTAAAAGTATAAGTCTCCCAGAGCTCAGTGTTTGTCTTTTGACATTTGAAGTGTAGAGTAAGGAAGATGTTCAGCAGTGGTAGCTGTTTATGTGTTCTGAATGTTGAAAATAATGACACACTATTTGGTAAGCAATATATATAGCACAGCATAATTGCGTGGAAGGTAGAGGACAATAATTTTTTTTTTCTTCCTTTTGTAGAGTTTATTTTAAAAAAGTCATTGTTGGACTTGTAGGTCTGCCTTCTGATCTTCTCTGTTTACAAGTTCTGAAAAGGCATTTCAGAGAAATTTGGATAGACTGAAGAATAGGGGTAGTGTACTGTAGTGTTGTGTTTTCAGAACTAACGGAGGTGACCTTTCCGACAGGTGATCTCATTTGCAGCCAGAAGTGTGTGTTTGCTATGGGATTGAGTTTTGGAGCAATTTTGAGGGCATACAGAAACTAAAAAGGTCGTAATTCAAATCTTAATTCTTAAGCAGCTCTGCAGAACATGATTGGACTTCTTTCCACTTCTTTGGTTCTATGTTGTATATGAAGTTCCCTGATGATTTGTTGGTTAATAATTATGCAGTAATTGAAGTGACTTGTGCCCATTTTATTTAGTAGTCAGATCTAGCAACACACCGATTTTTTTTTTTTGACATGCCTAGTTTAGATTTTTCTGTTCTAGAACAGTGTCTTTTTGGTCTTTTAATTCATGTTGTATAAACTTTGGGCTACCTGCAGCTATGATTTGAGTAGGTGTCTTCAAAAAGCTGACTTTATAATTAAATAAAAGTAATTTTCTTGAGAAAAATGTAAGGTATAAAAATACTCAGGAAGTTTAGTGATGAATCTTACTTGGGAACTTAGAGAAAATTACTCAAAATCCATTTATACATCACCAGTCATACTTTTATAGAAAAGACTATGGGGGCTGGGGAAGCTGGTGGGAACAATGTGATGCAGTTACTAAATATGTTGTCAGTGGGACCTTGCCTAGACTCTTGTATTTCAGACCAACAACAGACATCATTCTAGTGTCAAACTACTGTGATTATAAGGAATATTTCTGATGTCTCTGATAGTTGGTGTGGATGACTACAGCTCAGAGTCTGATGTGATTATTATACCTTCAGCCCTGGACTTTGTCTCACAAGATGAGATGTTGACGCCTTTGGGAAGATTGGACAAGTACGCTGCAAGTGAGAACATATTTAACAGGTATGCTTTTAAAATGTCTGTCTGGCTAATGGTATGCAAACTGTTCATCTGATTCAAATCTGACTGAAGTTAATTTGCATGGAATACAAATAATTTCAAAAAACCCAACACCTTTATGAAACTCCAGTTTTCACCCCTCCTTCTGTTTGCTCATGCGCCTCCTACTTAGAGAGAGCAAAATATTAATGGTAAGAGAAAAACATTAATTCACCTTTTAAGCAACTATAGTGAAGGACTTCCTGAACTTCTTCCTTAATTGGAGAACGTAATTTAGGTTTTTTTGCAGATGCTAACATTCCTGTTGGCACAGGACTGTAAGGTGATAATAAAGTCCATCCATAACTCTGTGTGAAAGTAAGTTTAAGAAAATACTTCATGAACGGTCAGGAGAGCATAATGAAGAGCCAAGAGATTGCCAGGAGAAAGCCAAGAACTTTACTTCAGAATCAATCTCCTCTGTAGTTTACAGCTTGAATATTGGTGCTTCTGGTTATTGAAAGTGAATTTGCCCAGTTAATACTGTGTTCTGCATTTCCCCTTTTTATTTCTGTAATGCCACTGAGATGGTTGTTTCATCTAAAAGCACAGGTATTGTAGCATACTTCAGACAGACACACATCCCACCCCATCCCATCCTCTTGCACTCAGATGTTCTGCACTCGAATGGAGTAACTCAAACCCATAGTTTAATTGGAACTGTAAACATTAACATGATCACAGAAGTGTATAAAATATGTTAACATTGAGATTTTCTGGTATTTCGTTTGAACACGGTTTAGTTTGGGCTTCAAGTAAGCTTTTAATGAAGCGTATTTGCTTTAATGTTGAATTCTTAATACAGTAATATGCAGAAGCAAAGTCTGTGATCAGCCACCCAATAGGATAGCCTCTGTTTTGTTGTTCATGGCTTGGGTTTGGAAAGGATTTAGCCCTGTTCTTAACTTTAGTCACATGAACTGTACTTAAAATTCCACGCTACGTGTGTGAACATACCATTGAATCGAAGCTGAAAATTGCAGAATGGTTTCTCTTGTTACAACCTGCATAAACCTGTATGCACTTATAAGTTCTGAAATACACGTCATTTTCAATTTTTGTTTTTTCCTGAAATCCAAATTTGCTGTATTTTACAATTTAAGATGAAATTGGCTCTTATACTACCAGGAGAGAATTTTTGCATGTTTTGACTTTCCATGAGGAGGGAGGGAATAGGAGCTTTCAGGCTCCAGGTGACAATTCTATAATAAAAGCCAATAGGGAGGAGAACAAACTCAGAAACTCGAGTTGTGTATCTTGAATTTTAACCAACAATGCTGTTCCTAATATCTTACTTGCCTGCCTAAGAAAAAACTGTGTCTGATTTCTCAGTATGGATTACATTGGATATGGGCATGCATAAACTGGGAATCCTTTTAATTGCTCTGTCCAGCTTTATTCATGCTGTGCTTTCCTGCAGGGAAAGGTGGTCAGAGTAACTAGTTTTTCCTGATTTTTTTTTCCCCTCTGCGTTTGCTTGTTTGGATTATTTTTGCTGGTACAAACATTTTTTAATCCTAGATCTCTTTGTAGGCCTATTGCGTTATGTAGGATAAGAAAATACAGGAAATAGCAAATGATAATTATTAGTGGTATAACCGAGTAGCACTTAGATCACAATAAATGATAGTGACTACTGCAGTCAGTTTATGATGATTCAGCATTAGTCAGTCTCAGAATAATAGGAGGGATTTCTGCTAAGCAGAGGAACTGGAGCATTTAATACAAAAAAGATTAATTAAATTACATTCGTTTATTCCTATGTCTTAGTATGGTATCAGCACATCCAATTACTAATGAGTAGTTGAAAAGTATTAAAGTACTGTGATTGAGTTAATAATGTTTCAGTTGTTTCTGTGACCTGGAACCTGCATTTCTGTGGAAGCTTCATATTACACATTCCAAATTCTTGAAACATAATCATTGAATCTGGGTGAATTAGGGTAAGATGTTTCTTTTCCCTTTAATTGGATGAATTTGCTTTTAGGATGACAGGTTTTAATCTTAAAATTTCATTTTAGGTATGACTTCTCTTTGCATTTGGTTTTATTATCCTTTTCTATCTGGTTAGTCATCTACCTGTGCAGCATATTTGCAGTCTGTGATTGCACTGAATGATTAAAGTGAATGGATTTTTAACAACTGCTGCAAAAGTCTAGTCTCCTTTAATTGGATTCCTTGAGCACTTACGATTTCTCAGCCACTTGTTGTGAGATGGAAACGAATCTGTGTCTGTGTCCTAAAAAATTTCAGGAGATGAGGCCTGGAAATAGGAATGTCTTCTTTGTTTAAATATGTAAGATTTCTGATAGGATTAACTGAAAAAGAGAGAGAGAAGTAGGGAATCCTTTAACAGCTTCCCAAGTGATGGAAGGTGTTGCTTTGTGACAACTTTTGGTATGTTATGGTTTACATTTTTACTGGTTTAGGTGTTGCTCATAAGCACCACAGATGTTGCCTATGAGAATGGAGGGGAAACTGACAAATATTACAATAAATTACCCCTGTTTGTCTGCAAAATAAGGCAAGTGGGAGTCTGGCTGTGGTGTGATTATTGAAGAGGCAGCCTTCAGTTCAGATTTGAGAAGCATCTCTAGGATATGCGTTAATAATCCAACACCACATTGCAGCAGGAGTCAATATTGAGCAGAAAGCCAAAGCCATCACCCTAAACCACAGTGTCTTCTTGTGTCTGGTAGCACTGGTGTGTGTACATACATACAAGGATGATGACTCCCTTTTCCTACTTGCTTTAAAAACCAGTTGCTAGTTGCTGGTGGAGTTTGGAGCATGGCTTTTGTATCTTTTTGGGGTTTTTTTGTGTTAAAATCCCTTGTGGGTTTTTCTAATCTTTATTGCCGTGAAGTTGCTTCCATTCCTCATTAAGAAGGCTCAGAAGTGTAGGACGCTCACCAATAAATCTATGTGAATAGTGAGGCAGTTCCTGAACACAGATCCTTCTTTTCATAAGCCTATGAGGAATTATTGCTGCTTTTTCTCTTCAGACCAAAGCACATCTTGGCAGTAGCGCTGTTTACTGTGGTTCCTTACTTGCTGAGACTCAGTGGGTTAGTTGACTTGTCTCTCACTTTCCAAGACTACATTTAATATGTAGGAGACACGTGTCCACACAGGCTGGTTTATGAAATTGCTTCATCTGTTCCTCTTCTCTTTTCAGAGGTGTCCAGCCCTTTAAAAAGACCAAGTCAACTCTGCTTCTAGGTTAGTGTGTCATGCAGTCTGTTTCCCTCTGTTAGGGTTTTTATGGCTGAATTTTAACTGCGTACCAAGATCTCTGCTGAGAGATGTACTTCTGTTGAGTTGAAAAGAGTGAGGGAGAAGAAATTCGTTAAAGGCAAATGGTTTCTTCAGTTTGTTTTTTTAGAAGATTTTATACACCTGTATGTCAAAACAGTTTAATTTAAAATAGTTCTGCAAGTGGCCAATGTGAAAAATTTAAATTACTGATTTTCAGTAGGAGAAAATGTTTGCTTAGCTTTGGGAATTCATGGAAACCTTCTGCCTTTCTCTGATTGCATGGAATTGTGAAGTTCTTGAGCTTCCCTTGTGCACTAGGAATGTAACCACCTGTTCTCTTTTCAGTTGTTGACCACTGCTCAAGTTCACTGCTTGTAGTGGACATAATAAAGGTTAGGTATGCATCTGCTCTTGTCTGCAGCAGTGCTGTTTGTCAACAGTGCTTTTACCTAGGCTATATCCTAAAAGTGTTTCTGTCCTTCAGTTCTGGAAATACCTGGCACTTGACACTTGCTACTTCAGTGTTTTGTTGAGTTACCAGATCTACCAGTGTCTTGGAGGCTGTTCCTTGGCTCATTCCATTATCCTGGGATAATTCTGCTAGCTCTCTGAACTGATGTGTAACCCACGTTATCCAGTAGGGCGAGAAAAGTTATGCCATTGCAGGGTGTTTTTGAGGGGAAAGGTTGATTGCCACACATTCCCAGCTCCATTTAGGGCTCTCTGGGTACCTGATGGATATGGCTTTGTAGCGTAGGCTGCAACAGAACCTTGGAGGACAAATTCCCAAATTTTGACTATATCTCATTACTCATTAATTAATCTATAGAAAATTTCATTGTGTATTAGAAATAGTAACTGAGTTGATTATGACTTATTTAATATTTTCTTAATGTTTCTACTTTGTGTAATGTATGTCTCAGGTACACATGGGTTGGGTAGTACATGTTATTTTCACAGTTTGTACCCACCACTCACAGTATGTACCCACAGCATTCGAATGACGTTTGACTTTTAAATGTCAACCACCATTGGTTTAAATGTCAGCTGTAACACCATTGGTATGAAAATCTTTGACTTGAGTGTTCATGCTTTTGTGAAATAAATTCAGAATTTTGTTTAAAAACATTTTAACAATACTAGTGTTACTTTGCTTTGTATGGAACAAGTTAGGGACTTCATAGATGAGGATGGATGGAAGGCTGATTCTGACTTCCTAACATTCAGCTCCTGTTTGCCCACTTAGCAGATGATTGCTATTTCTGGTCTTGGTCGCTGCTTTCTCTTATCCTTGTAAATAAAAGGGATACTTTTAATGTTATATTCAAAACTTACAGTTCTTCAAGGTTATGCCAGGTATCAAAGTAAGAATTCCCAAAGCAGGGTTAACTAAACTTACTGTAATTTATAAATTAAATTTTAAGTGAATATATGTAAAATTCTATTTGGTGTAAGAAACTTCTATGATTCACAACTTTTTGATTTAGCAGTATTTCTGGACACAAATAATGCTGATTTTTAATCTTTCTTGTAAACTAGGCAAATGGTGGCTCGAAGTTTGCTGGACACTTTGAAAGAAGTCAGTGATGATGAGAGAGATTGTATTGCTGTGTTGGAGAGAATCAGCAGATTAGCTGATGATTCAGGTAGGTAGCATTAAACATTTTACTGGGTTGATGTGGGAAAATCAGAGGTGCTAAACCTGTGTTTAGCACAGGAGCAGTATGTTCTTTCTCCAATATTCAAACTAAACTTCTGCAAATTCAATAAAATAGTGTAAAATTTAATTTTTCTTAATCATCCCCCAAAGATTACTTTTTTCCTTACTATTTTCATCAACAGATTTACACTCCTTCAAAATGTAGGACTGTGGCTTTCCAACAGTACATTTCTTAGTAACTTTTATTATTTACTTTTGCTGCTCAAAAGATCTACATGATTATTTTAGATTTGTAGATCAAGATTAGTTTCATGGCTTGAAAATAAACTTGGAAACCATCTCTGCAACACTCTCATAAGTTTTGATAGAATTTAAATGCTGAAGTTGTTCCTTTACACCTTTTTGGGCAACCAGGTGTGAAGGTAAGAAGCAGCAAGAATTGGTAAAGGTGCAAATACAGAACCAGAGAATGGTTTAGGTTGGAAGGGACCTACCAGGACAGGGACACCTTCCACAAAACCAGGTTGTTCAAAGCCCCATCCAGCCTGATCTTGAACACTTCCAAGGCTGAGGCATCCACAGCTTCTGGGTAACCTGTTCCTGTGCCTCACCATTCTCATAGTGAAGACTTTCTGCTACCTGCCTTCTTTCAGTTTGAAGCCATTACTGCATATCAAGTCGCTACTACTTTGTAAAAGGTCCCTCTCCAGCTCTCTTTCAGGCCTCCTTAGGTACTGGAAGGCTGCAGTAAGGTCTCCCAAGAGCCTTCTCTTCTCCAGGCTGAACAGCCCCAGCTCTATCAGTCTTCTCTCGTAGGACAGATTCTTTATCTCTCTGATCAGTTTCATTACCCTCCTCTGGACTTGCTGCTACAGGTCTAAATCCTTCTTATCTTGGGGTCCCCAGAGCTGGATGCAGCACTCCATATGGGGTCTCACTAGAGCAGAGGAGCAGAATCCCCTCCCTTGCCCTGCTGGCTGATGCTGCTTTTGATGCAGTTTAGGATGTGTTTGGCATTCTGAGCTGCAAGTTGCTGGGTCATGTTGAGCTTCTCAGCAACCAACACCTCCAAATCTTTCTCCTCAGAGCTGCTCTCAGTCCATTCTCTACTAACCCTGCATTGGTACCAAGGTTTGTCCCAACCCTGGTGCAGGACCTTGTTCTTGGCCTTTTTGAAATTCATGAGGTTCACGTGTGCCCACTAAACCTTGGTACCAATGTTGGCCTTTTTCTTGGCCTTTTTGAAATTCATGAGGTTCACGTGTGCCCACTTCTCAGGTACATAAAGGTCCCTGTGGCTGCTGTGCCTTTTCTGTAGCATGTCAATCCCACCACAGAGATTGATGTAGTGAGCAGACTTGCTGGGGGTGCTCTCCATCCCACTATCCACGTCACCCACCAGGATGTTGAGCAGTGCTGGTCCCAGTATTGACCCCTAAGGAGCTCCAGATGTCATTGGTCTCCCCGTGGATATCAAGCTGTTGACCACAACTGTTTGAGTGCAACCATCTAGCCAGCTGTTTATCCACTGAGTGGCCATCTCTCAAATCTGTGTCTCTCTGATTTAAAAACAAGGACTTAACGAGATAGTGTCAAATGTTTTGCATGAGTCCAGGTGCATGATGTCAGTTGCTCTTCCCTTATCCACAAACACTTTAACCCCATCGTAAAAAACCAACAAATCTGCCAGGAATGGTTTGACCTTAGTGAAGTTGTGTTAGCTCTTACACATTAATTACCTCCTTATTTTCCATGTGCCTTCTCACAGTTTCCAGGAGCAGCTGCATCATAGTCTTGCAAAGGCACCAAGGTGAGATGGCCCTGTGTCTTCTTTTTTTCTCTTTTTGAAAATGAGGGGTTTGTTTTCCCTTTTCAGGTTGGTGGGAACTTCACTGGACTGCCACAATTCTCAAATACAATGGATAGTGGCTTCTTCCACCAGTTCCCTCAGGACCTGCAGATGTGCTGCATCAGGTCCTATGGACTTGTGTACCTTCAGGTTCCTTAGATGATCTTGAGCCTAGTCTTCTGTGGGCAGTTTTTCATTCTCCCAATCCCCATCTCCGCCTTCTGGGACTCAGATGGAGAACTTGTCACTGGTGACTGAGGGGAAAAACATCATTGAGTATCTCAGCCTTCTCATTGGTTGGGGTAACCAGGTCTCCCTCTTTCTTCTAGAGAGGGCTCATATTTTCCCTAGTCTTTCTTTTATCACTGGTGTACCTATAGAACCTTTTCTTTTTACCCTTAATGTCCCTGACCAGTTTTAATTCTTTGAGGCTTTAGCTTTCTTAACCCAGTCCCTGGCAGCTCAGACATTATTTCTGTATTCCTCCTAGGCTACCAGTCCTTGCTTGCACCCTCTGTAGGCTTCCTCTTTTTTGCTTGAGGTTGTCCAGGAGCTCCTTGTACATCCATGCAGGCCTCCCAGTGTTTTTGCCTGACTACTTCTTTTGGATATATTGCTCCTGCACTTGGATGAGGTGATCCTTTAATATTAACTAACTTTCTTGGGCACCTGTTCCCTCAGGCTTTATCCCATGGTACCTCCACCAAGCAGATCCCTGAAGATGCCAAAAGTCTGCTCTTTAAGTCCAGTGTAGTGAGCTTGCTTGTGCACCCCCTTTGCTATGAGTAGGAAGGCTCTGTAGATCCAGTGTGTCTGTTGCTAATCAATATGTTGGGACTGCTTAGCATTTGAAATGAAAGGCAAAAGCAAAAGAAAAATTAAAAACAAATGTGAAAGAAAAGAAGTGCTTAAAAAGTCACAGGGAAGTGGATGAAGGGAAAAATTATGTGGACAGAGCTGTGCCAGAATTCTGGCTTAAAAATTATCTAGAAAGAATTTAGGGTTTGATTTCAACATAGCTAGATACAGCTGACATACCAGAAGGAAGAAATTCCTGCAGCAGAACATCAGAAAAGATCTGGTCATTCTTTTGTTATTGTTGGTGTGCTGTGAAGATAAATTTGTATTAAATCTTGAATGAGAAGAAAATGTTTCTTCTATTTAATATGTGTTAGTTTTTCTCCCTTCTTGTGGAGCTGCAGAAGATAATGCTTTCCAAGGGTAAAAATACATTCTGCTGATTTCTGTTATTCTGTCACTATTGTCTTAATTTAAAATGCATGGTTTTATTTCTCTGAGGGAATGTCCTTGTTTAGCCAGGAAAAGTAGCCTGTTGTAAGCATTACATAATTGTATTGAGTACCCCTCCAAGGATTCTTTAAAAAGGAAAAAAGTCACTATTCACTTACAATAAAATGTGTCTTTAATTGAGAACAGTGGCATGCTACTGTTTATAGAGTGCTTTCCTAGCAAAGCTCTGCTTCTGAAATCTGCATGTACAGTTGCCTGTTTGTGTGGCCCTGTGAATAGTTTTGAGCATCAGACACTTTCTGAAGCTCCACTTCAGTTTAGAAAACAGGACAGATGTGTCCAAGGGAAAATGTCCTCTTGCAGCAACTTGTAGCCTTAGGCTTTTCATTGGTGACCAACTAAGTGTGTCAAATTGAAGTTTATTTAGGCAGAAGCGTAGTAGAAGCCAAGAGTTAAGCTCAAATCAATTTGTTGCCTTTAACGAGGGTGGGGTACATTTTTAGTCAGGGCTGATATTTTCTCAGCGTCAGTAAAAGCAGCAGTTCAGGCTTTTCCTGCACTGTAGAAGTTGTCTCAGATCTGCCAAACTAGTAGCGCTGGATTCTGCAGCTGCCCCACAAATTAAATTTCTGCAAACTTAACTGTGAGCTTTGTGCCTCGAGCAGTTGCAGTATTGGACTTGGCTGGTTTCGGTAAGACAGGTTATTAGAATAGCCTTGTGTTTTAAACCATGTGAAAATTCATTAGGGAACTAGATCTGCTTTGTATCTTCTTAATATATGGGCTTGACTGTTACTCATGCTGCAGCACGGTGGGGTTTGGGTTTTTTTTGTTTGTTTTGGCTTTTTTGTTTTGTTGCAGGGGTTTTGGGTTTTGTGTGTGTGTATGTTTAAGGTTGTTACTGTTAGACTTCTTAATTTTTGTCTTGCTTCTTTTCATTTATAGTATTTTTCCCCCATTTTGTCCATAAAATATAAAAGCCCTTGAATCTGGAATAAGAAAACATTGTAAAAGTGCCTGTGTGTTTTAACTTGCTTGGTTAGGGAAAGACATTTGTATGGGTAGAGCCATCCTGGAGTCAAACCTTCACGTTTAAATAAATAAAAGAAACAACAAACTTGGAAGTCAAACTGAACGATGACTAAGTACAAGTCACTGCATTTCTAATTGTTGATGTTTGTTAGTCTTATGCCATTTCTTTTAAATTTGGAGCTCTTTGTCTTCTCTTGTCAAATCAAGTCATAGAAAGTGAGGTACTTTTCCCTTTTTTTTTTTCAGTAGTTGGTATAATGAGGTTGGAATTGAAGGATATACCCAGGATACACAATATCTGTTCTCTTTCTGGGCTACTGATGCTGTCTTCTAAAATGGAGGTACGGCAGTGAACTAAAAATACCAGCTATCCTAAAGTTGCCCAAGGAGTCCTCTGTCCTGTTAATACCTTGCAATTTCAGAAGTCTTGTAGTGGGGTTGATGTTTTTCAGACACAGTCTTTGCTTGAAAAAGAATCAGTCTCAATGGGTTTTTAAAGTTCTTTGAGTTTGTGGTTTGTTGGTTTGGGTTTGTGTGTTTTTTTTTTTTGTTTTTTTTTTTTTTTTTTTTTTTTTTTTTTTTTTTTTTTTTTTTTTGGTTTTTTTTTTTTTTTTTTTTTTTGTTTTTTTTTTTTTTTTTTTTTTTTAGCTTTTTTCAGGTTTGTTTTGGTTGTTTTTAATACCTTTTAATAAGCTGGGACTATGCTGATACAGCATTTCTGTGTTTAAAAGCAGGAGAATTTCTAATAATTTTTGTTCTTCTTCTACTGTGATAAAACTTTAAGAACCTAAATGTCATCTTGATTTCACTAAATACTGTTTTCGTGTGTAATAAAAATAATCTTTACAAGAAAAATACCTGGGTCCAAATATGATAGTAGGATGGAAGAAAATTATGAGAGTATGGTTTGCTATGATTGGTACATATATTGAGATACCAACTGGCTAACCGAGACACATTTTTTGAGGCATCATGGCAAAAGCAAATATCAGCTCTAAAACTGGTTTTATAAAAGCTTTTTGTAAAAAAAAAAATCTGAAAGAAATAGCTTTTGATGGAAACTCATTTGGACCCTTTGAGTAGAGTTGTAGTGAATTGTATTTTGTGAAAGAGAGTTTTGACTACCATTGTGTCTGCAGATACAAATAATATAAAGTGTGCCTTCTCCTGACAGGGTAGTTTGGACTCTTGGTAATGAATTAGTTGCAGTTTACACTTGCAGCCTTAAAATCAATCACGACATCAAAATGTTGTGTTTCTCCTGGCAAAAAATGTTCACTTCAGGTGGTACTGGACATGAGCTGCTCCCAGTGCTGGCAGAGCACAGGATTTGCTCTGCCCTAGTGTCATGTGCTGCTGTTGTATGTATATGGCAGCACAGAACAGCTGTTCCATGGAAGAAACCCATCAGTGGCATTTGGGGAATAATCCCCTGCCCCCAAGGCCCTTACTTGCTAAAGAAAGTTATTCTCTGAATCTGAGTTATTTGTAAGGCTTCAGTGTTTGTTTTCATTGCTGTAGTTGGGTGTTGCTGTTAAATCTGTAATTCTGCTGTGGAATTTGGGTATTTTCCAGTCCTAAACTGGACTTCCCTGCTGTCTTTGGTACCAAGTTTTCTAGAGTAGTGACAGCTAAGAAAGGTACCTTGTACTGCTTTTGAATCTGCTGTTCAGTCACTTGGTAATTTCTCTGTTTCTTTAGGGATGTTAGGTATGACTTCCCACTTAGGTGTTTTTACGATGCCTTTGAATCTATACAAGCTCAGAAGTAGTTTGGCATATAGGCTTGGCAAATGTTAAGTTATCCCCCATAAAAACCTTTGTTAGATTAAAAATGCTTATCTTTGTATTAAGATAGCTGGGTCCTCTTCATTTTCAAATGTACACTTGCCACAGGCTTGTGAGAGCTTGAACAAGGGCCTTGTGTCTGAGTTACTGACTTAAGTAAATAAGTATAATTCAAACTTTTTTTTTTTTGTACCAGCTTGTGAGTGGCTTAGATAATACAAGATTTCATCATTGTGTGCTGAATTAAAATTAACTGGCTTTGAAAGTTAGCCCCAGCCAGAATTACTGCATTATTGGCATTTTGCTTAGTGTGCAAAAGGCTCCAGAAGCTTTAAATGTTATTTTCTGAAGTTTCTTTTAAAGTGAAAGTCTGTGTCTTCGTTTCTAAAATACATATGTAATGTAGCTTACTATGAAATAGATGAACATAAATATCTTTTTAAAGAAGTGATGGAGGGAGGAATAAAATGGCATCCTGAAGGGCTGGTGCTTCTTTGTCTGAATATAGCCAGATAAGATGTTTTTCTTCTGAACGAAAAGTAATCTCTTTACTGCAAAGAATCAGTTGTAAATGCAGTTTCCAAAACAACCTGGTTTTGAAAACAATTATTAGGCTAATTGGTCATTAAATTTTAAGCTCTATAATCAGGCTTCTTAATGTGGATGGCCTCACAGCCCTAATTACTTAATAGTGTGTTTAAATGGCTTTATTAATGTAGGTTCAATTACTGCTGTTGATATTTTGAGACATGCCAACATTACCTGTCAAACAGCACATAGTGCAGCATTTCATTTAACAAAAATCTTCGTATGTAAGCAATATTAATGGGAATGCTAACATTTGCCTTTCCCAGCTACCAATATCTCCAGCTGCATTTTCTTCCCTTCCCCATCTTCATGTTTCAGGATTTTCCATATCTCATCTCCCACCTTGTGCTATGCTAATAATGTTCTCCTGTGCTTGATGTAAACTTCTTTTGCCTCTCTGTGCATCTGATGAGTGATTAACAGTGACTTTACCCTCCCTCATTAGTCTGTGTTTCGCTCCTTGCTCTGCCAGTCAGTAATGAAATCCATTTCTGGTTAGTAGGAGAAAAGAGCCTGACTACTGAAGCAGCACATGCATCAGACACATCAGCCTTTCTGCTGGACTCCTAAGCTACAAGGGATGGGCTCTGGCTGTAGTGTATTTCCACTTGTCTAGCTTTTATTTTATCTTCAACAGAGGTAGGAAAGTCAGAGGGAAGGATCAAATGGGATATGATAGAAATCAAAAGGGAAAAATACATATGTTCTACATATGTAGAAGGAAAAAAAGAGTGAAATGGAAGGTTATCATTGGGGGAAGAAGAGGATAGATAAAATTGTGTCAGGGGATGTTTAGGTTGGATATTAAGAAAAGGTTCTTCACCCTGAGGGTGGTTGGGCACTGGAACAGGCTCCCCATGGAAGTGGTCACAGCATCAGCCTGACGGAGTTCAGGAAGCATTTGGACAATGATCTCAGGCACATGCTGTGACTCTTAGGGTGATCCTCTGCAGTGCCAGGAGTTGGACTTTGATGATCCTTCTGGGTCCCTTCCAACTCAGGATATTCTGTGATTCTGTGAATTACTCTTTTATTTAATTGAAGTGTTAATGTAAAGCCGTGCAGTTACACCTTTCCCTGTTGCTCACAACCCTTAATAAGAACAAAGGGCAATATTACTAATATTCAGATGTACTTAAAACATTCATAAAAATTGTCAGTTAAAGCAGCTTTAACATCATCAGTGGTTGTTCTTCATACACAGTTTTACAACACAAAACCTTACAGCTCCTCACAAATCTAGTGGAAATTTGCTGCTTGTATTTCAGAATGGTCATAGTGGGATAATGAAAGCACTGCAGACTTTTTTTTAATACTGTATGTTGCTGCAGAGTAAAGCATTGTGAAATAAATCTAGTTGTGGGGTGGCTCTGAGTAATGACTTGATTTATAAATAGCTGGTCTGAAGCAATTAGTTGGTATTGCACTGTGCAGTTCTAAAATAATCCCTTTTTAATTTCCAGTATGCAGCTGATGGTGGTGCTTTACTTCCTCATAGCTGAAGTGGAATAGAGAGTGAACTGAAGCCTCAGCAGGGTTGAAATAAACATTAGACATTTATAGGTCCAAGCTGAGTGTATGTGCTAGGAGTAGCCAAGTGAGCATGCGAGCACTTTACATGAGAGATGGTGTCACATTTTAGGGGAAATGGTTTTTTTTCATGGATGAAGAAGAAATAGTTAATTACTTCTATGATTTTGGAGTCAGTTTAGTCATAATGATTTGAATGGTCATTTGTGAAATAGCTAAAACTGAGGGTTTGTTTATGCAGAAAAAAAAGTCCGCCCCGGTTCTGTAGATGCTGATTTGAACATATTCATGGTTTTGTGCGATTTGGAAATGAAGAGAGGTAGAACTATGTCATTTTATTCTGGAAAGTTCTTTTCCAAATTATTTAATGAACAGAAGAAATGGAAGCTATTTTCTGTCTTCTGTCATTCTCTTTTGCTTGATTACTAAAACTCAATTCAGTGCAATTCTGTATGTAGATAATACACAAGATATGATAGAATGAAATAAAATGCTAATGAGTAAGGAAATCTAGTCTTTTATATTAATATTTCTTTTCAAAAGTTTTGTTTTAACAAATTGCAGGGTTTATTTTTAGTAGATTGCTGCTTTAAGGAACAGATAGACTCTGTACTTTCAAGAGGTAGTTTGAAAAGATCAGCATTTAAAAATACCTCCTCTGCTAAACAGAAAAATACTGTTCCAGGCAAATGTTATGTGGAACCTAGCTGTACACAGACATTTTTCCAGACTGCCTAAAATAGGAACTTGATGTGAAACAAAATTCTCCTCCTGGTTTGTTTATACTGTGTGAAAGCCTGGTCCTTGACTATATTGTACAGTGCAAAAAACACAGAATGCAGACGTATTCCCCAGCTGGATGAGCTGATGCTTTGCAAAGCAACTTGTAACTGCTGTGCGCTGTTCACTGTGTTGATAACTGCTGGTTTTGGCAGAGGTAGAGTTAATTTTCTTCATGGTAACTAATATTGGGCCATGGTTTGGATTTGTGCTGGAAACCGTGTTTAAGCTGCCTTCTTCACTTGGAATGTGAGAGGAACTGATACACCACTTCCCATGGGCAGGCAGCTGTTCTGCCATCCCCAGGAGAGCAGGGCTCCATCATACCTGACAGTGACTTGGGACCATAAACACCACCATTCCAAACTTTCCCTCATTCCTCCTTCCTCCCTCAGCTCTATATGATCAGCATGACACCATGGTCTGGGGTGTCCCTGTAGTTAGTTGGGATCAACTGTCCTGGCTGCTTCCCCTCCTTGTGTATCTCCGATGCTGCTTGCTGGTGAGGTGGGGTGAAAGGCAGAAGAGGCCCTGGCTCTGTGTTGCTCAGCAGTAACTAAAACATCCCTTATCAACCTTGTTTCCTGCAAAAATCAAAAACATGGCCCCGTACCAGCTACCATGAAGAAAATTAACTCTGTCTTGGCCAAAACTAACACAATGACCAAGCTGTAAATTTGGTTTTAAACAACAGGGAAGTTTAAACTGGAATGGCAGACACTGTTATGTATTGAAGCCTCCTGGAATCCCTGCTTGGAGCTGCCAACTGTTCAAGCTGAAGACAAAGCGAGGAATAGATGAAGGGAATGAGAAAGCTCTCTGACTTCAGTGGATTTTTTTGGCATTGTTGCTTGGGTCTTAAGGAAACAAAATGCAAAAGAAATCTCTACTGTAACTGCATCAGACTGCAAGATTAGGCTCTATTCAGTACACACTGGAACGTATGCTTCAGCCTTTGGAAGAATTGAGCTCTTATCTAAATTGGTAAGCTTAAGGTTCAGGTTCTTGCATAGCAGCAGTAATTCCCCAGAGCAGCACAAACGCCTTTTGATGGCGAATTATGGTGTTGTGTTACACAGCCAGTTCCCTACACAGCACTCCTTGTTTGTTGCTTTGAATCGACCTTACAGAGATCCCAGAGCCGTGTACTTAAAAGTTAGGGAATGTAAGAACTCAGGTGACTTTACAGTTCACTCCTGGGCATGAATGTTTCAAATCTTTAATTGCATTGTCTCATCTGCCTGTGTTCTTCACAAAGCCAGAGCTGACTTGGTAGCTCAGGAAGGAAGGGGCTCACTTTACATCTGCAGGTCATTAGTATTGTAGGCAGCTGACATAAGTGCTGCATAATAGATGAACCCTGTTCTGAAGGAAAAGGATCTCGTGGTTTTGGTACATCCTGCATTCTTACTGAAGTGCTTCATAAAGAAATGTATAAATCCAGTTTCACAGCAAACCTCATCAGGGAAAGGGAGTGTTGCCATTGCTTTATCAGTGGGTGGGCAAACTGTAGAGGTGTCAAAGAGGTATGGAACCAGTCTCCCCGTTTTGAGTGCCTGGTGTCCAAAGTATGTACACAGCTCTTGATACGCTTAATACAGAGTTCTTGTTGACTTTGATTGCAGACCTATTTCTTCAGCATCAAGACAGAGCTCAGACTGCAATCAAATGAGTAGTGTGCAATTACTCTGAAGAGCCTGGCTTGAACATTTTGCTCATATTCACACTAGGCAGAGGAATAAATTGGCTTTCTCAGTATTTTGCTTCTTCCCCTCAGTTCTACCACCTTCTTTTACCATTGCTTGCTTCCGTCATCAGACAGTTCTGCTGCTTGAGGGAATTGCGTGATTGCACAGGGAGATCAATATTAAGTGCCAGTTCTTGCTGTTTAATTATGCTGCTGTGGTGAGGCAAAAGCTGCATCAGCTAGATCAGTTCTTTGATAGGATTTATTGTCTGGCTGCATGAACAGTAGCATTGGCATAAATGGAAGCTGCAGGTTTTGTGTCTGGGAGGGTGGGAACTGCCCAAAGCAAATTTAGAAGCCATTTAAGGAGCACTGCTGCCAAGCATGCATCCTCAGTCAGATTGATTTTGCTTACTCTCCATCCCCTTTAACCTCTACCCTCTCTCCCTCCCTTCCCCCAGTCATCTTCTGTCTGCCACAAGAAACAAGGCATGAGTCATAAGATGGGAGAGCAAGACCCTAGGGATAAGTGTTACATTAGTCTCTTGTGCCACTTGATCATGTCCTGGGCATGTCTTGACATAACAGCCTTCTGGGAAAGGTGGGCATGAGTTCCTCCAGCCCTGGCTTTCGGCACTGGTTCCTATTGCTTGTCCATCAAGTTCTCATCCTCCTTGCCCATGATGGTTCCTCATCTTGCTCTGTTTGCCATCTTCACCCTTTCAAACAAATTGCTCTTGGGAGAGGGGCTGTGTACAGCCTGTTTTCAGAGATAATGCCTTTCTTTATCTCAAATATACTCAGTTAGGAAGGACTCTTCCATTTGTAGCTGCTCTGCTTTCAGTGGATACTGGGCAGTTGCAAGTTGGAGGGTGCACGGCTTCTTTAACTCAGCCACCTTTGGGCAGGTTGTCACACAGGTGAAAAAAAACCCGCATTGATGTGTCAGAGTTGGCATGTGAAAGGACTCCTTTCTCAGGCACACTTCAAGCTTCTCTTCCAGAACTGTAGAAGCCAGACCTTGTCAGAGAAAAGGACCAGAACTGAATTAAATGTAGGAAGAAAATAGATATTTTTGCTGACTTGACTCTTGAAAGCGCCCAGTCTACTTTGGTTGAACCCCATACACCACCTTATCCTAATGAACAATTACACCTTCTCTTCCTTGTGTTCTAAGGACTGCTCTGGCAAATTTTTATAAGGAAGCAAAAGATGAGTTACTACGATAGGAATATTTTCTTTCTTTGCGTTAGTATGATATGGAGACTCCACCTTTCAGAATTAATTATCTCATTAACTATTAGTTTGTCCTAGTTACAGGTGCATATTTTGGTCAGCTGTTGCATTTAGTGCTACAAGTGGAGTGTTTGATCACGAGACTAGAGTTCAGCATTTTGTTACGGTGTGAATTTTTGTTGGATCTGCTAAAACTTGCACATAGTTTGTATAGTGTTTTTCAGGATCTGACTTCTTCAATACGAGCCTCAGGATGCCGGTATTGCTTATGGAGTTCAACCTGCACATGTTTCAGAACATCTGAAGTTTAAATAAAAATGTTTTTCTCCTGTGTGCTCCTGATAACATTTGGGAAGAGATACAGAGCAGATTGGAAGATGTTTTTTACTTTATTGTCATGAACAGTAAACCTATACAATATTGATTTTTGTGAGACTTCATTTTGTATTCTGAAACTTGGTCAGCAACTAAACTTTCCAGAGCATCCTTGGAAGTGTTCAAGGCCAGGTTGGATGGGGCTTTGAGCAACCTGTCTAGTGGATCCCCAACCCCCAGGGGTCAGAATTAGATGATCTATAAGGTCCCCTTCAACTCTGATTTTGGTGTGTATTTCTGTAGGAAAAGTAATTTAAGTCTGTAATGAAAGAACTGGAGCCCATAGGCATTTAATTACTTTGTGTGCAGTGATCTTTTATTTTCTCATTGTCCTCAGTGAAGAAAAGACTGCACACAGCAGGGGACTTGCTTTGTCTTTGTTATGTTTTATTCAGACCTGAGTTTACTTGTAGCCAGCGTTCAAGAATGCCAAGTGCTGCACACATTTGCCATGTTAAATACAAATGCACGTTGCATGTTTCTGCTTAACAAAAGGTTGTATTTTCAATGAATCATGTTAATTACAAGTATTCCAAGGAAGATGGTTCAGGTTATACCATTAACTTTTAGGTAAAAATTTAGTAAGGCATATGTATCTGTCCTGTGACATATACGTCTTATTATTTAAAACATTGTAAATCAGATTAGTATAGCTTGAGAGTAACTGATGTTATGTCTTTTTGTAGGTAATCAGTAGACCACTGGTAACTGCATATATCAGCAAATCCTGAAAGGGCAGAAGTACTTAGTTCAGATTTTTTTTTTTATCCGCATGGAGAAGTTAGGCACATAATAAGGTCCTGCTTCTTAAATTCAATCTTTTTCTGATAGGTGGAATTAAATTTACGTCTGTATTGTTTCTTTTGCTTCTCTCATCCCCCAGATACATGTGCATATTTTGTGAGGATTAGGATTCATCCAGGCAGTGTGCCATTTCTTGAATTTAAAAATGTAATTAAATGTTTCTTAAATAATCACCAGCTTTGCTGAGAAACATATCTCCAAGGTTTAACAGAAGCAGCTGGAAAGATGCGGGACCTTTTCCATCTGACAATTACATCAGTAGCCTTAAAAAGCAAAGGATGAAGAACAGAATCTGTGGTTATGGCTGGTTGTCCTGCTCAGTGGCTGTGAGGCTGAAAAGGCTGTGGCCCAGACTCCCCCTCAGTTCCTTTCTTCTCACAGTGGTGCCAGTTCTGGGCTGACTTTCTGTGTAGGAGGTTTCTGAGAAGCAGGTGATGCTCGTAGGGAGTTTGGACAATTCTGATACTCCTAATGCTTGATGGCTGGCTGGCTGTCTTACACCTCTTCTTTTTTTATTACTGGGAGTGTGAGACGTGACTTAGTAGGTCGGCAGCACAGAGTGTAGTTTTATCTGGTTTTGTAAAAAGATGTCAAAATGGAACTTGACAAACACACTGACATGAACACTTGAGAGCATACTTTGTATGTAGGGTACTGTAAGAAGCTTACTCTTGCAGGATCTGGGAGCATGCTTGTAAACATATATTGTGCCATTTTTTTGGTTCTGTTTTGACCCTTACAGAGCCGACAGTGCGGGCAGAACTGATGGAACAGGTGCCTCACATTGCTATGTTCTGTCAGGAAAACAGACCTTCAATCCCTTATGCTTTTTCCAAATACCTGCTGCCGATTGTGGTGCGATACCTCGCCGACCAGAATAACCAGGTAAGTTTCCTGTAGGAGTAGTTTACTAGCTGGTGAAATACTGTTGTGATGCCAAATTATTTAAATTTATCATGGTACAAGTGTGTTATGTTTTGGGATATAAGGATTTGTAATGGATGTGAAATACATGGTACTATACATTTATTTAAAGAAAATATTTAAAGAAAATGAACAAGCCAGGCTTTGCATCTAACATGCTCTCTCCTGATTTGGGGTCTTTTATCTGATATTGTATTCATATGGACAAAATTAGTCATTTAGACAAGCTTGCATAATTTAAATTCTGGCAGAAAGGAATGGTAGTAATGAAAAACTGAGTCCTTTGTATAATTCAGTTTTTTAACACCGTGGTGTATGTTCATTACCAGTTATTTGTATTTCAATCCAATAAATGTTTTGGATTCAACTCATGTGGTTTGTTTCTCTGCATGTGTAAGTTGGCTTGTCCAAAGCTTTCTTGATGCTTGTCCAGTCATTTCAGACTAGACTAATGCTAGTTGAGACATTATTTTCCATATTTTAGGCGTCTTGAGTTTGTCACTTTTTTCCTTGCCCTTTTCAAAATTTATATAGTTAAAAATAACTACCCAAACCTATTTTTCTTAGTAGCTGTTTTGCTAATTCATGTATAATACAACACCTCTACTTTTTTGTTTGATGTTCTCCTGCTAGAAGATTCTGTGATTGTTTTCATTGTGTTAACCTCTGTTGAACAGCTCATTGGGCTGCGGATCTCTGAAACAAAGAGCTCAAAAGTGTTTCCAAAATTGCTGCATTGCAGTATATGTAGTCTCTTACTGTATGTAATGTTTTCTCTTCTGGTGAAATTACTACTTTTGGAGTAGGGGTTAGCAAGCTATGACGGTAATAATGGGTATCTTATTTTTGCACAATTTTCTTTTTAAATGGGACTAAGCAGAATTGTGTCTCAAATTTAAAAAGCATTGGAAATAAACACAGTTTCCCCTTGCCAGCCTATTTCTTGTTAATCTCAGAAAAAGGGGATTTGTTTTGTATAATTCATCTTCCTTAGAAATTTGTTACTCTCCATTAATTGTGCTGCTTTTTCTTCACACATTTGCATGAGATTTGCCATGACTGCTCTTTTTGACATTAAAACAAATAGTGTGTGAACCCAAGAAACACCTGCACATTGTCAACTAAAGCAGGTAGCCACCTCCATACTTCCCAAAACACAGGACAGCAAATATGAAGTGCTTGCAAAAGCACTTGTCTCGAAGCACGTGTCCTCTCACTGTGTGCAGTTACTACTGCTGTGTGTTGGTATATAGGTACAGCTTCCAAAATACAGCACACATGTATTTCAAAAAATAAAACTGTCTTGGAATTGCTTGCTTCAATTTTTGTCTTTTTATGGCAGGTCAGGAAAACAAGCCAGGCAGCATTGTTGGTGCTGTTGGAGCAAGAACTCATTGAGAGATACGATGTGGAGACCAAAGTGTGCCCTGTGCTGATAGATCTGACAGCTCCGGACAGCAACGACGATGTGAAGACAGAAGCTGTGGCTGTAAGTAACAGCAGTGCCAAATCACGCAGCCAAAAGTTTGCCTGAATGCTTGATAGTGCAGTGGTCATGGTATGTTTCCAAGTTGCACAGCCATTACCAAAAAAAACCCCGTTATATTTCCTGTCCGTAACAAATCTGTAACTTCTACTGTGCTATGTCAGTGCTGTACACACTGGTCAAGTTAAGATTTCAATTCAATAACTTAAAAAACTTTAAAAACAACCCAGCTGGACAAGACAGTGCAGGGGGATTCATTTTATTGACTCCTAAAGCATCTGCTGTGTTGGCTTTTTAGTTTTTTTGAATGTTTGTCTGTTTATTTTATGGAAGTTTAAATTGTCTGTGTGGAAAATTTCCATCCGTTCAAAAGCTTTAATGCCTCAGTTCTGTTGCTACTTGCTGTATGTCTGTTCTCTTTATTGACTTTGTTGTGTTTTATTGGACAAAGTAATAAGCATCTGTGTTGATTAACTCATGGTTGGTTGGTTGGTGGTGGTTTTTTTGCATTAGACACAACCTTCGTAATTAAAATGTATGTGTTGAATTAAAATAGTAAGCAGATTAGTTAATTTATAATGGAGAAATGGCAGATGTAGGCCCTTTTGTTTCTTTTTTTATTGCAATTTATATTGATGCTTTCTGCTGGGTGGATTTTTTCCCTGTTCTTTTTGCTTGAGAGAGACCTCATTTAATATTTTACTTTCCTGCAGTGGCTGGACTGATAAACAATAAAAAGGCTCCAGCACTGTTGAATTTGGCACCAAATTTCTAGTGCTTCTTGGTGAAACTTACAACTACATAAGAGAATAAAGTATAAGCAGATTAGTTTTATCTGTCTTCATGGTTTTGAAGGTACTGAAACTTGACAGAAATTTCTGTACCTCATCAACCCCCTACAGGGTTAGCAAAGCCATCACTTGTTATTATAGGGGAATGAATATAAATACTTCTACTGACATGATGGGGAATGATAAACATAAAATTCTTTTTGCTTTTTAAGGCTTTTTTTTTAAATTTCAGTACAAATTAGAATGAAAGAGCAATTAGAGGGAAGAGTTCTTTTTTTGGTGTGATACATTTCTTTGGGAATTTTATGTTAGGGAGTTGCATATATGCAGTGTAGTGTTGTAATTAATTTTAAGCCATACAGGACTCAAAAGTCTCTTAAGCATATTAATTGTCAATAATTTTCTGTTAACTGTACATATATATATTTTGTATTGAAAAAATAAAAGAATCATGTAGTTTTGGTTTTTTTTAAGGTCTGTTGGGTAGCAGAGAATAATTTTTAAGAGTCCAGTTACCTTTGTTAGCTGGAAATTTGATTCATTTTATTGGAAGATCAATGTCATCTTCTACACCTGTGTCGTGGCATTACAACTAAATGGGAAACACAGTTCTTTGCAAAAGTGGCCAAACCTTTTGAATTCAAATGGGATTTTGTTTTCACTATTTTTCAGTTTTCAGTAAAATTATGTTCATCAGAATAGAGAGTAGATTTAAAAAGCCTCTGCTTAGCTGACACAGAATGGTGTGTTCTGCAAGCATCTCTGATTAGTGTCTGTCTGGTCATTAGATTATGTGCAAAATGGCCTCCATGGTTGGAAAGGACATCACGGAAAGGCTTGTGCTTCCCAGGTTCTGCGAGATGTGCTGTGACTGCAGGATGTTTCATGTTCGTAAGGTATGAATTCAGAGCATCTGGTCTAGATTATCTGTGAAAAAATGTGTCATGGGCTTGGACCATGCATGTGACTAAGAAACTCTGCTGGTAGATCTCATTTGTGACATGTATAAGTGAAAGCTGTGAGGGTTTTTGTATCTTACATTTCCACAAATTTTAATATTTGACACTGAGATTTTTTTTCCAGAATCACTACCCTTATGACTAGAAACGAAGGAAGAATCTGCTTGGCCTTATGCTATAGATAGCTGCTGTGTGATTGGGGATTTGTCCTTAAGGTTGTGTTGGTAACCAGGAAAACGTGAAGCAACTGTGGCTGGCACAGCATCAGCCACCTGAGCTCATATCTCTGTGCACAGATGGAACTAAAGATGCTCATCTTCATCACAGATGAAGTAAACTAGTATTCCCTCATGATGTTTAGGTGTGGAGGCTGCGCTTTGGTCTCACCCTGCCATTGAATAGCTTATTTCCCTTGATAGCTGCATGTGTTCTTTAATGTGACAGCACCTCAAATACATTTTATCCTCTTTTATTTTCATTTAAGTTCTGAGGTTCATCTATGATTAAAAAAAGACTGACTAATTTTGAAGAAAAGAAAATGATTTATTTTTGAAAAGCTATGTAAATTGATGGAATGGGGAAATAGCTTATAATGAGTTTAAACCAAAACGCGTTTTTCTGATTTTAAAAGTTGTTTGTTTTTTTTTTCCCTTTGGATTTTGCTGTATTAAAACTGTGGTCTTAGTCTTTGTTTTTTGCATTCTGTCTGCAAGGTATGTGCAGCCAATTTTGGAGATATCTGCAGTGTGGTTGGACAGCAAGCCACTGAAGAAATGCTGGTAAGCCATTTCTTAAAGGGTTTTTCTTCTTAATACAATTCAGGAGTGGAGCCAGACAAGCTACAGAAGAAGTTCATAAGAGATTGCAGATGCAGGGGAGCGTGGCAGGGGGGATAAAGTGCTGGGAGTGGTGAGGCTGGTGAGGCTTCTGTATTGGTTTAATCTTTTCAAGTCAGTTTTCCTGCCTAGAACAGCCTCCTGGAAAGGAGGGAAAGAGAAAGAAATGTAAAGGAGAAGTAAGTGAACCTCAGAAATAACAAATGAAATAAAAGAAAGAGAGACAAATTCAAAATGGAAAAGCAGGGAACTGGATGAAGTGGTGAGAACAGGATCCTTAACTGTGCACACATTCCCGTGGTGGGTCCAGGAATCTAGTGGATGTTGATAGATTTGGAGACGTGACAAGGCTAGGAGCAGAAATCAGCTTGGCAGGCTCTGGGATCCCTCTTCAAGCTTTCTCCTCTTGGGAATGTGGACAGTGAGCTTGTTGAGGGCCAGCAGAGGCTGATGAATCAATGCCCTGAATTAGCGAGGGACTTGCATGGACAGAGTGTAAATGCAGGCATGACTTCAGCCAGAGGCTCTGCAACTTTTTGCAGTTGTGGTGTTGGACAGGTAGGCCTGTTGTGGCTCTCAGGCCATTTCTTATGCTCTTAAAGCATTTGCTGCATTTTTCTCTAGCTGGTGAGTGGTTCAAGTCATTTGGTAGTGAAGTTTAGTTGTGTGGATTTGCATCCCATATGCTTCCTGATTTGGGCTGTAAATTGATTTCTCTCACACAACTGCCTTTGTAGTGATTAGCGTAATGAATTTGGATTAAAACTTTGCAGAGGGTGCATTACTATGAAATAAAAAAGTGATGATTATTTCGTCTAAAAGCAGTAAAATGTGGCAGGACAGCTGGGCTTCTTTTTCTATAACAGAAAATGCCAATTTCTGCTCTTCTTGGATTATTGTTAGGAAAAAAGAAGGGCGTAAAAAGCTGAATGATAAAACTTCATTTTCTAATCTAAAAGCTTTTTTTAATTAGAAGCAAAGTCCAGAATACTTGGCTGCAGAGAGCAGGAACAGCTGAACATCAGTAACTGTGAACAAGGCTGTAGCAACAGCCATTGGATTAGTTGTGTTTTGTCACTGTGCCGTTGCAAAGCCAAGGCAGCTGTGCATGTCTGTGCCTCACCTGCACTCTGTCCACCCTTACCATTACTGTATCCAAAAAGCCCAATCACCTGAGCACCTTCAAAATGCTTTCATTGTATTAGTAAAACCACTGCTCTGTTCAAACATGTTTTCTCTTGAGCAAATGCAGTCTTTTTCTCATTCTCCTCTTTGCACTTCATGTCCTGCATTGTAGGATAGAGGGTGTTGATAAATCTAACAATGAGAAGTGTAGGTAGAAGGGGAAGTTTTTTCTTTCTGAAGATGCTGCTCCTTTGCATTTCAGTAAGAATCTTACAAAAAAATATGAAGTGGTCTCTGATAGGTAAAATGTTAATCATAGAATCAAAAAATGTTAAGGTTTGGAAGGGACCTTAAAGATCATTTAGTTCCAGCCTTCCCTGTCATTGGCAGAGATGGCTTCCACTTGATCAAGACTTTATCCACCTGGCCTTGAACACTTCCAGGCTTGGGGCATCCACAATCTACCTGGACAGTGTGTTCCAGTGCTTACCACCCTTGCAGTAAAGAATTGCTTCCTAATAGTGCACCAGTATTATTTTTCTTGTGCCTGCTTTAAAAGAATGGTGTAGACATGAGGTCTTGTCTTATGATAGGTTTGTTGGTCTTGGATGTATATTTGAAGTTGGGCTTTTTGGGGGTATAAATCAGGTTTAAGAGTTAGTACTTCCTTGCTATTCTTCAGAGAGGTGAATTTTCCTGATCTCTATCCATAAGTAATATGAAAGCAGCAGATTAGAAGCATGGTGCTACTGAATGTGTGTTCTTTGTCTTGCAAATGTTAAACTGTGCATCTGAGTATGAAGGTGGACAACCAGGTGAAGAAAATGAATGTGAAAAGAGAACTTGTTTTGAAACAAGTGCTGCTTATTAAGACTTGCAAACTCACTCACTGTATTCCTAACAGCTGCCAAGGTTTTTCCAGCTCTGCTCTGATAATGTGTGGGGAGTTAGGAAAGCCTGTGCTGAGTGCTTCATGGCAGTTTCTTGTGCAACATCACAGGAAGTCCGGAGGACAAAATTGTCAACCCTTTTTATTAATTTGATTAGTGATCCTTCACGATGGGTAAGAATTGCTCTTTATTTTTTGAATAGCTGTCATATTTGAAGGATTTTTCTGCAATACTCTATGTAGAACTTCTCATGGGTGTGGCTAATCTAACCTATTCCATGCACCTCCAGTGAAATTGTTCTTAAACTGGTTAGTTCATTGATGGGTGTAGAGAGTTCCTCACATTTTTACAGCAGCATGTAAGAAAAACTCTGTCAGTGGAGTAGCTTTCTTTAGCTACAGAATTGCCTGTGTCTTAACATTGCTGAGAATCATTAACAAAACTGGAAAATTAATTATGATAAACTTGTTCTTCTTCAGGTTCCCTACCACCATGTTGTTTTTTTGAGGGAGGGCGTGGTGGAGTTTGCAGTTGGTTTGGAGGTTGATTGGTTTTGGGTTTTGTGGGTGTTTTGGATGGTGATGGTGGGGAGTTTCTTTTAATTAAATTTTTATTGTTTCTTGAGTGATGGGTTTTTGTTTGTGGTTTTTATTTAGGGGGGTTGGGTGGGATTTTTTTGTTGTTGTTGTGGGGGGGAAGGTTGTTTTTTTGTTTGTTTGGGCGTTTTTTATTTGCCATCTTGAAGATTTACTCTTAAACCTTAAGTTTGTTACTAAGCAGACAGCTTCCAAGAGCAAAGGATCATCTGCACAGAAGCATGAGCTCATGGATCTTGGAAAGTCATGCAAGTTTTGGCCCAGCAGAATTAATCAAATAACAAAAATTGAGATAGAGAATTGTTGAGAAGAGAACAAATAGTAGGAGAAAGGAGGAGCAAATGCACGGCATAGCCAAATAGGAAAGGGATATAAATATAATGCTTATCAGTCAAATTCTTGAAAGTGAAATGTCTGTTTACTGTACATAATGTTTTTTTTCCTTTCAAGTTAAAATTCTGAGCTGAGCTCTCAAATTTACTTGCTTCTATTATCTAAACAGATTCTTCCTCCTTTGGTTGTGGGGAATAAGCCTGTCAGTTTAGTAACCTGTGATTTAACTGGTTTCACCTTGCTTTTTCATTTTTCTTAACATTTTTTTCAAACTTGGCACTCTGTATACATCTGGCTGATTCTTTCCAGACAAGAGCCTCTGCTCTTGATTTCCGTAGTAGGCTTATGACCCTTTCAATTCCTAGTAGCAGGCATTTTATGTTTCATAGGACAGCAAGATTTATATATATAATTTTGTTTTTTCACCTTGGACCCTTTCCCCTAGGTTCGCCAAGCAGCTTTTCAGTCTCTGGGGCCTTTTATATCAACTTTTGCTAATCCATCCAGCAGTGGCCAGTACTTTAAAGAAGAAGATGGTAAAAACCCAGAAGATTGTGAGTTTGCACAGGAAAACAGGTAAATTTGCTAAGTCTACAAATTATTTTTGCCTGCTTGTTCTTCTTCTCCATGAACTGTTAGAAAAACTGACTTTCCTGGATGAATTGAATATTTGGTAAATGGAAAGATCTGGATCTTCTCATCTTCACAGACCAGAATTAGGATATATGTTCTGTGGTGAGATGACTGACTTGATAGTTGAGGGAGAGCAGTATGTACCATGTACCTGGAATTTTTTTTGACACGGTCCCCTGTAAGATCCTTGTGGAGAAGCTGCTGAATTTTGGGTCAGATGAGGAGATAGTGAGGTGGGCTGAGGTCTGCCTGCCTGCCTGGCTGGGCCCACGGGCACTGGTCAGCAGCACGTAGTTGAAGGTCACTAACTGAGCGTCTATGAGACGGATCCAGTCCTGTTTAGCATCCTCTTTAGTGATCTGGATGGTGGAGCAGGGTCTCCTCACAGGTCTGCTGATGACACAAAACTGGGAGGAGTGCCTGCTTCACCCACAGGGTCATGCTGCCATCCAGAGGGAGACCTGGAGAGGCACACTGGAGAGGGTGCAGTGGAGGTCCACAAAATGACAGACTGTGGCATCTCTCCTGTCAGGAGAGTCTGAGAGAGCTGGTACTTCAGCCTGGAGAAGAGAGGGGTCTTACCAATGTTCATAAACACCTGAGGGGAGAGTGAAAAGAGAATGAAGCTGGACTCTCTTCAGTGATGCTTAGTGGCAAAACCAGAGTTGATGGCCACAACCCCAAACACAGGAGGTCCCCTCTGAACATCAAAACCCGTTTTTTTTGTACTGTGAGGATGACTAAGCACTGGCAAAGGTTGTCCATAAGGGCTGTGGAGTATCCATCCTCTGAAGTACTCAAAACCTGTCTGGACACAAGTCCTGGGCAAGTGGTTCTGGTTGCCCCTACTGGAACAAGGAGGTTGGCCCAGGTGGCTTCTAGAGGTCCCTTCCAACCTTGACCCTTTTGTGATTCTATGACTTCTGTTTTGTTATGGTGTAAATAAATTTACTTTGACGAATAACAAGTTGATAGCATGTGTGTGAATTTTCAAGAGCATAACAAGTCTGTTTTGGTTTTTTAATGTCCATTTTGTTTGGCATTCAACAGTGAGCAAGTCAGGACCACAGAAGGTGGCACAACAGATGAAGAGCACAACAGGACAGAGGATCTGTCTTCACATTGTGATGATAGCGATGATTTTGCAACAAAACTTGAAAATGTCATAGAAGATCAAAATACAGTGTCAAATACCTCCGAGAGGGAAAGTGATTTCCAGACTGAATCATCCTTCCATTGCACTTTGCCTTCAGAATCTTGTGGGGAAATGGCAGATGAGAATGAGCAAAGTTCTCATTGCTGTACAACAGATGTGCAGGAGGCTGGGCTGTATTCACAGGAAGCCTCTCTTTCAGAGCAGGAATTATACAACTCTTTCCATTTCTGGAGGACTCCACTTCCTGAAATAGATATTGACTTTGAGCTTCAGCAGACTTCTGATATAAAACTTGATAGAGAAATTCAGGAACTCACTATGCCAGTGTCTCCAAGCATTCCTATGGCAACAAGGAAGGAATTAGAAGAAATGATAGAAAATTTGGAACCCCATATAGATGATCCAGATGTTAAAGGTATGGTAAAGATACTGAAGCATTTGTATTGTTTGGAGATTTGTGTGTGTCGCTTCAGCAGTTTGTGCTTTAACCTCTTAGTTGTTTTAAAAGTCGGGAGTACTGTTTTGTCCTGGTCCTCAAAGAGATTGAGGAAAATTGATAGTCAACTAAAAGGGAATTTGCATTTGTGTAAAGATGTTTAAAAGCAGTATAATTCCTTTTATAAACTGAATGCATGTGCAGTTAGCAGTATAAAGTTGTCTGCCTGTTTTGACATTACAATCAAATAGATGGTTCAAAGGCATAAGCTGTTGATAAGCAAGTTTATTTCTAATTAGCATACATGCAAAATGAGGCAGATTAAGAGGGTTTTATTTTTTTAATTATCAGTGTGAATTACGGTTTTCTTTTTACACGTTGTCCGTTTGATTTGGATGAAATAGTCTCCATTTTTTCTGCAAGGGCTTTTTTATTGCAGTCACATGTATACAGCTTTAATGCGACAAGTTTGTCAGATCAGGCTGATAATTGATGCAAGCTGAGTTCTTGAAGTGAACACACATTCTCCATTTTAAAAGCTCTTGAAGAATGGAGAAGGGTTTCATAAGTGTGACAAGGTGGTGGAGCAGCACTTAGAGACACCTCCTCAGCTAAAAGGACTTGGCTCTTCTACAGATACTTACTGGAAATAGGTTTTTCTTGGTATTCATGTGCTGAATAAATTCTAAGACATATTGGGCTTGAGTGTCATAGTCAGAAAGTCTGGAGGTGCTACTAAGGAGGAAGCCATGTTATTTTGGTGCTGAAGAATCTCTAGGGGGGAAGCATGCCTCTATACCAGAAAAAGTAGGGGGAAAAGAAGGGGCAAGTTGGGGAAAAATATTTTAGAATAAACTGATACTGCTTTCTACTTTGTTTCATTGTTAGTAGGTTGATATGCTAATAACTTTTCTTAAATCCATTTTGTACTTTTATTTAATCACTTGTGAAGTCAGCAGATAAAACTTTGCTTTAGGAGTGCTTTGGGCACTAAGGAAAGAGGTAAGAAAAAAAATTCACCCTTGCTAATGACTTCAGTCTTCATATAACCCATCTCTGAAGCCAGCTGCAGAAGCTTGCAGTGCTGTTCAGGTTTACTTTATAAAGCTGTTGTCTCTATAGTTAAAGAACATACCTTAGTGCAGTATTAAATTACAGTGGTTTATGTAAGCATGTAGTTGTACATCCAGAATCGTCCTGTGTTACGAGTTTATCATGTGTTCATGTCTTGTTTTGGAGCAGGTTTTTGGAATTCTTTCTGTTTGTTTGTTGGCCTCTTGACTGGGTGTCAGGAGATATTCTGTGGAGTTATTGACCAACATTTGCACATTTAAGTATAAGAAAATTGTTACTTGGTTGTCAACACCATGGATTCCCCCACTCTGACTTGGTCAAGGCTGTGTAGTGAAACCCCATAAAACATTCCTCCTAAATCTTCTACTCTTTTTCCTTTTGCCTGTGCTCTTGTTATTCAGTCTAAATACTTGAGAAGCTGGAATTTAACAACATGCCGGTTTCAATTTATTAACATTGCAATTTTAATTTTGCACAAAGTGCAAGTAGTATTAATTTTGCATGCTTGTCTCAAACTCTGTGGCACACATAGAAGTGGTAGAGATCCAGACTGTAGTCTCTGAGTTGCTGACTTAATGCCCGTGTTTTGAATCTTACACTTGCCAAATTGTGACAAAAGGTAGGCTTGCTCTGGGGGTGATCCAGAAGATCAGAGCCCTGTCTCTTTGCTCGTGGCAATATAATCTAAAACTGTTGTTGCAAACTGATGGTATAAATATTCAGTCAAAATCTTATCTTAGTTGTTTTCATGGAAATTTTATGAAACTACCTAATGTCACAGATAATTTTGTCTCCAGTATACATGGCTTACAAATGTATGCCAAAGAGCTCTGGTCCCAAATGGTCCATAGGGTCTTAGCCTGCCTGCACTTCCCCTCTCTGCAAAGCTGGCCATTATGTTTTTGAGTCTTGTATGGTGAGTAGGCTTTGCTTTGACAGCAATGACTGAGCAAGCTAGGAGGGTTTTTTTTCCTCTCTTTATTTCTTTTTAAATCCCTGTGATCTTTTTCTTGCACTTATTTTCTTCATTGGCTTGCTGTCACCTAAGTCCTGGACTCCTGCTTCCATGCTGTGCTCCTGTCTTTATTGCTGCATTCCCAGCCAAGGGATGGGAGTGGAAGATGCTGTGTTCTCTGTGGTGGGTAAGTGGAGGCCTGCCATACTGGAGAGCTTCCATGGGTACACATCTTCTGGCTTCTATAGCAAATTGGCCAAGGATCCTGAAGGCATGACAAGATGAAGTGATGAAGTGTGGTTTGGGAATGAGACTGCAGTGTATGATGTTTTGCATGTATCAGTAAGATAAAGCTGTTCAGATGACCTTGTCTCTGGCTGTACCTATGCTAGACTGTGCAAATTCAGTAGCCTTCTTTTGACATGGGTATTTGGTTATTTCTTTTTTTCTTTTTTTTTTTCTTCTTTTTTTCTTTTTTTACGTTTTAGAAATTTATGAGAATAAGAAAATTAATTCATGTTGTGTGGAATCATAATCACACAGGGTTTTTGAAGTTTCTTAAGATCACACTGAATTTTTATTATTTGACTTTGCAGGATATCTAGTGATGGTAATAAGGTGCTGTTCTTCGCTAGAGTCAATCAGAGGAGGTTGATTATTTCTATTTTGCTAGTTGGTTTCAGAGCCCCTCCCGGACAGCTGAGGCAGATGTGGAGATTTGGTGCTGAAGTTTAGCCAGCAATTATTCCTTCCGAGTCAGAAAAAGATGGTTTTGTTGGGGTTTTCTTGGTGGTTTTTTTGTTGTTGTTCCTTCCTCCCATCACCCTCTGCTTTGCGCTGGATGTTCATCCCTAGCAGCTGCTATACCTTTGTACCACTATCCCCTTCCCTCCACATGTATTCCCCCTCCTATTTCCTTTTTTATTTTCATTTCTCTTCCTTTCTGGGTTTGGCATTCCTCTGCTTCACATGTCCCCCTTCACCCTTCTATTCACCCTTCTGCTTCTCCCCTCATGTGCTTGCCTCATTACAGCAGAAGTATTGAGAAAGAATAACTCCATTTTTATCTGAGGAGTACCTGAGTGTACCCCGCCAATGGGAAGAGTCAAAGGAAAGGCATCACCAGGTTGTGCAGCCCAGAGTATGGCATGTTCAGTGCATATCCCCATCTTCCAGAGGTCTTGGAAGCCAAACACTAAGGGGTCACTGTTTACATACACACTGGTCATGGTTGTGTGGTTTTGGTTTGGTGTTTTGTGTTGGGGTTTTTTTGGGAGGTATTGGTATTTGGGAGGTATTTGGGTGGTATTGGTTTGTTTGGGGTTTTCTGCAGTGCTCCTCAATAGAGCAATTTCTGTTTCAAGCCTTAGATCTTTGCTTCAAGGCATGGAGACTGATGAGATCTCCAGCAAAAACAGTTCTTTTAACAGTAATCAGTAACCAACATAGAATATTTTTTTCCCTAATCTCATTGTCAAAAAAGGATGAGCTGCTTCACCTGAATCTCACTCTTCACCTTGGGGCTTTCCTTCCAGAACCAGCTTATTGCCAAAGTGATAAATCTGAGTAATAGGTGGTTGAGCAGTCAGCAACCAAGACAGAGAGCCTGTCTTCTCACAGGCAAACTGCTGGCTAGCAGAGCTATATGGGCTGTGCAAAGTTAAGCACTGCTATTGTAATCCCTCTTGAAAGGACCTTTCCAATCCACTGGCCAGACATCTGGAAGGTCTCAGACTGGGAGATGGGAACCTGCACGTTCCTGTGAAG
The DNA here is from genome assembly GCF_017590055.1 of Onychostruthus taczanowskii. NCBI lineage: Eukaryota > Metazoa > Chordata > Aves > Passeriformes > Passeridae > Onychostruthus > Onychostruthus taczanowskii. The sequence continues at coordinate 6,134,647 of NW_024498795.1, forward strand.
TATGCCAGCTTTTTAAAAATTATCACAGGGTCTTTTTTCAGGTCATGTTTTTCCAGTTCCCTGAGACTGCTGCTGTCTTCACTTTCTTTCCTCAGATGCTTTTATTCTCTATTTTTCTTTCCACAGACGCTTTCTTCAACTGGCTTTATCTTACAATCTGCACAGAAAGGGCTAAATCATGTAATGTCAGCTTTCCTTAATATTATTAGGGGGAATAGAGAGAGGAAGCCTGGCTTGCAGGCTACTGAGGCTAACTGTGGCCTCGGCCAGCTAGTTACAAGCTGCTTTGCCAAAAGGAGACCTAATATGGACAAACCAGCCCAAATGTGGGGTCAATTGATCCCATTCCTTTATAAGAACTATGTTTATAAGTTAGGTTACTGGCACTGCCTGCAATAAAAGTCTAAAATAATGTTGTTAATGGAACAGGTGAGGAGTAAGTGGAGAAGGAACTCTGTTCTTATGTTTCAGTTACTTCATCTCTGTACCCATTATTGCAGCCCATAGCTTTTGCCTCCGAGTAAGAAGTGAGGCTGAGGAAGGCAGATCCTTTAGAAAACAGAAAGAAAGGAAAAAGAAAAAAAGAAACATCAGTGTCTTCCAGTGAAACATCAGGAAAAACAGAAAACAACAGTAAGGTTTATTGAATGGACAGAAATTCCTGAAAACCGAGAAATTCAGTAAGACCAGATAAACATGTGGCTTAGAATTTACAGATTGTACCAGTTATTTTAGGATGCAGGTACAGTAGCCAAGACTAAATACTTTTTTGTTTAAAAATACATCTCATCTGAAGCAAAAGTTGAAGAAAGAGTTAATTGATGGTCTAAGATCCAGTGAACATTGCCTTTATCTGAGCAATGCAGTTACCTGAGTTCTGTGCTATGTGCAAAACTGCCTTTACACTCCCATTTTTACTGATGGTAGTTGTGAAAGCTGGTTAGCCAGAGATTCCCTTCTTGAAGCATTTCCCTGTCATTCATGAAAGGGGAACCTTATCCTTTACTTGAATTTGAAGTTATTTTCTGCAAACCATTGCCTGTCTCATGTCAGTAGGAAATCTCTTCATGAGAGATGAGAAGCAGCAGTTATGCTTGGCTCTTCTTTTAGCTAGGACCTGAAGGTGTTTAGGGACTAAAGGACATTCACCTGTCAGTGAATGGCAGCACTGAAAGAAGAAAGAAGGCACTTGCCAGTCAGTGAAATCCTTGGGAGTTTGGCTTCTCCTGTCCTTCATCCCCATATCTTGAGACTGTAGAACTGACAAGAAGCTGAGGAAATACACGTTTTTGTCATATTTCTTCTAGGGCAGGCAGAGGAAGTCAGGGTTGGTGTTGTCTCCATCCTGTTAAAGCAGCCCCTAAGCAAGGGTGGTCCAGGTGTGCAGGCTGACAGTGGGGCATAGGTGGGGAATATGTCTTGGAAAATTCCCAATTACTGCTGTAGATACTTTTGTTATTATAAGTAATCTTTGGTGCTCTGTATTTTTCAGAAAATACATAAACAGTGTTGAAGTAGTGCATGTTTACCTAGTAGGGTAAGCTTTCTTCACTTTTAAGTGAAGGTGAGAGGAATGAACATTTTTCATGAAGTTGTCCTTCATGAAAGGGGTCTTCAAGAAAAATGTCTCAATGTGCAGCAGAATATAATTATTTTTAATTTTCTTGTTTGATTTCTCTAAATTAAAATAGTTTGGAAATAAGCCAGGCATTTCTTACCTTAGCATAGCTACTTATTTTGCCTAGCTTTGGGGGTGATTTATTTAACGTTTAAATTTTGGGAAAAAAAAAAATTTATTAACCTTGATCTTTTTTATTCTCATGGGTCTTAGAGTACAGAAGTTCATTGTCAGTGAAGTAATACTTAAAGAGTAAGGTTGTAGCAGTCTTACTAATATTAAAAATGATAAAATTCCTTATTTTTATGTATTTATATGTAAATTATATATATTTAAACTATTTTTCACATGTTTTATAGTGGAAGTATTAGTATAATGTTGGTTACACTTTAAGTTTCTAAGGCTTCCAATCTGAGATTCTGCTAAGTTAACAATTTTTGTTTCTTGTAGCAGTTGTATATCGTATCTGTTTCTTCTATCTACAAATGAGTCCAACTTTGTTTACTACTTGATAACAACCATATTCAAAATGCTGGAGGGAGAAATTCAGAATTCTGTAGTTTAGTATGGCAATATGGGATTAAAAAGAAGCATATGGGTTGTCATGTAATTTCACAGTGAACATTTAAGAAACCTTGGAAAAGACAAAATCTATGAGGAACAGATCTTCCGGATGGCTGGGTAAATTTAATAAGTGAGGAGATTATTCCTCCCTGCCTTCTTGGAAAGAAGTGGAGGAGGAGTTTGGCAGGGTAGATCAGTCTGCACTGAATTCTGTGTCACTTGCAGCTGAGATTGCCTCTGATACCTGATCTCAGGTCAGGCTATATCCAAGGAGCATTGCTCAACAAAGCTTTTTCTAATTGGCAGTAAACAGAGGGATGGAAAGCAGGCAGCCTCAGAACTACTGGATCTTTTCCAAAAGAGTGGATAACAGAGTAAGAAGTGCTAATGCCTTCTTTAGATGAATAAGAGAACATCACACAGTGCAACCTTCTTATTTGTTTGGAGGATCCAAGAAGGCTGAAGTATCGGGTCTGGCATCTTTCTATATAGATTTTGCTTTAGAGTTGCTATTAAAATGTAAAAATTTAATGAAGATATATAGAGGGAGGAACAATCTCTCAGGACTGAAATCCTTTGTGTATTACGAAACCTGTTCTCAGTCTTTATTTGAATTGCTTTGTCCCTCTTTCTCTTAGTCCCACCTCCCACAAATGGCCCAGTCTATAAGTTAATATTCATGGGCTGTTCTGTCCCAAAAAACCTGTTTGCACCATTAATATTTACTAAAATTGTTAAAGAGCTGATCCTGCCATAACAGCAGTCTCCTTATTCATCTTGAGTTATGGGGTTTGTTTGTTTATTTCAGCTTTAGGGACAAATTTCACTGGACTGTGGTTTGGTTGAGTACCCTAGAAAAAGAGTGGGGTATTAATCTAGCACTTAATTGGTCCCTAGTTTGGGATTTACTAATATGATCTTAAGTTGGTGTACCTCTCCTGTAGTTCCTCTGCCATCTTTCAGTTAATTAGTCTCTGTCTGAAAGTTGAATCTGTGGACTTGCTAAAAGTTTTATTGCAGTTTAGTCTCTCATGTATTTCTCTTTTGTGTACTGCAGCACAAGTGGAGGTGTTGTCTGCTGCACTCAGAGCATCCAGTTTGCACCCTCAAGAAGAGACAATGGCCAGTATTGGCAAGGGAACAGATTCACAGACTGAAGTAACCATCAATGACCAACAAAGTTTTAAACCTATACTGGGTGATATTGTGCCTTTAATTGGTGACACTGTAGAGGTAAGAAGAGAGTTTTGTACTTTATTTTTTCCCATTAGGATTTCCAGGGCTCCAGTAACAGAGCTGTAATTTGCATTCATGTGATGATTGCAGCCAAAGGCTTTCTACTTTTGGCTGGTGTGGATGGTATTGAAGTGCTAGCTACTAAAATGAAAGTCTTGTGTTGGGTGCCTTTGTTTTTGCCAGTTCTGTGCTTGTCCGTGTAATTCTTTAAACTGTTTCTGTTAAAAATCTCTGTTGTCACTGTTGCATTTGGAGATTTTTTAATGCTACCACATTTTATTAATGTGAAAGTGCCTTGCTTAAAATAGATCCCGTACTGATAATGAGTGAATTTTCTTCTCCAGTGCCCCTCCCTGAACCTGGAGAATGAGATACTTTGCTCCCTTTGTTCCCTGTGAATTGATTTATTATGGTTTACCAGTCTGCATGAGAGAAGTTCAGGACCTGCAGCTGAGGTGTTGTGTGGACTGAATCACAGAATCACAAGGTTGGAAGAGACCTTCAAGATCATCGAGTCCAACCCATGCCCTAACACCTCAACTAAACCATCGTTGCCTCCTCTGGATGCGCTCAAGAGTCTCAACATCCTTCCCAAAGAGAGGGACCAGAGCTGGACACAGCACTCAAGGTGCCGAGTACAGGGGAAGAATGAGCTCCCTGCTCCTGCTGGCCACACTATTCCTGATATAGGCCAGGATGCCGTTGGCCTTCTTGGCCACCAGGGCACACTGCTGAAAGAGAAAGTTACTCTAGCAATCAGTAACATCTTGAAGTTTTTTGCATTTACTTCTTCAGCCCTTCTCTCTGTTCCCTGCCTGACTGTAGTTCTGGTATTTGACACTCTTTTCTGTTCTTTGCTCTGTCAGGCCAAACCCACTACATTCACTGCATATAATGCCACAAGCTCAGGTGGTATTAAATGCTGTTGCTGTTGCAGAAAGCAGTGGTTCCAAAATAGGCTCCATAAAACCAGAGCAAGTGATTTGTTGAATCATACTACTGAAACTGTGTTTTCCAGATGAAATTTTGACAAGCATCTTTGAAATGTCTAGGAGTCAATACCAGTTCAGTGCAAAGATTTTCATCCTTCTTTAATTAGAGTGGTGTTTCTTGATGGCATTTAATTAACTTTTTCTCTAAGCTGTTGGACTACCATCTAGACCAAAAATATATGAGGAGTTCAGGAATGCGACATTTACTTGGATACTGCTGATGACACAAATTGTAATTTAACTCTACAAATGTGGTTTGTTTCAAAAACACCAGCCTGCCTCCAATTTCTTTATGTCAGGCTCAAAATGCTTTTTTTATTATAGGATCTCTTCTTTCTAATGCTAACCTAAAATTACAGTGTACATTTATCCTCCATTCTTGAGAATTTTGGGGGGTGGTGAGGGTGGTGTTTGTGCAGAGGGACCTGTCCTGTGTTTTATGTTTTTGTATACAGAGTATTGTGCTAACAGAAAGTTTAAGAACCAGTCACATTGCTGGTATATGTTGATTTTGCATGTTTCAGTTTTATGCTTTAAAAGGATGTTCTTAATCTGTCAGTTTCTTGTTTGTTACTGGCACTGAATCAAGTCCTCCATTTACAAGTGAGCAGATATTATAGAGGTGACCTAGAATTCTGGGAATCAAGCTGTGATCTGTTGAGCAAGTAGACTGTTGACCCTAGCAGTGAAGAGACCTCTGATTTTCACAGGTGGTTGTTGGGATTTTTTAGTTTAGTCAGGGTTTTGTTGTGGTAGTGATTTTTTTCTTCTTGTCTTTTCTTGAGTTTTTTAAGTCTCAGGGATAGCAGTGTGTCAGTAGGGTACTGGACACTTGAGAGAAATCAAACTCTCCAGCATTTTGTATTTGAATGCAGCCTGCACAGTTCTGCACATATGCCACCAAGCAAAACCACAGTCTGCTTGTCCTTTGGCAGCTGTATTGTCTCATAAAGGAGTTACTGCTGCATGTTAAAGAGAGATTCTCTATTCAGATGAAAATAAATGATGTAATAGAGTGGACCAGAAGATTTTTGGGATATGATGAAGCTTGTTTGTTGAGGGCAGCTGTTTATTTTTTCTTAAGAGGCACTGTTTTTATTTTCTTTAGGTTACGTGTTCTTTATAAGGTTTGATAAGGGGATGAGTGTTGGAGTCTGTTTTTATTTGGAGGTAGAGGGAGAAAGGAAACTGGGCTAAAACTTCCCACTCCTGTCTGGCACAAGTACCTCTCTCTAATAAGAACAGGATGGATGCCAGGAGGAGATGGACCCCTTAACACTGGCCACTTCCTTGTTTGGGCCAGCTGCTCCATCAGGAAGCAGCAGCACCGCCTCTCCTGGTGTGCAGCCCTTGACACAGAGCAGAGATCTTCGGAGCACAACCCCAGAGCTCTTGTTACACAGCCAAGGGAAGCTTAGCCTTAGAGATCTGTAAGGCCATGGCAAGATTTTGCATTTGGTACACAAGAAGCTTTCAGGCTAAACCCTGCTGAATTTTCATGTCCTGGCTCTATGCAATGCTCAGTTTGGTGTGTGCGTGGAAAAAGATGGAACTTCATTTTTGGGAGGGAGATAATGCATAACCTAAATACTGACTGATGGCTGTCGTTCTTCTCTGCTGAAGCTCTTCCTCTCTGGAATGCATATTTGACTTTGAAAGTGGCTGAGTGGAAACGTTCCCATCTGTGACACCCTCCATTATATTCAGTTGTTTGACTAGTTCAATTCATAAAGTGTGATTTTTTTTAAAACATAAGCTTTTGAAACTGAGCAGGGAATGTAAGATGGAGTCCTTTCACTTTTATTGTAACAGAATGGATGATTAAACTCTGGTCCCATGCAAACTGGCAGCTCATGGAAAGTACTGTGGCTAGGGTGTACTGGCTGCCTCATAATTCCTTGATTTGCAAGACATCAAAACTGGTGACTAGCAATGCTGAAAATAATCTCTTTTTCAGGGGGGAAAAACCCAAACAAACAAAAGGCTAAAAAAGAGTGAAGGAGGAATTAACTGTCAAACTAAAAATCCTGCAGAGATAGTTTTCCAAGCCTCTGGAGGTTTTACAGTTGGAGCTGTGTGCTGCTGGACACATTTAGTTATGGAGTTGCTTGCAAATCTGTTCTCCCCTTGGGTCTTTAACACCTCCTTGCTGCTGCTTCCTAAGCCTGACAGGTGACATGGACTGCTCTGCCAGAGATATGCAATTGCCTCACAGCTCTGCCTGTTCTTTATCACCTGTAATTATACCTCAGCAGCTAAAATTACAGCCCAGTGCTTAGATGAAAGCAGCTCGTGGAGAAGGAAAAAGCAACTGTCTGAAGTCAAACCAAGGAAGACAGATTATATCCTGGAGACTTTTTTTGGAAGAAGTTTGTTGTTTGCTGGAAAATTCTCGTTGTCAAAATCTGAGCAGCTGGTGGAAGTAGGCATGTTCTTGTTACTTGTGTTGACCCTAGGAGCTCACCCTGCAGCATTTGTGAATAGATACCTTGGCTCAAATCTAGCAAAAATGCTTTTGTCCTGTTCCAGCCTGATCTGCTTTTCAGATATTCATCGTGTTCTGCTTGGAATGCATGGTTTGTTAGCGAAGCCCGTTGTATTTGGGGAGCTGCACTTGTACCGAAAGCGTTGATGCTGCATCCCCCCAGCAGCACAGCTCATTGCAGCCCATCACACCTCTGCCACTCCTCAAGGCCCAGATGTGTAGCCAGGGTGCTAAAATGATTGCTGAAAAGGATTTTAATAGGACTGCTGAGAGAAGTTATTACTCTTGTCAGCAGCTGTGGCCAAGTAGGACTCAGTTTTATAAGGTGAAGCTTATCCAGAGAAGATTATAGAATAATCACCTCCAGGAAAGGTGCAACAGCATGAGTCTTATCAGGTTCTACTCTTCAGTGGGAGGGTGGCTTTGTTTTGACCATATTCTAGCACAAATCCAAAGCAACAAATCCATCAAAATCAGCTACAGGTGTTTTCTTACTTTCCATTCAGGGGAGAAGCAATGGGACCCATATGTTAGTTATATTTTCCTTAATGCCGTCTCAAAAGTACTCCTCTCCTGTGATTTTCATTCCATAAGAACCAAAATGGAGCAGAGTAAGAGGAGCTTCTGTTTGAAATTGAAAGCAGATTTATCTTGCAGACCGTTTGATTTTGGGCTGTAGCAAAATTGTATTTGATATTAATGCATATATTCCTTTAATCTAAGAAATAGACTCTGAGGCGAGGACAGCACTTCTTTATGTTGGTATTTGTTTTATGTTTAGAGTGTGTTTTATGTGACCTTTTATTTTCTTTTTTCACAGAGTATGGATTCTACACTTCACTATATTCATAATGATTCAGATTTGAGTACCAACAGTAGTTTCAGCCCTGAAGAAGAAAGAAAATCCAAAGTACAGGTAAATGACAGTGACTTCTGGTTTTTCTATATGTAGCAGATAAGTGGAATTTTTAAAAATATATATGGGTATTTCCTTTATCCCCTTTTTCATTCAGTCATTTCTGACATGATCTAGTTTCTGTTAAATACCTCTTAATTAAGTAGTTTTAAAATAGTCCTTGTTTTCAGAGTCAGTGGCTTCATTTAGCAGTTGCTTCTGTTACATTTATGCATGAGAGATGACAGTATTATTTTGACATGAGATAACACTTGGCATAGATTTTCAGGCTCTGTTTCATTTGGTTTAGTTTTCGATGGGAACCATGCTGTAATGGGAATTAAGTTATTGAGGAAACAGGATGACTTTTTATTGCATGTTTTGAGAGGAACCACCCCTTGATAGCTTTTTGCAGAACAGTTTTGGAAGTGTTTCATTAAGCTGGAACTGCCTCTGCTATTTTTTCCAAATGGAATCAAATGTTTGTTGTTTTGGTAGTCTGGTATTACATTGCCACTGTGCATCAGTGTGACACCTTGATTGGGAACCTCAGTCCCTGGCTTGTTCCTGTCAGTGGAGCTACTCAGCAGCTGTGCTAGGCAAATGCTCTTGTGCACCCCTTAAAAGAGTCAGTCCCTGACAACAGCTGAAGCAAAGGCAGTAGTAAAGGGGTTTTCACAGAATTTTGGTTCAGATGCTTTGATTCCTTAGTGGACAGAAGGATAGTTCTTCACCGGAGATCTCTTTGTCTCTGGAGAAGCCTCTTTCTCCCTGTTGACTGTTCAGGGAGTTTGGGAGCAGTTGAACACACTGTACTCTGCTCCCTCCCCTTCCCTGCTCCTCAAGGCGTTTTAATTTAGTTTTCTTCTCCCACCTTCTCAAGATTTTGAGAGAATTAGGAAAGGTTTTTTGAGCAAGTCACATCATTTGCTATTGTACTTGTCTTTATGGATGACATAAAATGGCCAATTTGCACAACATGTGAGCCTGAATGTTTGCATTCAAAGGGTAGAATGCATTCTTTCCATTTCCTAGACTCCCTAAGGAGACTTGTCCATTTGCTCCTCTCTTGAGCTGGTCTGCATATTTCCAAATAGCCCCAGTCATGTCATTGTTTCTTTGGAACCTTTTGGTGGAACTTAGCAGATACAAAACTGTTGTGCCCTTATTAAGACACTGTAATTAAATAATATTCTGTAGTTGTGGAGAAAAAAGTGGGAAAAGAGTGCCCAGGAATTGTAGTGAGCCTTACGAGGAGTCAGTGAAAATAGTGTGGATGCTGTGCCTTTGCCTTGCTGCAGGACGTTGTACCTCAAGCCTTGCTGGATCAGTATTTGTCCATGACTGATCCGTCCCGCGCACAAACAGTGGACACCGAGATTGCCAAGCACTGCGCCTACAGCCTGCCCGGCGTGGCACTGACCCTGGGCAGGCAGAACTGGCACTGTCTGAAAGACACCTACGAGACTCTGGCGTCTGACATGCAGGTGAGCTCAAGCAGTGAGCAGTCTGAAATGCTGAGATGTGACAAAGACCAATTGGAACCTCTGTAATGGTTTCTCTTGTTCACTGGATATTGGGCTGCTGTGCTTTTTACACAGAGCTTTCCGTCCGTGGTGTTATCCTATAAGGAATGATGGTGCAGTGGTTGTTTCAGAGGAAGCAGGGGGTGTGTGGTGCTCAGGTAGTAAAGAAATGGGCTGGTTAAAGTGGGAGATGGATCTCAGTAGGAAAATGAGGACAAGTTTCTGATTTCCTGTGCATGCTTGAGATCTTATGGCAGTGTCTGGGAGCCTCCTAGGTTTGAGAATTTGGCCTGTGCTGTGTGTGAGCAGACGTGGCCCTGCAGGCATGTCTGGAGCTCAGTGAGTCAGCCTCACACCAGGCCTTGGTGCCACATCCAGTTAGTCATACAGGAATAACATCGCTATCGCCATGCAGCAGCACTGCTGCTTTAGAAACAAATCCTGGAAATAGCAGCATTTTCCTTGTTGTCAGGTGGTAAGGAGGTGGCTTTCTGCATTTTGTGGTTTACAGTTGTTTCCCAGACCTCCTTTGTTTCCTTTTTTGGAGATGCTCTTCTTATTTTTTTAAATATTCTCAGACTGCTTCACCTCTCTTGAACTTGATGCTTGCTCTGTCAGAGCAGCAGTTCCCAGTGATACATTGTGAGTAATTTTATACATGGCTGTTGCTCATGTTTTCCAGGCTCCTTTGCAGCCATTAAAAACAGCCAGCTAATAAATTTAAAACACAAGTATAAACAAATTGCCCTGTGTTCAGAAGTGTCCAAAACTTATCGCCAGTCTAATCTGAACTGAGATTGGATCACCAAACCAGGGCAAAAGAACAGTGCCCATGCTAATTGGAAAGTGCTGGCTGAAGAATAGATGCTATTTTATTTTTTAAAGACTTTCTTGAAATAATTACTCAAATTAAACAATGTGCCCTCGGTTTAGGGTGTCTGAAAGCTCCACTGGTTCTTGGGCTGCTAGGCACTGAGTATGAAAGAAACTTTACCTATTATGGAAGCAAAAATATCCCAGCTGAAATATTGTGGGATATATATCTTACTCATTTAATTTTAAAAACAGAATGAGAGAGTAGTAGCATGAAACTAATTTATGCGGAAGAATTTAAAGCAAAAAGTAATGTGTGCAAGAGCACTGATGTCAGGAATACTATTTTGCTTCCTAGCACCTGGAAAATGAAAATATTTTGATGACTTGTATTTGAACAGTTCCTTGATATTCAGGTGGAAGAAATGATACCTTGTCATTTGTCTTCTCTTCCATTTTCCTTTTCTTTTTAATTTTAAATTTCCAGTGTAATTTTCAGTTGTTACATGAGACAGTGTAAAGATATTTGTAAGTAGTGGAATTTGCTGGGAGTCCAGCTTGGATACCGACCCTCAGGTTTGACTGGAGCACTTTGGATCGATAACATTGTTTTATTTATGTTGCAGTGGAAGGTTCGGCGGACACTGGCATTTTCTATACATGAACTTGCTGTCATCCTTGGAGACCAGCTTACAGCTGGAGATTTAGTTCCTGTCTTCAATGGCTTTTTGAAGGACCTAGATGAAGTGAGGATAGGTGTGCTTAAGCACTTGCATGATTTCCTGAAGGTATGTCTCTGTTCCTTCCCGTGTAACTCTGTGGGAATCTCTGCAGATATCTGTTGAATACTGGAATGTATGTTGCAAGAGAACTGTGTTGGTGCTACTTTATTTTCTCTGAAGAGCTTTGTTCATGTTTATTCAGGATATGATTTTTTGGGGGGAGGGCTCTAATCTGCCTACACGGCTTACTTGTCAAATTTCTTACTTGTAGAAGTTTCTCTGTGACTACCTCATTTCTGGAGCTGAGAGACACAAATCCTAAAACTATCTTTACTGTTTATGCCTCCTTTCTTAGAGTAAAAGAAAAGACTTGTCACGTTTTCCTTTCAGTAGTGCCCATGTGATTTTACAGTTTTAAGCATTACAGGGTTTAGCCCAGGAAAGCAACACCGTTGCTAAAGATTTAAGGTTTTTTAAATAAAAAGAGTGTTTCATTAGTTGTATTTAAAGCTCTTGTTCTGTCTGCTGATTGTAGCCTGCAGGTCTTTATGTAAGTTTGTATTTACTGTTTCAGCTTCTTCATGTTGACAAAAGACGAGAGTATCTTTATCAGCTTCAGGAATTCCTGGTGACTGATAACAGCAGGAACTGGCGTTTCCGTGCTGAGCTGGCTGAGTATGTGGTTTTCAGAATGATTATTTTCATTGTTGTGGATACTTAAAAATGGGAAAATCATATAATAGATGTTCTGCAGTGTTATTCCTAATTCCATTTTTGATTAGTAGATGGTCCTTCTCCTCCTCCACATGTCTCCCTTGCTTAAAAATTCCCAGTAGTTGTATTGTCATTGTTGTGAATAAGTGACCCACAGTCCAGATGATGACAACTGAAAAATAGATTTTTGCTTCCCAGTAACTTCATTATGGCCACATTGCATACTTGATAAGTGTTGTCATATAAGTGATGATACTCAGTTAAGCTGCCTTTTTTCTTACTGTGATATACTCTCTTTGGTTCTTCTTCCATCTTGTAGGCAACTGATTTTGCTCCTAGACCTGTACAGTGCCAGGGACATCTATGACTACCTGCGGCCCATTGCTTTCAGCCTCTGTGCAGACAAAGTGTCCTCTGTCCGCTGGATTTCCTACAAGCTGGTAAAGCAATCTAAATAAATTTAGGATGTCAGACTTCTGAGGGTTGGTGGTGGTCAGGAGGTAATTTTTTTATTTACTTGGTTTTTTCTTCTCATTTCTTCAAGGTTAGTGAAATGGTCAAAAAGCTGTACATGGCTTCAACACCAACCTTCGTGGTAGACCTCATGAATGAACTTGTTGAAAAGTTCTGTAGATGCCACAAATGGTCTGGTCGGCAGACTTTTGTCTTTATTTGCCAGGTGAAATGTCTTTTCATTTATATTCTGGGGGTTTTGGGGAGGTTGGTTTGTTTGTTTTTGTTTGAGGAGTGGTGGTGATCAGAATTAAGGGGATTGGAACTCTGCAGCTGTCCACACTATATTGGTGAATATTTGAGGACTTTGTTTCCAAGGGAATAGTTTCATGGTTGTTTTTTTTTGTTTCTCCATAGATGAGCTTGACTGTATCTTACGTCAGCATATTAGCACCAGGTCATCAAATCTGATATTGAATATAGAGCACAAGTGTAGCAAAATAATCTCTGACTTGGGAAGCTGCTTTGTTGCTCAGCATGAAGTGAGATTTGTATAATAAATCTTGAGAAATCAATCAGTAGCTGCTGCCTGTACCTCTTTAACCAGCTCGTGCAGCTTGGTCAAAAGCCAGTGCATTCTCAGTAAAACAAACAGGAGTTGAAACTAGCTGGGATCCCAAGGAAATGGTCAAATGTGGAGGCTGTGGCAGAGGTGTAGGCTGGGAGCCACTGTGGCTGCTGCCCAGGTGGACAGTTCTTTGAAGTGTTTGGAGAAATGTGAGCTTTGAGCTTATTTAGAGAAATGTTTTGGTATAAGAGGTGTTTATTGATATTAACCATTTTTGTCTCAATATAGTATCTAGTTTAAACAAAGACTAAATTAACTGTGAGAAGGATTGTGAAGGTGGTCTGCTTTTCTCTCCTGTTTTCAAGTGGTACAGTGATTTTAAAAAAAATAAAAGGGAGAAAAGGGAGTTCCAGGTTTCTGATTATGTGTTGAGATTTCATCCTCCCTGTGCTGAAATTTAGTGAAATTGCCTCTGTGTTCCTGCCAGACTATCAGTGAAGATGACTGCCTGCCCATGGACCAGTTCGCTGTGCATCTGTTGCCACACTTACTACACTTGGCATCTGACAAGGTTCCAAATGTTCGAGTCCTGCTCGCAAAAACATTGAAGCAAACCCTTTTAGAGAAAGGTTAGTGGCAGAAGGAGTTGCAGTGGCTGACTGCATAGGGGTTTTTTTGTCCCTCAGTTTTCCTAAGTTCTGCTGGGAAAGAAGAAGCAACATCAGATGTGGGCTGTTGTTGCTTTTACCATCCCTTTGGTGTGAGATATTACCTTGGCTGACATGAAGCTATGACCCTGTTGTGATGTCCAGGCTGCTGTTGTGTAATGCTGAGGAAATGAGTTCTTGCTCATATGCCAGCCTGTTCCTTTGGTGTCATTTTCCATGAATGAGCTACTTGGTAGAGGTGTCACTAGAAAGCACAAGTGAGCAACTAGCATCTGTGAAGTTGTTGAACAGTGCCCTTTATTTAGTTTAATAAAAGTTGATATTCTGCATAATAAGAAAGAAAAAGATACACAAATATAAGCCACCATTTGTTTTCTCAGTGGGGGAGAAGAGATGGCTGTTGTTTGGGCTTTATATTTTATGGTAGCAGTGGGAAGAAAGCTCCTCTGGATTCTCTTTAGGGAAATAAGACATGCAAGTCTCAAATTGCAGACTGTGCTTAGGAAAGCATCCCCGGTGCATTGCAGGTGCCAGAAGAGTCAGGAGTGCTCAGAGTCCAAAGCACTGTAAAGGAAAGCAGCATGAGAAGTATTAGACTATTCTCTAAGACAGCAGAGTGTCCACACTTGGAATACTTAATCCATTTCTGGTCACTTCCACTCTCAACACCATACACTGGCTTGAGGACTGCTGAGCCCTGGGCTCTTGGGAGCTGCCTTGTGCATACTGGCTGAGGAAGCATATGGAGACAGCTGAGATGGAGCTGATGGGCAGATTTATCTCCTGTCAGCTGTGCCAAGAATGTCACTGTTCTTCCTGCTCTCATATGGCATTGGTGTTTTTGTGTGCCCTGCATGGATAGTGCACCTCCATTCTGCATTGCCACTACGTAAATTTATGGCAGGTGGTCTCTGCCTCAGAAGTGTTCTGTCTATGATTAGGGAGGGTGGATAGATTGGGAAAGGCAGATTTAAAAAGTCAGTTCAGGAGATTTTAAACCTCATATTTCAACTAATCTTCCTGTGAGCCATTTGTAGCTAAACTGCTTTTATGCACCTTGTGTCGAATGTTGGAATTTCTTCCACTCTTATTTCATGTTATCCTAGGTCTGTCATTTGATAATTACTTGGCAAGGCTGGCAGGGAAGTGGAGTGGCATGGCCATGGGTGGATGGTGTCTTTCCTCTGTCACAAATACATGCACTCTCATCTGGAGTTGCTTCCAGGCTTTTCCTTCCTCTTTGGCCATGGAGTTTTGTCACCCTTTTATACTGAAGGGCTGTAGAAATCCTGTACTTGAACAGCATCCTTAGAACAACTGTACTCTGAAACATGAATTTTTTTTTTTTAAGATGAATTAATAGATATATTTGGAAGTGTCTTGTGTGCCTACTGAGATATTCCAGTTAGACTGTAAGAGTTCACTGTCATCTGAAATGTTGTATCTCATGGGGTACACTGAGGTTGGCATTGAGGTTGGCTGTCCTTCCCTCCCATGAGTTTTGTGCATTTTCTCTTACAGAGTATTTCCTGAATTCTGCCAACTCTCACCAAGAAGCTGTGGAACAAACAATTATGGCTCTTCAAATGGACGGTGACAGTGATGTCAAGTATTTTGCGAGCATCCACCCTGCCAGTACCAAAATTGCAGATGATGCCATGAGCACTGCTTCATCAACTTACTAAGTTCTGAATGTTGCTATGATTAAAAAAAAAAAAAAAATTTAAACCAACTATCCTCAAATGCTTCTAAAATGGTTGATTTAGAGCAACCTGTTTGGAAGGAGGGATTTTTTGCCAGATTTAACAGGTGGATGTTATCTAAACCTGATAACCAGGGATTTTAAGTCAAGGCAAAGTAAACATACCTGTATCAGCTTGACTTTAGAAAAACACTGCTCAGAGGATTATTTTTGCCACCGAAGCCTTAAATCTTCTGTCTTCCTGAACAAATGAAACTTGAATTGGCAGATCATTTTCATTGTAGAAAGGATGTGATGATTTCCAGAGACCTGCATTGTTTCTCCTGAGGAGTTAATTTAGCAAGTATTTTCTGTAGCAGCTGATGGGCGGGATGGCCAGAGAGGCGAGTTTGTACAGAGACTGAGACCTCCAGTATTAGAGCTAAAGTTTTTATCAGTCAAGGACTTGATTTGTGTGCAGCTGGGCACACCCTTAAGTGGGAATAGCTTTGATGTTTGTAAATGGGAAAAGTAGAAATTTGGATTTCTCTTAAGGGCTCAGTGCTAACACTAAACTAGAATCTGATTTTAATCCTTAAATGCAGCATATTGCTGTATCCATTAGCAGAAAACTTTGCTGAGTACCTGTGTCCTAATTATTTTCATGCTGGTCATGACCTAAAGGAAATTTATTAGCACATGTACTTTAAGTCAGGTATTTTTAACTTGATCATGATCAGCTCTGAAGGTGCAACTTTTTTTCTTCATATACTGTACATATCTGTGAGCCTCCTTGGAGTGCTGCAGTCTAATCATGTTGTTTAAAAGCTGTTGTGATACAAGTTGTTCTCTACTTGTCCAAATAAAATTTATTAATAAGATGGAAAGAAATCTTGTGACCTTTTTAAGACATTAAAATAACAAGTTTGAAATTTAAGTGGACTTTTTCTTTCAGTTTTCTACACTTTGGTGGCTCTTTCAGGGGCAAGGGGTTTGGTTGATGATAATGAAGAATTCTGCATTTTGAGATGGAATATGCTACAGCACAGATGTACTTTGATCATATTGTTGAGGTTTTGCTGGATTCTTCCAAGTGTCCCTTTTGCTTGGGAACCTGTTGCCTGCAGCCTGAAATGGCATAGTGGCTGGAAGTCTGAACATCCACCTCAGTCAGAAGTACAGAAAACTGTGAGTTCAAACTGCCCTTAACCTGCCTGCAGTCCACTGACTGCTTTCCTTTCCTCTCATTTAAAATTACTGATCTAGTATCTCCTTCTGTCTTCCAGGGACAGCTTCCTTAAATCACCTTTCTTCCAGCCTGCGGAACCCAAAGTGTGTAAAGTTTTTTTTTCCCCCCCCCCCCGAGGAAGTAGAAATGGTTGTGGCAGCTTATCTTTGATGTATTTTAGCAGAACATTTTCACTTATCAGTCAGGTACCTGATGCCCTGGCAGTTGAGCCTTAGGGGGATATCTTTTTTTCACCTCTTGTTTTTTTGGAAAATTGATTATTCCGCAGTTTCTTCTCTTGTAAACAGAAAGTTGCTATTTACTCCCAGAGGCTGCTTTTGTACTCCTTAGCACAGCCATGGAGGTGGTTAAGATGCAGAGTCATCTCTGTCTGCCTTGAAGTATGATGGGTTTGGGTTTTTTTGGGGTAGGTTTGAATTTTCCTTTTAGGCTTGAGGATTTTTGTGGCATTTCTTTATTACTTTTTGTAGGCGTGTGTTTTTCATCTCCTTTTTTGGTGTGGATTTTTAATATGTAAATACTTTTTCTATGCATGTCCCTTTTTTTTTTTCAAAATTGACAAAATCCCTGGAGGACTAGGTGGGGTGACAGCACTGTGGGTGGCAGCAGGCTGTGTGGAAACAGGGAGCAGTGCAGCTCTCCCTGCTGCCCTAAGGAGAGCACCTGGAAGTGACTCGTCTTCTCCCAGTCCAACGATTCCAATATGCGTTGAAGTCCAGTCGATTTCTGCATTTTGTTCAGAGAACATAAATCCCATCATCTGAGGGGTTTTCTCCCTGAGTGTAATGACAATTAAATTGTAGTTGAATCCTGTGTGCAGTTCCTGAGGTGAACAAGGTGTTGAGACCAGAGGATGGTCCAGGTCATCCTCTTGACTGTGAAGGGGGCCCAGGATTCGCTGGAAGAGTATTGGAGTTCAATCCCAGTGTTTGGAGTCTGAAAATAACATGGCCCAGCCAAATTCCATCACTGTATTCACGTACTCTTCCACTAGTCCAGTAAAATGAAGGATTATATCTGATTCCTTTGGGTATTTTCTAGTGACTTCAAGGTAAAACACTTCCATGTTGAAAAATGAGACAGAAATCCTGGATGCTTTATTTATGCAGTAGTGGTGCAGGTCTAGGAATTTGAGGGAGAGTTTGAAGCTTTTCTTGAGGGAGACTTGAGTGTTTTCAGTTTCAGAGTGCCTGCATCCCCCTTTCATGTAACAACTGAAGATTATCTTCAATGAAGAGGAGAAATGGCTTTGGCCTTTCTCCTCCACCCAGCGTGTCATGGATCTGTCCCTTTCTTTTCTGCTCTGTTTGATGATTCCCAAGAAGCAGAGGGGAAGGAAATACTTGCTTTATTGTCAGCAGTTCCCTAGAGCATTTGATCTACAGCCTGAGGGATGTGCACTCTATTGCTGAACTCTGATAAGGGATTTCTCATGCCAGCAGTGTTAGCAGTGCCAATAATTCAATCTTCATCGTGTCCCTAAGGAGATGGGGTTTGGGGAAATGTGCATCCTTGTTCTGAGCGCTGCTAAAGGTTCTTGTTTCTGCTGTGGAGCAGTGTCTGGGGATGCTGCCAGAGATCCTGCTGAATTACCTCCTGGGTGCCTTTCCTGAGGAAAGATTTGAGCTCCGTATCTCAGTTCATTTCTGTTTTGGTCAGGATTTCCTGAGCAGAAAGGGAGGTGGCTCCCGAGTTGTCATGTGTTGGTTCATGGTTTTCAAAAGCTGTGTCACCACTCAACCTTCACCTGCTTGGTGGAATACCAGATTGGCTCTTCACAGGCAATTTTCATTGTTTGCCTTTTAATCTTTTGGCTCACTTATCCTGCATCTTCATGAGAATTCTTCACAGGAAATTCCTTTTATTCCCATGTCCTGGTTGCAGCACTGCCTTTCTCCTGCTTGGTGTTTTCAGCAGGTTCTCTCCCTTCAGTTGTTTCTCCCCCCACGGATCCATTAGGATTTTGTATGGCCATTTCCTCGCCACACTTGCCTGCAGATTTCATGGCAATAAAACTGGCAAATGTCTACAGCTCTGTAGAGAGGGGGGTTTTGTTTATAACTAAGACATGAGCAAGGCTTGGAAATTGTTTTTTTTCTGCTCTGAATGTCCCAGATGGCTGCTGCACAAGTTCCTGGCCCCGTGGGTTCATTAGGACAACAGAACAGCAGGGTACTCGTTACAGCCTTGTTAGTGCTCGGCCCCTTGTCCCTGTACTGCCAGAGGTCAGGCTGCAGAGGTGGCTGATTGGAATTGGTAGTGGAGGGGCAGGAGCGCCAAGTCTGTCCCATGGCTCTGGCACTCTCTGATTGACTTCCCTCCTGCTGGCAAAGGCTCCTGTTAGTCCCGTCTCTTTTGGTGGGGAAGCTGGTGTGCAGCTCACGTTTTCTGACCTGGTTTCAGCCCTTTGTTGTGAAGGATGAGAAGCCTGAGGCAGGCAGGTGGGCAAAAGCTGGTTCTGTATTCCACTCACTCTGTCCTCCCTGATACTGATGGGAAGGGTTTGTCTCCCTGTCTGTGCCAGCATGGAAAGAAAGGATATATCAAGTGATTAAATAATTTCTTTGTGTGCAGAGAGTTAGGACTTACTGAGAGACTGCCTTAAAAGTGAAAGTATGACAGAAAACCTCATTTTGCTTGATCTTCTCCCCCTGCCCAAGTGCCTTCAGATTTTGCCTGTTAGTTTTAATTAACATTCTGTTTAGATCAGAAAAATAAATAAAGAGCCCAAGTTAATGGGATTATTTTAGAGTTCAGTTCTGTTGAGGCTGGGCTACATCTAGCTGATTAGAATACCCTGTCACTTAGCAGAGATAAATAACCAAATATTTAAACATTTT
Organism: Onychostruthus taczanowskii; assembly: GCF_017590055.1. Classification (NCBI taxonomy): domain Eukaryota; kingdom Metazoa; phylum Chordata; class Aves; order Passeriformes; family Passeridae; genus Onychostruthus; species Onychostruthus taczanowskii. The sequence goes on from NW_024498795.1 coordinate 6,153,671, forward strand.
ACAGCTCTCTGATCATTGTCTGCTTGAAATTCCGTGACCCATTTCTGCAGACGTGTAGTAGTGTCTCTGTGTGGGAAATGCTTTAAAGGGATTACCTGCAGCTGCTTTGGGATTGTGCCTGTGACAAGTGAAGGTACTGAGCACACTTCTCTGCATGTTTTTTGCAAGGCTGAGAAGAGATTCACGTTTGAACATCAAAAGGAATTTCAGTTATTTTTCAGTCAGTCTGGGTTTGCAGTGTAAGAAAAACCCAAATAAACTCAGTTTGAGTAGGGCACCAACAAAGGCACAAATGGGCACCAGGCCATTTTTCTTGTACTGGTCATTGATTGATCTCATGGTTTCTTCTTCTGGTCTCTTGGCTGACGGTTTTGGGGTTTTTTTTGTTTTTTCCAATCACCTCCTAGATCTTTGTGCCTGGCACTGTTTCCTATAGGCAGTGCTGTTAGCAGAAATGTCCTGCCCCCATCTTCCTCAAGGCCCTGAACTGGGATAACAGCAGGCAGTGACTCTGAGTAGGAGTGTGCCACAGCAGGAGCTCACTGGGACTCCCAGGCACATCTGTGTGTCAGCAAGGGGTGTTCATTGGTGCAGAAATCTGGGATGCAGTATTCCCATCTCTCAAATCAAAATGCTGGGATTGCAGACTTCCATGGTGATCTGCTGGGTTTTAGATGAACAAGGCTCTGGCTGTGCTCAAGGCGCCCTTCCCCCTCCATGGACCAGCTGTGGTTCCTCTACTGGAATAGGGAGTTCAGAGAGAAGAGGGATTTGGGAAGGGAAGGTTTGCAGGGTTGGTCTGAGAACTCTTGCGGTTCAGATGGGGAATTTTTCCAGGCTGTGGGAGTGGGGTTGTTTGGTTTAAAATCATATGTTTGTGCAGTGTAATCCTTTGGCAGCCCTTGTAGCTCACGCTGTTAAGGCAGCAACACAAGAAATTGCAGAGGAAACGTGGCAGCAAGTGTCATGTGTGCCAGCAGTGACAGTGCCACGGCAGTGCCCCGGGAGGGGCCTGTCCTGACAGGTTCTGTGGGTCTCCACCTCTGAAAGGGCGGGGCAGCAGCCGAGGGCTTCCTCCGAGCGACAGGAAGGACAGACAGCCATGCTCTGGCACAGGCTGCAGTGCTGTGGCTTCCGAAGTTGGAGTGTGTTTTAAAGAACAGAGTGGAGTTTGATCTAAGCCATGTTTGGTCTGGATGAGGCGTTTTTCCCTGTGCAGATGAAACATTGGGAGTAAGAGCTCGTGCTGAGAAATGAAGACCTTGACAGATGAAACCTGGTCAGACCTTTTTGGCAGAGGTTTGGGTTGAGGCTTTAATTGTTATCTATTTTTAATTGAAGGAAATTAGCTTTACATGGTCAGGTATAAAATTCTTGGCTTCAGTACATAGATTTTAAAAATTACTACTTAACTCAATAATCTGAGGGGACAGAGAAATAAAAGTGCCCCCAGTGCTAGTGTAGGAATGGTGAATAGAGGTGGAAATCTTCTGTACAGGAGTCCTTTATGTCCATGGTAAAGGACAGTGAATTTCTGGAGGCCCATCTGACATTTTATGTTTTGTAATCTTTCAGTAAATAAAATAGAACGACCCCAGTTGTTTTCAGCTGTTCAGGCAATACCAGTTCACTTCAGGCTGGTTTTTTTCAGGTAAAAAGAGAGAGAAAAATCCTGCTTGGTGTGCAGACGTCTGAGGCTGTTCCAAGTACCGCTGCAGTATTTCAATGGGTATAAAAGCTGTCATGATTTCAGCAACCTGTGGGCAACCCCCCCGCTTTGTGTCCTGGCTCTTATTGGCACAGGAATCCCAATGATTTGTTCATACAGACTTCCTGATCCCTTGGGCTTCTGACTGTCTGATGTGACCAGTCTGTTCCAGGCCTGTGTTTGTTGGAAAGGGCTGTCAAAACAAGCCAGGTGTGTCATTGTCACCTGTCCCATCACCTGGGCCACCTCTAGTGGAAGTGCTCACATTTCAAGAAGGAAGCCAATGGGCAATCACTCACAAACGTTAAAAGTCCAGAACAGTGGAATTAACGTTGTGAGCCTGTTCCTCCCTCATTCAGTAACCAATCACTCTCACAAACTTTAAGTCCATGTCATGGTTTGAACAGTGGAATTAACGTTGTGAGCCTGTTCCTCCCTCATTCAGTAACTGTAAATCAGTCTGGTATTTCGTCCAAAGGGTTTGACAGGCATTCTGCGCTGCACTTGGCACACACAGGCTCGAAGGTGTTGCAAAGAGGCTTATTTTAAGTCAGCTCAAAGAATCCTTTGACTTAGACAACCTGCTCCTTTAGGACATGTATGTGCTTCATGCGGATGACCAGGCTGCTCAGGTATTTTTCTGTGGCCCTTGGGATTAAGAAATCTATAATGTGATCTGAACAGCACACTCAGATTATTGTGCTGTAGTTACTTTCCACTTTATTTGAAATTAGCTTTGGCTTTTTTTGCTAATGATTCACAGCTGCCACATGCAGGCTTTCAAATGGCTGCTGCTCTGTGCTTTTTCCCTGCAGGCATCGGGGTGAGGAAGCCGCTTCCATGCTTGGGGTAGTCAGGCCCCTCTGCGGAGGAGGAGCAGGTGCCCAGCCCCAGCCTCACCTGTGCTGGGGCACAGAATAAAGAAACATCTCTCGGGTGTTTTGACACCAAGTTTCTGCCTACAGGAGCTGCGCTGCTGCAGGGGCAGCAGCAGCACCTCTGTTTCAAACCTTACTTTGAGTAATTTTGCATAGAAACTTCTCAGCTGCAGGCACCCACCCAGGAAGAGTAACTGTGAGCTGCATTATGAAGTAGATAAAGGAGACACTACTTTCAAATGGCTGTTGAATTTATTTGCTTGATAAATACAATCCTAACAAAATAAAAGTTAACCAATATTAAGAGATTTGTCTGAAGAACATTAGAAAAATCCATGATAATTCAATAGGAATTAGTGTGAATTAAACAAACAAACAAAAAGTTTAAATATTGCCAGCAAATATAAAATGTATGTAACGAAGGCAAGGGAGAATGCTTTAGTTTACATTTGTAATCTGATCACATTTTCTGTGTTTATAAACTTTTTTCCAAATTTTAAAAAAATACTATGCTGTTTTTTTCTATAACATATCAAAGCATTATTTGTACAAAAATCAAATCATGGCCAATGATTCACAACAGTGCAATAGATAAAGAATACAACCACATCCAACAGGTGCTGAAAATAAATATCCAGATTAAAAAATAAGATAGCCTATATGCACTCTGTGGAGTTTCTGTCTATATGTGGATTGAGGGCTGAGTCCAATGAGTGTATCCAAAACATTAAAGGGCCCTTAAATGCCAGTGTGGGTGGAGGATTTGGGAGGGTAGAAGCATTAAAAACAGCCAAACCAAAACCAAGTAGCAGTGGTTGGTTTGTTAAACACCAACAAAAAGAGGCTATTGCTGAAGCCCCGGTGCCTCCCGTTGGCGTCGCTCTTCAGGCTCGTTTGGAATCCCAAGTGACTGGCATTTGTGCAGGGAAATGCTGTATTGCTTGGTCAGGCAGATACGTCCTAAAGACATAACCACTCCCATCCCTGCCTACAAGCAGTGGCTTTTTCCAAGAGATGGAAACATTTAAAATGGATGAAGACAAAGCGCTTGGCTACATGGCAGCAGCGTGAACAGGGCCTGTCTCAAACAGGTGTGATGAGGGTGGTTAATGATGAGTCAGTGATTCCCTACACTGCTAAAGGACATGGACATTTCCATCATACGGGGACATAAATAACATCTCTCAAGTTTTTACACTTATTCAGTACATCTCAGAACAGAAATGAAGCTTAAGGGCATGTTAGGTAAACATGATACCCCACAGTCTCCCACTGTTTCAACCAACCCAGAATAAATTTAAAGCTCCCTTGTATATAATCTGCATCAGAAAGGTATCAAAGGCACAAGCAAGAAGTGACTAGGTTAATAAGCAGAAATAATGGTGAATGAGGATGAACAGATCCACAAGGCAAATCATTAGTAAGTGTGGGTGGGTTTTGTTTGTTTACTGAAAAGGAGATCTTCCAATTCTGCTCCAGTGAATGTAAATAATGATTTTGGTTTGAAATAAAACTGTTACTGAATTATTTTGAATCACCTGAAGGAAACCAGTCTTGAAATAATCTGATACTAACTGGAAAACTCTTCTGGCCTCTCCAAACTCACCTGAGTCTGATGAGTAGAAGCCACAAGTATTAGAGACAAAAGTCTCCAGGGCTTAAAAGAAAAGTTTCTTTACAGAATGTACACAGCCACCAATAATTTGTGCAGTTTGACTCAAATTACAGTAATTTGCACAGTTCAGTTGATTTTGTGCATAGCCAAGGAGCCGGATCAAATCGGGGTTTCTTTCCTGTCTTTACTTGGCGATGGCTTGACTTGCTGCTCCTTGCTTGCTTTTGGCTGCTCTTTGGCTGCTTTTGTCTCCAGGACAGTGTCCCTCTGCTGCTGAGAAACGCCGCCGCGCTTTTCCGGCTCCTCTTCCTCCTGCCCCTGCTGCTCGGATTTTGCGCGCTGCAGCAGGCGGAGCTGCACCCGCAGCTCGATGATGGCCTCACGCTCCTCGTGAATCGCTTGGTTCAGGTGATTGTTCTTGATCTTTTAAGGAAGGGAAACAAACGTCAGGGAATGACAATATGTTCCTCTGACACAGCAGTGCTGTAGCTCAGGGGTGTTTAGCACTGCTGGCCCAGGCAGCAACAGGGACTCACACACAGCAGTGATTTAAAAGCTGTGTGTGCGTCACAACCAAAAGTGATGCAAACAACCAGTTCGCACCTGTGCAATCACACATCCACCACAGGAGAGAACCTGTGAATGCTAAGAACCCAATCCTACCTCCAGTTCCTCATTCTGTCTCTGCAGATCCTCCAGGATGACCTGCAGCTCCTCCTCATCTTCACTCTCACTTTCACTCTCGGAAGAGTATTCCTCGGTTTCACTGCGGCCATGCTGCTGGCGACTGAAAGACCAAGGGCAAATTCCACTTTAAACACTCCTTGAGTCTGCCAGAACTGTGACAACACAAGTGACTTAACTTTCATCCCCTCAATCATCTGCCAATGGTTTAAAGAGCAAAATCAGATTTCCCTTTCAAAGCTTAATTTAATAAAGCAGTGATTTCATAGGGGGATTTTTTTAGTGCACAGATTCAAGTTTCCTTTAGATTAAAATTCCATTGTTAAAACAATAGAAAATATCCTGCAAGATTCAAATTCGTCAAGACTTCAATAAAAACAAGTGGCTTTCAACTGTGATGTTCACTGGGTGAGCTTTTAAGTGTGGTTTGGAGTATTCTTTCAGCAAAGCATTTATGTCCTTTTAATCACAGCGTGCTGTCCTGGCCGGGCTCTGCTGTGAGCTGTCCCCTTTACCTTTGTATTTCCGCTATTTCTGCTCGGAGCCGATCTATTTCTTCCTTCTCGGAGGCGATCTGTCTGCGCAGAAACTGCTCCATGGCCAGCAGCTCTTCTTGTTCTGTTAAAATCTCATTCTCCTGCAATGATCAGTTAGTTCACTTAAAGCCTTGACTTTATTTCCTACAGGAACATACAATAAGGATGAGATGATGCTGTTCTCTGAAATACTTTCAGTGGCAGTGGTTAGCATGTCTGCTTTGGACTTTGATCCATCAAGACCTCAAAGCAAATAAAAAGTTCAAATCCAACAATGTCTGTTCTAAATCCTCAAGATAATCACCATACTGAATAGTTGTGGAGATGACACACCATCCTGGCATGTTTGGCTGCCTTTCCTTAAATCACAGGGGAAAGCTCTAGCCAACCGGTAAAATTACTAGAAAAACTGAATTACATGTCTTTGATCTTCTCCCCTCTGCACTTTCCTCCTTATATTCATTTTCAGAGCTACTGGGGAAAGCAACAGAAGGCAAGAAAGCCAAAAGAGTTGCCTTATTTCCTTTGATCGGCAGGAAAGCAGTTAACAGTACTGAACCTGGCTGCACGGGGAAGTGGTGCTTTCTATGTGCATGAACAACAAGGGCCACTTTTTTCTTTCACAGTGTCTCCTGTCTCCTGTCAACAAGAGTCTCCTCAGCTCTGGGCTCACTCTTGCAGTCAGCTTTCCTTCCCTGCTTCACTGGCCATTAAAACAAAGCCTTGTGGTTTTAATGGACACAGAGACCCCTCTGAGCCTGCAGTGTCCCCTCGGCATCAGAAGGGACAAAGGAGTGTTTAACAGATCTGAAATATAAAATACTATTACCAGGCAAACAGGTAAGTGCCTGCCAGCTACCTGTGCAAGCAGAATATTTATAACTTCTTCATTCTCATTCATTTCTTCTTTGGAGACATCCTCCTTTGAAAGGCTAGCAATTTCTTGTGCAATCTTTGTTTCACACTCCTGCCAGAGAAAGAAAACAATATTTAAAAGGACAGCTTCCCTGGTTACTGTATTTACTCTAAAAAAGATTTTTTTTAATGCATTATTTTCCAAATTTAGAACCACCATCACATTTGTATTCCAAATTTTGAGCATGGTCTGTCCCACCTGTGGGACATAGAATAGTTTAAAAAACACTTCTCAGATTTGTTAACCTCAAGTCTTCCAGTAATTCCTCTTGGTACTCTAGGACTTGATTTTTAAGCATGTAATGAGCATGCTTAAAAATGTGCCCTAGCAAACACTGAGGTTTTCATCACACACACATTTTTTTATGAACAACTGTGAAGATCTCCCTGTCCCTAGGGAGAGCCAGCCAAGGAGAAAACACAATTGCTCATCAGGCATGTAAAGTTAAAATGGGAAAATCTGCAGCAAAGAAGATTGAAAGATGTTATGATCTAACTGGGTGCCTCTGCACTGTCATGGATTAGGATCCATGATTTACCTGTCTGGCCAATAAACAGGAAAGTTACCCACCTGTCTCTTAGCTTCTCTTAGTTTCCTTTTAAGAGCTGTTAAGATTCTCTGCACCTCCCAGAGTCTCTCTTCTTTGGATAAGTCTTTTATCCCTGCCTGCAAGTCTCTGTGTAAACAGTTCAGAAGGAACTCCTAGAAAGATTGCCAAAGAAATAGTCTTTAAATATATTGTAGCAGGGTAGATGGAAAAGGAAGATCTTTCTTGCTTTGTAGCAATGGGCTGGGAGTTCTGGTTTTCAAACCTTGACATGTCCATGAACAAGTATTAACACACACCCAGCATGGATCCAGAGCCAGCTTAAGAGCAGTACTAAAGAAACCACCCTCCCTAATGGCTCTCCTGACCCTCCTCCCACAGCCAAAGTATTGACCAACATAGCAAAGCACTCCATGGATGACACAGCTATGAACCTCACAAGACCATAACAACTTCCACAAATGAAAAAGGAAAGGAAATCATCAGGCTCTTCCCAGTGGTCTCACTGATAGGATGAGACCACAATAGGATAATTGTGATGGACTTAAAGTGCATGTTACGAACATAGGAGAATTTTCTGCTGAAAGTATAAAGCCAGGGCAAAGATAAACAGAAAAACACTCAAGTTATTGCCAACCTGTCGCCTGATTTCTTCTTTGATGCTCTCTTGTGTTTCTGGAAGTGCTGGCATTGTTGCCATATTTGACCAGCGAAGAGGTTTTGTCACCTGCTTGAGGGTCACATTTCCAAAGAACTCTTGAACATGTGTAAAGAACACATACAGGACACGGTTGCTGATCTGAAAGAAGGAGGATATTGGTTAGGATGATTTATTCACATCATCTTTATCTGCAAAACAGTGTCCTCCAGAAACAGCAGCTTTTAGTAAACCTTTCAGTGAGCCACAGTCATATCAGTCTGTCTTGAGATTAACATCTGGATTGAACAGTATCTTTACTTTCAACAATGCAGTGCTGGCCTCAAGGGATCACTTCACTGTTTCTCTTACCTGTGCATCTGAGGCATTTTCATGGCCTACACTAAACTCAGCATCTTCACATCTCTTAACCGACCAGAATTATTTCCATCACTGGTAGACATAGAAATTCATTAAATCTCTTTGTACTCACATAAAGATAGATAGTTAGATAGAGGGAACATCAACCCTACTGTGTTATACCTGATGGCTGGCTACACCTTCTCTCTCTTCCCCCAACCTTTAAGTAAGTATTCTTACTTAAAGAATAAGTATTCTCTACAGCTTCTCTCTCAGATTACTTAATATAGTAGAAAAAGGTAGTATGAAAATATCACTATATTCCTTGTTTTAACCTGAGACAGAAGCAATTATATTTCTTTTGATATTTTTTCTTCCATTGACATTTAAAGAATTATGCTGAAACAAATATTAGTTTTTTAATATTTAGTGCATTTCCTGCACTTCAATTGCTAAGATCTAGTTACCAACAAAATGCGATTGGGCCTGCATTGTTTTACCCTAATTGTCACTTCTTTTCCTAACTAGAGAGGTATCTGACGAAGCAAAAAAGCCAGGAATAAGAGCTGGCCCTTCTGCTACTGGGCCTCCACCTGGACTCTTAATTATAAAGTCAGGCTTTTCTAACTTGTGGGGTTTGCTCTAGAAGATCCACACCCAATAATGCCACATTTTCATCATGCACAGCACTAATTCTGAGCTGTATTTAATTAAATTATTTCCAAGATGTCTATTAAGGAATAAAGCAATCCAGAAACCACAAAATCTTACTGGAAAACCAAGTCAGTTGTTATTCCCCAGCCATTTGGCTGCAGACAACAAAGCCATTTTACCTAAGTCACTACTGCACCAGGAAGATCTACGTGCAGGACAGGGTTCATTAGCTTGATATTAAAATTAAGCAACAATATCTTAACTAAACTACCACTAAATCAAAACCCCACAGAAATTGTGTATCTGTATGAATTATTGAACAAAATCAACATTAAATTACTTCCTCATGACAGAACTGAAAGACAGCAGTCTTTGTAATACTCTGATAATAACCCAAATATCAGACCCACAGTATGTAAGCCCACATGCAGAAAGTCTTTTGTTCCCCCTTTCCCAGCATTTTGGGTTCCTGAGGCATAAAGAGGAGCTGTAATTTAGCTAAACTGTATCAGACAATACCCAGTTCCCACCTGCAAAACAATTCCTACAAAGAAATCTTTCTTGGGCTGCAGTTCTGCTCTAAGCCTTGCTGTGTGCTGCACGTACCTGAACAGTAGGGCTGAGCACTATAGAAATATTCTGGATGTTCATTTTTGTTTCCAGTTCCTTTGCAATAACATGGTCCATATGCACAATCAGCCAAGAAATCAGGAGATGGTTACACTCTGGCAGCTCTTTGAGCAGCTTCTGGCACTCCTGAACTTTCTCAGCTTCTGTGCTCTTTCCACAAGCATCTTCAAAGCGGGGCATGAGCTCTTTGGTAAGCAGATTTTCAGGTAGTTCCCGTAGGTACTGTTTGAGCAAGCTGGCGACTGTATTGGGCTCATATTCTTCCAGGTTTGGAGATTCTTCGCGATCATAGGCTGCCTTCAGCTCGTCAACTTTTGATTTTATTCCTTAAAATAGTTAGATCAAGAATTAAGAAAAAATTTGCCTGTGTCTAATAGTTATATTTCAGCTTTTACTTTTGGAGATGCCTTTATTTCCCCTCTCCTTACAATTTAAGATAATTGAGAAACACCTTTTAAAAGTTATCCACATGTAACAAAGTGAAAATCGTGACTCAAAATTACATGGTCACTGGTTCTAAAAGCACTGACTACTCCTATGATGCCAAACCAAATCACTGACAGAGCTGTGAATCAGAACTGGTGCCAGCATTCCCTTTCATCAAAGAACATAAAATAGAGTGAGGAAAGGCTGGGAACTCGAGATCAATTGTGTATTTGCATTAAGCTTGTTTTTGGATGTTCAATTATCCATCCCTGATCCTGGCAGCAAATATGTTTTTAGTTCAGATGCTGTGCAACAAGTTGTACCTATAACAGCTTTCATTTGTCAAAACAAACCCCACACTTTCCAGATTTCCAGCTGGCCCTCCTCAGAAGAGGAATCTCACACAAGACCTTGATTTGAGGCACTACATGATTTAAAAGTGTGTTCACAATTATTCAACCCAGCCAAGATTTTCTACAAGGTTTGTATAAACTCAGTGACATTCCAATCTTCCTAAGCTTGGGGAAATTTCATTCTTGCAGCTCAAACACCCACTCGGGTTACACCAACTTGGTGCACAGCCCTGGCTTGGCTCATACTCAATGAGCACAACAGGGCACATTCAGCCCCTGGAAAATGCCAGGAAAACATGCTCAATTTCATGGCCAAAATGAGCGCTAGCTCACAACAGCTGCAGGCCACTAAGGCACGGCAATGCTCTCTCTGAGCTCTCAATTTAAACAATCCTACTCGCACAAGAGGGAGCTGTTGCACTGGAGAACATGTACAAAGGACACAGCAGAAATTAAGGAAAACACACCTGTGAAAACTCCCAACACATCCTGTGTAAAAACACAAGCAACCAAAATGTGTCACTAGGCACCTGCTGAAGGTGCTGCAGTGTTTCTCCATTCCCACCAAACACCATGCAGATGGACAGCATGAAGACAGCTAATGAAGCCTTTAAAATCATTTCATTACTTGTTTGCAGTGCTGGGTAACTTGATTCAAAATGCTTTTCCTGAAATTCCTTTCCTTGCTTGTTCTCGTCCCCTCCAATGTACCCACAGAAGTACTTACAGGAGCTGCATTTCTGGTGCAGCTCACAAATAAAGGGACTGTTTTGTCTAACGTGACTAAAACTGAGGTTTCACTTATGTAAGCTGGTGTTACACAACTACCACAGTTAATTAGCTGCTGTTGCTAACCTTAGTGAAACTTGCATTTTCTGCTTATTAGCAAATTTGCTGAAAGAAAAGAAGTTTTCAAGAAAAAAATATACAATGGGAGTAACTGGAAAAAGTAACTTAGTGGGAAGCATAAGCAATGAAATGGTTTTGGCTCATCTTTGCTTTTGCAATCAGCTACCATTGTATTTCTGAAGCAGAAGAAAGAATACAAGTTGGCCATACTAACACATTTTATTCATTGCTACCATCCCATGACAAAAGGCCAAAATAGGTGTGTTTTTACTGCCATTGAGTAGTACCACCACATTATCAATTTTTTCTGGTATGTCAGACCTACAAATTTGCTTCACTTTGCCTACCTGATTACCTTCTGGGTAATTAATAGAGCTACAAACAGTGCACCTAGATGTTGGAAGTGATAAAATAATAAGAAATTTGCAAGTAAAGACCTTAGGAACCTGCATGTCAGTGTGCCCAGAGTACCTGAAACTCTGTAGATGCCTTCACATTTCATGCCATACTTCTCTACATAATCTATACATTCACGGAAAACTGCTGGCAGGCGGATGCCATCATACATCATGGTCCTGTCTACTGCGTCAGACAAAGGAATGCCAAACACGGGTCTGTGACTTGGAACATCCACTTGAGGTATCTCTGTCTCTTGAATTGGCTTTTTCTTTTTCTTCTTCTCTTTCCACTGTTTTACAACATCTGCTGCAGTTAAGTCTTTTGACTTTTTCTCTTTGTGTTTGTCTTCCTTATGTTTTTCTTCCTTGTGTTTTTCATCTTTGGGTTTCTCTTTTATTTTAAAATCCTTCTCCTTCTTTTTGGAAAAGCTGGGTTTTTTGAAGACATGTATTCCCTTGGACCGCTTCAACTTGGAAGGACTTTCAGCTTCATCACCGGAACTGTCCTCTTGAAATGCAGCGTAACCTTCCGCTGTTGGGCAAAGCAGGAGAAGGGAAGGGGACAGCTGTGAGTCTGTTTACTTTCCAGACATCAACAACAAGAAGTTGCATGTAAGGAGGAGAGGGGAGAAGCAAGATGAATTAAAAAACAGTGCCCATCTGACTCCTTCAGAAGGTTTTCTTTAGTTGTTACACACTTGAGTGGACAAGGATTAAATCAAGTTGTATAATTACATCAAAGATAAGCCACAGAGCTCCTGAACGATCTAAACAATGAATACTTTATATACTTACTCATAATGGCTATGTCCATCTTATGGGCTAGATTCCCATCTAATAGTCAAGGAAATGCAAAATAAAAACAACTGTCTGGCAACTTCTCTATGTTCCTGCAATCAACAGTATAAGAGTTGCTGTTAAGGATCATCTACTGCATACACAGAAGTCTAATAAATTTCAATTTACAACAAACTAAACTTCAGCCACTTAAAGCCCCAATTTTTTTCTAGAATATTATGAATTTAAATACAAATATGAAGTTAATAAAGTTTCAGCCTCAAATAAAATACAAAAAACCCACCCCAAACATAAACCAAAAAAAGCACTAGCACTTACTTTTCACTGGATGAATAACACAATTCCAGTAACACTAGAACAATACCTGCCCATGAAAGTGCAGATTTGCCTTAAAAAGCACATGGGAGAGATTCAAACAAGTCCCTGGGCTGAGCACACCATTCCAGCAGCAAACATCCAAGTGCCGTCTAAAACATGCACCAGGTGCTTTTAAGTCACTACGCCTCTGCAGCTGGCCCTGCCTCACCTTCAGGCAAGAACACAAAAGTCTTTAAAGGTGGATTACAAAAAATCCCCAACAAACACACCAACAAAAAAAAAAAACAACCCACAAACAAACCCAGCAACATGCAATCCAACACAACTTTCAAGTCCACTAATTTTAATTTTACATACACAGTACACTATATAAGAAAAGTAAGCCTGAAACCTGGATAACAAAGGTGACATTTGACATGCCATCTGCACCAGCCAGGTGCCCCAAGGCAGTGGGCAGCAAGCCCCCATCAAGAGCCCTTTGAGACTCTTCCACTGCCTACAGGCAGAGCCTCTGCTCGAGTCAGGCAGCACTGACAGCCAAGTGCTCTTGCTGCCCGAATAGTTTTGGGCAGAGGAAAATTACCCTCTTGATAATATGCGAGCATATCATGCACGAGACTATAGGCTATCATTTTTTCCAATATCTGCAGAAGAACCAGGGGGCATTTAGTCTTTCCTCCTTCCAGTTCTGAACTATATCAGACTGCAAAGTTTCTCAGCATTTTTTCAGCATATAAAAGAACTCTGTCTATTTTGAACCCTCCTTGACTGCTCTGTAGAAGATAGCTTGTAATAGTCAAACAAATACAAGAAATGTATTAAAGCATGGAACTACCATAAGATAATTACCACTGTTGAATCAGCTCAGTCTTTGCAGCTGGTACTCTTCCCTAGGACTACCAAACACACTTTCCTAGAAGACTGAAAAAGACTGTACAGCTGTTCCTGTCCAAGTAGATTTTAACATAAAAATGCAAACATTAACTGAAGACCAACTACCAGCCAGGTCTTCTCCTCCCTGCTTATGTCATTAACTGGTTTTTGTAAACTAAACCCAGAAACGGGCAAGGATTCAAATCTCACTTTGGTACAGAAGCAACTGCAGATCCACCAGCTACAGGACAAAGCAGGAGCACACATCTTCACTGTGTTTTATGAGAATGAGACAGGGCTGGCACCAAGGTTCAAGATGAACTTCAGAAATGTAATTTCCAAACAGAGAGCCAGATGTCCCCCAGAGAGAGCCCCAGAACAGTCTGCCCTCAGTCTTTCCTCCTGGGTAGCTGTGACAGCTCCCAGTCACACAGCCTGGGGTTCCCACAGGCACACCAGGAAGTGTCAGCACTGGAACACAGGCTGGGAGGTCGAAGCCACCAACAGAGCACTGCTACCATGTCCCAACATTCCACTCTGCAACACAAGCCCCAGTGCCTTCCTAGATCTGTGATAATGTAACACCAGCAAGAGAACGTTACTGGAACTGGTATTTCTTGAATTCATGAAGGAGCAAGACATGAAGGAGCAAGTTAAATACAAACCCAGCCTTTTAAAATTTGTCTCAGTAATATAAGTCAACAAAGTTTAGAAACATATACTAATACAGACTCACACAGAATATCCCACCCATACCAAGAGAGGATTTGCATGTCACTCAAGAATAGCCTGATTTTCTTTACTATACTTTTGATTATAAAACTGCTGTATCCCTTTCACCAGTAATACAATATATTGAAATATAAGCAACTTACATTTATGCAGAAGAAAAATTACCAAAAGTGCTTGAAAAATCAGGCAATTTTAAATATGGAAAGAGTATTACCTAGGGTATAGTAAACTGATATCTCTGTTCACTGTTTCCTCAAGACTTCCAGTATTAATAGTCCCCATTTTCCAATCACTCTATGTCACTGACATTTTCCTCCATCTATATGAGAAGAGTACTAATGTAATAAATACTCCAATTTCACCAGCATAATGACACAGCATAATCTGCCAGTTCCTTTTGTTAGATCTTCCTTCCATAAGCATGCCTTCATTGCAGTTATTTTAAATGTAATGCTTCAAGTACAGCCCTTACCTTACCGAGAATTATGAAAAACCCTTTTAAAAATAATAATAAAATTCCAGTGTTACTCTGGAAAAATGTAGTTTACAGGCTTATAATCTTTGTCATGCAGCGAGTCCACTGTCTCTATCAGTCTGCATACTTGGGAATACTGTGTTCTCACAACAAAGCACTGAAGTCATGCTGTAGTATTTATTGTTAACTCCAAGGGTGGCATTGTTCAGAACTACCACTTATCAAACCTACTGCATGAGACATTTTGTCCATCAAGTCTCTGATGGGTTTTTAAGTAATTTAAAACTCAACAGCTGATTTGGCTCCCTAGGGAAATCTGCAGCATCTGTAATTAATTCACTAAAAGAAAACACGGATGGCTTTTACATATGAAAGAATTAGTAGGTCAAATATGACTGAAGAGCAATGCAAGCATTAGTTATCAATTGTCAGTTTGTCAGAAGGATTGTCATGAGATTGTACAGCATTTCTAAGTAAAACTAAGACACACAAATACACAATGAGCTTGGATAGATGGCTTCTACTTCCTCTTCTTGCCCACAAGATACATTTTTATTATCAACAGAAACTTCTACTTTACAGACATTACCAACACTCACTATCCAACTTTCAATTAGATCAGTTTGTCTTTAATATTTTAAAGACAAACTCACTCACTGATGTCAGCACAGCATTCCCAAAAAAATTCTGCATTCAGATTACTCCACAGCGCCATTCCAGCAGAGCAAATGAAGCTGAAATAAGAAATTTCTCTTACTTTTTTTTTTAATTTAAAATAATCACTGGCATTGAAAGGCAGACGTTTAAACTATCTGCAAATGGTGCTTTGCTAGATAAACACACAGTAGTATATAGAAATACACAGTGATTTGTCAGCAGAACAGAATGTAGAACACACCCTATTTATCCCAAAGATAAACCATGATATGAAGAGCCTCTAATCTTTATCAGGTGTAGAAAATTCTAATAACTTTTTAGTCTGTACATCTGAAAACTTATTCAGAGCTTCTCCACACACCGGACAGTAAAAATAGCAGTGGTTTGGTTTCAGCCCTCATCTACATTCCAAAAGAACACAGAGAACTCCCTGTCCAACACATTAAGGATCTGTCTTTCAAAAATATTTCCTCAAATTTTCAGAAGAGTTCATACTGATGATCCTACTAACCTTTCATGTGATAGTTTAGTACAATTCAAACAATTCTTTATTTTCTTGAGAACTGTACAAAGAAAATCAAGATTCTTGTAAACAAAAAAATCCTAGCTGCATATTGAATCCACTCTGCCCATCAGCATCAGTCTCAGAAGTAAAATGAATAAGCAGAGTAAGATCTACATACAGACTCTATCTACAGAAATTCTAACATGTAGAAGAACTTCTTCAGAAGTATTTTACCATAACATTTTTCTTCTGCAAGAAACTGCATATTTTATGGCTTTATCAACATGTGATTAGTGACAGGTGGTCAAACATTTTCAAAAATCAATTACAGTGGTTGCTGTTTCAGATAATCCATTAGTGCTTAACACAGATCCATTTTTGCTCTCCTGCTGTCACAGGACAAGTTTTGTTTGAGTCAGGGAACAGATCTCATTCAAAACTATGCCAGTAAAAAGAAAATTCTTTTTAATCCCTAGTAAGTCTCCTAATCTAACTCACTCTACAGCCAACCAACATCCAGTCTATCATAAAAGAGGGGAGAATAAAAATTAATGGCTGAAACATTTTTCCAGTAGCCGATATTCCACATAAAAATTTCTAATTTTCTATTACCTCCAAAACATTTTTAGCACTTTTCCCCCAGAATAATTGCTGTGTATTGTTAGGTTACTGACACTAACATGAAAAAATCAAATCATTAAATAACTGTATCTATATACAAAATATGGAAAAGGATATTTTGCTAGCACACAAAAATGCTTTTTTGATATAGGTGATAATCATGAAGCTAAGAGTACATTACTCTTGCAGAATGATTTACCTGAAAAACCAAACTGAGTAACTTTGGGGTATTTAACCTTCCCTTCCCTGCTGCTCTTCAAGTACTTCTGAAGTTGAGATTTAGAGTATTATCAAAATAGCTCAAGATTTTTGTAGGATTAAACTTAGATACAGTTTCAGGTGTTAGAATGACTGTCATTAATTCACTAATATTGCAAGTTCAATAAACACTCTGTCATAATGTAATGTTAACTTGTCTTTTTTTCACTGACATGTTCAGTTATGTTTGTTTATACCCCAAACTGCATGATCATGGCATGTGCACTGCTCAAAAACAAAGCAGGCAGTGAGAAAAAATGAATATAACCAATCTGAAGACAACAGAATTGAAAAAGTGAAATAAAATGA
Organism: Onychostruthus taczanowskii; assembly: GCF_017590055.1. Classification (NCBI taxonomy): domain Eukaryota; kingdom Metazoa; phylum Chordata; class Aves; order Passeriformes; family Passeridae; genus Onychostruthus; species Onychostruthus taczanowskii. The sequence goes on from NW_024498795.1 coordinate 6,170,408, forward strand.
AGAATCAAAAGGATGGGAGGAACAACACAGGCCAAATCTAGAAGGAAAACTCTTAAAATCTACCATGATAAACAATGTACAGAACACTTGTAATTGAGAGAGGTAAAGTGTCTGTTGAGGGTATATTTACAATATGGATTATTTTTGGTGTGTATGAGATGTACTGAAAGCTTGGTATGTAACTTACTCTTCTATCTGACTGGTAATTATATGACAAACATGTATGAGGGCCAAGAAATGCTGAATGCCCTTTACATTAGTGCTGCAAGAGATGATTTTGTTCTTCCCATATTTTGAATTTTTGCGTTCTTTAAGGACTTTTTCATACCTGTAAAGTTTCTTACAAGTAACAGAAATTGCTTTACATCAGCTATAAAATGTGTTGCAATCCCTTGTGGGAAAAAACAGTAGCAGTGCCAATGTGCACAGACCTGTGTGGATTTGCTGAAGTAGCATTTTTCCTCCTAAACAACAGCCTTCAGCTACACTATCACCATGAGACATCCTGAATTCCATACAAAGAAATCCACACAATGAAAAATGTTGGCATCTACCAGTTCCAGATTTAGAGGTGCGCAATACAGAGCTCTAACAGAAAACTGGACGGTAAAAAAGCAAATCTTGATAGCCTGAATTTAGACCTATCCAATCAATACCAAATTTTCATTGCCAATCCAGTAATCTGTATTAGATCAATATGGTTTACATTACAGGAAAACACTAAGGAATCACTTTTCTAAAAACCTGTAGGAATTTCAACTCTTGGTTTTAACTTGAGGATACATCTTTGAGTTACAGTATTTTTTAGGCACACAGTTTTTAGTTAAAATAGCCATAGTCCTTCTTAACTGTGGTAGAAACAATTCCTGCATTCCAGGACACTGGTTTGATTAAAAGCAGTGCAGTGACAGCAAGATTCTTAAGAAATGATTATTTAAATATGTGCATGCATATTACAAATAGTCACCATATTAATTCTAACAGAATACTGTCTCACTGTTTCTGATCTTCCAAATTCCACATGTAAGAAGTAGCAGGATACACTGGCATCAGAGATACAGGCACTTTGAAATTTTGCTAAAACAAATATCACTTACCAAGTACTAGCACTTGGGCATCCTGGGATATTTAGGTTTCAGAGACTTGGACAGGAAGGGTTGTTCTGGTACTGAGAGTGCTCAGTATCAGCTTAGTATTTCCAAGTGCTTTGTTCTTTCAGAATATGTAGAAAAACTTTCTTGAATAAAAGCTTTCTCATATTTCAAAAATTTTCTGCACAAATCTAAAGTGGGAAGTAATAGTTCTGTTGTTTTGGAGGAGGGGTAAGCATTTAAGAAATTTCCACTCTGGATACTGATACACTGACAAAGGATTCTATAGTCAAAGCTTTACCTTCTTCTAACCTTTGCTCAGTGAGTTCTGGAAAATTCAGATCTCAGTGCTGGTTTTCACATTTTTGACCTCTGCAATAATACTTTGGCACTGCTGGAGGAAACTGCATGATCAGACTAAACTGAGAAGCTAGAGGAAAAAAAAGGACAGATTTTATGACGGCTCTAATAATGGTGCGGTGTGCACATGAAAACTTGGGATGGTTCACTGAATAAGGCAAATAATGAATAAGGGAGACACATGGGAAAAGGGCTACAGTCGTTCAAACTGCTTCTTCCAAATGCACAAGTCTGCAATTAAGATCAGACATACAGTTTTATTCTACAGTTTTATTCAGCTATGATTAAAAACTGATGTATTTGGAAAGACATTTGAAAACCTCCACTTAGAACATGAAGAACCAGCCCATGCCAGGATTTACCAATGCATCATGAAAGGTTTTGGATAAATGCATTTATTATTAATTCTGGGCACATCCTTGGCACCTGTATTACACAACAACAACAACAAAAAATTAAGGTGTGGAGTTTTTTGCAAGAGAAATAGGTGCTGCACAAAGTCTGCTTGTAGCAGTCTAAATTAACTTCCTCCACATTGAAACAAATTTAAAAGAACCCACTGGGAATACTTAGCAATTTTGAGAGAGAAAAAAGGAAAGAGAACTTGAAAGCATCGAATTAAAAAGGGACATTGTCTACTCACTTCTTTTTTCTTTTTTCTTAAATTTTCCTTTCTTCTTCCCATGCTCCTTTTCATCATCAGATACTATATCTGGAGGCTCATGTAAGCTGTCGTGAGGTGGTGAAGGCTCACCGGTGCGGTACAATCCAGGGAATTTTGTAGGACTGATCTCTTCAGAGCTGGGAGTACGAGCAAGTCCCCCACTGTGCTCTACCCGACGGTGTTCACTGGGGCTGCTCGTGGGAGGCAGGAAGCACTCGGTCATTCTGATACCCAGATATCAAAGTGAAATCTTCTGCTACCTGTCCATCACACCTGCATCAGAAGAAAACCCACACAATTTTAAGCAATGGGTTTCAGAACACCTTGCTTAGAGCTTTACCCTGAAATCATAAACAGCAATACCTTCTACGAGAGTTCCAACTTCTGTCAAGACACAGTAACACAACATCAGGTCTTCAGTTCAGTGTTTGCAGAATTTATTCCTTAACTCCTGAGCCATATTAACATGAGATCTGCCATTTTAGCCATTTCTACTCTATGATGTATAAAATATATATATATTAAGTATGTGAATATTTTAACTGTTGAAATCTTACAAAATTCATAGGCAGCCTGCATACTGATTGGTAGTATTTACTACAAATTAGTTTGCTAACCTTAATTTTTTTTTGACATCAAATAGATTTGCCTGGAAGCTCAGAGTGTTTGTGAGCACTGCCCTTAAGGCAAAGATCATTTTCTTCTTTCCCAAGCATATTTTATAGATGCAAATAAGAACTTTCCTAGCCTGTTGCAATAAGGGGGGAAATAAAATAAATACAGCTAAAGCAAATCCATCTTTTAATTATGCTGCTGCAAATTAAAGAAGGTAAAAAAATAATGATTATGCTTTTCTGGTATACAACAATTTCCCCTCTGAAGAGGCTGTATGAGGTAATCTGCACCCAGATGCTGGCACATTGTTTGCTTGGGAGTTACGGACAAATAAAAGCTAATACAAAAACTGCTAAAGGAAGCCAATGCATAAATTCTCAGCAGTGGAACTCATAAGCAAAATCTCTTCATACCACAGATAAATTTCAGAAATTCCACAGAATGGATGTGCTGTACAGGACGCCACACCTCTGGAGTCCACTTGGCGGGATTTGGCCTCTTGTGTCTAAATGGCCACAAAGGACACATTCCACAACCCTCTCCAGCAGTATCACTCAACTCCAGGGCTTTTATTTACAGGTTGGTAGCATACAGAAAAAATACGACTTGGTGTTGTATTCTACCCAGTTAATAATTATAGATGAGTCCAGCTAAGGGGGTTTTGGGGAGGGTGATTTGTTCACTTTTTTGGGGTTCGAATTTTAAGGTTTTGGGGTTTTTTTAATTCTCATCTTTCTGCTCTCTGTATGCAGATCAGAGTGAAATTTTGGAGTATGTATGCAACAGTATCTCCCAACAGGAAATCACTCACAGTGTTTATGGAAATTACCAGTTACTCAGATCAGAAATTGAATAGGGCACAGTAAGACACAGAATTATGATGAGAAAATATTAATGAAATCTTTATTTAATACTGTTCATTCCTTATTCTAGCTAAAGCAGAGGCACTGGCTAAAAATTAAGACAATGGGGTGTTTTTGCAAATGCAACAAATTGAGACTGTACTTATTTCTTATTTATTTTACAGTTTCAAGAAAGCATTACTTTCCTATATGCAATATTGCCTGGGCCGTTAAATAAGGGAGAAACTTTATGATGCTCAAATTATGTCAAGACTATCAGCAGAAGAGAGCTTTTAAGCCTATTGAAAAAACCTCTTTCACTTTACTAATGGATGTTAATGTTCTACTGCCGTATAAATCCTTACATTTTCTTTGGATTTTACCATTTTCTTCTGACAGCAATAAAAGACTGAAAAAATCATGGACCTTCTAGGCATTTTGAGAAGGAACATTTCTAACAGGCTTGCTCTTCTGCCAATTTCTCCCTCTCAGACTTTTTCTTCCCAATCTGTTACTGCTTCAGTCCTGCCTCCCCTCTGCAGCAGATCCCTTCCCTCAAACTGCTTCTCTTCACCTGTGCAGTTCTCATGTGTCAGGAGATTCAATAACTCACTGCTGCCACACGAGGAAGGTCACACTACTCCCCCCATTAACCCTCCTCTGCCTCCAATTGCAGCAGTTTGCTCTTTTTGAGATGATTCAAGTTGCTAGCTGCTCCAACGGGCTTCTGCTGCTGAGCTGGCTTGGGAAAGAGCTCAACAAGCACTAACTGAAAAACAGAGAAGTGGCAGAACCACCATGACAGGAGTGCAGCCTCTCTCTCTGGGCACCTCTGTTTTGTCATATGGCACACACAGCTTCACCTCCTCAGATTTCAGTTATTTCTTAGTATTTATAACTTAAAACTTTGATTCTTTACCACCAAGTGTCAGTACTCCCATAGCTCTTGTCTTGACTTACCACTCTGTTTCACCTTCAGTGTATCATAGACAATCTGATCTTCATCTGCTTTGGTCTCTGTGACTCAAGCTCAGTTTCCAGCTTTCCCTTCATCTTGTTTTTTATTTGGGCAGTTCCTACTTTTCTTCTGCACACCACTTCCTTGCAGATAAAGTTCTCTCCCTTCTTCCTCTGTTTCTTCTACCTGATTAGTTACCAGTCCCCAGTTCTTCCTGAATGTTCTCTGCTGCTGTTTTTTGTTACCTCATGATTTATCTACCTCATCTTTTCACCTTGTCCCCCTTTCTCCCACTGGCTCTCAGACTCTCCCCAGTACCACAAGAAATCCCTTCTTACCTCCCTAACAACAGCAGGCTCCTTGACTCCCACCACTTCTCATTCACCTGACATTTGACTCTTCTTCCACAGGAGCCACAAATGCTGTTACATGACAGGATCAGAGAGCTTCTTGCAGTTCAGGCACCTTCTTCTCAGACCTAGTTACTTTTTTCTGTACTCCCAAAATGCAGTTTCTTGAACCACCTTCCTCCTCAACACTGAGTAAAGCCTTCAGAATAACTAAATGTCAAATAGAAGCCTTCACTGAACATGGGCAGAATTGTGACCTTTCCTCTATCCCACAAGGAAAGACTAAATTATAGGAGATTTTAAACATGGAAAGAAGGTACATCATTAACACAAAACACCCTAGCCATCATGCCATCACCACCTTTCTAGACCATAGACTAAGCACAGGGAAGAGGGCTGGGGAAAAGAAGGAAGATGCCTGCACAATGCAAAATAATGTGGTTTTTCAAGTCTCATTTTTGAAAACAACCAAACTCTTTCCTAAAAAAATTCAGTCTGAGCTGCTTATTTAGTAAGTAAAGATGAGGTTTGGAAAAACGATAGAAAAGGGAAGACAGAGACATGACAGCCAGCTTTAAGAGATCTCACTTCCAACAGCGTATCATCTAAGTCAGTATGAACACATTAAAGAGAGACACAGTATGAAAGACCAAATTCACAGCTTTTCCATTCAGTGCAGAAGGCTCCATTATTTCTGTTTTGCACTGAGTCTGTACTGAGACTTTGTGCTTTGTAACCAATTGCAAGAGCAGAAGCAAATTAGAGCAGGTGACTGCATGCACAGATGTTATTTTGTAAAGCTTCTGGGTGGAATAAAGGATGTGGATTTTTTTTTTTTGCAATAAGTATTATGCAAGACCACATCTGAAGCACGATGGGTGTCCCCTGGTCATTCCATTTTGCCACAAACAGACACCCTCTAAATACCTGGGTGTTACATTGAAAATAGTGCCAAGAAGTCACTAATCACAGGATGGAGGCAGAGAGAGGACATTGACTCAGCTACCAGTACCTGCTCTATCACAACTATCCAAAAGCAAGACAGAGAGCACAGCAGTACCTCACTCATCACCACAGACCTTCAGTCCAAAATACCTGCATATGCGTAAAGGATCTGATTCTTGCAGAAATGAGGCACACCATTTTTGGACAAAAATATCCTAGTAACAAACACAGCTCCATTTTGGAAAGCAATGAACCATAAGAAGAATAAAAACTATCACTTGTGGGCTAAGTATGTCAAAACACTTCAGACACCATGAGTGGTACTCATATAACTGTTGAGACTTTGGAATAAGATGAGAAGATCGAATTAGAATTTATTTACCAAGACTATACAAGGTCTGTATCACATCTAAGTTCTGTATCTATTGCATTTTTTACAACATACTGAAAAGCTTAATACAAATCACTGGTTTTATTTGAACACTTCTTAGATGGCCTCTGATGTAATCTTGACATTTGACTGCATGGCAGCATTTCAGTCTTTCATTTAATAAGCAGTGGCCAGGTATAAAATCAGTGCCTTTTCCTTTCTTTAATAAGGCAACACAGCCATGAAAGGAGAAGGAATAAGGAAGTACTTCATGTAGACAGGCAAAGCAAGTTTAAAATTTCACAAGTCACAAGCAATCACACAAACACAGCATGAAGTAACTCCCCTGTGAGTCACACACTCTTCATAATTGGCAAAAATTAAAGCCTCAAGAAGGGACTTCACAGAATTTTTTTGATAGAATAAAATACAAATAGTTTAGCAGAATTCAGCTCCTCAACCTCAGATTAGTTTACAGGATATGTGATGCCATGAGAATTGGAAAATTTACTTCAAAGGAGGGTGTATAATCATACAGTTGAAGTTACATAGGAGCAAGCTGTACATTTTTCAAATAATGCCAGCATCAGCTCACCTCTAAGAGTAGCAAAACCAGCTTTTGTGTGGTCTCTCATTTACTTGTAGATGGATAAAGTCTGCCAGTTACAGCACCATCCAAGGCATTTCAAGTCCAGCTCTGAGAGTCCATTCCAGCTCAGGAGTGATATACAAACAGACAAAACTACTTAGCTCTCAACAATCAGTGAGCTACAGACCACATCCATATTTGAGCGGGCACTTGGAGGAGCCAGCTCACATTTAGAATATGTAGCTGTATCCAGAATACTCCCTATTATTGAGGGTATTCCAGCTCTTCAATAATCTAATCAGTAGGGAGCCAGTCTTCAAATAAATAATTAAATAATACCATAGACATTTCAGAAATATTGAAAATAAGGTTTCCAATCCCATTATGATAAAGTCTTGCAATCACATGAAGATAAAATCACCAGATATGTGGAAGCACATGCTTTCCAGTTTGTTTCACTTCAGGCAAACCAGTATTACAGCCCCTAGCCTATAAAATTCTGTAGCCTACAAAATTCTCTAGAGCTCCATCAGGATGCAATTCACAGGCTGTTTCCAAGAGACAGATTTTGGAAAAAACAAAAACGGGATCCCTGGAAGGGATCCAACCATCAATGGTTGAATGCTTCGCTCCAGGAGAGAGCACATTGGAAAGAGATGGACTAGAAGTGCCTAGGAAAAGCCCCTGTCCCATGGTGCTGCCTCCGGGACTGTCACACTCCTATTTTACTGTAACATCCTACTTCCCTGGAGAGACAGCCTGTGACAATTTATATCCCCACTATCTCTCCAAAGCAAGTGGTCTGCAAGCAAAGTCTGGGCACAGATCTTTGTTACACAGTAACAACCAAAGCCCTGTACAGATGATACACAAACTATGCCCCACATGTGGCCTCCTCCTACGTGTCTCATTCCATCCTTCAGGGATATCACAGCAAGTCCTCCCACAAGTCTTTCCCCAGCTGAACCAACGGCCACGGAAGCAGTTTCAAAGCAGTGCACTACATTACAATCACAACCAAATATTTAAGAGGCATTCTTGCAAATAACTGTGCAGCTAACAAGCTGTTTAATTGCTTTGCATGGCAGCTTTGTCAAGGAACAAGCAGAAGGCCTGAACTCTGCACCACGAGGCAGACGGGCACTGCACCCAGACCAGACTTCTGCAGGAGTATCTTGACTAATCAGCCACCTGCACTGCAACTGCTACTGCCCACCCTGGGAATAATTTCCCATTCTCCAAACTTCTTAGCAATGGGCTACTCTGCTGTTTAGGATTCTCTGTTTTTAACCCCAGCAAATCTTACTCTTGGTTCCCATGGTCCTGTCAGTACAAAGTAATCCAATACCTCCAGTAACAGTACTCAAGCCCAGTACATTAGTTTCCCACTCCATGGTTTAGTCGCACTCTTCCCCAGGCTCTCTCCATTTGCTTCCTCATCCCCTTTCCTGCACTCCAGTTCCTCCACAATCAGGACTGCACCTCATCTATCTCACAATCTTTTCCTCACCAAGCAGGTGTTCACAACAGACCTGTGCAACCCCAATTTCACCATTCCTGTTCTCCACACCCAGTGTCTCATCTAACCTCACCTCTTGGCTGCTCACTGTTTCCCAGGTTTCCCTCACCACCTTCTATTTCTCCCACACTCAGTTCTCATTAAAACTTCTGCAAATTATGGGCCACACATAAGCAAGGCAGTCTGGGAGGTCTTCTCCAGCCAAATGCAGGTTCCCCCTCTAAATTACAAATAGCACTAAACAGGTTTGCTGGATTACCAAAATATTCATTGTTACAGAAAAGAATTATTTTCTTGCTAGCTGAATTCTCAGAAACAGTTTGAGGAATTTGGTTAGTGCTTTAAAAAAAAAAAAAAAAAAAGAAGTACCAGCCCCCGATACAAAACTTTTCAGCCCAAATTAAAACATGGTAGCTTTTGATAAGAGCTGAATTACAGAGAGCTGAATTGAATACTACAACTGTCCTGCTAACATATTGAACCCTCCTATACTTCTGAAACCCACCACTGCGAAACATATGTGATATCCACTATTGCTTAGACTGGCTTTAGAATTATTCCTGGTGTGACAACCCTGCCTCTTCTCTCTTGTCCCAGTTTGTCTCCAAATTCCCACTTGTACCACCAACAGAACAGAAAGTTTTACTTTTACTACTTAACAAAGGAAGGCAGGAAAATACAACAAAAGGTGTGCAGTTTACTTTCTTAACAATCACTATAAACATAGTATCACCATGGGTTTTGTCTGCCCTTGGAACTGCATCCAATCTTTTTACAATTCACATTTTCTGACAAGCCCTTCGAAGAGTAGTCTAGTCCCCAAAGGTCTGCAGAAAGTTGTACAGAGATTATGATTTTGCAAACTAATACTAATTGTTATACTTTAATCAGTTCCTGGGCTGGATCTATTTAATGACAAATTCCCCTGATCAGAGATTTAAACTACAGCATTGCTCAGTCACACTCCAGTACCTGAATGCAGCCAGCTTGAGAACAGATGTCAGTTTAGTGGAGTCAGGGGAAAAAACCAAACATCCTAAACCCATGACTGCTTGAGCTGAATGTACTACAGATGACATTAAAAAAGCAAGTGCTATTCAGAGTAAAAAATGCAAAATGAAGCAGAAGAAAACCAATGGATTTGGCATAAAATATTTTACAGGAGTTTTAAGCATTTTTGCTGTTCTTTCAACAGCATCTGCAGACTACCCGTGACAGATCAAACAACAGAGAACAGAATCTAGTTTTCCAGACAGGCCAGAGCTCCACACACTCAGTTCCAACACCAAGTAAAAAACAACTACGCCTGTAAAAACCCTATTTTTGGGTTTTGTGGGTTTTCTTTTAAGAGAGTCTTAGCTAATACAAGCTAAAATACTAGAAATGGCAAGGGTAAACAGCAATTAGCAAAGATTCTTTGCTTTGGATTTAACAGTGGCAACAAATCTGGGAATGGCCGCACACCAGAAATGCACACCATAATGCACTGGCTTTTCTCTAACAGCAGTAATTCACCTGGCAAATTCAGCAGCAGCAGTGCAGAGGCAGTAAGGCATTGTGAGGCTCCTGCCAGCAGCAGAGTTCAAGCTCTGTGGAACTCTTGGGAACTCACTCAGCTGACATGTGCAGGCAGGTGCCACTGCTGCTACATCACCATCATCTTTCCTACTGTGCCAGTTGCAATGACAGGATGGTGTGTGCCCCTCCACCAACATCACTTCACTGGTGTGTCTGCTGGTTTGTCCTTTGAGTGCCACCTGCTGCCACCCTCAAACACAGAGTGCCATAGAGAGCCTTGCCACACTCCGGCAGCTGCATAAACCTGCTCAACACGTAGAGGGAACGGCAGAGCACGGGTGCTGCACGGAGAACTGCACGCTGAGTCCAGACAGCGTGGCTTTTTAATCCACTATTCAGATATCATCTTTCAGACTGGACACAGAAAAAAAAAATCAATTAGAACCACCGTTCTTCTTCACTGAATTGGGTGAAATGCGATCATTATTTTATTCATAGAATTTTGAAACAGCATTAACTTTGCAGAAGTCACTTCATAATCCTTTAACTGGGAGGTCAGTACAAACAATCCAGTTTACGTTACCAAAGGCAAAGAATATTCAGTTCTGTGGCCTATCACACCCAGAAAGAAGCAATTTCTGAAAGTATATTAATGACACACAAACCTTTAGGGCTTGAACTGTGAAAATTAACTTTCTTATGCTTTACATTGAATTTTTTCCACCATCTATTGAACACAGATGAAAAGATCTATCAATTACAGGATATCACTTGAACTGACAAGTCTGTAGCAGAAGAGGAAGCAAAGAACAGCTTTGCTTGGATCTCTTCATCATGTGATACACGACACAGATGATCAATTTCTATGTATGATTCTTTTCGTGTTTAAAATGCTGCATGTTCCAGTGCAACAATGGCAAAACATGTTCAGCTTCTAGTGAAGATGAAGTGGAACTATGGTGGTTGAGACAAAACCCATTCTATCATAACAGCAGAAAGGAAAAGTAAAAGAAGACTTTGATTCAGAAACACTGTTTCTTTTTAGTGATTATTTAATAACTGTGCCTATCAGCTGATTATTTTTAGTCTATCTACGTTTATCACCTTTGCTTTTGGTTTAAGAGTCCTGTTTACTATCATGCTAGCATCAATGGCTATTGACCTGGAAATCAGCCTTCACTGGTTGCTTTATTAAGCCAAATTTGAGTACAATCAAGCTGCATGCAAACGTTTTCCCAACTTAACAATAATGGATTGACATGCAACATGTCTGTGTTCCCAACACAGCAGATTTTAGCAAAGCCTTACTGTAGATGCAGTTCTACCCACCAAAAGGTTTTTTCTGATGTAGCTTGTTTTATTTTGAGATCTGCTTTGAGACATGCCAACAAAGTAATTGTTTTGCTGATCCATGTTATGTCTGCAGCAGGAACCTGCGGGGAATAGATGTCAATGTTTTCAAACTCATGTTATATACTAAAAAAATGAATAAAACTTAGCATAGTATGTTACTTTTTGTACAAGAGTAGGGCTATACCATCTCTTCTTCCCAGACATACTCCCGTTAATGCCAGTGACAACTCTTCATCAACACCACATGAAGGATTTAGCCTTTCAGCAAATTTCTGAATTTTTAGGGTTTTTTTCAGTACCATACATAGACATGGGATTAACAAGTTCTGTTTTTCATGTCTGCCCCAGATTCACTCAATAGCCAAGGGGAAAGTCAATTTAAATATTTACAAGCTCAGCAGATTATTAATTATGATTAACATCACCACCTCCAGGGCTGAGATGTTGCAAAATGTCACGCATGTGAACACAGAAGACATTCAGAAATACATGAAAGACAAGGTGTGGCACCACCCACCATGGGGCAGCTGCTGGTCTCTGCAGAGAAAGCAGGAATTGTCATCCATTAAAATGCCAATTACTGGGACAGCAGCAGGACACACAAGTTCACAGTATTTGCCTTGTCTTCCATGCCAATTTACCTAGTCAGCCTTAGAAGAAAGCTTACATTAAACACCTGCCTTCTAGAAAAATGTAAAAACATCCTTAGAATTTAAAATTAAATTCACATGCACTTTCTAAAACAGGTTTCATTTAGCTCAGTCTGTAGCATCTACTGCAGCAATTTTCAGCAATCCTGTGTCTTGAGAATATCACAGTAAAAAACCCCCACACGTTAAGAAATTCACTGATTGATGTTTTCCACCTACTTGCCAAATATAATAAAAATTTACTAAATAATAACATACAACATTAAAAATACTGTATGCTTCAGAGATGGAGGAAATTAGTATTAGTATAGTATTTGGTAGCACAGGACCAAACAAATTCTGATTGCCATTCCCAAATCTGTTGTGTTGCCTTGTCTAAACACAAGTCATGCTGCTTTAATCAAAATGAGAGCAGATAGTTTAATGGAAGCCCCAATCACATAAGACCAAAGATGGCCCTTTGTCCTATCCCTCCCTCAAAAGAAGATAAATTGCCTCCACCAGTGTAAGGCAATTTTAAGAGTGGTGAAATCCTTGCACATAAGTACTAAAACCTACCAAATGTAATGAACCCACCTGTCGAAATATCCACCAACAGCTGACTGTTCTAATGATACACACTGACTGCAAACTTCTTTTACATGTCTGTGTATCTTTTAGATGTCTTTGAAGTTTGACTGAAATAACATTAAAACCTAACTACCTAAAGGATTTATCAAAAACGAGCAACCAAAAGAAGCCCATAGAAAACTGCAAAGAAATTTGATCACAGACCAAATAAAATATCATAAATTTTAGCACACAAAATGAACGACGTAGGTAAAACTGATGTGACTTCTCCACTGCTTTTTGGGGGTGTATACAGGTTCTGACATATTCAAAGGTTACATTTGTGAAAGCCATTGCCAGAAAATTAGTTCTTATTTATCTTTGTGAAGGAACATGCATTTAAATATACATCCTGGTATATCAGTTACACTAATATACTGAACCAGCAAAGAACTCCACAGGTTCCTCACTTCCTCTTTCAGCTGGAAAGTTGAAATTTTTGAACATTGTTTCCTCCGACAATGTTTCAAAACCTGCCTGCTTAAAACGCATCTGCTCCCCAGTGGTACACACCGCGCGAATTTTGGAGAACTGCAACCCCGAATTTCAGGATGAAAACTTCAGAAGCATGACCTGTGAAAGATCTCTGCATCTAGAATTAACAAGTGGCCAGGATGGAGAAAACTTAGAGAATTTGTCAAGATTAAAACACCTAAAGAACAAGAAAAGCTAAAACCATTGGACTGAAATAATCCAAGGAGTTTCGGAGTAAATCTGTTTAACCACTTGGTGTTTTCCCCCCCAAGGTTTTAGTCCATTCAATCAATTAAAAATATCCCATAAAATATGAAAAGGTCTTTAGGCTGTCTTAAGAGAATGGCATCTCCTTTGAAGCCACCACAGTTGAAACTCAGAAAGGAAATTACACTCTTCTTTGAATCCAGTTAAAAAACAAAAGGTATTTTGGGTTTGGGTTTGTACAGATTAGCATTACACTTTTATATACAGCATTTGGTTCACAATATTAAAATCTACTGGAGTAGTACAAATACAGTAAAATATCTTTCAACTTAATTACCTTTTATCAGTAATTATACACTACATTAATACACTCAGTATTAAGTATGCAAAAGCAGTATATTGGATATAAGAAAACAGTAACTGAGAATTATGAATTTCCATAGTACTCATGGTAGAAAACCACTACTACTACAATGAAATGAGAGAGTTTAATTGCTGGCATGTTTAGCACTAGAATTTACATTTAGCACTCAATTCATGCTAATAAAACTCACTGAAAATTTATTTTCATGGCAACATCCAGAAAAATTCTGCACCTGACTGCTGATCCTTGTATTTACAAAACACAACAGAGCAGGCTAGAAATGTTAAAGTAGCAACAAACTTCACACCAAGGTAAGCTAAATGCTAAATTTCACAAAGGCCATTAGAGGATAAACATTAAATTATAGCTTTAAACTCATAGGTTTAAATAGGTTCTATTTTATGAGTTAGATATGATTTTAAAGAGAAGTAATACCCTTGAAATTTTCTTACGTATTTTTTAATGAGAAAGAGCAGCTGCATTTTTTCCACTGTGATATCCTTTTTTCCACTACTGTCAAGTTAACAATTATCATCGTATGTTGTGTTTTCAAAAATCATTCTTTGAGCTCTGGTAGTAGAGTCCTATGATCAGTTCCAAGAGCTCCTTTCTGCCAGATGTCTTGTCTTTTAGTAACAAGCCCAGAGATCCTACTGAACTGTGAAACAGGAAGAAAACTTCATGAGCTGCCTCCACCTAGATAACAGAAACCTGTGAAATTTTCATACTAGAGAGGACAAAAATGTACAAAAATACATTTTATCTATACATAACTATTGGAATTGACTCAAGAATTAGTCACCGCTAAGAAATGTACAAAACAACGAACACGAAACTAAATTTATTTTCCTTAAAATAAATTTCAGTGTTGTCCAAACCTGCATTCTGATTTGGAATGTCAAACCTTACCACCCAGCACTAGCTCCCCTTTCTTCCTCTCCAGCAACCATCTGGCTGTTCCCACCTCATGCAAACAGCCATCACTCATCCTTTGCTTTCCTTGTGCGCCTCCAGAGACCAGAATAGCCAGTCTAAAAAAGCTCTGTTCCTTGTGCGTGAGAAAGAGAATAAAGATGGCACAGTGGATATGAGGAATCTGCTCCTACTCTTTGGAAAGTTGACCCCTCCACATCACTGAAGGGTGGACCTATCCCTATGAAAAAGCATAGCCCCCAGCAGCCAAAACAGGGCATCCGTGCACCTGCACACAGGGTCTGCCCCAGCGCTGCGCCCCTGTCGGGCTGCAGCTGGCACGGATCATTAACCATTCCCTGCTTCCTCCAGGGAAGACACAGCCTGGACAGAAGCAAGGCAGGGATCACCTACAAGGTCGTATCATAAATTAATGTGCACCACCAAGGATCATAATCTTTCTTTTAAAGAAATTTTCTCTTTGCATTGATTGCATAAGGTCTGTATTTCTGCCTACCTTCCTAGCACTTATAACAAATGGACAGACAGCAAGCTATTAACAATGAAGGGCACACCAGGATAGATGAAATGACTTACATCACATTCTTCAATTATTAGTATTATATCAGAATAATTGCATTATTTTATTCTGAACTATTTCTTATTTCTGTAGAAAACAATACTAAATTTGCTTATTTAAAATACATTTTCTTTATAAATGAAATACATTTTTTAAAACTGGGCTAAATATCACATTACTATTAACACACATTAACAATTTGCTCTATGTACTGATTTATATTATTACTGTTTTAGCATCTGGCAAGCACTTTTTCTTTATTATTCTAAAATGACGTGGTTAGTAAATAATTAGTTGCTATTTTTTAGTCAGGATCCTACACCAAGCTGCTTCTGGAAGAAACTAGGACATCTTCATTATCTGTACTTTTGTTTACTGAGCATCACAGGAACTAGACAAGGAAAAAATACCAAATCATGTTCTCTATTTAAACACACCTTAATTAGTTATCAAAGGAAATACTGCTTGTAGGTAGTGAACTGATTGCTCTAAATGCTGTGATCTCATGGCTTTGAATTTGCAGATCTCGGTCTCTGATGTATACGTGCAACTCATTATTAGATAAGAAAAAGAGATGCTTTCTGTGCTTTTTTACTGCACAGCTAATAATAAAAAACACTAAGGACCCAGTTACACATTCCAAATATTTTTGGTCAGACATACTTCATTCAGGTATTAAGTGTTGTTTTGACCTTCTTATTATCCACTGAAGTCACATATTTGAGGCAACTTACTGGATCACCACTCCTTACTTGGGTAATACCATATCAACCCTCAACTTCCCAGCAGCTGCCCCAAGTAAGCTGTCATTCCCCAGTTTTTACTGCAGTCTAAAGAAAAACTGGAAGCAAGGAGCACTGGATCCCTGCTGCTGTTCAGCTTTGCAGACTTGCTGTTGCTGCCACCATCCAAGTCTGTTTCACTCTACCATACCTCCACACTTTCAACTGAGTTTGTATTCCCTGATGTGAAGCCCAAAAGGTGAGGGATGGCTGGGATGAGAAGGTTAAGTATGGACAGGAATGGAGTCATACCTTTCCTTTTTCTAAACTCAGCCTGCATCCTTACCCTTCTGGTTTTGGCCATGGCAAGCAGAAGATGTAAACCTTACCCAGACAGCAGTCAGCCCTCAACACCACCACCTCTGGGGATGCAGCCTAAGTAAAACTTCCTACTCCATAAGGTACTTCCAGCCCAACTGGGGGCCCATTTGATATACTTTTTTTTTTTTTTAATTGAGCAACAATTTGAAAACTACAATCCATGAGGCTCTGGGGAACAGCAGAAGGAGTTGATGAAGGATAGCAAACCATGGCTAGTTGTAAGGGTAGCAAATCATTCACTGATTCAATATAATCAGATATGTTAGTTCAGAGACAAGCTTGGTAGATTATGCTACACTAAACTACTATAAACTGAAGGTAAATATCATACTATATTTTGGCATTTTGAGGCTAGCTACGTGACACCAAGCTTTACAGAAGGCAAGTACATTAGCATTCGTGGTATTTATTGCTGAACAGCAGCATCTTCCATATTAGTCTAAGAACTGCCCATAAGAAACAGCAGTGTTTACTCAGGAAACATGCAAACCTTTTCTGTAAGAACATACAGCTAAAGCTCAGTGGGAAGAGTGCCTGAAGGGTGCAGTGGAGATGAGAACCCTGAAGAGTTGGATGCAGTGTTTGTGCACGTCAGCTTTGCTTTAAGGACACCGCAGACCCGAGCTGCGCAGCTCTGAAGCGGGAATGCAGTTATTGCAATTCAGGACAACATACTGCAGCGTAGACATCACATATAGAAATGGAAATAATCTGCCCTACAGAAAAAGAACTTTTTTCTCCACATAACTACAATCACACCAGCGATTTCACTGTGAAATCCTTACTTTGGGGAAAAGCCCCACCAATCCAAACTACAAAATATGCCTTCCCACCCCTGAATACACCTGAACTAAGACAGAACAATGCCCAAGTTGCACGTGGAGTATTAAGATTTGAAGGCAGCTATTCCTACACTGCATTTCAGATGTGGGAAGACTAAAGAAAACTTATTGTCTCCAAACTAAAAAATGAGATCCGTAGGACAGAGAATGTGAAGTTCCCTACTTCAACATAACAGACACTCTATTCTTGGTGTAATTAGTGCTAGAACATTACAGCAAAAGGGTTAATACATTTCATACACTTAGAAGTACTAAATGCTCAAAACAACAACAGTTTGGAAGGGCTTTTTTTAATTCCTGTTTATTTTCTCTGTAGAAAAGAGCCCCCCAAAACCTTGTCACACAGACTGTAGGGATTATACCCAGACTGAGCTGAAATGAACTGAAGCACAGCACCATTCACCACGAGCTGTATGCAACACCTCCAGTAACAACAAAACCTAAATCTAAGGGATCTAAGGGATCCCTCTGCCATTCCCCTGTAAGCTCATTAATAAACTTACATCCATTACCATCCTGCATCATGTCCAACAAAACCTTAACACCAGCCTGAGAGGGTGGGTGTTATGTTATGGCAGGGCACAGCACTCATGGTAAGCACCTCAAGCTGTTTCCAGATCAGAAACCTGTTTAAGGGCACATTTAGGGCTGTTTTGCCGTGCTGAGACAAGGGACTTGCACAAATCATCCTGGTTTATGCAACTGGCAAAAAGACCTTAGCCTAGTTTTTTAAATTATTATTTTCTATCAACAATTGCCATTAACCTTAGGGACACCGGGGTGGAGGAAATCCAAACCACACCATTCTCATTAACAGATATTTTCAGTGTGGATTGCTGGCATTTTCTTTGTCACTTGTTTGAACATCTGTTAGCACTTAAAAATAAGATTCATTTGCTCATACATCACCCACTAACATATCCTTGGAAGTGTTTGAGGCCATCTGGGATGGGGCTCTTAGCAACCTGGTCTAATGAAAGGTGTCCCTGCTCATGGCAGAAGGGTTGGAACTAGATGGTCTCTGAGGCCCCTTCCAAACCATTCTGAGATTCTGTGATGAACAGTAACACACACTTTCTAAACAACACTCTCAGGTAGGAAACACGACATCCTCAGAACCTGCTAATCATGCTAGATGCAGAAAAATTACAACAGTAAATTTTCTGGGTTTTCAGATGAGACCTCTAGGTGAAGGTAAAAGAATAAAAATCCCTGATTTCTCCCTCCCCACAGAAAAAAAACCCCAAAAAAAACAACAAACCAAAAACGACCTTGCAAGAGCCAACCCACAGCCCAGACTAAGCTGCAGCGAACCCCGCACGATCCAAAGGGAGCAAACGCCTGCGGAAACAGGGCGCACAAGACGCCCGTAAGGGCAGGAGGGGCAGCACGGCCCGTAAGTATCGCACACGGGCCGGACACCCGCCCGAGCACGGCACGGAAGAGAGGGAGGAGAGGAAGGGAAGGGAAGAAGCGAGGAAGGAAAGGAGACAGGGAAGGAAGGAGGCAGGGAAGGCAGTGGAGAGAGAGGGAGGGAGGGCGAGCAGCGACCCGAGGGAAAACGGGCGGAGCCTCCTGAGGCCCCGCCCCCCCGCTCGAGCAGCCCGCGCCGGCCCCTCCCCCACCCGGCAGCCGCGCGCGCCGCGGGGCGGTGGCGGCTCGCGCCGCCAGTTGCGCCCCCTCCCCCCTTTCCTCCGCCCCCGGCCAGACCCGGAACGGCCCCGCGGCCCTCACCGGGTGTCGGGCCGGACCGGCCGCCCGGCCCCGCGCTCCCGCACTGACCGTCGGGGGGTCCTGCTCGCCCTCGCAGCGGCTCCACCTCGGCCTCACGCGCGGCGGGCACGCCCCGCCTCGCGCCCCATCCCGCCGCCGCCGCCGCCCGGCGCTCGCAGGGACGGGCGGGGAGCGGCGCGAGCTCACGCCACCGCGCACGCGCCGCTGCCTCGCTCCGCGGCCGTGAGGGCGGGGAGGTGGGGCGGGCGGGCCCGGTCTACCCCCCGCGCGGAGCACGACGGGAGTTGTAGTTTCCTCCGGGGGACGCTGCCGGCAAGGGCACTACGGGTCATTGCCGGCCGCCGCACTACAGCTCCCAGCGGCCAGCACTCCGCGGGGAGGGGTTCTAGCTCCTCTGCCCCCATCGCTGGTGAAGCCCCCAGGCTCGTGGGAGCGGGGTCCGGTTGCTTGAGGGGACCCTGGCCTCCGTCCCGGCCGGAGACC
Organism: Onychostruthus taczanowskii; assembly: GCF_017590055.1. Classification (NCBI taxonomy): domain Eukaryota; kingdom Metazoa; phylum Chordata; class Aves; order Passeriformes; family Passeridae; genus Onychostruthus; species Onychostruthus taczanowskii. The sequence continues at coordinate 6,189,540 of NW_024498795.1, forward strand.
CCAGCGAGATACATGGGAAGCTCCCTCAGCAGCCGCCGAGAGCCGGCAGGCAGCAGGTCCATAGCTGCTCTGGGAACACAAGGAACGTAAGCGTCCCCGAGCCATGAGCTGGCAGTGGCCCTTGTGGCCAAGAACGCCGACGATGTTCTGGGCTGCAGTAGGAAGAGCGTTGCCAGCAGGCTGAGGGAGGTGATCCTGTCCCTCTGTTCAGCACTGGTGGGGCCGCACCTGGAGTGCTGGGTCCAGTTTTGGGCTCCTCAGTACAAGAGAGACATGGAGCTCCTGGAGCAGATCCAGTGGAGGGCTACAAAGATAATTAAGGGGCTGGAGCATCTCTGTTATGAGGGAAGACTGAGGGAGCTGGACCTGTTCAGCCTTGGGAAGAGACCACTGGGAGGGGACCTCATCAATGTCTATAAGTATCTGAAAGAGGGAGGATGCCAGGAGAAGGGACCCAGGCTCTTCTCAGTGGTGTCAAGCAGTAGGGTAAGAGGCAACAGGCAGAAACTGATTTTCAGGAAGTTCTACTTGGATATGTGGAAGAACTTTACCATGCTGGTGACCATGCACTGGAACAGATTGCCAGAGAGGTTGTGGAGTCTCCCTTGTTGGAGATATTCAAGCACCATCTGAACACAGATGTGTGCTGTGTGCTCTGGAATGATCCTTCTCGAGCAGAGAGGTTGGACCAGGTGACCCACTGTGGCCCCTTCCAGCCTGACCCGTTCTGTGATTTTGAGATTCTTTTGACAGTGATTAAAGACAGGTATGGCCAAATGAGTTGTGAGATTACCCTAGTCAGAGTGGGAGGTCACAAACACCACAAGCCATCCATCTCAGTGTGGGAGCTGACAGCCCCACAGGTGGGGGCACCTGGGCCACCTTCCATGTGATGTTACTGCTGACAGAATTCCTCTTCCTCAGTTCACATGGGAACAGCCACCGGCTTCGGCTTCATCCCACATAACAAATATGACCTCCTGAGAGGAATTACCCACTTCTCTCTACCGCTTTCTGGAATGTGTGGGAAGTGGAGAAAAGTTCTGGATGCTGCTTGAGGTGACCTGTGCCAAGGAACACATCCCCATCTCAAGATGCATCCTGTTTACAGTGGTGTTATAAGGAATTTTGTGGGGTTTTTTTGCCTCTCACAATGCAAGTTTCTGTTACGTTGAGCACCTGCGTAATTTGAATCCCTTTCAGGATTGCTCATCAACAGGGGAATTTGTTTCAGTCAGAAGCAGGGCCGATTCATTCCCACAGCCTCAAGCATAATCCCCGGCCTATTGGACACATTAATACTGTGGCAGCGTGCCACCTGCTCCATTTATTCACTTGAGACTCAATGCTGCTTAGTCCCTGCCGAATGAGCTCTTTGTGCCACCTCCTGCCGTAATGTAAAAGGTCCCCCACAGGAATTTGTGCTATTCAGTGGAAGCTACAAAAGGGAGGGTTGTAAACACTCCGATTAGTGTTGGAGCACAGGGATATTGTCTTCACCACGTATTACATAACCTCGCAACTTCCAGCCTCCCTCCTCCTCTCCAGAAGAAACAGTGTAACAGCAAGGGCTCACCAGGCTATTTAACTTAACATCACAGCTAATGTGTTTCTTTTTTTGTTACATACAAAGGCCACCTTACTCCTGGCAAAAGAAGAGAGAAGGGTTAGTTCTGTAACGTCCCGTAGTAATTGGAGATGGTTGCCCATGAGGATCTCCACTTGAAGTGACAGTGGCCAGAGGCTCTCAGCTCTGAAGAATGTGTATTATTAGAGGCCACTGCTAACAAAAGTTCATGCACAATGGGCTCATCAGCTAATGAACCCAGAATGAATTTTCTCCCAGATTTTGAGGACAAACAAGTGATTGTGTGCAGTGCTGACTGTACTAATTTACTGCCATGTGAAACAGATTTGGATGATTTCTGACTTGCAAAATTCACTGTGGTCAGCTTACATGGACTGAGGCACTTTCTTACACCCTCAGCTTGCCCCACATTCACTCAGTAAATTCTTACTGCTTGAAAACAAAGTGAAGCAAGAATTCTGAGGTGGCAAGCTCTCTGCTTGGAAAATCAGTCTCACTGACGTACCTGAGCTTCATAAAAGTAACAAAATAATAATGGGGAGTAAAATGCTTCAGAAAGCATTTGGTCAGGGAAAGAAAAGGGGAAAGGCATAGCTGTGTTAATGGATGATTCCTTCCTCCTACTACTACTTCAAGAAAGCCAGTTCTGGAGTTGAGTTATCTTGGACAGATGGGAGTCTACATGGGCTGTACCATTCTGGGATAACTTTAGACATGCTGTGTAATCCTCCTTAGCAATAAAGGAATAGGCAGCAAACATAAAAAGATTAAGGTTAGGAAATAAACTAGTTAGCCACATACCGAAACAAGCAAGTGAAACAATGAGAGCCTGAAGATACAATAAGAAAACATGGAAGTAGTAAATTAGTTCATGCCTTTGAGGGAGAAAGTATGTTGTTCATAGAAATTACCACAGAGCAGGAGAACAGAGCCAATAAAGGTGTAGGATGCTGAACTCTGCCTAAGCAACTCCTATGAGCAGTATTATGGAGCCATAGAATCACAGAATGGTTTGGGATGGAAGGGCCCTTAAACACCATCTATTTCTAACCCCTCTGCCCTGGGCAGGAACATCTTCCCCTGGAACAGGTTGCTCAAAGCCAAATAATTCCAAGTTCTCTGCAGTAGGAAGAAAATTTATAAATACTTAAGCAATGAAATTGGTATAAGAAAACTTGAGCCTTGGCCACCTTTACATCCTAGATGTACTTGTGTGAATCAGGTTTGCCCTGTTTCTAGGAAGATTTTGTATCTAAGTGTGTTTTCCCATGTGAGCAGCACAAATTTTAAAGATGTACTGGTGATTTGGTGAAAGATCTCGTGCCAAGGGAAACTGTGAAATCTAGGTAAAGGTGTTCCTTTTGCCAAGCCCAACAGACATTGCCATCCAACAGGAAAATGTTAGGTTGTTGTTTGGCTGTGCTCTGCTGGTATCCCATGGCACGGTCGGTCCTCTCTTCTCATTAAACTCCCCCCAGGCTACAAGTCCCCAGGCTTTGCCCATGAAGGTGTAAGTGCCAGCCGTGGGTCACGGGGCTGGAGAGACTGGAGCGTATCCGTGTTGTGTGGGACTGTGTGTCACTGTGCAATCGCCAGCAAGCTTCAAGTCACTCCAGCCAGCAGGATGAGGGGCTTGAGAGCCAGGTATTAGAATAGCCATAATTTTGGGAGGGACACTGGAGTGACCATAGATATATTATTAAAGATACAAGCAGGTGTCCTTATATTTTTTTTTTTTTTTTGGAATTAGATGTGAAATCCATTAAGCATACATTAAGCCAGGCACTTTAAGAAATGACAGGAAAGCAGTGTCACAATATGACCTTTGTACTCAAGTGTCTGTAAGGAAAAACAAACTAAGAACCTGAACAAAACAAACCCAAACCCCAAAGCAACTAAACAAAAACTTTTTTTACTCTTAAAGAAAAATAACAAAAGGACCTCCACCCCTTTTCAGTCAGACCCCCAACACACCAGGGATTTGTATTATTTCTTACAGCATGAATCCCTCTTTGCTTCCCTTTACATTCAGTGATTTACAATTCTGTCCCAAAGGACAGTGATAAAAGTGGCCAATGCTTTACCTGGAGAACATTCCTAACTAAAAGAAGTTTTAAAAACATGTTCTTATGTAGGTGTTGTTTTGCTGGTTTTCCAGATGTAGGGTGAAATAAGAGACCCCAAAATAAATTATGATTTTTCCTGCAAAATGGATAAGACTAAATAAACAACCTCCTAAAATGGTTACGTTTTTCAGAAAGAACATTCTGAGTATTAATCATTTATGTACAGGAAAATACTTCAAAGCAACACTTTAAGGTATGGAAAAAAACTGCTGAAGAGTTAATTCTCAGTATTATTCTATCCATCTAGATCAGTAACTTTTGTAATATGCTTCCTGGTAATATTTCCCTGAGAAAGTCTTGAGAAAGAACACACAAGAACCAGTAATGTCTTTTTATTAAAATACCTCTTAAAACACTCATCATCATAAAATACACTGGGTGTTGCTGCATGACATTTGTGTACACACAACACTTTCAGCAAACTCTAGACAGCATCAGGAATTACAAAAAGTAAGGCAAGCCCCAGAAGGTGTGCACTACCTTCTCTCAGGCCACTACAGACAATTGTGTTTACATTTTTATGCCATTCCCCACAGCATTTCCTGGACACCTCTTAGGCCACTCCCCCATCCCTCCTGCCCCCACTTGATTTGACCTCACAGTGAAATTCTGAGGATGTAAATGGAGACAGTGTCACAGATCCATGGGGCAGCAGGTGCCTGACCAGAAACACAAGCCCTCTTCCTCCCCCAAGAAGATTCTGAGCTACCCTCATATTTCCAATAATTTAAGACTGCAAAAATTCGAAGCATGCTAATGACCTCCTGCTTGATTGATTGCTACATGTCGCCTGTCTCAGTCAGGAACATGGATGCATCACCCTCCAGCTACAAACAGCCACAACTACTCTTAACATATTCTTCCCCTCCATTCATTTTAAGAAATTCTAGCAGAAGAAAATATAACATGAGTTGTAAAATATAGGAAGAACTCCTCCATTATAAACTGAGTTTTTTCTATTTTTGTCTATGATCTTTTATCACTTAACTGTAAGTTTAAAGTATGAAGACATTCCATTATCCACTAGTTCAAAACAATAACATTCATCTTTCAAGTACATCTTTATAGCTGAAAAAGACACTGAAGGAAGTAACATTATTTAACAAGAGTAGATTTTTCTTTTATTATTATCATTATCATTATTATTATTATTATTCCACCTTATTGAAAAAACTGTATCATGAGAAAAAAATTAGAAAAAAACATTCAGGCAAAATTTTCAACAAAATAAATGTAATATGACTGCTTTCATGTGTACATGGTACAGATAGACAGGTGTAACTAGAAAACAGTTTAAACCCTCTAGCTGAGGTTAATGAGAGAAAAATGAATAGTCAAGTTCCTTTTTGTGTTTGCATATGCATATATGCATAAAAAATTGAAGGAGTTAAAACCTACATTATTATAAATACAAAAAGCTGATAATTAACTACTCATACACTTTATTCTTGTACTTAGTACCATTATCAGTGGACACCTTCAATCGGTCATAGTAATTGCTATGTAACTGTCAACGTACAAAAACTCTTACTTAGAAAAATGGACAATGTTCTAAACCCAGAGCACTTTAACTTTGCCCTTGCAGACACATATTCCCTTCTTCACTGACAAAAATTTATGGGGAAAAAAAGAAGAAATTTAACAATAACAAAAATGTTTTGGAATAAATATTCACAGGAAATTACTAAATGGGAACATGCTTGCCGCCAGCTGCTCAGCTGGTAGACCTGTACCACTTGCTTGTTCTCGTCATTTCATTCTTTATTCCTTTAGTCATTAAATCCATCATAGCCTTTCATGTTTCCTTTACTGGACTAAATGTTCAGGGTGTAACAACGCCAGGGGACAGTGCAAAAGGTGGGAAATGCAACAGCACTGAACAGCTTTATTTTGGGATCTAAGAGAAGACTGAAAAGATTAATTTGTGTAACGCATAGGCCCCAGTGAAAAGAGAGCAGGGCAAATGAAACTTGGAGGAAAAGTATCCCATACATGGTGTTTTGCTGGGCAGCCCTTCTAAGAAGTTAGGATTTTATCCATGACAGCCCATTCTTTGAACATGAAGAGAAAGTGTGAATTTTAATTTTTCTCCAAATATCACTTCCACAATAAAAGCTAACCTTAAAAACTGGAAGGTAATAAAGTTAAAAAAACAAAACCAGAAACCAAATCCCAAAAACCCAGCCCCTAAACAACATCCACCCTCCCTCCAACCTAGCAGCCATTTATTTGTTCAATTTAGATAATGGAAATCTCATCACCATATGCTAAAAGTTTCCCTACTCTAAACTACAAGATAAAGTATTATGTTCTGAAAACCAGTATAGCCAATACTTTTCAATCAAAGGAAAACAATCAGAACAGTAATGATGAGCATGACTGTACCATTTGAGCAGAAATAAAGAAAAACAAGTTTAAAACGTAGTGTTATCTACTAGTTAGCCTCGCTTATATGAGTTAAAATTAAAAAAAGAAGAAAAAGAATTCTCTGATTTTATACATCCTCTTCTCAACCAGGTACATTTAATTGCAACCAGCAGGCACTCCACCAAAACTCAGTATTTGCAATCCCAGTCTCTTTAACTGAGAGAGATTACTTTGGCCTCAGTATTGCTATATTACAATTTTCCTGCTTCAGAACATGCAGTTCATACATTTGACAGTTTTACTGCCATAGTCGATGCATTCTGGCCCAATGCACTCACAGCAGGCGTTGTGAAACCATCGGTATTTGGAAGCTCCCATGGACTCGCAAGAGATCTTGCACTGATGTATTGACATGCAGTCATCAAAATACACCACAGTACACATGTGTTCTAAACCAAAAGGAGAAAAAAAAATTGGTTTAAAGGGTCTTAAAGTGTTTTTAAAGGTTAGTTAGAAATTAGTTAAATGAGTAGCTTTAGAAGTATGATTGTAAACTGACAGGACTATGAGGCATAAGGAAAAATGGTGACAGTAAAAGCAGAGAGGCAAGGCAGAGAGACAAGGTAAAATCTATCAACTTCATATTTTCAGCATCTACAACTCAACCTGTTCTCTGATCTCCTCCTGGATTAATGCATTTCTCTATTCACAGGCAAGAATATTTTTAAGTTTTGTCCCCCAGTTACAAGAGCATAAGGATGAGCTATGCCAAAATTACAAGCAGGAATGTGTCCTCTGAAGGTAATATGCTACCACAAAAAAAAAACTTCAGAGAAGTTTTTTTAAAAAAAATCAAAACCCACTTATTTGGATGTAAATGTTTCTTTTACGCCCCCCACCCCAAACTCCACAATAATCTTTAGCCAGATTAAATCACAGACCTAAATAATCCTTTTTGCATCAGCATGAAACTGCACACTTTTTTCTTCTTCTTTTTTTTTTAGTAACACCACCAGCCTTACTACTAACCTTAAGAAACCCTTTCTGCCTAAATGTTGACTTTGTGCTTCTAACACCCATGCAATTACTTGAAATGCCATGAAGTTTGGTGCTGCAACATCAAAACGGAGCTAAGGCATTCACAACTGTAAATAAAACCATCCCCCCCTCAGTCCACTTCCAATTCTCAAAGCTGGCAGATTCCACCATCTTTCTTCTGTACTGACCAGGTGATTATACCATAAAACTTGGTTCATCCTCCAAGGGACCACGCTTACATAACATTTACCCAGAACATAACTTGGCAGACCTTGGGGAAAGCACAACTGGCAGCTGTCTGCACACAGGAATGTCTCCCTCATGCAGATCAGACCAACTTGTGAACAGGAGATGTCAAGGGCTTTCTAGCCTACTACTACTACTCATGGTGCACCTAGGAGAAACCCACTATATACATTCCAATGTGGATTAGAAAAAAGTAATACAAACTTGAAGAGTAAATCAAGACAGTGGGTTTGGTTTGGTTTTTTTTTTAATGACTGATTTTGACCACCGTCAAATTATTATGCTACTACAGCTACAAGAAGGTCAGAGGATGTGCTGCCAGCCCACTGAAAGCAACAGAGGATTCACTGCCTTGATCAGGCTCCAAACTGATGTACATGCCTTGCAGATATCAGATACAAAGCCATAGGCAATAGGGATCTTGGGTAGGAGAGGCAGACCCAGAGCTGAAGCACTTTCTGTCCCCAGAAAAGCTGTGCTGCAGTTGTCAAAAAAATCTTGCAGTACCTGAAGTACTGCTGGAAACATCAACAAAGTCCACTGTGGCTGTGTAAGTCCTGTCTCATTCTTGGCACTTCTATTTCTGTAAGCCCTTATATCCTGAGGCAAAGCAACCAGAGGAATAGAGTTCTCAGAGAACAAAATCTCTACCTGAAAACAACCAACATATCTACAGCTTCAATAACGATGTTTGATTCACAGAGAGGAAGAGGAAAGAGCTGAACAGAAGTATGGTACCATGTGCAGAGTGATAGGTGTACACCTAAAGTGCTCAGCCAAAGCTGAAAAGTAGTATGGAGATGCAGCCACCACAGCCTCAAAGGCAAGAAGACAAAGGCCAGACAGCAGCTCCAACCTCTATGGGGAATGCACAAGGACTTGGCAACATTTCATCACCAGTGACAAAAAGTTCAGATTGTCATAGTCCCAAGAAGAAGCACACACCATCCATTCCCATAAGGCCCAGATAACCCCAGGTATCTGTTCCCTCTACTCCTCACAGGAAGTTTTTAGTGGAAGGGTAGGGATGAGAAAGTAGGCGCGAGTCTCCAGACAGTATTCTCATGTCCCATCAGTCATCCAAGTCAGTGCTGGGATTCAAGCACACGAACCTTACAGAAGCCTTTGTTGCACATTACTCATACTCTTTTGCTTAATCTCTGCTGCGTCCTTTGATGCCTTTTTAGTAGTTTTCTACTGAAGTGTTACTACATTAAGTTTGATCTTAAATTCCATAGTCTTAGAAGGTGTCAGCTGGAGGCACAGACCCTCTCCCTTGAAACTGGCAATCCTGGCTAATCTAGAAAGATTTCTTCCTGCAAAATCACCTTTTGGGATGCCATCTCCAGCTGACTGACTTAGTCTCTGGATAAGCCTGAGAAGGCAAAATGATTCACGGCTACCTCCAGATTGGAGTGAAACAGCTCTTCAAAGGAAGCAGCCATCCAAGGGGTGGCCAGAAGTGCTCACTATCTGTTGATCATGGCACTCCAACTTGCAGTACACAAAGAAAAGCCTAAGGGAGGTCAGGGAAGTTGTCAGGAAAGCTGTGCACACTCTGAGATGTGCTAACTGCTCCCAGTACTTACAGGCTGTCTTCACACCAAAGAATGTCCAGTCCCTTCTGTGTAAGGAGACATCTGTGCTCACCTTCATGTTAACCTCGTCTCTGACAGCCTCAGCACTGTTAGTACTTCTTCACAAGTCCTGCTGAAGCCTATCAGCTAATGCCTGCAGAAATGAAATAAACTTCGTGGGGAAGGAAAGCCTGTGATTTCTAGGATGTAAAGATCAATGACATGGGAATCATCTCTCTGGATAAAGGAGACCAGAGGAGCAGCAGCACCTGGTCTATAACTCTGGCAAAACTAGGTGGCATCAGTCAGCTCCTGTGAGAGTGCAGACTGGTCTCCTGAATCACTCTCCCAGGACCAAAGCCAAAATTCAACCTTATTATGGTGGCAGTGACAACCAAGGACATTAATCTTGACTGACTGGAGAGTAGAGAAGAAAGTTTATTTCCACCTGCACACAAGTCAAGAGGATTAGGTTCCCGAGGACAAGCACAAAAATGCTGCAAAGGGGAGAGAGCAGAATGCATGTGGCAGGCCAGAGCCAGCAGTAGATCTGTCTGGTCCCAAGCAGCTCTTGTAAGCAGCTGGAGGATGTGCTCCATGTATATGTTACCAAATTGTTTCTGATGTCTTGCTCACTGAAAAACTTGCCAGGTCTGAACAAGTCAGGTTGTCCAGGGAACACTTTGTTTGTCACAGGGCACTCCTGGTCCCCTCCTCAGCAATGCCTCTGTGCTCATGTAGAGGCTGAATTACTGAAAGCAGGAGAGCGCCTCTCTTCAAGCACTAAATTCTGCTCTATAGACTGCAGAAAGAGAGTTACACAGGGGAAAAAAATACTTACCTACAGGCTCAGCTGGGATCTGGGAGAGTACTTAAACTGTTTCACAAAGCTAATTACCGAGTCATCACTTGGCTCCCTCAGTGCAGGTAAAAACAATATTACTTAGTGCAGTAACAGCTTTCTCATTTGCATTTTGCCAATTTTCACACCCTAAGGATGACAGACTGCAGATGCAGGGAGGAAGAAGGATGCAGCAGTAAACTTTTTCCCCAGAACATTAATTTCTCACCTTTTTCCCCCTCATACTTCATACTCGGTGAAAGTTGTGTAAGAGAAACAGCAACCAAGTCTAAATTAAAAGTGAACAGAAGAAACTACCAAGCTTTGCTATAAAATTATCTGTATTTGTATAATATGGAAAAATTTAGCAACTCAGAGAATCTTCCCAGTTAATGATAATTTGCTGTACGGGATCTTTGAAGTTATATGTGCTGTGTAACTTCAGCTGGCCACTTTATTGGTAGATCTAAAAGTTCTTTGAAAAGGTAACTGTCCATCCAGCAGTCATACCATTTTATCATAGAAGAGCCTGGGTTGGAAGGGACCTTAAGTTCATCTAGTTCCAACCCCTCTTCTGTTGGCAGGGATACACCTTCCACTAGAAAAAACACTAGTCTAGTGCAGTAGTGAGAAGAGGGGAAAACAAGAACAAGGAGATTAATCTGCAACTGATTATGAACAATTTACATAAGCATGTACACAAGCATTTACATAATCTACTACTTTTGGACAAGTCAATTTTATGCCAATCAATTTATTAAAAAACCTTTTTTTTTTTTTTTTTTTAAATATCTTCCTAGACTACCTACAGAGGTAGATGTCTCTTCACTGGAATTCTAGCAGACCAAACACCATCCCCCGTGTCACAAGCACTGTAAGTCAGAAACCCTTAACTACAGCACAGATTTTGTTTTATCAATTGCCAAAAATTATCTAGTTCCCCTCTCCCTCTCGCCAACATCCTGTCATCATCTGAAACAACTAAGCTTGTTTAAATCTCTGAACTCACAGTTCAGAGCTCTGAGGGTATCAGCTAGAAGTACAGCAGAGAGAATGAAGTACAAATGTAGCTCCAGATTAATAACCATTGCAATCCTCTCTGAAGTAGAGGCTCAAGTGCCAGAAACAACTGATACAAAGAATTACAGCAGCTCCAGCAGCGCATGCATAACTTTGGCAGCTAAAACATTACAAGTCAGTTCACAGGAGGAAAGGGAAGACACTCATTAGGAAAATAATGGGGAAGTTCAAGGTCTGGTGGCTGGGTTCACAGTAGGCTGGGGTGAGAAAGGAATGCTTTATATCCCACCACACCCCACCTCCTCCCGGATCCACAGCCGCCCTCCCTGGTGGTGGCTTCAGGCCACTCAGGCACAAAGCTCACGGTTCCTGTGGCTGGTGCTGCTTTTCCTGGCACTCACCCAGAGCTGCATCAGGCAAATCTGGCACCCTGGGCCAGCTTAACGGCGATCCCCGCGAGAACGCGCAGTAAAGCTGAAATCAGAGCTGTGTTACACTACGTGACAAGGGGTATTTGTAAGCAGAGCCTTTCCAAATTTTGGAATGTATTCCAGAAGACAGCACAGAGACCACTGTCCCCCAACAAAATCTACCTCTCATTAGCCCCTCTCCCTTAACAGGCCATGCCATCGGCTGCTGCCAGCACACCATGTTGGAAGGAAGCATGCAAGGAGCCACAGAAGAACCACAAAATGGAAGAGGCACAGCACTAAAGGAAACATAAAGCATCTGTGTTCCTGCTCACAGGAATATTCTTTCAAATCCCTGATTGTCACAGCCTCGAAGACAACTGCTTAGCAAGTCACCTTAAGGGTATCTCTGTTTGCAATACCTGCCTTCAAGCCTAGCAGCATTTCTGGGGAGAAGAAAAGGGTAAAGACATGGTCTATTTCTCCCACTGCAGGCTCAGCTTGTGTTTACTGCCACTGAGCACACATATACACCTTCACAAACCCTCCCTCTCTTCCAGTGGTTCTAACACTTGCCAACTTGTTAAAGCAGTGACCCGAGTGTGTGACTGAGCTTTGCATGGGCAGAAGTCATCAGGCTCCAGGAGCCTCCTCAGCTGCCTCACTGTGCGCATGCTCACAAGGCTCTTCAGTTCCAACCTACTACCCCTCCATCTTTTGATTGTGGCTTCCCCAATGAACTCAGCAAAACAGTATTAGAAACAATGCTACCCCATGACTCACACAACATCCAGCACTCTTGGATGTTCGGCTGTCCTGCTTCCACCATAATAAACATCAACAGACCAAGGCCAGACGCCAATTTTATTTCCACCTCCTCTGTTCTCAATGCTCAAATAATCAGTGTTTTTATAAGCAAAATTTAACATGACTTTTGAGAAAACAGAGCACTACAAAGTTATCTACACTGCAACCAAAAAAAGAGACTCGTCGGCAGGCTTACGTACTTAGACAAGTAGAAGTATAGGAAGAGGATGTGGAAAGTAATTTTCAATCTTTTCCAGTTCTTCACTGGTCACTAAGATGGCGAAGGCATAGCAAATGATTACAAGAACAGGCTCTGACATTTATTTCTGTTTTAAGTGTCTGCTGAGGCCTGAAAGCCAGTGGCATTTAGTAACTATTTCCAAATATAACTGTTGTTTTTGGACTGTCATCATTCCAGTAAGAGCTCTCTCAGCCTAATCTCTAATATGTTCCTAGTAAAAGAAATGAAGGGGACTTTTGACTAAGAAAAAATGGCAATGTTATGTATTTGTCTGTGTTGTTGAACTCAAAACTGCTCCACACCCTTGAGATGCAATTCAAATTCTAAGTTTAATCCAAAACTATCATTAGCCCATCCTGTTGGTATGGTAGTAAAGGACTGTCAGGGAACAGCCATCTGGATTGCAGTACCTAAGTAACGTGGGATATATTCAAGGCTGTACTAAACATAATTTTTTTCCCCTGAGTTTAATTTATAATTTTAAGTATTTTAGTCTTTGTACACAGGGCTTTTTGTGGCTTTCCATTTTACATGACTTTGTACATTATTCTTGTAATGGCAAGCAAGCATTTTAATAACATCAAAGACATATGAATGAGATGCTTTCTGCCCATCTGGTTTCCTAGTTCTGGAATTAATTTATTTTTATAATGTGCCTTAGCCAAAGGAAATTAGAAAAGTTGCCATTATGGTTCCATTTAATCAGCAGCAGTCCTACTCAGAAACACAACTAGGTCAATGGTTCACACTGGTATGGAAGAGCAGCATGTCCATCAATTAAGGTATCTTTTATTGATAAAATAAAAGTGCCATCACAACAGCAACATACGGGGTTACGAATATTTAAAGTGTACGTTGGGAAGGAAGCAAAGCATTAATTGCACTAATAAATCAGATGCTCTTTTTCCCCTATTAAGCAGCAATTCCACTATGAACTGTTTATGAGATTCTTTAAAGTCTGATGTAATGATTTGCAGGAAAAAATGTTTCAGGTTTAGTATGGAAACCAAGAAACAGTATTTTTTTTATACCACTGTTGACACTACCTCAAACTTCTCATCTTTCCCCCACCTAACCACAGCAAACAGTATCCTGAACTCTGTCAAACTAAATGTAAGAATATAAAAAACTTAATATGAAATAGAAGGAATGAATTTGTAAGTTGAACCCCTACCACCAAGTTACTTATTTTGAAGACAGTCTGTCACATATGCTTCCTTCATCAATCCTTCTCATCTTGCTTAGGTTTACTATTAGTCCTGAATTCCATACAAAACATCCCTGTAAAGATTTCAAGTTATGCCAGCTCAGATGAAATAAACAACTGTTCCAGATACAAGAGCTTATGGCACATGGTTTTCTCAGACCTCTTAAGCCATGTTTCGGTTGCCTACTTCTGCACGGATACATAATTTGGATTCAGTTTCTGGTCTGTCCTGTCTTCTAAGCTACAGGTAACTGTTTCTAGGTCAGAGAACACACCGTGCCAGTGTACATGAAACAACATGAACAAACTGCCTCATGCCACAGAAGTAATTACAGAAGCAAACTCACGTGGTTCAGTGTCTCCTAAGAACATCAGTCATTTTAACACCATCTTCCACGTTCCTCAACACCTTTGTCTCAATTCTTCTGTTATGTCATGCTCAAAATTAGGCTCAACCTTTCACACATTCTTATGGGAAAAGAAGAAGTAAGCATAGAGAAGCAGAGGATATGCACTGAGAAGACTCCTGGAAGAGACAAGAGGAGATGCTAGGGATTTAGACAATACACTCATTACCTTTGTCACTAGAGTAAGGCGTGTGGACATTGTTGTTTGGAACAGAGACGTTCTGATGCTGTGGCTGGTTCACTGTTTCTAAAAAGGAGACAAGGTTCTCATGGTGTGATAGTTCTTCTGCCACAGGGAAGGAAACAATATTCCAGTTCAGCTGAGTATCCCCTTCTGTCAGTGCCCGGAAAAGGGAAGGAATTGGTTCATGCAACTCCTCGACAGTGCTCTTGGATGTCGGAGGTGTGTCACTGTAATTGCGGGGATTGCACATACCTGCAGAGGAAACAAACAGTAAATTACACAGAACTCCCTAGGCTCCTCTTGAAACAGGTAGGAATATTGGGACAATTAAAATTGCTTCTTTATTTGCTGAACAGAGCTCTTTCATATCTATCCCACTCTCAGCCTAATAGCAGAAGTGCTATCGAATACAGCAGGACAAGTTTTCCATAACAGCAGGTTTTGGATCATTCAGACTTCTACAAAACACACCTGTGACTAGTGGAAAGAAAAACCTCATCTAAGCAGCACTTTGCTTCCCTGTCAGTGTTACAGCTTAGAAAATGGAGGGTTCAGTGGAAGGTTTGTTTTCCCTGAGAGATTATACGAAGCACGGTATAATCGATAGGAGCATAAACCTGGAATGCAAGGTTAGGACTGAACAAAGGGAATATCTTGATAAGTCTGAGGTACGTGAAACTTTTGATCACAATTCAAGTATTCCATCTCATCTGCTGCAGCAGTGCACTAGATCTTTTTAGTCATCTGCCAGAGATACAAAGATCACTATCAGGACAGAGCATGAGTCTGAATTACTTTACTTGTGTAGAGACAGCTAAGAAGAACCTCGTTTGGCTACTTAGCTGGAGGGGCCACAACAGGCAAAATACTAATTTCTAGGTTACCTCTTCCTTATTTTTCAACATCTTTTGCAGTATCTTTTTTGAAACCTTGTAATCTTTTTTCATTTTGCCAATTCTACAAAATGTTTTTGAGATATGCATTGCCAGTTCCAGTCTTTCATTAACCGTTTAAACACTAAAATTTATTACTAGCTATTAAACAAGTGTATTTCAATTTAAGTCCAACCTGTGGAAACCACCAAGATTAAAAAGAAAATTTGTATCTGCATACATATTTTAAACTCAGGAGTGATAAAACACTAACGTCACCTGTCAAGAGACAGTCAAATCCATTTTCCTCATGTGCATCTGCATAAAATTTTGGGTAGTTTCACAGACACAGGTTTAGACAGCTACAGCGCAAAGCACAGCAATTCCTGAAGTATTAAAGTGATAAGAGACATGAATGTCCAAAGTCTACCTGCCTCATACAACCAGAGAAGTATCTCCTGCCCCATAGATCCACTGGGACTCTGGCTTCACAAATAATTGTGTTTAACTAGAGCCTTATACACACCCATAATGTTCTCAACATAAGGAGATGGATTACCACAGTGAACAAAGCAGAGGGAAGTTTGTCCATGGTGATTAGCATGAGATCTAGCAAATCTCAAGCAAGTGGTTAGCATTACCAGCATTTGGTAATAGGAACACTGCACGACAGTCTGCTCCCAAAGGTGAGCCAAGTACAGAGTAGGAAAAAAATAAGCCTCTTTTCCAAACAACATCAGGTCATACTAAAAAATAATTCCACTTACACAAGCACCCTACTGTACATGATTGTTTTTGTACTCCTCTCAATTAGGTTTGTTCTTCACAGACTTCTAGACTCACTGCTTCAATAAAACATTTCTATCCCTTCCTTACCACCCTTTAATAAGCACTAATGTTAACAATGCTTTAACAAGCAGTGTATTAACCATACAATTGCAATAAAGGATAATCACATGAAAATCAGTTAAGATATCAAACCAGGTAAGAGTTTTGTACAGATACATCAAGGGATTTATGCTTTAGTTGATGTCATTGTATTAATGTTGTGAAACAGAAACCAGTCGTCCTTTCTAGACCTGTCAGACCAGACCTCTGCCAGGTAGGATTCTGAAAAAAATTTCACTGATAAAAGGGACACACAAGGAAAAAAAAAAATAACATCAAGATTGTTTACCAAAATCCTGCAAGTTTTTGTGCATATCAATGCAGTATGAAAATATTACCTTAAGGTGGTAATTACCAAAAAATCATTGCTTATAGTTTAATGGGTAAATGCTCATCCACAAAGATCCTTCACTCTTTACTGTTTTTAAAAGCATTTCAATTATAATAATATTTTTATAAAGTAAATATTATAAAATTGCAGCTTTGGTTAAAAAGAAAATTAAAAAGCTTAACTTATGAGCAACCTGTAAGGATCAAATATGCCTACACTACTGCTTTGGAATGGATGAGAAGATGCAGAAATGGGCTATTAAAATGATGGAAGCAGATAAGCCTTTACACAAGGGACTGGAAGAGCTTAAGTCAAAGGGAATGGGGGACTTGTTGCTGTTCTCCCTCCTCCAGCATGTTTTTCCCTGTCAGAGAAGGGAGAGAACATACACAAAACATGGGGGCATCAACTGAGCACTAGTACAGTTAGTGGTGGAGGATAGGAGGTAATTCCTGCCCTCAAGGCACATATGATCTTTAAGACACAATGATCTATCTGCTTTTACATTAGACAAGATCAGCTTATAAAGAAACTTAAAATATCAGCTCAGGTATCAGCAAAGAACTGTGTCTAGGGAGTCAGGTATGGCATGTATTCCTGTTCTCTCATTTGAATAAGGCTGGATGATCCTACACTGAAGAGAAGAATAATAGGACCATGCCATAGAATTCAAAAAGGCCTGAGGCACCCAAAGAATGATCAGAAGTTTTAGTTTACTCAGTACTGGGAAACTGATCCTGAAACCTTGTTAACTCCTCTCCAGGAAAACACTATGGGAAAGAGCCGCAGAACAGTGAGTCACCTGCAGATTTATGAAAAGAAGCTTGTGTGTGACTTCACAATCCCAAGAAGTAGGTCCTTCTTCCCCATAGAAATCAGTACACTATGCCTTGCTTTCTACAGCAGATAATGGTTCTAAACTAGGGAAATAACCTGCACTGAAAATGGGCATTTTGACACTAATCACCTTCATTAATTTGGAGAAAACTGACCTAGAAAAGCTGAGAGCAGGTACAACACTCAAGATGCATCTCTTCCACGGAAGCTAGGGTTTTGGATGGCAGCACAGGGACAACAACCACAGGAAGATGAAGCTTTTGTTACATATAAAAATGCAACCTTCTTAAGCTGGGACAGCACTCGCTTGCAAGGATTTGGGCATTCTGAACACCACCTGTCAGCAGCAACATGTTCTTTTTAAGATTGTCATCTAGTCCTACAGTAAGACCTTGTCTATTTCTTTCTCACCCTTCACAAAGAGCTATTTTTGTAAATAAAAGAACAGTGGAAACACTGGGCTGTGCATATTTACTAGTAGTCCCAACTCAATCCTAAAGGTGTCCCAGTGCTGTACCTGTCAATGCACCAGTTATAGGTAGAAACCTTCAGAAACACAGAGACAGAAACACAGCGTCCAACCCCACAAAGCAAGCACTGGGGAGTTTCCTCAAGACGACAATTCAAAGAGGAGTTTTGCGTTTGAGAGACAAAATTAATAATCAGCAATGATGACATTTAACAAGCAACACCTGGACTACTGCCACCCCCAGCTCCACAGAGCAGACACAGACTTCAGATGTTTGGGTCTCCACAGTAATTTATTCCATACCCCCACAAGGAGCTGTAAGCTGCTTAGAGCACAGATTCTGTCCAGGTGTTTTACTTCTATTTTAAGACTGTGAGCTCAGCATGTGGCAGGAGAAAGCAAAGTAAAAAAAAGCAGGAAGTCCCCCCAAAAGTGCAAACTTACCAACACAGTCACAGCACTCATCCCAAAGTGTGCCCAGGCAGAGCATACACTCCTTACAGCATGAACAGTTCCCTTCCCCAGGGCGGCACTGACACAGCTCCTGGAATCAACAGACACTCATTACACTGCAGCAATCCCAGATGTAAAATAACTACACAGCACAGTGATTTTTCCTCAAGCCGCAACTCAAATTAGGGCATTAAAAAAGCTTAGTACACTAATACAGTGAGTAAACGGTGAAACAACTCCAGCCAAAAACCGATCCAAGTTTACAAAAGGATCTTTTGCAAGTTTGCTTTTTTTTTTCCCCTTAAAGGTGGCATTCTGAAGAGAAATCTGAAGCAAGCATTTAAAAGACAAAAATTCCTATTCATGGGAAAGGTGTCTGCACTTCTGTGCAAGTGCATTCCTAAATCTGCAAGTTCTTTGAATGTTTTCCCATCACAACAGGAAACTTGGAGACAGATGCTTCTTTATATATAAATAGTGACCATACATTATAATTTAGCTAAAAAAGAAAGCTACTATAAGCCACATGTGCCCACTCAAGACATGCATGATGTCTACCATCACAACTATCCCTGGATTCTAAGAGGAATTTACCTATTTAAGTCATCTGACCACAGGATTTTCTGCATCTCCAAACACTTGTTACACATTGCTCTCTGTTTGCAACATTAGTGACCAGATTTTCCCCCCTTCCCATCTGCCCCAAGTCTAGATGATTCATTTTTGCTATTATGAAAACAATCTTATGCTTCGTCCCTCCAAACTGACACCTTGGGATACCTACAAGGCTTCTAGAGCCTCTAGAAAGTGAAATGACCTACACAAGTACTTTTCTTTAACCATTAATAACCTAAAAAGATGGAAAAGGTGTGGAAGAATAAAGATAAATATTTCTCTTCGTACTACCTAAACCCAAAAGCTCTGGTTTAGCAGTCCTGCTGGAGACACACAGTTGTGGACTCAAAGCATGGAAAAAGCAGACATGGGTGAAGAAAATCTAAAAACCCGGGCGGTCTCCTTCCCTCTAACTCAAATCCATACTACCAATTCCAGTTTGGCCAAAAGACTGCGGCTGCATGACAATAATTCACAGCCTTGAATTACATCATAGTGCAAAACACAGACAAGCCAAGAAGTCCCTTTGGTTGGCCTGTCTAAGAATTTGGTTTTGATGACGTCTGTCCAACTATCACATTACACACAACTGGGGAGAAAACAAAATCCCGTTACTGGAAACACTGACCACGGGATCTTTCCACCCCGGCTTTACTGGAAGGGTCATCGGCAAATCTGTCACACGCCAGGCCAGGGGGAAGATTATGCCCATCCCCACTCTTTGATCCCATTATCCAGAGACAGAGGAGGGACACACTGCAGGAGACGTTCATGGATAGGAGAAGGGCAGGAAGGTGGTTTGGTTTGAAATTCTCTATCCTGGAGTCTCCACCCATGATTCCACCCCAGCTGGGCCAGGGGCATCGCTCCTTACATTGGTGGCAAGCACCAGTGTTACCTGCAAAGCGAGGTTTCTTACTAAAGCACCTTGGGAAAAGCTCATGGGGCAAAATTCCACTCTTTAAATAATTCTTTGCTTGCTATTGTTAAGAAGCTTGTTATTGACGAGGCAGGGGAGAAAGAGGCATTTTTATAGTAAACATCAGGAACACGTTTGCAAGGCACAGCAAGGTGCAGTCTTGCACCTGATCGTGTATGACCCCTGCTCTCTCTTTACTCTGCAAAACTGGCAGCTGCAAATATCCACAGCCTGTTGAGCTGCACAGTGGCCACCCCTCGCTCCCACCAACTCACGTGGGCACATAGGAGACCAAGGGATGCACTTCAGAGAGGGAGGCCAGAGGAAAGTCTGTTTAGGGACAGGCCTCCAGAACACTGCAAATGGAGCTGCACTAGTTTAGTGCTCCCAGGCCTGCACTAAAACTGAAGAAGCCCTAGAACTGCTGCAGACAAGCTACAATGTACTAATGCAGTATAAATCCACTGATTCCTTATTTTTCCATTTACTTCATCCCAGGTCACAAGTCATCTTGTATCCACCAAAGAAACAAAATTGACCAACTATTGCTTGTGATGCATAATGCTGAGAAACGCTGTCACCTGTAGAGTTTATTGTGACCTGTTTGCCCCACTGACTGATGGAGAGTGAAACCCTGCTCCACACATATTTCTGCAATAGGCAGCCCTTGCAAGTATTGAATTTTTATTTAAAGAGGGGGAAATGACTAAGATTCATTACTCTTTCATCCTCAAAATTTATGAATGGCACCTATCACTGTTTCCACACAAACTGTGCTGTTTTCAAGCATGAGATGAAACCAGGCTAATTAACAAAATATGTACATTTTTCCACCACGGGAGACACCACAAACTTAGAAAGATGACTTACGTGAATTAATGCTGCATTTCTAAAATATTTATCTTACCATTTGATAAACAGATTTTGTCAGCCTTTAGAATAAAAAGCCTGAATAGAACAACTTTAAAAATAACCACGAGTTTAGCATTAAAAATATCCAATTTATTCTTCAACAGTAAAACCGGGCAAACAACTTTTACATTTTAAAGACACCAACAGGCCAGCATGTGGGAGGAGGCAATTCTCCCTGAACTATTAAATGTAATGCATGAATAGAAGCCAGAAAGTTCACTAAACTAAAGTTGTTTTGGTTTTATGGAAGAGTATTCTCAGAGAATTAAATGTAACCTTAAATTCTGCATGTGCAACCTGTTAACAAAAAATTCTGCTTAGCATCTGTGTGTGAAAGCACTGACTTGGGGCCAGCACAACTACACCTACCTGTATTGTAACAAGTTTGTTTTTACAGGAAGGGCTCATGAGCAGTGCAATATTTAAGGAGTTTTTTGTTGCTGTTTGGGTTTTTTTGTTTGTTGGTTTGTTTTTTTATTACTATTTCTTTATTTTAAAGTTGAAGGGAGAGTAAGGAAGAAAGAACAACTTAATTAATTAGTCTTCTGCCACTTTGGGGCAATAACTGTATGTTTTTTTTATATATATGTTTGCACATCCATGGTTTCCTTAACCAGTTCTGAGTCCTCCTGCCTGACTCATCCACACTGGATACTGGTACAGGATACATCCTTTTAAAAGAATGTTTGCATGAGACGTGGGTGAAAGCAAGGCAGAATAAGGAACGTTCCTTGTTGATAGCTGGGGGTGGTGAGGCGTCAGTGGAAGAAAATATTACTCATAAGTCAACTTGGCAACTTCCCAAGCTGAACTACTGAAGGTGCATCGGGGAATGTATTTTGCTAGGCAAGAAATAAGCCTCACAGTTTAAAAATATGGTATTAAGTAGGAAGTAGGCATGTTTGTACAATAAAGATACTCCTACTCCAGAGAGCAAGCAAAAATTTTTAGAAGATGTTTAACATCTGAGTTTTTTCCAAAGATTTTTTTGAAATTTCAGAGACTATGTCCTTGATGCAGAGAGAAGCAGGACCTGAAGGCATTGGAAACCTCTCTGCAAACTGGAAGGGGGAGTGAAAGAGAGCTTTTCTTCCTAGAACAGTTTAATAACAGAAAATCTCCTGGAAGTGAACCAACCAGAACTGTTTTGTTAACCCAACCGGGTTACGTACTGCAGCTACAACACACACTGGAAGTAATTTTTAGATGCTGAAGCCCTGAAGTTAAGGAGTGGCGTTTATTTCATACCACGGGGCTAAAATGTCTTGGAAATCCTTTCAGGCTGACAAGTTTGTACACAAGATTAACAGGAGGCGAAAAAGACAGATGAAAAGAGATTTTAATTGGAACGATACCACACCAGCTGAGGTGGCTGCAGGTCTGTAGAGTTCAGGAGAGAAAATCCTGTTTTCTCCACAAAATAACCTCTCTTTAGAAGGATCATAAAACCATGCCTGATTTATAACACCACTTGTTTCCTATGCACAGCAGCAATTTAAAGCACTGCTGCAGATGAGGTAGCAAAGCTCAGCTTCCAGCCCAACACTGACATTCCACCCGAGCCCGTCTCCTGCCAGGAGCTCTGCACCTCAAGAGCCAACCTGGGACTCGCCTCAAACCCTTTTGCTATGAACAATTGTGGGAACATCTCATCCTCGAGGTTTCTGCCTTCAAGGATTTCCTCCATGTTGCAAGGACACAATATGTGCCTCCCCCCGCCCAGTGAGTGCAACTGGCCTTTTCATCTCCTCCACACATGGAAACATCAAAACAACCCACGCGGCCAAGTCAACAGCAGATGTGATCAGTAAACACAGCAGCACACGCTCCTGTGCACCCAGGGCTCCACCTGGAATGCATGGCAACAGTGGCTCATGGACTCCAATCCCCAACCCCAGGGACATGGGAAGCAGCTACGGCCAGAGCCTTGAAAGCTCCTGCCAGGAGCTCTGCACCTCAAGAGCCAACCTGGGACTCGCCTCAAACCCTTTTGCTATGAACAATTGTGGGAACATCTCATCCTCGAGGTTTCTGCCTTCAAGGATTTCCTCCATGTTGCAAGGACACAATATGTGCCTCCCCCCGCCCAGTGAGTGCAACTGGCCTTTTCATCTCCTCCACACATGGAAACATCAAAACAACCCACGCGGCCAAGTCAACAGCAGATGTGCTCAGTAAACACTGCAGCACACGCTCCTGTGCACCCAGGGCTCCACCTGGAATGCATGGCAACAGTGGCTCATGGACTCCAATCCCCAACCCCAGGGACATGGGAAGCAGCTACGGCCAGAGCCTTGAAGGGCCAAACTAATTTTGTGGACTTGCTCCCTACACTTCCAAGTCTTACCCACAACTCTCTCAACAACTACAGGAAGCCACAAAGTTTCTTAGCAAAGGCTAAGCTTATGCAGAGAGATGCCTCAAGCTATTTTCTTCCAGGCCTTTGCTTGTGGAAAAAAGAGGAACACCACTAAAGCTAGAGCCCAGGATGCAAAGGGAAAGCTGAATCCATGGGACTTGTTGATCTCATGCACTGCTCTGGATCTAACAAAATAAATATTTATGTAGGGACCACCCTTAAGCAGAGGAGCTCCTAAGGAGTGGCAGTCATGACTGTACTGACTTCCAGCCATGCTGGCAAAAATATTTATGTTAAGCGTATGCTTTTTGAGTGAGCAGGTCTCTTGTCTCTGTGCCTCCAGGACAGGCACACAGATGCAGATGACAAACATTCACAGCCTGTTTGCTCCCCTGGCTGTCTCCGAGTGACATTATCTTTCAAGATAGGGATTTTGCCAAACTTGAACAGCGATAAAAGTCGGTGAGGGAAAAATGTTATGTGATAGTCAAGCAACCTCCCTCAACATGGTATCTTGTTTTTAAGTTCAGATTCCTCCAGAAGAGTTTAGAGGGGAAAAAAGTACATGGATGTGCTCTACTTGCATATCTATCCAGGAAAGAACATGGATTTCATATAGCAGTGCAGCACTTCTGCCACAAAAGCACTGAAGTTTTAAAACAAACAAAAAAGCCAAGAAGAAAGATGACAATTGCTTTAAGTCAAAGCTTTAGGATATCTTCCTGTCCACAATCAGACTAGTCTGACCTGATCTGTTCTTCTATAAAGAATGAATACTGACTGGTAAGTC
This sequence comes from Onychostruthus taczanowskii, assembly GCF_017590055.1. Classification (NCBI taxonomy): domain Eukaryota; kingdom Metazoa; phylum Chordata; class Aves; order Passeriformes; family Passeridae; genus Onychostruthus; species Onychostruthus taczanowskii. Next base: position 6,213,044 of record NW_024498795.1, read on the forward strand.
AGGCCTGTGTGCAGGAAGACAGCAGCCAGATGGTGAAAACAAACAGTGTAATTCCTTGCAACTGCACACAACTCACATGGCCTAGGCTACTTTAGGGTCCTAGAGAATTGCATATGATTTTGATTTTAGGGAAATGCTTTAAAAAGGGACTCCACATCACGTGTACAAAGCAAGAGAAAACACACCTACCACAAGTAAAGCAGTTCAGTGGTTTCTCTGTATGCATAGGGCTGTGTTGCTACAGAGATGCCAAAATAATCCAAGGAAAGCACAGTTGTATGAGCCATTTCCATGCACTGCTGAACCTCAGCCATTTATTGCCAGCTGAGTAAGGACTCCAGTAGAATTAACTCCACCCCTCCTGGGCTGTGCTCTATTCAGACTAGCTCATAAAAATAAAGTTTAAATGCTTGCTGTCTCAAGCTGGACTCGATAAGAGATGATTTCTCAAGGAGGAGAATATCCGTTCTTTCACAGATGGTGGACTCCATCAGTGGCACCAGGAAAGGAGACACATCTTCCCTGTTTCCCCTTCGCTTACCGAGAAACAAGCAGCAGATCAACAGCTTCCAGGATTGAAATCCAGCACCTGGACCAATAACGTTCCCCTGAATCAACAAATCTGTACCACTGGATTTACTATATAAGTGCCACGTACATGCAATGCCACAATTAGCATCTTACTTCTTACCGGTTTCAATCCTGGAGCTGATTTTAAAAAAATGCAAGAGAAGGGGCTTACAAGTGTATCAGTTTGTCACAGTGCACAATGTCCAACATGCCAGCAAAACCACTGGAGTCCTGCTTGAAAAGACAAAAATCAGAAGCCTCGTTCTTGCTCCCCTATTTAACAACTCCACAGATTGTGGTGGGGCTGGAAGAAGAAATTACTTTTCTTTACTTTTAAAGCAAAGGCAGTGCAGAACCCAGAAAGAAGATGGCTCAGTCTACAGTCAGTCTTCACTCCACAGGATGGATTTGTGAATCTGGCAAGTATTTTTATTTGTAACTCAGACAACTTTTAGACAGAAGTCAGCAAAATGAAGTAAACATGGAAATGCTTGAGGCCACTTCTGCAGCTCTTTTCAGGCTGTGACCATGAATTTACAGTAAGCACACTCACATCTTACTGCCATATGACGTTGGTGCTCTCTGTTATTGCATTTCCAATCTTCAAAGAGGCAGTAGGAAACAGTTGCTTTTAAAAAAGCTGCAGCTGACCACATGAAGCCTCCTTTCTCAGTCTGCAGTCAAGAAGCATGCTCTGTTTACCACAACTAAAAAAATACCTGGTAGCTACCAGAACTGCTTGTCTTTTTGCTAGAAAAGGCCTTTTTGTTCTGCTGCACACCACATCTCTTAACTCCTGCTCTAAGAAGAGCAATCTGCTCTCACTCTGTTTCTTTCACTGTACAGACATGCAGTGAGTCAAAAGCAGCATCTGAATTTAACATCCACTTCCCACCAGTTCAGCTCATAGGTATTTGGTTTGGGTTTTAGGCATCTTTTAATTCACTGTACAAACCTGATGCTATGGAGAGCATCAGGCATCAACTCCTGACCCTCTGCTTGAGATTTAAGGAACTGGACAAATTGAAAGTTAAGGGGAACATCTCAGACAGACATAATCCTTGGCTTGAAAAAGTTTCAATTAAAACAACCCAAAAAACATGCCCATATAAATATGAACTTGGTATTCTCTGTCGATAAATTGGTTGTTAATCTGCACTTATATGGGTAGGAGATCAAAACAACCTCTGTACAGAGACACTACTAAACATAAAATACCAGTTATTTGTATCTTTTCAGGACGCAGTTCCAGGACAGTTTTTTGAACACTTGAAAGCAGATGGAGGACACAGGACTCGTACCTGTATCAGGCATTTGCTGACGTCGCTGGCACACAGAGCCTTGTTGCAGCCTGTTGATGAGGGGATCCACAGCAGGAACAGAAGGACAGTGACTGCGGGTGCCGTGATGTACTGTGACCTCATGTTTCCTGCAGGTGAGCAATTTTCACAAGTACTTCAACCAGCACTGAAACAAGAACCAGCGACTGAAAAGGCTGTTGGAACACAAGTTAAATTCTATTCCATTGCCCCTTTCAATTTCTTCAATAAATATGAATATTTAAAAAAAATGCAAATTGGGGTACTTAACTGCAAACCCAACACCTCCTCCTTCAGCTAACTTATTTGTACAAAGCTTTCTGCTATTGCACTTTTGGATTAAAATTGCAATAAACTTGAGGCGAGCAATCTCAAGTTTGCAGTATCAAATATGACATCCTATAAGCAGCGATGATAAAAAATGCCTTGGATGAGAAAACCCACCAAAGGAGACTGAATTTTGTAAATGCCCAAAGCAGAAAGATGGGTTTTGTGTAGTATCTCCTCAGACTAAGGTACACTCAGGTCTGTAGGACCAAGGCCATGCAGCAACCTTTTACAACAAGGTAAGTTACCCCTCTCATCTTTAATGCAGACAGGGAGCTGTTTTCACATGGACCCTTAGATGTCACACAGGCTATCAACCCAGTCACAAAGCTGTTAACTTCTTTTTTAAAAATATACAGACACCAACATTAAATTAAAAAAAAAAAAAAAAAAATAAAAGTACCAGACACTTTGAACAAAGTAACTTTCAAGAACCAAGCAAGTGTCTGAGGTCAACCAGAGACGACAAGCATCTGCTACATCAAACAGACAGGAACAGGGTTTGTTCAAAGCATTCCACCTTTCTCCCTTTGTGAAAACCCAGCCTGTCGGCAGGTGGTATTTGCGACAAATATATCACGATTAGCAGCGTGCCACTCAGTTTTTACTCGTGCTTTGCACGTGAGCCCGGCCAAAAGGGGACCTATTGCACCAGGCACTGTACCAGTATATAATAAAAGGCAGCCCATGTTTGGGCAAGCTTACAGTGAGCCTGTATTGTTCTCCTAAGAGAGAAAGAATGCTAATGGAGCAATGGATGGCTTTCTTTTGGTATCTAGAAATGTTTTTCTGTTTTATGAACTGCAAAACCCAACACCCTCAATGAGCAAAAAAGTGGAAAATGAAGGCACGATCTGGACATTGAAAGTCTGTGTCCGATTAGTCCTTCTTACAATGGTTGTTAAATGCCTCCGAATCTCGCTGTGCTGGGCACGCCGCCATCTGTACCAAGTTTCGCTGGGGAGACCCCCCTGCAAGACGCGGGGGCACGCACGGAGAACACGGGATCTTTTCCCTCACCGCCTTCCCTCCCTGCCATCCGGAGCCAAGAACGCTCCCTTCCAGCGGCTACAGCCGCCGGCCCGGAGCCGGCGGGTGCCGCATCCCGGGCGCGGGAGCCGAGCGAGCACGCTGCCGGCCGAGGGGAGCGATCCAGGCGTGCTCCCGCACGGCTCGGGCGCGGGGCTGCGTTACATAAAGGGTCCCGAGCAGCGGCGCCGAGCGACGCCGCCTCCGCGGGCACCCCCGGGGTGCGCACGGGGTCCGGGTGCCCCTTCCCCGGCCTCCCCCCGCCGCTCCAGCTCCGATTCTCCGAGCCTGCTTTCCCAGACTTTTATCCGGCGCGGGTCCCCCCGGAGCAGGACCCCCGCCCGCCGCCCCTCTTCTCCCGCAGCCCACCCCGGCGGCACCGGCTCAGCATCGCTCCCCCGCTCCGCCGGGATCGCACTCGGGGGGAAAACTCCCCAAAAACCCCTCCAGCCGATCGACCCGCGCTCGGCTCCCCGCCGCAGCTCCCGAGAGGCCCGGGCCCCAAAGATGGCACTGCCAGGGGCCGGGAGGCCGGTGACAAGGAGGGAGATGTGCGAGAACACCCCCCGCCGAAGCGGCTCGGGGCAGGCGGGGCCCCGCACGGGGAGCGGGTCTCCTCCTCCTCCTCCTCCTCGGGCAGGCACGCAGGCAGCGGGGCGGCCGCGCCGAGCCGCACCGAAACTTTCCTGCCACAAAGAAGCAGCCACGGCTCCGCCGCGTTCTCCACCTCCTCCTCCTCAGCTCCATCCCTGCCGCCCCCCGCCCGCTCCCCCGGCGGCGCTCACCGGGCGGCCCCGGGCCGGGCACCCCGCGCTCCGCAGGCGGCTCTCGCTGCTCCGGAGGCGGCGGCGGCAGCAGCAACCCCGCGCCTCGTCCCACTGCTCCCCCCTCGGCCGCAGGCAGCGCGGAGGCGGCGGCCTCGCATCATCGCCCCGCCTCGGGGCACCGTCAGGCGCCGGGACCCTCCCCCCGGGACCCTCCGCCCCGGCGGGCGGCGGCTGCGCGGAGCGGGGCGGGAGGAGGAGGAGGAGGCGGAGGAAGGGGCCGGGGGACGGGTGCTGCCGCCGGACCGTGCCTAGCGGGACGGGACGGCCAGGCCACTGCCTCCGGAGGGGCTTCTTCAGGGGAGGACGAGGGAATTGCCCCGCAACCCGAGTGCGAAACTCGGGGTTCTGTGGGCAGGAAAGGCAGCCGGGCGGGAGCAGCGGGGCGCGGGGGTCTCGCCGAGCGGGGGCTGCGGGGAGCAGAGGGAGCCCGGGGCAGCGCTCCCGTGCCGGAGGGAGGCGGGACAAAAGGAACCGGTGGGCAGCGCCGCTGGAAGCGCCAGCGGGAAACGCGATGAACTTCCCCGATGGTTGAGAAGGTGCAGGTGCCCGGGGGAAGGCAGGGGCCGCCTGCATCGGGAAGGGACCCTGGGCTTCCGGACAACCTCTCCCAGGACCTCTAAAACAAGGCTGGACGGAGGCTTTATCATCCCACGTGCCAAGCTCCAAGGGACCAAGGTAACAAGTTTGGTCCCTAGAAGAAAAACACAAGAGGATCCTGGCTGGGTACACAGAAACTCAGAGTAATTCTCGGGCTTCCCAGGAGGCAGCGAGACCCCGGCGAGGGAAACAGGACAATTGCGCCAACGCCTTACTACCGTATTCCATGTCATGCCTTCTTCCCAGCTCCCACCACTCTGTGGAGGTAAATCCACAGGCCGGTGTCCTTAAACAACACATGAGATGTCATGCCACAGAGTAAAGTCGGGAAAAAACAAAACAAAACAAAACAAAAAAACCCCAATCGGAACAAACCTTGGATTCACATCAGAGAAGCCAAGAGATCATTATCTATGGGACTGAAACAACTTGGAGCAATAAAACTTACTAAGAAGTTGCAATTGTAAAAACTCTGTTGCACACACTGGGAAATCGTTTCTCCTTATAAAGAAGAGCCAGGCTAATGCTAAGAAACATCTGTCTTCACATCTCCTTACAAGATACTGCCAAAATATTTTTCTTGTCTCCTGCACACTATGTATTTTTGTCACACACTTCTTTTCTAACACAGCCAAGACTTCTACAACCCAGTTTATTTTCTGTTCTTTTTGCTAGCCTCTTAATTACTTTTATCTCGTATTTCTGCCACTTCCAGTCATCTACTACTTTTTACTACTCTAGCAAGTATCCGATAGAAGTAACTTGTACCCACTTACTAGTTAACACCTTGCAGCTTTATCCATTTTTCCTCATCTTTTCAAGCACATAAAACAGATTTCTGTAGCATTTTGAGATTTTACAGCTGTGTTCAGAAGAGTATTTAACTTTGAGAAGAAATTTGCTTTTTCCTCAATAGTTTCAATTTTGAATGAGGTCAGGAAGATATTCCTGTAATAAAAGCAGGAACAACTTCTCCTTCCACACGTATTAAAACAAATTAAAAGTGAAAAAAGAAAACTTACAGGGCAGGAACTACATATTAATTTGCTTTACTGTGCTTGAGTTACTATCTATTCTAAACTGGCACTAGCAGTGATGTGCAGATGGAAGGAGTCTGCTGCCCACAGAGTCTCTTGTTCACTGCCCGTTTGCCCTCTGCCCCAGGAAATGCCCCCTGGACATTCACACAAGCACAAGGAATATAAATTCTCTGTGGTAGCTCACCCAGTCATTAAAAATCAGTTCAAAAACAAGGAGTTTAAATCTCTTACTCTGAGTAACCAGCTGTCCTGCCCAAGCCTCATTTCCTTCAGAAATAATTTCACAGACATCAGATCTCAAACATTCTTGAATAATTTACGGCCTGGAGGGTAACAAATCTTTTTCATGAATATCTGTAACCTCCTACTAATAAATAATTAACTGTCTGCTCATTAACAGTACTAAGAATAAAAAAGCATTAAATTTCACAACATGGAGAATTTTTTTTTTAACTTTTCCACTGAGTCTCCTTATATATTGCAGGAATGCTAAGGTTTGATATATCAAGGGTTCCAATACTAAGAAATTCCAACTAATAACATGACCAATAAAATTTATTAAGTATTATATTTACAACTATTTACATATCCCTTCCATAGATTAATATTAAAATAGACAATATACAATTTAAGAATTTTAATTCAAAGGCATTTTGTTGGAAAAAATAGGCTCTATTACGAGACCACCATATAAGAGCAAAAGGGTTTTTTTGTTTTACACAAAAATATTTTCAGTATAGGAAGTTATAGGTATGGCATTACAACAGCAGACTAATATGAAGTATGATTCTGTAAATATTACAACAGTTTAGGTATCAGTTATTGAAGAGAAGGAGTTCAGAGTCCTGTGGAGCATGCAATACAGTTCAATCCTCTTACAGTTATGTGATGGAACAAGCAGCTAAATGGAACACATGCCATACAAAAAGGAACTGCCAACCAGGAACACACTACACTTAATAGAAACGACAACTTTGGTCCAATAAAACATTAGACAAAAACAGTTTTACAGTTAAAATATCTATTTTATACAGGTTTGAACATTAATTACAAGACTATTTACATTTGCACAATATGTATAAAATAAATTATTTATAAATGAAGACAATATTACATCTTTTTTCAAAAAGAAATCTGTACAGTAATTTACAAAACATAATAAGATTGATTCTTTTCCTCCAAGTCTTACACTTTCTTCCACAGGTTTTCTCATCATTTTTCTGTGGGAGTTCAACTGTTACTGAAGTATCATAATACAAAGCTTTATAGCAGATTTTAAGTATCATTTGCTTTTTGGTGGATGTTTTAGTTATCAACAGCTTCCAGCGCTGTAAACTCACCAGGTTTTGTCATATTTTTCGGCAATAAGCCCTAAAGCTACAGGCAATTTTAAAACACAGATAACAGCAGTTACTGGGAGTCTGAATTTAAAATCAGCTTCCATCTTCTGTGTTTGAACAAGTGTCTGTGCCACACTTCTCTGCAGGAACACCCGAATTATGGAGAAAGGTCGTATTCCACAGAATTAAGTGCTCTGTCTCAAAAGAAAAAATGCCTTTGTGCATCACTGCACCTCAGTCTCTAGCTGTCCACGGGGAGGGGCGAGCCAGACGGTGCTGGCTGTCATATGGGTGTCAATTCAAAGTCGTCATTCACATCAACAAGAGGAACATAAAACTCCTGAATTTCATAAATGCTGATAGACTTGTACGTAGCAGGATCGAGCTCTTGCAGTTTCAGCTGCCACTCCAGTCTCTGCACCGCGTTCAGCGCTGCTGCTTCGTGCTGCTGCCTCATCAAAAGGCACGTCTGGTTTAAAATCGAGAAAGAAGTTATTGAAGTATTTGAAAAAAAATACTATTGCAACAGGTTTGAACACAGGAAATATCTCTAAGAGCCTCTCTGGTGATAGTAAATAATTCCCCCAGTATGTATTTAGAAATTTTCAGAATATTCCATTACACTACACGAACAAAAGTTAGGTTTTTTCTATACTGATATACCTTCCTTTGTGTTGCCTCCACAGAAGCCCATGATTCTGCACACAAATCTGCTCTTTATTCATCTCATCTTCATGCTGACATTAATTTTGTTTTTTTATTATTTTTTTTAAAGTGGAAAAACCAAGAAGTGTACCTTTAATTTGTCAAATTTATCATCAACGTCCTGCAGCCATGACATGAACTGTCTTGCATTAAATCGATCCCTCACCGATGTTTTGCTGTCATCAGTCTGCAAAAAACAAAAATTTATTCAAACTTGATGATTCAATCTGAAACATTAAAACACAAAACCTACTCTGTGGGATATAAAACAGTAAACAATCCCACAAACACACTGCTTTCATGGAAAAACAGATTCAAAGCACAAAGGTATATGAAAGTATAAATGTTGACCAACACTTCCACTGTGAGCCAGCTGCTCACTAAAAATGGGTATTTTCAGATTTCCTCAAGTTATTTACTCTGCTCTGGTTTTGAAATTTAGAAGGGGAGGCTTAAGGATTTACACCTTAAAGTCTTAACTAATAAAAGATCCTTCCACAAAATTACTGTCTCTCTTTTTTCCTCTTTAAAATTCAGTAACAAATGAAATCAATATCCCTCAGGGAAAAGCAAAAACATTAATAAAGGAAAAATTAAGCAGCCTCATTTAACTGACTACACAAGCATTGAAAGCCATTAAAAAATATTTCTGCCATCAGAATCCCCAAAAGGAGATTAAAACATTGAGCAGACCTATATTACGTCCTGCTTAATGAAATAGTTTTTTTTTTTTTTTAAATTCCAACTTTTTCAAAAGGATTTGGAATGTCACATCTGCCCACTGTGAGAAACTAGATATACTCTATGCATAGTCCTAAAGCCAGACTATGCCAATCTAACATTTAAATGATAACCACTAAATACAAGAAGCTGCTGTTCCTCTTTCAGAGAAAAAAGACACTGCAGGAATTTGTACACTGTAGCAGAAGGAGAGCCCAAACAAAAAGAAGCCCAACCAAATGTGCAAAGATTGACCTTTCTAGAGAACAAAATTAGTATTTGCTAATGAGGTAATAATAGGAAAATGGCAGATGCACTACTAGACAATGTTTTCTTATGCATCTACATTCTTCCCATTAAGCAAATTTTAATCAAACCATCAAGCTGGTAGTATAAAACATTGATTTCAATGACATAAAAAATTTATTTCATAATTTGCTAAACATTATATGCAATGTAATTTCCTAAGAAAAATTGCCACAGACTGAAACACAAAGCTGTTGAAGTAGTGAGGGGGAAGGAGAGGCATTTTATTACTGCTCTTATTATATAGATGGTCAAAAAAATGGCAATACTTGGGGGGCACACACAACACCTCAACTTCTCCCCCAGCAAAGATTCCTTTTGTTTCACAACATTCAAATACGGAATCAGTTTACTTAAAACGAATTGCAAAATGTTAACTAAAAAATGCAGTTTTGTGCACAACTCATGTACTCTTCATCTCTAAAAAGGTCAAGGCCTATGAACTGGAGCAGAAATAAAGAAAAGGATATTCCAAATTTTGGAAGAGAAAAATTTTTGCCCCATCAGTTAGAAGTACTAAGGAAATGATGCTTTAAAAATTTATCTGCATGAAGCTTAAAATGAGACAACAATACAGTCTCCAAAAACTGCTATCTCCTGCTGAATCACCTCGCTGGGCATAGGTCTAGTTCTTCAAAAACTGGGGAAAAAAGTAGTAACTGACTGAAGAAACACTGGAAGCTGCAATAATTCTATAAAGGGCTGCAGAATGAATGTAAAATCTCCCACATGTTGGAAATGTGTTTCATTTTAAAATGCCCAACATCCAATGCATCAACACTTTTATTACACCCAAAACATCAACATTTCCTCCTTGCATTATGTGCTTCTCACAGCCACTAACAGGTGTCAAATGCTGGTGCTGTGATTGTTAGTTGGAAAAACTGTCTACAAAATACCAACACCATGAGATTATTTTCTCTTAGAGATACAGCTGCAGCCAACTTTTGAGTGACAGTCCACAATACAGAGATTGTGAAGCACATTTCTTATTTTATATGTTTTAATCAGGACTAAATACTCACATTGAACATGTAAATAACAGGGCACAAGAAAGTCATATGGAGCCTGAAGTAATTTTGAAAAAAGTTATTTTATCTGGTACCATTTAACATTTCACTGTTGGTCATCTGTTTTTTATGTACAGTTCTAGTGACTGCCTTGTACAGAGAAAGAAAGTATAATGTGGATATGTCCACAAAGTATCTCCAGATTTCATAAACCAATTTCATCTCTTCACACACTACTGCATTCCAATTATCTGGATTACTGATAGATGTCATCTTCTACGCTGATAATTTCTTTGCTCTTGTTTAAGCTGTATTCGTAAGCTTCAAAAACATGTTCTGTTTATGACTGAAATGTGTTTTTTATAACAAAATCAGCAGAGGAATTTTCTTATTTTATCCATCTCATAATTCCTGGAGGTGAAAGCAAACCAGACATGGTACAAACCAGAAAAACCACATATCCTCCTATTACCCAAATGAGGCCCAATATAAGTAACAATTTAGAGCAGGCATAATCTTAATTCCAGGCAAATCAATGACAATTTTGCTATGGGAGCATAATTCTCTCCGAATGCTTGAGCCAGGCTAGCAAGACCCTTTTGGCCTGAAGCTGTGGAGAACAGATCTTTACCTGAGCATCCAGAGGCACGTTGTACACCTCAGCATCCAGCAGCACAGTGCAGGCACTGAAGGGCAGAGTTTGATTAGCCAAGGTCCTGGCTGCTCGGTAGTGAACACGTAAAACCTCTTGCTCATTAGACACAATAAGCTTTTCCTAATTAAGACAACAACATACAGATACACATTTAGCAAGTTAAACATTCATAAAAATGTCCACTAATTTAAACATTTCAGGGCTTACACTTTTGAACACTGTGAGAAATGAGCTGCTGAAGGTAGGAGAGGCTCTTCTTCTAATCAAATACGAAATTTCAATTTGATGATGCAAAGAGTGTCCCATGGATGTCAGAACTGAAAGCACCTTCTCCTTAGCCCCAGCCTCCACTGATGGCTGAATGTTTCCACTTACTGAGCCAAGTCCTGGTTAATGAGGGTGGTGAAAGATTAAAGGTAGGAGGAGCATAGGGTTGGGATACAGATTTGTGAATGTTAACTGTATGAAGCCTTTTACTCCAGGCACAGTGGCCAAGCAAACTGAAGCTGAAATACATTATTTGTAGGATAATTCTTTTAAAAACATCATGCAGTAACTCCCTAGATTCACATCTGCATAAATATTCTTTCCTAAACTGAGACAAGAAAAATACAACTCACTTGACAAAATTTGACTTACAATTGTATAAAGTGGATTTCATTTGAAGAACAGCCTATATGAACAAAATAACTAGAAATATGCACAATTTTTTAAGGCACTTAAATTAAGAAGAATGTTTGTATGTGTTTACTGCTCTACAATAAAATGACTCTAATTTTTATCAAAATAAAAGAAGGCACATTATAATATTATAGTGTATTTCCTGTATTTCAGACAAAAGGACCACCTTTCCTTTGGTTAGAATCATAGAGTCTGTGCTGGAATGGACCTTAAAGATTATCTATCTACAAACCCCAGCTGTGGGCAAGAACATCCTCCACTAGACCAGTTTGCTCAGGGCTCCACACAGCCTTGGCATTGAACACTGCCAGGGATGTGGCATCCACAGCTCTGAGCAAGCTGTTCCAGTGCCTCGCCACCTCACAATACAGAATTCCTTCTTAGTATCTAATATAAATTTCTCTTCTTTTGGTTTACAACTGTACCTCCCCTTGTCTTATCACTATTTGCCTGTGTTAAAAGTCACTCTCCCTCTTTTTTATAAGCCCCTTTTAAATACTGAACAACCCCAATGAAGTCTCCCTGGAGCATTCTCTTCTCCAGGCTGAACAGCTCCAGCTTTCTCAGTCTGTTCTCCAAAGGAGAGGTGCTCCAGCCCTCTCATCAGTTTCCTGGCCCTGCTCTGGACTCACTCCAACAGGTCCATGTCCTCCTTCTTCTGGGGACCCCAGGGCTGGATGCAGCACTTGGGGGTGGAGTGGTCTCACCAGAGCAGAGTAGGGGGACAGAATCTCCTCCTTTGCCCTGCTGGCCACAATATTTTTAGTTGCAACTGATTTCTTTTCACTCAGAACTTGAACCATGTTTACAATTTCTTTGCTTATTTTATACTCTTCACTGAAATACTAAATTCAAGTAAAACCCCTCCCTCAGCTGGGTTTGTTAAGTCACATTGAAATTGCCAATTGAAAAAAGTATCACACTGGATTTGGCAGCTCCTTATATAACTATGTGGAAATCCTTATGGTACATCCATGTCAGAAAGGGGCCCTGCCTGTGCCCACAAGCTATCTGGCTCACAACACTGGCATCTAAAGCTAGGTTACCAAGGAAAAAGGGCAACCTACAACTAAAGAACATTCCTAAACCAGGAATAATTTCTCTATTTCTGTGTTCAAAATCAGTGATGCTTACAGGTGTAGCTCTTATATAATTTTACGCAGTTTCTGAGCAGAATATTGCCAAACGTGTTTCAGTCTTAGAGCCACACGTGTCTCCTCTCAATACAGAATTCACTATATCTTCCGTTCTTTTAACTCAGTCAATTTGGTTCTGAAGTCTACAATCATTATTAGCTTTCAAAACTACAGTGTGAAGCTTCTGCCTCTAGGATAAATCTGGGACACAACTCAGAGCAATTAACAGGAAAAAGCTGTTATCTTATCAACTTGAGGGTTCTGCAAACAGCTGCTCAAACCATTTCCCCACCCCGCTTCGAAGTTTCTCCAATTCATAAATTTGGATAGAAAGAAGATTACTTCTAAACTCTGTTAAATTAAGAAAAAATGTAGTCTGTTCATTGAAAAGGCAAAAAGTCCTAAAGCTTAAATCCAGGACATCAAAAATAAATTAGTCTCACCCTTTCAATACTGTGCTGTAAACGTAGTTTCATCCTTACAACCTCCTGCTGTTTAAACAGTTCCTTAAGTGGGTCCGACAGTGATGGAGGTGGTGTAATCTGTGGAAAAAGTTTTATAAATAATATAGTGAATGTGTATTTAACATGTTTACCATTGCTTATGCAATCTATCAAAAAAAACCCCAAGAAACGATAAATGAGGCGTTTTTTAAGAAAAATAATTTTACTTTTTACTTTCCGTAAATTATGTGAATTCAATGTGTTTGCAGTGTTTACAATAAAAGGTTTTAAGGATTCCATATAATAAAATTAATAAATCCAAGTGAAAACAGTGTTTCAAGCTGTTTAGAGCTTTTAACCAGTCATTATCAGCATTCCATAGGTGCTTTTTTTAAAAAGGCTATATTGTAGAATATAGTAAGAATACAACTTGCTTCCTGTTTTGAAGATCCTTTAAAGCACTGCTGTTCATTTTGAGAAGATAAAAACTGCCTAGCAAAATGCAAGAAAAAACTAAAAAAAAAGAAAAGTATTGCTACAAAAACCCCAAACCACTTGATATATTCATACAACAGCAACAGCATTTCATACTGCGCAAAAGATAACCAAACAGGCTCCTAATTTTGCAATCACACAGAACACAAGAAAGCACAAAAAGCAGACTAGTGACCCAGACAGCAGCTTGAAGAAGTTTTTCTTCCTGTCAGTTATTCAAATAAGTTTTTAGAAAAACTTATTCCTTAGAAAGAAAATAATTTAAAAAAAACAAATAGACTTGAGTGACATATCAACGCTGTTACTGATTTGCTATACTATAAACATTTTGCATCTTCAGCCAATTATAGTAAACAGCCAGAATTACTGTCTGGTCTGAGCTGTATGAAAAACACTGACAAGGCACCTGGAGCACTCTTGGCAACTGCAGAAATCAGATGCTGTTTGAGAAGCAACTAATAAACATCTTGGGAGTTTTAAGAATCCACCCAAAGTTTATTTTCCCTTATGTCAGCTCTGTCTGACAGTTCAGCATGGGTTTTAACACCTGACAGGTGCAAGAGCACTGATACTGCTCTGGAAAGACCCATTCAAACTACATGAAACACTGCCTACTACCACTGATACCCAAAAACCACAACTCAAGTAAGTACCTGCAGTTACTCTACCCTACCTCATACCTAACACAAGCAGAAAGATAAAGCTCTTTTCAATAAAATATATCTTTCAACTGTTAAGAAGTAATAAACCCATTATGGAATACAGACACACTGTAGGTTAAACCAGATTATTAGTATCAATCTTGCACCTATACATTCCAGTAATGAAGTGATTAATCCACCAGAAATGCTTGAATTAGTATTATATTGGAGAATTATTTCAGGACAATTTTTTTCCCAAGGGGAAGCTAGCCAACGTCTCTGGAATTATAGCACATAATCCAAATAACTGATTGCAGTTCATTCCTTAAATTATTATATTGTACAAAACGACATTCAACTCCTTCACATTTCAAACTACAGAACAAGATACACTCCATTTTTTCTTAGTGAAACAGTTTGGCTCTCAAACCAGTAATGTTTATGGCATATACCATTTTGTGTAAAACATCAATATTAAAAACAAATACACCCCCTATAGTCTAGTTTTTCCCAAAGACTTTGCATTCATGGTAGAATACAATAGTGCTGTCACATCTTTCAATAAAATATGACAAGATGCTTGTAAATACTATCAAGCTTTAATTTTAATAAACCCAAATCATCTCCCAAAATCTCCACTATTTTGCTTACAGAAAAGCACAGATAAGAAACAAGATAGAGTATCTAAATAAGGTTTGGGTTTACACACCTGGGTTTTCCAGAAATAAAAATTTCAGAGCTGGTAAGCATCCACATCACTTGAACAATTTCACAGAATCACACAATGGTCTGGGTAGGAAGGAACCTCAGGGGTCATCGAGTTCCAAGCCCCCTGCCATGTGCAGGGATGCCACCGACTAGACCAGGTTACTCAAGGCCTCATCCAATCTGGCACTGAAGACTTCCAGGGATGAGGCATCCACAGCTTCTCTTGGCAACCTGCTCCAGTGTCTCACCACTCTCACAGTGAAGAATTTTTTCCTACTATCTAATCTAAACCTGCCCTCTCTCAGTTTGAACCCATTCACTCTTGTAATGTTACTACATTTCAAATATTTTAAAATGTTATTCCCTTAAGTTTACAGACCTTTTAACTGTGCAACAGAAATAAAAATCAACACCACAGAAATAACCTGACAAGTAGCCGATCATCTAGACAGCAGAGCTGTGTGGACTTCTATCTAAACGTGGAGAACTCTGTTTCAGCAGATTATGTTCAGCCCTGAACACAGATTATGTTCAGACTTGTGTGACACTGACAGGTCTCCATGACCCCAGAGATCCCTATTGCCACTGGATACGTTCATAAACTCTTCACTCCCGCCCAGCCCAGCACCACCTGCCAAAATGTACAGCTAAATACTAGGTTTGGTTACAGTCATTTATGGAATTCTCTGTTTTTTTCCTCTCTTCTTGGAAACTTGGGAAGAGTGAGCCTCAGATCCTCAGGAGTCTGAACACAGGATTTGGGCAGTTGCTGGAAATACCAGCTTATGAACCAGCACTGGATTCAGACAAAGGAAATTGGTTTCCTTGAGACCAAAAAGTCTGACTTGGAGGCTCTGAGGCAGGAACAGCTAGAGGAGACTCTTGGATCTCCTAGTCAAAGAAACCATTACTAAAGAGAACACAAAAAACTGTGCAGGGAAAATACAAACATGTAAATTGGACTTGCAAGAACAGAGCATGAGCCTGAACACAAAAAAAAGGTCCTCTGTTTTTTGCATAACCAAAACATTTAACTATTTTCTTAAGGGCCCAGGCCCCATACAGAAGAGAGGGAAACAAAGGGGCCCAGAGAATTCTCTGTTCCCAGTCTGAGAATTCACCCAGAAAAGCCAGACAAAACTTGGCCTTGCGCCTCTGCTCCACCTCACTTGGAGCCAGCCATTAGAGCAGGTTTGATTGGTCAGAGCTCACGTTCAAGGCATGCCCTTCCCATCTGCAACACATCAAAATCCATCAGCAACTTTCCTGCAGGCCTTGCATGCATCAAAACAACTACAGCTACAGCATCAACTCTTCACTCTAAACTTCAATCCCCATTTGTGCCTGCTACAAACCTCCACTCTTCTATGTCACCCAAACAACTGGCCTACTCTAATGTTCTATTTCATGCATTTTGTAAACAAGTTTCTGGTAATACCCCTAAAATTAGATCTTACTACTTGAGTTTCTACAGCAATGCCAGGGAGACCAGACAGAATCCCCTTTACTAGAAACACATCTGCTGATAGCCATTGGAGGCTGGCAGTGAATCATCCTGGCACCTCCTCTCAGGAGACAATACAGATAAAGATAATACAGATAAAGACTGAACCCTGCAGAACCTGGAACAACCTGAAAGGCAACAGAGCCAAGTACAATTGAAATTTCTTTGTTAGAAGATTCAGATTTGGTTCCTCCTATTTTGAACTGACCTGATGTCTCCTACCTTATGTTTTGTATTTGTACTGGTGAGAGGGAAGCCATAATTCATACACGAATATCCTCACAGCCTTAGGTGATCCAGGCTTTAAATTACAATACATAAACAAGGCTGTGGAAACAAGGTTTCAGCACACCATCTCCTGGTTCCCACCTATAGCATGTTTGAAGTTCATCAGATAAACTACAGTGCATCATTAAAATTCCAATGCAGAGAACAGTAAACACACTGTTCCATACACCAACCATTCCGAGTTTCAGAGTGTCAGACTAAATACACTGTCTCCACATAGACCTACACAAAGGATATCTGTAACACAGGAATAATTAAAGAGTATCTACTTTCTCTCTATGTAAATTGATGAGGCAAAAATTTGGTTAACAGTGTATCATTAGAGAACTGAAGGAAAAAACGGCAAAACAAACACGACAAAAAGGTAATTTTACAGTTTGTTATTAAATTCTGCATTATAGGTGTAACAACATGTTATTAATATTTCATCACTTCAGAGAGACTACGCCTAGTCTTTATTTTCACTTTGTTGGACAACGTGTACAAGAAACAAACACTCATTTCTGAGAATGAAATGATCCTTGGTTTAGAAATCCTCCTTTTTATGTATTTGTAACAGGAATCATTACAACTGTGATTTTCAATGGTGACAAAATAAAATCATTAGATTGTGTACACAAGCAAATTCTGCCAATAAGTTAAATCTGAAATATTACTAATTGTTTAAATAACTTTTTTTTTCTGAAAGGAAACCTGAGAAGTTTTATCAAGATTGTCCATTTACACAAGTGACAATAATTAAATAAAGCATTTAGTTGCATTTGAGATTTTTCACACAAACAAAACTGAATTGCTTAGAGTATCTTCTTATTTAGAGTAAAACTCATGCTTTTTCTTACACCTTAATTCTAATGAAAATAATCACCAATTTCCTAATTATTTATTTTGGCTTCTCAAAATTTATCTTCCTCCTTTTTGTTTCTAGGAACTTGAAACAAAAAGTTCCACCTGTTCTCTCTACATCTGTAGAATATTACCAGGACCATCAAAGTATGTACAAAACAATTAACTGTTTAAAACATCATTACCATCAGAACATGTACACATAAGGAAGCAAACCAGAAATCTAAATGAGACAAAAATCAGTAACTGTAATCCTTCCATTACATACTTATATTTTTATCAACATTTTTAAAAGAAGCTTTTCTTTTCAACAATTAATTAAAAGCCATTGAGAATAGGAAGTACAAATCCATCTCTGGTATTTTCTGAACCTGTTACCTGAGATTTTGCTCTCTAACACCTAAATTTATTTTCATTAACTGCAGAGTTCCTATTATACACAGCAATAGAGACAGGAAATAACTGTAAGTCAGTGCTTTAATATCAAGTCACAAACTCTGTCCTCCTTATGGTGTCTACACACACGCTGCCATTTATGATTGGGAATTGAATTCTATTGCTCAGATAGTAGGTGAGCCGGGGAAAAATATTCCATGCTTCTCGACTTTCCACTTATCCCAAATTAAGCACTGAAGTGTGATGCCAAAGCAGCAAGCTGTAGCTTGGAAACAGTATGTACCTGACTAGTGGCAGCTTTGAAAAAAAATGAAATCTGTGCCTCTTTATCTGTGATAAAGATGTTACAGAAGCTGCAACAGCTACTGAGAAAGACTTGTAGACTTGGGAAGGCTGACAGCCTGGTACATCATGGTGAAGCTCACCATACACCCTGGTTCACCTACAGACCTTGCAAAAGGGTCATCTTACCCACATCTTTCCTCAGACTGTAACTGGCCTAGTCATTCCCAAAAATGAGAACAACAGCTTGTGCAGAGAATTAAGACTAGCTGCATAATGAAGCAAACATTTTAAAATTTACACATTAAACCTCTGTCCATTGCTTCATCAAAAAAATCCTCAACTCTACTGGAAAAAGCTAAAGCTTTTTACTCTCATGTAAAGGTGAGTTATCTTAGATGAGCTGACATAACTTGTCCATTCAAAAATTGAGAGCTTAGACCTAAATAAGTATCTCTGAATTACAGATATTCTTCAGTAAAAAGAAAAAAGACCTTGCCATTATTTAATAAAATTATGAACACTTTAGATTGATGGATTACAAAAGCCAGGACACAGCAGATTACATCTGCTGCTTTTGAGATAGCTGGCAGGACCTCTCCTGCTTAAAACATCTGGCAACAGATTTGGTATTTTGAAGCACTGCACGTCCACTCCCCTCCAAATGAAACAGCTTTGACTAATTAGTTTTAACAAAATTATTGACAGCAGAAATTCAGAGAAGCTCTCAATAAATCACTTCTGAAAGAGTAGGCTTTACATACTTTGAAATAGAGTGTTTGTCTGTGTGCCCTTGACAGGTGTCATACATGGTTTGTCTTACAGTGACTGTAAAACCACTGTTTGTATTTCCAGTGAATGGGGCTTTTAAATATGATTCTACTAATCTATATTAATTTGACATATGTCAACTTATTGCTGCCAGCAGAATATTCAAAAGCAAGTTAGGATGAATATAGAAGGTAAAAAAATAAAACCAAAATATGCCTTTCATTGCACTGCATATTGAAATACCATGTTACTTACAGTTGGGATGCATATCTTGCTCAGGGGATTGCCATCCAGCAGGTAGGAGCCATTGAAGGTGACATATTCATCGTAATATTGAGGTGCCTGAGGAATAACACTGCACAGCAATTTACGCTTCTCTTCTATTTTCTTCCTTATGTGCAAGTATTCAAAGTAGGGGTTTGCTCTCTCAGAACTGTATGGCTGAATCTCCTCAAGTTTCAAAGAATCAACAATAGCTGCCAGTGACTGCTGGGTTTTCTCCTTGGCCTGCAGCAAAGAAGGGTTTGCTTGCACAGGCTGAGGCACGCGTGACACCTTCCTTTTACGTGGATGATGTACCTGAGCATCATCATCTTCAGTTAATCTAATTCTTGCTTTCATCGATGCTGATGATTCAGACTCTTTTTCTGATGTTTGTGTACAGCCAAGAGGATTCTGCTTGCCCTGGTTAGCAAGCAAATTTGCTCTGTTCCTTGTAATTCTTTGCGGTACTTCTTGCTGTTCCATCTTCTGATCCTCAGCAACTTCTTCTTCTGCTTTAACTATTTGGCTGTATTTATGCACCTCTTCCTGGGTAATCGGTTGTGAACTATTTTCCAAATTAGATATAGAAGAGTACTGTGGTGGATCATCCACCAACACATTTTCTCTGTCTGCAGGGCAGGGGCTTTTATTAACCAATTCATTTGTAATTCCCTTTGACATTCCTGAACTTAGTTCACAGAGATCAGCATTGGCTTTACTATCAACAACATGCACAGAGACCAATTTTTCTTGTTGGTCTTTTTCATTTCTAATATCTGAAGTATCTGTTGTGTTACCATCCACTTCACTCAGGGTATTCTTACAAGCAACTTTACTGAAAGAGTATGAATTCACGTTTAACTGTGAACTGCTATCACTTTCAGGAGTATCCTTCTCTAATGGTACCATTGGTAAATCATTCACCTTTTCATAGCTCTGTGAACCATCTTTTGCAGAGCTCTCAGAATATACAACCATGGGTGCATCAGTTTTCCTAATGTTTGAAGGGAAGAAAGCATTTTCCAGCTCTCTGGTATTAGTAGCATCTGTTTCTAAAGCAGAAGTTGCAGTCAGAACTAGATTTTGCTGCTGTACTAATGGTGAATCTTGACTGATAATGCCTGGTAAAGAAACATGTTTTGACACAAGTGGAACTGGCTGGATAGGTAAAGAACAAGGCGACTGTGAAGGCAAAAATGATGCAGACTCTTGAGAACTGGAAGTTCCCTTAATTTCAGGGTGCTGAGGCAAAAATTCAGATACTTGTTGCTCTTTTAACATCCTGCTGTCAGAATTATGCACTGTTACAATGCTTTTAGCATCTTGCTCTGGTACACCACAACCTGAGCTGTTAAAGTCATTGTTTAATGAATTAAGTCTGTCAAAAGGCACATCCCACAGTTTGGTTTGCTGAGTCACACCACTTTGACTACCTGGTTCTAAATGCACGTTAGAGTATTCCGAAGGGCTCATCTGAGCAATATCCTTAATGGTACTTGTCCCCGTTGTTGCCTGCTTGCTGCTAACAGTTCTGTTTGGAGATGATGTGAAGTTTGACTGCAGAACAGCCACGCTGCTTTGACAATCTCTTTCAAGTGCACTGCACAGTAGCTCTGGTTTAGGAGAAGTGCTATTGTAAGTCTGAACTGATGGCAGAGCATTCTGGTTGTTTTCTTCTGATGTTCGAGGCTGTTTGCTGCGTTCAGAAACTGCAGCAGGCATGCTGCATCTTCGAACCTCTATAACAGGCCTACACTCATTTAAAACCAACTTAACATCTTCAGCAGATGTTGATCTAACATACATTTGTGGGAGTCTGTTCGTGAAAGGTGGCTTAATGCGATCTGGCAACTCAGCAAGACCATCGGCCTCCTTTTCCACAAGGGCTGGTGATTTGGCACTTGCTAAAAATGGTGACTGTGAAAAAGACATCTGGGAATCAGAACCTTCTGGCATGAAGTCTGAATCATATTCACTTACAGGCCTTGGAGTAGTTACTGTGGTATGGCAAGAATCCTCAGAGCTCGCAACAGAAACCATGGACACTGACCTGGAGCTCAGCCCCATCTTTTCACTTTCTGATTTGGGGGATCTATTTAAATTCTCTAAAACCAATGAAGCCTTTGCAACATTGACACTTCTTGTATCTAGTGACTGTGATCTATTACTTGTAGCATCTTTCTGCTGTTTTTCCTTCATACAAACATCTGGCAACTCAGAACTTTTTGAACGAATCAGTTCTTTGCCTTTTACTTCAGATAGTGAGTGTTTGGGTTTTTCCTTCATTTTGTTATGTTCTGAACAAGTGCGGTTTCTCAAACGTTCCTTCTCTTTCTGTTTTATTTTTTCTTTATGCTTTCTATGCCACTGCTCTATTTCCAGATCTTTAAGGCTAAGCATTCTTTCAAAACTAGTTTGCATTAAATCATCATTGACTAATCTTTTTTCTTTAGGCCGAGCATCTTTCGATGCAGGAGCTGGTTTAGGCTTAAGTTTCTCATGTTCAAGTTTTAGTTTCAGCAAACTACTTTGATGCAGTTTATCTTTGTGCTTGTCCCTCTCTTTGTATCTGTCTATATCTTTATCTTTTTTATCTTTCTCTCTACCATCTGGAGTTTTCAACAAATCATCTTTTGGTTTTTCTTTCAAAGATGACAGTTTGTCATGAACTGTTTTATTACTTTCAGTAATAGTGCATCTCCTTTCCTCTTGCGTATGTTTTGAGCTTGCTGATGAGGAGGTCTCCTTGTCTTTGGATTTGTCTTTTTTTTCAAATTCCTTTTCTTTAGTTCTATTTTTCTCTGATTTAGTATATTCAGATTCTTTTTCAGACTGTTTGACTTTTCTTTCAGTACAGTGTTTTTCTTTGCTTTCAGCCCAATGTCTGTCTTTATCAGCCTTTTCTTTATCATGCTTCTTATCAGTTTTTTCCTTATTTCTTTCCTTGTCATCACCTTTTTTAAGAGCACCCACGCTTTTTACTTTGTCATTTTCCTTATGGCACCTTTCTGCTTGCTGAAAACCAGACTTCTCCTTTACTTTCTCTGCATTTTCATTTACTTCTGCTTTATCTTTCTCTGTTTTGTATTCATGCTTTAACTTTTTCTCTTTTTCTCCATGTTTTCTTTCTATCTTTTCAAAATCTTTTTCTTTGATTGAGAATCTCTTTTCTGTCTTCTCTTTATTTTCCTTTAAATTCTTTTCCTGCTTTTCAGTATCTGTTTCTCTTTCTACTATATGCACACTGGCTGCCTCATCTTTAACACCAAAACAGAACAATTCAATTTCCTTATCTGCAAGCATAACTTCTTTTTCTTCTTTTAGATCTTTTATTTTTTCATCCTTGAGAAACTTCTCATTTTCCTTTTTGTTCTTCTCTTTTTCCCTATCATCTTTAATACTTCTCTCTTTCTGGAACTGTCTCTCCTTAACTAACTTATCTTCTTTTGCCACAGTTTTTTCTAGCTTTGATTTTCTGTCTGAAGAAAGAGATTCATGTTCCGTATTTATCAATGCATCATCATTTTCATCACTTTTGAAAAAGTTCTCTTTCCAAAATTCTCTGTCAAACTCAATACTTCTTTGAAGCTCTTTAACATTTTCTTTATGTTTGTGTTTCTCTCTCTCCCCATCCTGTTCCTTTTTGTGCTTTTCCTTTTCTCTTTCTTTGTGCTTTAATTTATGCTTTTTAAGTGTTTTACCTTCCTTGTCAATTTTTCTCAAAGTATATTCTGAATTCTCAAATGTTGAGCTATTATCTTCCTCTTTAATTTTAGGACTAGATTTTTCACCTAATTCCAAGTGAAAATCCTTTTGATGATGCTTGCTTTTTTCTTTGTGCTTGCAAGATTTGCCACTAGAACTTTCTACAAGATAATCAGCATCAGTGTTGTGATCATACCGAACTAATTCGGACTGCAGCGTTATTTCAGAACCTCCTGGTGATAAGCAAGTTTTGGTGTTTTCTTGCTTCAATGCCATTGACTGCTTTTCACTTAACCCACAGGGATGCTTTGGAGATTTTCCAGCAGTGATATGAAACAGATGTAAAGAAGAATCTTCTTTTGAGGTGAAAGACTTCCTAAAGGTTTCTTCCTCTCTAGCTTTATCTAAAGAATCTAACCCAGAAGTAGCTATATTTGTTACTCTAGCATTTTCTTTTTCTTGCTTTACTTCTTGATTCTCTTTATTTTTGCTTTGATTTTTTACTTTCCTTTTAACTTTACCCTTTTGCTTGTGCTCGTTTGTAACCATATATTCTTTCTTCACTCTGACATCAGAATTTGCTGTCTCTGAAACAGAGCAAGGAGAGACCATTTTCTTGTCCTGAAGTATTTCTTCATCTGAACTTTCAGAACTTGAATATAGAACTCTAGAGGGTTTCTGCTTTTTGTTTTTGAATGATTTTGAAAAGACAACTTTTTCTTGTTTCACAAATAAGCTGGTCTTTTCAACTTCAGTCTCATCTTCTTTCCTTGGGTCTTTTTTAAGAATATGTTTGTCATCAACCATTTTTTTCATTTCATCTTCATCGTCATCTTTGAACTCATACTCATCTAGAGCAGATGGAAGTGGTGCCTTATTAGGGACCGTTTGTTTGCTGTTGTTGGCTACAGAGTCCTTTTCTGCTTCTGAATCAACATTCCCATCTACACTGGAAGGATTTACAGATGGAGCTTCTTCAGAATCTAGAGTAAGGAAAGTGAAAACTAATTGAATACTGATTGGACACTTGTCACACTTCAGGACAAAAGAGTTCAGTTTAGCAGTCACCTCTACAAATGAAAAAAATAATAAAACCTATCTTAAATGCAAAGCAAAACTTCTCACTAGAATTAAGCTTTTTAAGAGGAAACAAAAGGTCATGAAATCAAAGTTCTCCCTTCCCTTTACAGCTCTCACTTAGGCATGTAAAAATACTAATCAACATTTATATCTAATAAAAGTAATGCAGTTTAAATTTTGAAAACCTCACCTATTGTGCATAATTCCTGTATAACCTGACTCTTTCTAAAGGACAATACCCTGCACAGACAGTTGAGGAATCAGTTGCTAAACAGTAACAAGTTTCTATTACACAAATGTAAAAATATTTGTCTTAAGATCAACGCTTACACTAAGCTGAAGCTGATTCTGTGAAGTGATGCCACAACTGTCCATTAGAACAGAAGGACCACACACTGTATTTCAGGTTATTCTAATGCCAAAAAAGTGAACACTACATCAGAACATAGGGCAGTATGACTTTTTTTCCTTGAAGTATACTGAAAGTTTGACTAGGAAACATTCCTAGGGGGTTGCGTTTTATGTATTTGTCTGGGAAAGAGAAACCAACTGTTACAGTCATGTGACATGATGCTCTTCATGTGTTTTTCACAGATCACAGAATGGTTGAGGTTGGAAGAGACCTCTGGAGATCATCTCGTTCAGCCCACCCTGCTCATGCAGGGACACCCAGAGCCAGCTGTCCAGGAACATGCCCAGAAAGCTTTTGAATTATCTCCAAGGACAGAGACTCCACACCCTCCCTGGACAACCTGTGCCACTGCTTGGCCATCCTCACAGTGAAAAAAAAAAAGTTTCCTGCTGTTCGGAGGGAACTTCCTGTGTTTCACTCTGTGCTCACTGCTTCTGGTCCTGTCACTGTGCACAAGTGACAAGAGCCCAGCTCTGTCCTCTTTGCAACCTCTCCTCAGGTATTTTTATGCATCAACAAGATTCCCCTGAGTCTTTGCTTTTCCAGCCTCTTTGTCATGTTCCTGGCCCTTCCCTAGACTACTTCCATGGTGTCAAGGTCTCTCCTCTACAGGAGAGCCCAGAACTGGACCCAGCACTCCAGCTGTGGCCTCACCAGTGCTGAGCAGAGGGGGAGGATCACCTCCCTCAGCCTGCTGGCAACATTCCTCCTGATGCAGCCTGGGACACCACTGGCCTTCTTTGCAGCAAGGGCACATTGCTGGCTCATGGTCAAGCTGGTGTTGTTCAGCACGAGCCAGGGCCTTTTCTGCAAAGCTGCTTTCCCAGCTGGTCAGAAGCCAGCCTGCACTGCTGCTTGGATGTTTGTTTCTCCCCAGCTGCAGGACTTTGCACTTCCCCTTGCTGAAAACACATGAGATTCCCGCAAGCCCATTTCTCCTACACAGTAAGATTCCTCTGGATGGCAGCACAACTCTCTGATGCACCACCCACTCCTGCTCAGAACTTCCAGTTCTGTGTCATTAGGAAACTTCCTGATGGAATACTTTACCCCAACCATTAATGAAGGTGTTAAACAGGAGTGGACACAGTATTGATCCAAGGTACAGAGGCAGGTACTGACCTCCAAATAAACTTTGTGCCACTAATCACCACCATTCTGGCCTAGATTCTGGCCAGTTTTCAGATGGACCTCAATTCTTTTACCTAAAAGATTCTGAATCATTGAATATTCTGTGAAAGCCAAATAAAAAGTTCCTGTCTGGCACTCAAGCAAGTTACTCATGGTCAAGATTCTTTTGCTTAAGAGGAGGCAACAGTTCTTTCTGTGCTCCAAGAGGTATTACCT
Source organism: Onychostruthus taczanowskii (assembly GCF_017590055.1). Taxonomy (NCBI): domain Eukaryota; kingdom Metazoa; phylum Chordata; class Aves; order Passeriformes; family Passeridae; genus Onychostruthus; species Onychostruthus taczanowskii. Next base: position 6,238,485 of record NW_024498795.1, read on the forward strand.
ACTCCTCAATCTGCAGAAACATAGGAGGGACCAAGAATTACTGCCTCCACTTCAGCAACTTCACCCACAGAAACCAGTGGCCCCCCACTGGCAGGAACTTTTCTACCACTGAGTAACTAAGTTACACCCATGTGAAACACTGACTCCTGATTAATCTACTAAAGAGGGGAAGTAAGTGACTTTGGGGATGTTTTTCATCATGAAACAAACCATCTCAGAAACATGCTGTATTACAACAAATATGGTATTTTCTTTTCTTTCTCTGGTAAAATCACCATTCTGATATAGAGTTGATTTGCAAAGTGGGAATGGCTTACTAAAGACAGAAAAAAAGAAAAAAAAAATCAGAACATGCATTTCAGATAACGCAGCTGAAAAATTTAACAAGCTACCTCTGAAAATAAAAGTGGAAGGCAACCTTAGCAATATCAATTGTTGCCTGCAGCAAGCCTTAATAGCTAACACTATGCAAAAAATTAAGGCCGCTTAACCTTAGGTGAAATGATGCATTAAGTACGCAATAAAATGCTAATTTTACCTGAGCAACTGTTCTCATCATCAGAGATGGGCACCTCTCTTTTCAACAGCATTTCCAATTCTTCAGTTTCAGCAACATCAACAGGTCTTTCCCCGTGCTTATTAGCTTGAAATGGATTTCCACCATGTCGAAGCAACAGCTTCACAATCTGCAGTATTAAAAAAATTAAATTTGAGGTTATCCACAACATGTTATCTGACCAGCATAAAAATCTCCCATTGCACACAAAATGTGAGCAACATGACATGTGATCCTATCTATGATACTGAGACTGGAAAGCAAGACTTCAGCAATGAAAATGAAAAGTCTAGGTAGTACATACATAGTCTGCTCTGTAAAGGAGCTGAAGGGGAAGACTAGAGACAGCTGCCCTCTGTTACACAGACACAGCATTATTATAAAAGAAAGAAACAGGGGCCTTTTGTTCCTGCTGTTCTAGCATTTCTTCACACAATTTATCTGGTTCCCCATCTACTAGGCTCTTTACACCCCTCTGCACTTGATTCATCCTCTTGCTCCAAATTTTATTCCACTTAAATAAGGCAACAGATAGGCTTTTACAAGTCACAGTACTATTGGTTTCCCCGGCAGTTCCAAAAAGCCCTGAGAGAGATCCAAGTATCTTACTGGAGGAACAAAGCACCCCCACCTGCAACTGCATGCAATACATCAAAATCATCAACTTCTCCATCATCAAAGGCAACAATTTGTTAATATTACAGTAAATCTAAGGCCACTGCATTAGCACAGTGTCCAGTATCAATTACTTTTTTCACCCCCTATGTGTAAAAAGAATGCAGAAATTCAGCAGACAGTGATACCTTAACAGGAAGCTTCAGAATTATTCTGGTACATATTGTCAGTGAGATGGCCACAGGTACCTGTACTGATACCAGACAAGCAAGAGCTCTCACTCTCCAAGACTCTACTACAGCTCTATGAAAGCGTAATCTAAAGACCCAAGATCTTTGTTTACATACCTAAAAAAGCAGTTACTAAACAGCTAATAAAAAAATTCCCATCAGATTATCATACGTAATTTCTCTATCTTTTGGAGAAAAGCCTTTCAAACTGAACATCTACTTTGCAAGGTGTACTTAATTTAAGGATGTATTCTGTCTTTTGCTTTATACAACAGATTGCATACACAGTAATGAAATAAAAGAGATATAAAGCAAAAGCAGAGTCATTTCTGCATCTTACTTGAAGAAATCAAGAACAAATTTGAAAGTTAATGTAAAGCACCTAGAGAGCTCCATTTGTCTTCTCCACTAAGTGCTGATTGGTAAATTCAAAAAAATATTAAGTATATACATCAATTCTCTATTTCAATGCCATTAAAATATTTAAAACCAAAAATAGCATATATACCTTTAAGTATTTATAAACATGTATGTATAATATACATGAATCCACAGTATACTTTTAGGAGAATTTTTTTCTTTGAGAATTCTATACAGTAAAAGTTTCTCAAAAAAAGTCACTTAAGTGCTTATTTGCTGAGAAAGTAAAGATGAAACTTTTAAATATTTAACAGATACTGGTAGGAAATATCTGGCAATAGAAGTCAGATGAAACAAATACAATCAGAACAACTTTAAGATGCCCCCTAAACAGCAGAAGCTGAACTACAAGACCATATGACTGCAATGAGGACAGTTAGGATTTGTACTGAAGCGTCAGCATTTCAAACCACACACTAATCCCCCTCCCACTCTCCCAGAACACTCACGTTTCTATGTCCACTGCTAGCAGAATCATGGAGTGGGGTATCATCATCCAGGCCCTGTGTGTTCACATCTGCTCCCGCTGCTATCAGTACTTTAGCAACATCGTAGTAACCAACATTACAAGCTTCATGCAGTGGTGTCCAACCTAGAGTGAAGAGTGGTAGGCTTAAGACAAAGATCAAAGATTCGGTTTTTCATTCCTGTGCTACAGATCTCTATTGCCTCTGAACATTTCAAAACACTCTGACAGTACTTGTTAGAACAGCAATGTCATCCATCTGATAAACAACATACGCTTTATCAACTTTAATCCTCACATCAAATTCCAAGTTTTTCTGAGATTAAGCTGAATTCTGGAATCACACATCAAATAATAGAAGACAAAATCTGGTACAAAATCCCCAGGCTAAACATGTCAGAGATTCTTTGGCTAGTAAATATTTGAAATCTGGTAGGTGTATATATAAATAATATTCTAATATATGGAAACCATTTGAAAACCACACTACTGGAAATGGTAAGGGTGGCAAATTGGCATAACCAGTGCTCCTTTAGAGTTACTGAACATGTACTACTAGGAATCATTAACAACATTAGCAGCTAGATAACAAGCCATTAATAAATAATGGCAGAGAACTTATTCTGGTATTTCCCAGAACATTAGTCATTTTGTGCAATTTTGATTTCCTCAAGTTCAGTGCTCATTTTCTGTAGCAGAATGTCAATTGAAGATGACAACCCACACATACTATATTCCTTACCTCAACTTCCTCTCCCCAGCTTGATTACTTCCACTTCATAGCTGACCCGAACTGTTGTTGATGCCTTCTCAAAGCCCAGTTCTGGGGAGGCATTCAACTTTTGTTTCCAACATAACCAATAAAAGAGTTTAATCACATGAGCTTATCAGTAGCAGTCTTGTACATCCATGAAGTGGAGGTACAAGAAACCCCTAACTTATCTAATCCCTCAGTAATGGGATTTCTCACCTTCAGCCTTCACTCAACTTCTAAGCTGCCACTCATTTAAATTTTAAAAGCAGCTAAAAAAATGAAAGAAAAAAAGAAAAAGGGAAAAAAAGAAAAAAGGTTCTAAGTTATTCTAAAGCAAAACACTTCTTTCTGCTCTTCATACACTAAATTTCCTCTTCAATCATCACTTGGGTTACTCACTTCCAGCACTGTCTGGCTACCACCTCCATCTTTCCATTTTCTTGCCATTTGCCCTTTTCACACTCACCCAACGTGAAACACTCTTCTACTCTCAGCCCTCTGATCCCTGTCTTTTATCCTCTGTATTAATTATCTTCATAATTTATTTTTCTCCATGTTGTACTGCTTTGCTTTTCCATCCTTTCACAATGTCCAGTCTGCCAACTCTAGTGCTGGCTTGCTGTCAGTATCTGTTTCCTTTACTCTTGTTCTCACACAGCAGTATCATTCTGGCAGATATCCCATGAGCAGGGTTACTTCCTCCATTACTAATTCATTTTCTTCTCCTTTAGTTCTGCCAAATTCTTAGCTATAAAACCTCTAATTCTCTAAACTACACTGCATCCTAAATTCCTACTTTTCTCCACTCATGACTCACTGCTTCAATCCTCCCCCTCTTCTTGATTTCTCCCTCTACACAGTATTTTGAAGTTCAGCCATCTCTGCTTCTCACTTCAGATCACCAATAAAAAAATATCTCACTTGATCCCAAACAACTCCTCCAGATTCTGAATGAAATCTCCAACAACTTGAATCCAACTGATTCTCTGAACCAGTTCTCAGCCATTGTGCTTTTCCTTTTGTTCTTTTCCTTTAAAATAAAATATCTGCCCTAGGTCAGATTGGGGTGAAGCTGTGAAGTTAACTTCCTTCAGAGCAACTCATACAGTAATGTGCATTGTATTTGGGGCTGCACAGCATACTGGTGTTTTGGCTACTGCTGAACAGGGCTTGTGAAGTGTCATGGTTTTCTCTTTCTCTCCTCCTGCACCCGAGTTTGGGAGGGAACATAGCCAGGACAGTTACCCAGATGTGTATTCCATACCATAGGATGTCATGCTATAAAAGCTCACTGAAAGGAGAGGGAAGGAGGGTAGTTTGTACACAATGGCATTTGTCTTTCTTTCCAAGCATCTGTTACACCTGCTGAGGCCCTGCTTCCTGGGAAGGGACTGAATATTTGCCTGACGATGGGAAGTAGTGAAGGAATTCCTCTTCCTCCTTTGCTTGCACAGGCAGCTTTTACTGTTCTTATTAAATGGTCTTTAACATGGCCTACAAGAGCTTTTTTTCTATCTTATTTTCTCCCCACATCTTGTTGAGCAAGGGAAATGAGAGAGTAGCTGGGCGGGTGTCTGGCAGCCTGCCAAGGTCAACCCACTACGTCTCTTCTTCAAGTGTTTCTATTATTCTCCCAGTGATTTCTATGGGCCTGTCTTCCCCTGAACCTCCCCCTCCTTTTCTGAAATTGCTCTTGTTAACAAGTTCTTCTTATCTCCCCTCTCAACTTCTTTGAAGATCTCATAGTGCTCTACTTCTGCTTGTCACCTTCTCTTCCTCTACATGCTACTCCTGGGCAGCTTCATGTTCAAATACAAATTCAGCTACCTTCTTCAAATCAAGAAATTAGCAATCTATTCCTTACCTAAAGTCAAGATTTCAGTTCATCTCATTAATATCTTCTCTCGAAGTCAAGTTTGAGCTAACAACTAATTGTACTATATAGTTCTTAGCTTCTCCCACGGGGGCCTGCTGCCTCAACTCCTCTCAACCATTCCCACTGAGAACATAATCCAGACCCATAAACCTCAAAATATTGTGTATGTTACAACTTAACAAAGCTCACCAACTATTATGTAAATCACAGCAAATACTGACATATCAAAGCAGTCATTAATCCAGCAGGACTAGATGACCATGGCAACCATACCACTCTCCTCTGCCTTGCTGCATATCAGCTCTCCCAGTAAAGACAGTGCACATCACAGCACACTACCTCCACCATCACTGAAATTTGCATCTCCTCCCATAGCCCACAGTCTCACTATTTACCTCTGCCCAGCACAACCCTATGAAGTTCAGCAAGAACACAGAATCTGTGTGCACAGATTTCTGTCAATATCTGCTGCGCCAAGGCCCTGGACACAAGTGAAACCTCTCGGTATTAAAACACTGTTCTAATCACACACTGTGTACCACAGTGTCACAGTACTACCACTGCCACTGGAAATGAAAAACGCAACTTTGGCAATTTCCATGAAGTTATACTTTTTCATTTGCATACAACATGAACTGAAAGGAAACCTCTGTTAACAACTTCAGTGTTACTTTTAATGTATACAGTTAGGAGTACTCATATGAACTTACCTGCAAAATCTTTTACGTTTACATTTGCACCTAATCTGATTAGCTCCTTGACCTGTTTAACATCCCCTCGAATTGCTGCCATATGTAGAGGAGTTTCCCCTCGTTCATTTCTCTTGTTAACTTTGTCTTTTTGTCTTGAAGAAGAGGTTGGAGTTTTCTTTTGCGTTGGTGTTGTTTGTAAGGAATGATTTAAGGTGGAATCTACAAAATAAGTTTTTAAATGGTCACTGTTAAGTTAATTAAATTGAGATGAAATAAAGATTGTCAACACTTGCCTTCAAAGATGATAATGACCAATGAATAATTATATTTAAATGAAAGACATTTCACCCTTCACAGGTGTCAGCACAATGCTGATTTCCAACATGAAAAAGGGCATTTTGCAAAACCTTGCTATTTTAAGCAGGTTTCTAGGAAGGAAGAAGTCTACCCAAACTACAAGGTTCACATATTCAGGTATAAATTCTCCTGAATCAAGACAAGGTGAGATCACACAGATAAGTATCTATCCTGCTTCCCCTCCTCCAGCAAAATTCCACTATATTTTTATGTAGTGGGATGCCATTTTAAAGAATTACAGTCTGTGTATTGTACTACATACAAATCATCAGCTGTACCAACACAGCTGGACAGCTGGATAGTTTCCTTAAGTTCCACAGCTGGGTGGACTGGATAGTTCCTTAAGGAAACCCAGACATTAGTTTTTAAATAGCAATTCTGTAAAAACTTTACACCTGTAGAACATATACACACATAAAGTTTTTTTTTAAATGCAGCTGGACCAAGGACAGTTTGAAATGGTGAATTAAGAACAAGATGTCTCCCCTTTCCCATTAAATCAGAAGGAAATAGTCCCATTTCCTCCTAAATTAAAATCCTGCTCCAAAGTGAGAAAATGAGATAATAGTTAAGCTTCAATAAAAATAAAAAAAGAAAGTATTTCAGGCTTTAAATAATCCATATGGAACAGTGTCTGACAGGCAAAAAGAAACAAAGGAAGAAATTAAATTTTCAGTTTTTACAGCTATCACAGTGCAAAGCTTTTCACATAAATACAGAATATCAAGAATTTTTCATCAGATTAATCATCCATGTGAAATAAATTTCAGCAGAAGTAGGAATGACTTAAAGTATTTGAAAAAAAAATAAAAGATTACTGAAAAACATCAATGTTCTGAATATTCCAACTAGGACAGAATTAAACAGGCAGGAGGAAGAAAACTGTTAACTCTGTAAGATCACCTGGGCTGTTGTCTCTTGCTGTCATCTGCATGAGAAGTGCCATCTGTTTGCGCTCTGACAGAGGGTAACCAAAAAGAATGCTAACGGGTGCTGATTTCTTATTCCCAGCATCCTTCTTCATTTTCTTTTTCTCCGGACCTTCCTTCTCTAGAAATAGGAACATTTAAAGACTCAAACTACTGCAGTTCCATCAGTATATTTTTCTAAAAATAAAACCATCCTCTTAAGGCCTGTAAACTTGTGATTGGTGACAGGTGACGAAAAACAGAAATTACACCTCTAACTTACTGCATTTGGATTAGTGTTGGTTACCTGTTCTAATCATATTAGGATAATAAGCTACTGAGATAAAGCACTTAAAGCTGTAAGCAGGATTACCAAAAAAATTCTAACAGATGAAAAACCTGTTTCATAGAAGGAATGCGGTCTATGTCAAAACTTTAATTCTCAGAGATTAAAGCCAGCAACTTAAAATTTCTGTAAAATCAGCTGGTCAGCTTTCAACATTGAATACACATGTGAGACTACACTCTCTTCTACTTCTCTCAAGACACCATGGTAAAAATTAGGAAAATACTAGTTAATATTGGTATCTGCTAGTAATTGCTTAAAAGATTGTTTCTCTCAAACTCATCCTGGTATTTTGTCTCAAAGCAATTTCTTCTCCAGAATTCACATCCTTCAAAAACATACAGCTATTTTATATACATAACTTCTTTCCTTTTATCAATATTTACAGAAGCTGTTTAATATTTCATCTCCAAGTTTTAAACCAGGAGCTAAAATTACACATCTGAGTAAACACATCAAAAATAAAACAAAACTCCCACCAAAACCAAGAAACCCTGTCATCTGCAAAAGCAGAAGACCTTAAAACAGAGGACTCCACTGAGGAAAACTTCACTGAACTTCTACAGAGGTAAAAATTAGAAAGTTAAGTTCCTTTGAGGTTCCTAGCTATCTTTTAACTTTCTATAGTTCTGCCTTATTTCTCAACTAATTTTCTGCCTTCCTAGCCTTCCCTAAATCTCACTTTCTAGGCCTGATAACAGACACAAGCTCTAGTATTGCAGTGCTCTTGAGGCACAGGAAAGCACATCAACAGGTCTTATCTCGAATTCCATAATGACCCATCGGAAATACATGATTTTATGGGCTCAACAATTGCCAGTGAGAGTATTTAAGAATGGAAAGCTACAGACCCACGTATATATTTTAGAAACCTCTATAAATTTATTCATCATGCTTAAAAAGGAAACAAGATCCCTTTTACAGAATCAAATGATGGTTTTTTCCTTTTTCTTACACTGCAGGCAACTCAGAGTCCTGAATATCTAAAAACTGAATTCAATATCCAAATCAACACTGTTTGTGTTGTGCCCTATTGGTAAAAACATCTGCATAGGAAAATTAAAAAAAAACCCTTAACAATAAAATTGTGCTTTAAACTTTTCACAGCAAGCATGCTGTTCTTTCTGAAAAGATAAAGTACAGCATACTCTTTACTGACTAATTTAGTACTTCCATTGAAATAACACATTTCAGATTGACCAGTATAATCAGATATTTCCTATCATATGCTATTTACTGCTCATGATTTTTTCCTTGAAAAACACACTTATTTTCATTCTGAATTATTCCTTACCATTCTATAGCTATTTTCAGCTCAAGAAAATAATGTATCAAAATAAATGAAATAAAGTTTTTGATTATCTAGGTTTTACTCTTTTATACATTGGGATTGTCTGAGTTTTTCACGTTTTGCCTTTTTTTTTTTTTAATTACAAAATTTATTCCTGCCTCATGTTCAGTGCTCCATTTTAGTGGGGAGGTAAATTATTCTTCTATTACACTTTGTTAACACAGTGTTTGCAAAGCATTTCTATTTCTTACAAATTAAAAGCACCAAATAAGAGCACAACTGTTCTCACCAAGTTATGCTGTAATTATGCACTTACTGCTCAAAGGCTCAAAGGAAACACAATTTTATTAAAAGGGATATTAGACTTCATGTATGTTGTCAGTTAATGTAAACAGTTTAATAAACAAAAATCAATATGATCAACAACAAAGCTAAAAACTCTCAAGATTATAGCAGGTGCAATTCCCCCCAGGACCTCATGGATAAGACCTGGTTCTGACAAGAGGGGTGGAAGAAAGCAAAAATAATTTAAAAAACTCAACAAAACCAAAAAACCAACCAACTAAACAAACAAACAAAAAAAAACCAACCCACAAACCTGCAAACAAACAAGAACCCCAAAAATCAAACCAAACAACAACAACAAACCCACAAAAAAACCCAACAAACAAACAAACCAGAAGAAAGTGAGTAGGGCATATAAAATAGAAAGTTTTATACACCAGAAAATAAATCAGTGTTCCAAGAATACCATCACATAGCACAATACACTTTAACAGGATGAGACCAACTTAACATTTAGGAACTTCAACTTCTTAGCTATTCTTTATCTCACAGTAACAGAAAACTTGCACCACTGTGAACTTGGTGTTTCTACAATTTGAACAGCAACCACTTCCCTAATAAAGGAACAGAATCAGTTAAAGATATTGAGTTTAGATATAATTTAATGTTGGAAATTGACTATGAAACTCCATCAGTTGGTTCGGGGGTGTTTTTTTGGTTTTTTTTTTCTCTCTCTTTTTTTTTTTTTTTTTGGTTGGTTGTTTTGTTTCGGGTTTTTTTTTGGTTGGGTTTATTTTATATTTTTTATACTATGTTTTCAGGTTCTATGGAATACGAATATCTTCTATTACATTTACATTCTCATCACTTTCTGCTGTTCTTTAGCAGTTAGAAATGAACTTAAGTTCATTAGAAACAGAACATAAGAGATTTTTTCACTTTTTTAAAAAAAAATAAAAACTGGAACTCTTCCAGTGGCTTCATGTTCAACCACCTTTATTAAATAAACATCATAATACAAAGCCAAAGCCCTCTGGACTATATATCTTTAAGATTTTCCCTTGGCAACACAAGCTTTTCAATAAACACTAAAAAAATTGTTTTGAAATACTCAATTTATGTGAAACAGGAATTGAGGAGCATCTGAGTACTTATTTGTAAAAGGGGTCAATGAAATCCATTCACAGTACTTAAAACATACCGGCACATCAGAGGAACATCAGAGACACTGGTGATTGTTTTAGGATAATTTACACATGACAGATTTTGTCCCAAGGCAACCAATAATGTATCTGGTTTTTTGTTTGCTTGCCTTTTTTCCCCCAATTGGATAAATTACAAATACCCACTCAAGTAATTTTTAATGTTTTGGAAAATTAAATTATTAAGTAATGTAATACGTGGATTTCTCAAAAAAAAAATCATGTCAAACTAACAGAGTATTTAATTTGGTAAAATAATCACCTCAGTGGATAAAGGAAATTAAGCAAAAAACCCCACCCCAAATTCAAACTTCAGGGCTCATCATACTCTGTTTTTATGTAAAAGACTCCCAATATAGTCTAAATCATAAAAAATAACAGGATCAAAAAATAGGACCATGCAAAATTAAAATATGAGCTGCTTGAAATGAATGCTATGAAGTAATAAGACTGAATGACATACAACCAAAGAATAATATGTTCATTGCTAGGTCAAGACCACTTCTGCAGATGCTGAAGTTCAGAGATAGATTTTACAGAGCTCTGCGTGATCATTGCAACCGGACTGAAGTTACTTCCAAGAGAAACACTTCATGACTGGCTGTGTTTCCTACCCTCAGGGAAAGAGAAAGCTTAGAATTGTGATGCAGAGACCCCACAGTGCATTTAACAATGCAGAGATTCCAAGGTACTATTGTGATACCTAATTAATCAAATTTATGACATATTTATCTAACAAAAACAACACACAAAACCACCTCGACTTTCCTGCCTGTAGCCCAAACAACAGTTAAATGAAGTTGTTATAGTTGAACAATAAGCCCAAATCCAGCAAGCAGTGTGTGAACACTCCCTTCAACACTCCCCCTAACCTCTGTAACTACAGAAAGCAGGAGCACAGGAACTGTGTTACTGTGATGTACCCATGCAACATGAAGAGGTCAGATGTTTTACTCTTCTGGATGACAACTAAATGCTAAAAGAAGTATGACTGTGCCAGGTTTGGACTACTTTAAAAACTGAAATTGAAGGGGTCAGAAAACAAAACCAAGATCCTGCTATAAACAGTAAATCTGGATAACATAATTTCCAACAAAAATCAATGAATTACCACATTCAGTGTAACTGTAACTCATTGTTCCTGAATAATCAACTCTGTAACGAGATTCTGTTTACAACTGAAAGATTTTTAGGATCTGCAGTTATGTTTAATTATTATGAAAGATTCAAATTTCTCTCGTCAGACTAGTAAGGTAGAGAAAGCAAACAAATCTGACCTCTGCAAAATCAACACCTGTCTATTGTTCTTATTCCAATAACCACATCAGAGGTTACTTAAAACTACCCAGATTACTTAAATAATTTAAGAAAATTTAAGCAACTCTGTCTAAGCAGTCTAAATAACTGATGGCTTTTCAATCAAATTACGGTTTTGGATTGGGAGACTTAAAATCAGAGAATTTATTTTAAAATATATGAAAAATAATTCTGCTTTGATCATCCATTCCAGCAGTTTCAATCAAAGCTTGCTTGCAGACTCCTCCTCAAGATTTACTTATAAATAGGTTAAAGCCACACTGCATATAAGTAAATTTGCCTGCAGGATGTATACATTTTTTTGTGATTGCTCTGACCAAGAATGGGGATGTCACAACAGAGCCCTCAGTTTCGGGAAGCCACCACAGCCAGGGGAGCGTCACAGCCCTGCACAACAGAAGAAACACAACAGGATGCTGCTGATAAAGACAGGGACAGAGTGTCCTTCCAGGTGTGTCCTGTTCCCAGGGGCCTCTTCAGAGGGCCACAGCTCTCCTGGGACACACATTATCTTTCGGACCTGTGCAGACTCTTAGATTTTGCTACAAATACTGTTTGCTTTCAATCTTGCCAAAACTGACTGGGTGTAAAATGTACATTGTGTATAGTGTTGCAGAAATCAAATGGAAAAACAACCCCCTTAACATTTCTGTGTTACGCCAACATTCATTTTGGCTGTCCATGTTCATTATCACTTGCAATATTTAGACAAAACCTGAAACAAAACAAAAAAAATAGCCCACCAGAAAAAGGAGCAATTTTTACAAAAATCAGTAAAAAAAGGACAAAATTTTAGTTTACAAAGACTCTCAAGCTAGAACCAAGAAACCTTTATTGATGTAAAGCTCTAAAAATTACGTATCACCATTCTTTGAGTCATTCACATGCCTAAACAGGATGAAACCCAATTGTCATGGAGTTTCTACAATCAGCTAGTGATCCTACAATGTCTTATCTTGGGGATAAACCATTTATTAAACTTTTAAATTAAAAACTTTTAAGCACCCCTAGCTACTTTTATGTTTTGGGTTTTTTTAACTCAGACATAGTTTTAAAGACCTTGAAGCTCACAGAAAGCTTTTTGTTACCTTTTCTTTCTCCCCCTCTGTGTCCAATTACACTCTCATTTCCAAAAAAACTTTCTTCCTTCTCAGCATTTGCCATTCTCTGTACACAGCTATCAGGGAGACACTTCTGTCAGAGGTAACAGTTTAGCTCAGTGACAGCAAACCTTTTCTATGTATAATGCCACATTTGTGCCAGAAGCAGCACTGCATTTCACGATCACTGATGTCAGTCCTAATCCATGTCAGTGACAAACTTGGCACCAGTGTAAGTGTCTAATTCCCAGTGGTCTAATTTAATTGGTTAGGCACAGAATCTGCATTACAGGAACAGTTTTCTCATCCTAGCAATGCTCCCGCTCTGAAGTATTTGGAAGGTTTATGTACCAAGATTTCCACCTGCAAAAGGGCAGTTGCTCTAACCTCCTTACCTCAGCAGAAATTAAATGTTTACCAAGCTGTGGTGTTTGCTAGCACCGTTAAGAGCCACATGCCTTTTACTTTTATATTAAATATTTCTTGCCTCTACTTGAACTGTCTACTTCACCTCCCGGCTACAACTTCTGACAAAAAAAATTTTACAGTGTGAGCACTGTCTTTTTGTGCATGTCTAAATGTCTGAAGTAATCAATCTTGTTTGTGGCAACTGTAAAAATAGATGCTATAGCAAAAAAAACCACAAAAAGTTCTGCTACTTTACAAGATGCTTGGGACAATAGCTTACTTAAAGTTGATGGGGGTGGGAAGACATGACCAAAGATTTTCAACGGAGAAAACTTTCAATAAACATTTAACATTACATCAAAATACATTTACTTCCATTATGAAAAAATAGTTATGGTCTAATATCAAGCAAAAAATGTAATACAGCAGGTGCTGGGAGCATACTTCTAATTTAGACATGGTCTTTTCAAAATCAAATGGTATCGTGAATAGTGCAAGAATGCTGCAAAACCACTGGGAACAGAACTAAAGCCAAGAGCATTGTTTTGTAATTGACTATTTCGAATATGGATTTCATACTAGTCTCTTTACAGTAATAAAATATGCATGCATTATCAAGGAGCCAAATCTGCACAAAATCAATCCTGAACAAAAATTAAATTCACACTGAGGTATACACTTCTACCTTGCATTTAAATCTATGCGTATTAAGGGAACCATCTGGTCATGAAAATATTCAAATGTACAATAAGCAATGTAAAAAAACTGTAGCACTCAGCCTTTGAGAAATTTGGGGAATTTTAATGTGTTCTGCTGGCCATGGATACTATTTGGTTATCAACTTAAGTATTACTGAACTATTATTGCACAATGACACAGATAATTAATTACCTAAACCCAGAGATAACTGTATCTCTTGGAATGTATTCAGCTTCCTCCATCTTGATTTGAAAAGAACTGTGTTAAGAATGGCAGTATGAAGCCCTGAAATCAGTTCTAATATAAATAAGCTTAAGCTGGGAAGAACTACTTAGCCTCTGCAGAGAAGGTACAGGTCATAGGAACTTAAACTGAAAGGAGTGTGCTCTCCATGACTAGTTTAGTTAGCAACCTTTTCTATGAAGGACAGTACATCTACCAATCTACCCAACGCTCCCTCCCCAAAAAAGGCTACGAAAGGCTGACAGCTGTGTCTCAAATCAAGGCATTCACGTGGTTTTTCATCTGTTTACTCATTTAAACAAATGGACCTCTAGGGATGACAATACAAAGAAAGATTTGTTACTGAAACAGAAGGGAAGAATGAGGTTAGGAAACAATGGGAGAATATAGATCAACTATGGTGGCATGCTGGCCATTGCTAATAATAGGATGAAAGCCTATCAGACTGAGATGCAACAATCAGAAGGAAGCAAGCAACTTTTACACTTAGCATTCTTTTTAAAGAGAAAAAAAAATCAATGTAAAAACATAATATACAATTAATTAAGTTAGGATGTATTTTACCAACAAATAATTAGTTAAGGAAATAAAAAGGTTCTACCTGCGTCTGAATTGCGATCTTCATTTCTGGATGGACTAATAGTAAAAGGAAGTTTACGTTTCATGGAAGACTTTTCTTTCATCTCCTTCCCCACATCACTCCTATCCACTTTTGGAGTTTTGCTGTAGGATGCAATCTTGTCCTTGCTCTAATATAAATAAAAAGTATACTAAGTAATTTTTGCATAAAGCAGGATAGTCTTATAATATATACAGACTGAAAAGACTGATACGTGAGAATGCATGTGCTTGTGTATGTATATTAAAAAAATTTATTCCATAAACAAAAGAATCAATTGTCATTTCTTTTTTAAATTACTAACTTCTATGTTATTTCTAATTTCAGACACACCACTGTAGAAATGCTGTTCACGATTAGAGGCTTAACTAATTAGCAAAGGAACAACATAAACTGAACAAGAATTTGCTAAGTCTTGATGACCACCCCAATTTCCTTCCCTGACAATCCCACTAAAAGCACATTAAAAGCCCACACTGCAATTCAGACTGTGAATTGCAAACCCCCAAAAAACCTTCTAGTTACCCTCCCCTGCCTCCAGTCCCACCCTGTGATCGATCCATCAATAAAGGACTCCCTTCTCTATTTCAACAATAACAGTGCAATGTTTCATTTGAGAAAAATCTATGAAGAAATGTTTTAAACTGAGACCAAACTTAGAAGAAAAAAGGTACAAGCTATTTGGATTCTTGAGTTGTATAAGTCTAGAGATTTTGGCTTATAACCCATATTTCAAAAAAACAGAAAAAAACCTTAAGAGGCTCACTATTAACTTATACTTGATTACTTCACTAATATAGGAGGAAAGAATGCAAAAGATACTAGGTTAGTGTAAAGACTGCTTGACAGAACCCTCTGCAAACCCAACATTTTAGCTACCAATCGAGTTGCAATGCAGAGACATCTTTTCTGTACAATACATGCTGCAGAAACAATTATCCACTCTGTCAGCTATTACAGCTCTACAGCTTTATATCATTCTTAACACAGGATCAGATGAAATTACTAATAGATTAACTTCATAAAGGTAGAAGAAGAATATACACCACCTTGCCAATCACTGAAAACCAAAAGGCTGGTCCTTGGTACTTCTTAAGATTTATTCCGATTGAAGGAAAATTAAAAAATAACTTAAAGTAGAGGTACTGTTCTCAAAGGCACCTTTCCTTTTTTTTTTCAAAGAAACAAAACTCAGGTGGGAAGGCAGATATCATCTGACATGCTGAGTTTAAAATGTTGCCAAAAAGTTAGGCAGAAGTGATTAAAAAAAACCCCAAAATCCCTACAACCTTCAGAAGACAAATATCTGTACAAGGGAAATTATAAAGAAGGCATTAGTCTGTATCAACAGAATTCCTGAGGTATAAAGGTTGCTGCCCTCAGAGAACACCTGTCTTCTTCACTTCAAGTTTAGAAACCCAAAAAACCAAAGTAAAATGCAGAATAAAATCCACAAACCAAAACCAAAGCCAACTCTCCTTCAAAACCCCAAAGGAAACAACACCCTCCCCCTTTTATTTTTTTTTTTGACATGCTAGAACAAAAAAAAAAAAAAAAAAATCAAAAAATCAACACCCTCCCCCTTTTATTTTTTTTTTACATGCTAGAACAAAAAAAAAAAAAATCTAAAAATCCAAGTTCCTTAAGACTCCCCTAGGCCCTGGGAACATACAGTGCCTGTGGTATTAGTTATGAAAGAAGTTAATCCATGTACCACAAGTCATCATTTCCAAATGCATCTCTAAGTTGGCAAGAGCAGATCCAGACTCCATTAAGTCTTTCCCCATCTCTTCCACCACACACACGTTTCCCACTTGAGCTCAACCTCACCAAGAGCTTTCTTATTCCTTGTTTCAAACAAACCAATTATCTCTCATATCTATGTATGTGAATTTCCCACAATATGAAGTGGCATCAAAATTTTATTTCTTTTTCTAGAATATTATGTACTATGCAATAGAAAGGATGAACTAAAAATAATTTGGAATCCCTAAGCCGAAAATCTTGGTTTCAACTTGTTCAGTAGAAAAAAAACTAACCCCACCACTTTTTGCAGTTGGTGATCTTTAAAAACAATTCCTTTTTTGGGGGCACTTCTCAGTAAAATACATCAGTAGGTGCTCACAAAGAGGCACAAACTGCTTAAGTAATTTGCTAGCTTTACATTAATTCTTAAATTGCTTATATGTATTATGTTAAATATTATGACTGATGCACGAGTTTTTCAATAATGACTGAAAATTAATTTTGTGATAATCTAATTAGGAGGAGACAGTTCAAAATGCATAGTTTCAGATAAGTAAAAACACATTGAAAATTTTAAAAAGGGTTATACATAGAATACACAGAAACTGAGAAAAAAGGAGACTATTTTGTTCCTTAGGTAATGTGGAAATTAGCGTTCAGCATTCAGTGGTGGACTTTCCAATCCAAAGATGCAATGAACAGGGTGTTTGAGAAGTCTGTACAAAGTTGATGTTATTTATTATTTTTGTTGACAATGCTGAAATAAGAGATAGAATCAGTTGTGCAGACACAACTGAAAGAGAGGGAGAAGCAAAGAGCCCTGGCAAGGTGAATGTAAAATGACTGATTTGCAAAGCACTCTTAAGACAAAACAAAACAGGAAAAGCCAGGATAAAACCAGATCCTACAAACTGATAAAAATAATTAACTGTACCATCACAAAATGCTGTGTTAGAAGATAGAAAACTCTTAATGGCACCCTGGATTCAACTTCAAGTAAAGGGAGCAGAGAAAGTAGAAGTAGGAAGAGGAAGTAGAAACCCTACAAGTTAGACCAGGCATTCCATTTTCAACAGTGAGCATTCACTGTCTGGTCACTGCAACAGCATGGACATCTCTTTCTCAGGGGCCAAGGCCAGGTTCAAAACTCAGCATCAACAGGTCTGTTGCATTACTTTAATGTGACCCATATAAGCAACCTAAAATGAACTTGATATTTTTTATAAAATAATCCGTAAATCCTGTGGACTTTCTAAAGAGGTTAATTAATCTCAAGTGAAAACTGCTAATCAGATAAAACACTGAAGACATGTTGATGTTCAGAAAACTAAACTACTGCTGCAAAGTGAAAAGCATTACATACTTTCCATGTCCACTACAGCTAGAGAACATTTAATGGCTTTAAACTGCAACAGGAGACTAGCTAAGGTTATTTATCCTTCTACTAAGTATCTAACTCTATGCCAGTCAGCATAATTAAGTACCAGAATAAACTGCCCAAGGAGACAGGAATTTCCATCAGGCAAGCCTTTAAAGAAAAGGTCTGGCAAACATCTGTCAGGAACTGAGTATAGCTTATTCTACTCTGGGGCAAATGGATGAACTGGGTCTGCATGTCTCAACATTTAATGCATGCCTCACTGGAGGATGTAGTAACAAGGAACAATTTTCTCTGTCAACAAAACCATACTAGTGTGCTATGATGAGGAACACATTTTTAATCTGTTCAACAGGAACTGTCTCAGAAGGCTAACAAACAGCAGTCTGGACAATTTCTTGATATCCCATTCCAGCTCTATTGTCTGGTACTGCTACAATCAATGACAAGACATAAAAGGAGACAACAGAGAGCCATATAATCTAGCAGATGTACTAAGCCCTAGGAGAACAAGCATTCTTTTTCTGCCTATCAAAGATAATTACATACTGAAGCATATTCTGTATGGTACTAAATGGTTTTGGGCACTATTGTTGGAGTCTTCCAAGGAGAGAATTAATTCTTACAAACTCCAAATGTGCTTTTCCTTTGGAAGAGATCTCCATAGTTCACTTCCTGAGTTTGTCCATGAAGTATAAATTCAGATAAATTAAAATTTCATCATGTTCACATGTTAACAAAATATCTCATGCAAACGCTAGATGGTCTAGGTGCCGTACACATGTGTACTATTTTTTATGCTTGCCAGATGAGCAACTGAAATAAAAATACATTTACCCTAAAGAAATAATGTATACATTATATAAACTCAGCTTATTAACAGCTGAGTTAACAATGTTATTTCTAATGGGTTTTTTTGAGCTCTCAGAAGACCTGAACACATAGTTGATCCACACAGCTATTCACTGGTTGTTAGGGCTGCACAGTAAGCATTAATTTCTGGACAAATATGAAAGATTATGTCTAATAATAACAACAGTAAGTTCTCTACATTTCTCTGTCAACAGCTAAGAGTGCACAATTAGAACCAGCTAAACAGTGTAAAAACTATGAAATGGAAAAAAAACCCTGTAAGTATTTGTTCTTTTATCTTATGCTAACCATTGGAATAGACTTATGCCATTTAGGTCCCTACAGTTTTTATTTTGTGAAGAATGAGGATTTTTTTATGGACTGGTATCCTTTAGCATTACTTGTCACTTGTAAGAGGCACTGTTTTTTATGAACATTATTTCACACCAGGTCTTAGCACTTCCTAACATCAACTGCATTAGCTAATGAATCCCTAACATT
The DNA here is from genome assembly GCF_017590055.1 of Onychostruthus taczanowskii. NCBI lineage: Eukaryota > Metazoa > Chordata > Aves > Passeriformes > Passeridae > Onychostruthus > Onychostruthus taczanowskii. Next base: position 6,257,346 of record NW_024498795.1, read on the forward strand.
TTTCATACTTCTAATGATTTAGAAGTGCACTGTACCAGGGGGACAGTGAGCAACACTGGATAGAACAGTGCAAGCAGTTTATCAGCTTATTTTTTGGTATCAAGTTTATCAGTCCATCACTGGGATTCCACATTCACGCCTTTGTCAAACTTCCATTCCCTACTCTTTCCCTAAATTACTGAATGACACTTCAATTAACTTGACCATATCCCAAATAAAGACCAGAATAAATAGAAAAAAAAAAAAAAAAGAAAACCCAACATTATTTCATCCCTTTACAAGTAAGCTGATTTCCTTTCCCCATTTTATTCTGTTATCTTCCTCGTCTTATCTAAGTAGTTCATCAGAGTGAGCAGAAAGAATTACCTTTGCCTCACTTTACTGGGACCAATGAAATACACTAGGAAGAGTCTAAAAGGTCTAAAGGTTTCTATGAATGTTTTTGGAAGATAAAAAGTTACAAGTAGATGCTGACTCTTCTAATCTTTTCCTGTTTTTTAACCTCCTCCTGTCTTATATCCATTCATCATCAAATGGTCTTGCAGAGAATACAGATTTCGACACAAGAGTAAGTATGACCACACACACACACAAAAAAAATCGTTTTCTAGAGAAGACACTTTTTACAGATTGTTGGGAAACAAACAGATTCTCTCTCCTTAGGGCAATATACATGTCACTCATCATTGTCAATGCAGAGCATTACTCCAGCTTCTGTTACTCATTAGTGGCACAGATAAATGCGTGGTCTATCGTACAAGTGTACTAGGCAGACAAACTGAAGAGCTGGATGATTTGAAACTTGCTTCCAGAACTCTGAAAATCATGGGGCTCTTCACATTTATAAACAACAAACCACCCTTCATCATGACATGACATTCCTTCATTTTTCAACACTCAAAAATGGACTGTACAATTTTTAGATGGGACTCCCTTGTACAGGAGCTACTCTAAAGCTTTGTGCAGCATTTGGCTTTTAAGTGCTCCCTCATAGAGGGAGTAAGTCCTTCTGTTATAAAGCAATACTGGAAACTGCTGTTTTAGTTTGTTCTGTGTTCTGTCACAGGCCTTCACCTGTTTTGTGTGTTTGTTACAGAGAGTAATACACAATAAAATAAAATATGGGTTGTTGTTCTTGTGAGTATATGAAGACTTCAAATTAGCTAAGATATGGAGACTTTATACTAACTTATATCAGATAAAACCAAAGCATCCAGCTCCTTTTAAATTAGCTTGCACATTACAATAAAAGTCAAACTCTGTCCCACAGTTTATCTCACAGTTAAATAAATGTAAAAATGTATAACTTTTTTCAATACTGAAGGTATCAGAATATTTCTTCCAATTACAGCAACAAAAATCATTAAACATGCTTAATTTTACTGAAATTAAATGGGCATTAATATAAATTTTACCTTTCTTGCAGTTGTTTTTTCCACCATGGTGCTATTGCTGTCAGAATTTTCAACTTGAATTGTTTTTGTAGACCCAAATTTGGGCATTTTATAGCTGCTTAGCTAGTTGTATCTTGTATCAGTGGGTTCATCCTGTGTCTGAAAAACAAACAAACAACATTACATAAATACACACACTGCAGTGTCATTTCAGGACAAATGTTACTGCAGATGGTAGCAGAGCTGAATAGTACCCCAAAAAAGATGACTAATAATAACACCTGGCTTCAAGCATCTTCCTCACATGCAGCTCAAACCTGGGGGCAAAACCCCAAAAGGTCTAAGACAGCTGCTGCTGGGGACAGTGTCATGAAAAAAACACCGAGTCAGCTGCTAAACTGCTTCATCCCTCTAGCTTACCTTTTTGGAAGACTGAACATTTTTGGCTATTTTAACAGGTTCATAGGTTCAATATCTCACTTCCTGTTAAATGTCCTAAGGCTTAGAAAGATGAACAAGATTTCTAGCAACACTGGAAGGAGGAACAAGGCTTCCTAGCCTGGGAAACTGAAATACTGTATATTCAAAGTAGTATGGAAAAAAAAGTCAAGTCTTGTATTTTATGATTCTTTCTGGAGCAAGAGATGCCTGTTAGAAGAAAAATCTTCTAAAGCTTAAACCTGGAACTAGAAGCCTTAATTTCCACTGTCTATCAAATCAATTACATAAGCCACTTCTCGAGACAGATATATATCTATATAAAGCTCCAAGAGCTGTGTAGTGTTTCATCTCTATGGTATACCAAACAAGTGTCATTACAGATTCACATGATGGAAGAGGTCCAGCTTGCCTCTTCCACAGCAGGAAGACCCACCCTTTTTGTAAGAATGGCTGAGAGGAAAGGTCACACAAAAGGTAAAACTGCATTTGACAGCATTTAGAACTGGTGACTTTTTATGGGTCTTTTTGAGTTGATGTATTTTGTTACAAGTATTTACATGATCACAATCTTACTGAGATGTCATAAGTTTATGCCTGATCAAGTCATCATTTCAGGTGCAACACTCCTATTGTTGCTTTACCATTAAGATTTTGAGATCATCACATAGAGAATTTGTTGCTGTTTTAGGACCATGGCCACTATTTTGGTTTGACACATTTAACTGACAACAAATCTGATACAGGTGACATTGAAAAAAACATTTTGTACACTACACCTGACACATGAGACATTTATATTCAAACAAATTTCTACATCCTGCCCACACATCCATCCCCCACGAAGTTAAAAACATGGAAAATTTGAATATTTGTCTAAGATTAATACTGTTGTATACAACAATGTAACATGCTACTTTCTTAATCTTCCAGAATAGGAGGGGAAGAAAAGTTCAAAAAGCTAAATCCTTGAGACAGAGAATTAGGAAATGTTGCACTAAGGTCTGCTGTTTTCCTCCCTTTCCCCTACACCTGAGGAAGTTTTTTTTGTTTTATTGGGTTTTTTTTTAACACTAACCACAAGCTTATGAAAAAGAGGAAGAGATTAATTAGAAACAATCTCACATTCTACAACCAAAATCTTGTCTCCACTATGATACAATATTGTGAAACTCATACTGTTCTGCTCTTACCTAAGAGAAAAGAAACAGTAGTATATTCCCTTCATTTATGGAGTGTTAACAGGATTTATGAGGCCTTACTGATACAGAGAGTAATTGTTCAATTTTAATGAACATCAAAGCACATGGTTATCAGCCTTTTGTTTTAAGTTGCTTTTTATAACAGCTGCAGGAACAAAACATGGTTATCAGTTCAGAGAGAAAGAAACATTACACCAAGTTTCCTGTCATTTACAAAAAACTTTCCTTAATCCTAAAAGGCACAACAAGTTACTATCTTCACAGAATACTACTGTATTCTGATTAGACCAAACATAATGTATTACCACAGCAGCAAATATCTCTTCTCATGAGTTTAAAAAGTGACAAGTCATAAATCTGCTTTTGCTCATTTAGCCTCTCAAATCCTATCTGTAAGTTTCATTTGTAACAATTCACATTGTATATATCATGATTACAACTACTTTAACAAAATCAATAGGTCAAAGTTTTCTTTATTATTTTAATTGGAATATTTCTCATTGCATATGCTGCTATTTCCTTTCCTTCCTTTTTTTGCTGCTACCTGGCTCCCTGAAACCACCTCCATTCCTTCTTTGCTTCTCTTCCTTTCCTGGTTTCACATGCCATTCTCTGGTGTATGACAGCAAGAAGCCAAACTTAATGAGTTTACTAAAATTTATTAGCTTAGGCTTGGCACCCTTGGTCTCGTTTGCCTCACCAGTAGGAGCTGCCCTTCACAAAAGGCCTCCCTGCCTTTGTCTTACCTGGACAGCAACAGTTTATTTTTTAAAGTGGCAGAACAAAAAAACCCAGCCTCAAGTATTGTACAGGGGCAAGAGGATTATGCACACACCTTCAAAATAGATTTCAATTAAAGGTATTTTTAATAATACAATTAGCTTAATATACGAATATAAGTAAATGGAAACAGAAAGCATAGGATGTTCCCATTTTCTTTACCAAATGATCAACAGGCAGAAGCAGATGTGCAGGAAGCTCCACCTGAACATGAGAAGAACTTTACTGTGCAGGTGACAGAGCACTGAGACAGGTAACCCAGAGAGGTCATGGAGCCTCCCCCACTGGAGGTATTCACAAACCCTCCAGACACAATCCTGCGCCACGTGCTCTGGGATGGCCCACCGTGCTCCCTTCCAACCTGACCCACTGATTCTGTGATCAAAAGTAAACGGGAATTCGTGAAATTCTTGACCCAAGACAAATATGTTTTGGAAAAAAGACTGCTTTGGAAGTTCACTAAAACTGAGTGTCACATACTGGTTTATCAAAGCAGAACCACCACACTGTAAGACTAACATACAGCACTATTTCCACTATTTCAAGTACCAGATTGCTTTTGCACAATTTGCTGTGCAAAATTTACAACAGACATAAATGCATCACATATTTGAGAGAAAATACTTTTCGTAAAGGGTAGATGTTTAAAAAAAATTTAAAATATCACTATGGTGGCCAGAAGTTAGGCAAACTATTCAACTGGTGATTACATAGTGTATATAACAATAACATTTTCTACGGAAGAAGTGATTTTACTGACATTTCAACTTTTATTTCCATTTGTCTGGAGTTCAATGCCATTTCAACTCAAGTTCTAAACACAAATGTTGGCATTCGTAGTGAAAATGTAGAACATTAACAGAGTCTTCCAGGGAAACCTAGATCTGTCTGCTATGAGTTTTCCTCACAGCCATTTCTTAATGCAATTACTGGTTTATTAGACAATCTTGATAGCACATTTTGAACCACCAGAACCCTAAATTAAAAGTTAAAACTCTTTACATTCAAATTATTCTCCTTTGTCACAACAGGCAGTGTCCTCGCTTTTCATCTGACACACAGGCAACAGCTGTGCTTTCTCTCAAACAAACTGATTTCAAGCTTTTCAATAAAACAGAATTTGCTTCCTACTAAAGAAACTTCTCTGTTTGTCACAAAATCAGATATTATTTTATGCTTGGACATCTTTCCTGCACATTCATTACCAATCATAAGTCATACTACTGGAAATGCTGTTGAACTCTTCTCTCAGTCATTTTTCAACTAAGGAACTAAAAATTTTATTTTCTCCTTGAAGTAACAAAGGTAAGTATTTAGACAGATCTATGGGCAGTGACATAAAATGCTAGGATTATTTAATATAAAAAACTCTGGACATAAAAAAAAAAATCCCCAAAAATCCCACCAATCACCAGAATTTCAGATATAATTAGCTACAGAAAATTAGCAATATAATAAATCTCTAATGCCAACAAGTCACTGCATTAATTTGTATAAGCTTACATCTAGCACTGATGAAAAAGCTTGTCTTTTCCTATGTAAAAAAACTCGGGAATTCAAGCAGTACTACAACAGTGCTGCTGCCACTGTCATTCACTCTTTTACATCTTTCAGTCTGTTCTTCTGAGAAATTAAGGGCCATGTGTTCCTGTTAGATGCATATGTATGATTCACTAATGACTTCCAAGCCTGTAGATGGATTTTCTTTTAATTTGACAGCAGCAGAAATTTTCAAATATATTAAGCACTCACTAATTTAATGGGAAAAGATGGCCAGTGGATAATAGGAATAACAATAATAATCCATCACCATTTTTCACATGGGAAGGCTTCAATATGAGCTTCATGACATACTGGCTGTAAGAAAATGCCACATGAGATGGCCTTTGTAAACCACTTTCTTTTTTCTCTTAGTTATGGGGGGAAGTTTCAGTTGAGACCTGCACATTACCAGTCAGTCAACCACAAGACACAAATTGCTAACAAATTAAGCATAATTTGTTCTGGTGCTCACTGAACTACCTGTTTCCTTTTTGGTTCAGACTGTCTTCCTTTTAACACCTACAGCAAAATGTTACAGGATGCTTTGGGAAGGTTTTCTCTGGTAGCTCTGCTGTACAGCTGATCTTGAAGGTTAGCTGCCTGCTAGTACTACATCAAAGCAAGGGGGCACAAGATTAGCCTTCCATGAGAATACCAGTAGTTGATGAATTCATTTCCAAGACACTGCATCCATCCCCCTGCTCTAAAAAGCATCTGCATTTTAAAAGCAGGGGTCTAGAGTGAGAAAATCTTATCAGCTACCTTTGTTTTTCCATATTTTCCATATCTTATGGGAAAAAATTATCTTCATCTGCAGGGAAGAAGAAAAACAAAACCAAAAAACAAACAAAACAACACAACAACAACAACAAAAACGCAAACAAACAAACAAACCACCTCTCTCTCTCAATAAGGATTTAGTCCAGACTGGGAAACAGTGAATCAAATATACCAATCTGCTATAATTAGTTGACAGGAATGCTTCAGAATGTTATAATAAAATTAAACTTCTGAAAATGACAACTCTGGCTACATCTAAATTAGCAACAAGTAAAGAATTATCAAGAGCAGATCTGTAGAGTGGAACAGCTGGTAACAAAAATCCAAATTTACAATAGTCATATTTAGCAGATTTGCTCTGGACAACTTCTAGTGCAGTTCCATGTATTAAATGCACATTAAAGTCTGGAGCACATTCAACAAATCCCTAAACACGTCTCAGCTTAAAGCAGGAGGAATCAAGCTCTGAAAACACTACACATAGCAAACTAAACTACAGTGAGGAGAGAGGACAGTCACTGATTTAAACTAAGACTGTCCTGATTTTCTCTTAGCAATCTCCTCCTTCCAAGCCCTAGAAATTTGTCTCTTCCAAGTTTATTTTGAAATGACTGGTATGATCTATATCTCAAAGCTATTAAGAGTCTACCAAAGGAAAAAAAAAAAGTTAGTGGATGAGTACAAGAGAGATGGCTAAGAACAGCTGAACTGAGGGAAAGGCAGGCAAAAGCCAACATTACATATTCTGTTCTGAGAAAGCCAGCTGGCCAACCCGTATGCACACACTGGCTAATTAAGAAGTATGTAGGTAGCTCACGCCTAGCCATACCAAATGTTATCTGCATTCTGGTGGGAGTGTGTCAAAGACAGATGAGGTTAACACACTGGAAGAAAGGGAATGGGTATAGTACAAAGGACTAAAAAGCTACAGAAAACTGGTATTTTCAAATCCTGTAAGAAGCAGAGTTTTAGCAAAAAGATGTTCATTTAACTAAGTTTAACACTCCGTGTTCTTTTTTCTTCTTATCAGGAAAGTGCAAATGACTTCAGTATTTTATTTCACAACAAAAGCATCATCCTTCAGCAAACAGCTCAGATAAGTGATTTCTCTCCAAAAGAGAGGTTAGCTAATTATTAATGCTAAATGCAATGTGTGATGGGAGATGCAGCAGCACTGCAAATTATTTTCTTCTTATGGAACTCAGTCCTTCTACATACAGTTACTCAACCAGAGCCAACTGCTACACAATGAAATGGCTCTTGGTAAATTAACATGTAATCAGATCAGCATCTACCTTTTCAACTACAGTGTCCAGTAAGAAAAAAAGGGCTTGAGACAGAACAAGATATTATTCAGGATATTTCAGTTAGAGGCTGGGGATGTGCTAAGAGGCACAAGACCAGCAATTTGCTACTGTGAGGAAAGAGACCATTCAGATTACAACACACAGTAAGAGGGCAGTGAAGTCCAGTAGCACAGGGCCAGGCTTTTCTGGGTTGCACCACGTCTACAAAAAGAACATCTGTCTGCATTTTAACCTGGTATCTCCAACACAGAAATACGTCTAAAGTTTCAGATTAGCCAAATGACAGAATGTGACTGTGACAAGGAGACAGTGGAGAGAGAGACTTGACAGGACAATGCTGAGAAGGGATTGTCTCTGGGAGGAAAGCACAGGGGACTCCATGATCAACACACAAATGTTTTTTCCCCAGAAAACTTTTTTTTTGGTGTGTTACAGAACACAAACCAGAAGCCTTTAGTCTTGTCATTCCTGTGCCTTGTAAAAAAACATGAGTGATCCATATCCTTTTTGTTTAAATTGAGAATGACCAGCTTATCCCTGTGGTCCATTTTCCACTACCTCCTTGGACAGATATACTTGCAGAAATGAAGTCTCAAACATGGCTGATGTCTCATGAAAATGTCAAAATGATGGTAAAGGATGGGAAACTGCCGAGAGCAAGCACTAAAAAAATCTCATCAGAACATTATACAAAACAGTGTTCTGAAAGGTTAAAATTTCAGTGACTGCAGCCAGAAAAACATTTGTACCAAGGTCTTAATTGAAGAAAACTATATCAACACTGCTATTCTATAATCGTTAGAGCAGTTTATTTGATCTTTACAATGAAGACACTGAAAAGGTCATTAAAGGCTTTATTTGAGCAGAAATAGTTTAAGGTTCTTTTGTTACATGGATCCCTCAAAAAAAGACTTCCTTTCAATCATTTAGCAACCGAGGGCACTGCTGTAGTCCAACACATATTACTGCTAAATAGGATTAGGGAACATTTTAACTCCCTGGGTGCTAAAGTCAAAGATGAATAGGTACAAAATCTAGACAGTAAAACATTTTTTCTAAAAAGCTGATAATACATTAGATATATGCAGCTATAATGGACTAAATATACACTGCAATACATCCCTACTGGCAAGCCTGCCTCCTGCTGCAGGCTAGAACCATATTATTCTTTATAAGCTCAAAGGAAACCACATTCTGCATAAAAAAAGATTAAATAAAAGGCTATTTGTGTACACTGTACTATTTGAGATTGTATTTTTACCATCACAACTTCCTGTACGTGGCACACACTATAATACCCTCGAATACAACGAACAGAACATTTCACCAGGCTCTTTTTGCCCTGTGCTCCATGGTGTCTCATTGCACTGACAATTCAGTTCTTTGGCAGTAACCAGCAAATAAATTACTAACCACCACTGGCTTTAGGTAGCACAGCAATTTAGTATTGTAGAGAGAACACAGTCTGAATGATACATGCAGTGGCTTTTGCAGATGAAAGGTGACAAGAACATTTTTATTTGGAAAATATTCACAAGGTCTTTTCACACAATTGCGACGGTTCAGTGCATGCACATTCCGGTGTCAGGGTTATGATGAAAGAACTAAGCTCCAACACAGTCTCAAACGAATGTGCCTAAGGCAACAGTCTGTTGCTGTATTAAGTGCAAATGCAGTACCCAGCACGGACATGAGTCACAAATCTGGCAGATTTTACAGCATTTGACGATAAAAATATGACAAAACATTCTTGGTTCAGAAGTGAGAAATTCTTTTTTATTACATTTTTTCTTCAAGATTTACACAATACTTGAGACAACTTTGTGGCTAGAACATGCAATGCTGGGATTAGTTCTACTCTTTTGCTATACCTATTGTGCAATCTTAGGAACAGTGCCTTACCACTTCCCTGCAGCAATCTGCCCTACCAGATTTTAGTGGATATATCAAAAAAGTTAAAGAAAACAAAGCATCAGCTTAATAAACATGCATTTCAGAAATATGTGCCATGTGCTAAGCTATATAAGTTTATTTATTTATTTAGGAGACTCCTCCAAAATACTAGCCACTAGATGGAACAGACTCATTGTCTTATTAGAGAGCATTCCTACATTTTAACTTGAAATGTTGAGATACCAAGATTCAAAGATTCAAAAGAATTGTACAAATCTTTCTGCAATAAGCAAAATAAACTCCTCATTTGAACTCCATTTTATAAAGGTGTCCTTTGTAAAATAAAGTGTAACAGTAAAACAGGCATGGGCAGTAACTACTCACAATCTCCAGAGCAGCTTTTAATATACTCTGAAGTACCTACTCATTGCATGCCAGACTGTGCTATACAGGGATAGGTCGAAGGCCCTAAAAAACAGCCAACACTCAGGCAGCAAGAAAGATTTTCCAATACTTCAGCTGGAACTCACAACTACTTCCTACCAAAATAAGGAACGTATCTCATAGTCTAGGAATTTCTACTAGGAAGAGAAAAAAAAAGAGAGGACATACAACTCTTTCCTATGCAGAAAGCAAGCAAAAGCTTTGCAGTGGTTTTGTTGCACTTGCCTATATAATTTCTTGGGCTCTTACAGATTATCCCTATTTTAAGAGCCTGAGTTTACCTGCGCTTGGTTTCAAGTGTCAAGTTCCACAGATTTCACAACACTCTTCAACTGATTTCTGTGGTAGCAGTACCAGCTAGACTTGTCAACTTCTTTATAACAAATATTCTCTAATGAAGATCATGACCGAATCTATAGCTTTCTAATGAACCTTTAGTAAGATTTTTCTCCTCTTTTATTTTAACTAAACACATACTTATCAGAGAATACAAGAACTTCATTGTACATAGAATCAAAGGACAGTTGAGGTGAAGAGACATTTAGAGGTCCATTTAAGTCTCTCAGTTATCTAGTCAGTCACACATTTTCAGCTTCAGTTGAACTTTACACAGACCAGGCTGAGTTTGTTACTTGAGCAGGAAAACACCATAAAAGAAGTAAGGAAAGCACAAAACTTCCTAACTGTAGGCACCTATAAATCCTGTAGCGACACTGCACAAGCAAGCACACTGTGGAAGAAGAAGAAAAAACTTTGGCCTAAGATTTAATTTACAAAATGCTATTCACTGATTGAAAACACCACACCCCTATATGTCTTAGAGATGTGTTATATGGACTGACTTCAAGTTTAAAGGTGCTATGGGTTCATACATACGGTTCAATAGAGAGATCATGCTGCAGTAATAGCTTTATCCGAGCAAGAGACGACTCCTCTTTCATGTCACAGCTTGTCTTTAGGAATACCCCTGCACATCTTCCCAAAGGTTTTCTTGCAACTACATAATATTAAATATCAACCAAGTAAGGACCGAAACTTTTACTGGAGTAAATTGGACATTGCCTGCTTTACAAATTCTCAACTAAAATTCTAAAATCTACCTGTCAGAATGAAACCAACATGCTGACAACCCGGTGAAGTTCTGAGGAACCAACATCCACAAACAGCTGCAGCAAGTGGCTAAACCTAATCCTAGAGAATGATAATACCTTTCTCACTCTTAACATGATTCCTGCTATTTCAGCTTGTCTTGATTTCTACCTTCTTAAAGGAAAGAAAACGTCTACCACACCTTAAAAAAAAAAAAAAAACAAAACTAAAACCAAAACCAACATCCTCAATAAAAAGCAGCACTTATCCCAGACAACTCCAAAGAAATTACTATTCCTAAGCCAAAACCAAGAGTGCTCCAACTCCCTTCACAAATATTAATTTCTTTTCACAATATTGCTGGAAGATGAAAATGCATTATTTCCTTTGTTTTACAGATGGCAAATTAGGTTGACAGAAATAATGAAGAGAAGAAAAAAATGAAGAGACTGGTCAATCTGCCACACTTGTAACATCAAAGACTTTATTTTTGTGATTATTTTGCATTAAATAGCAGTTAATACACGGTTAGACCATAGCTACTACTGACTTAATTTTCAACTTCTACAAGCAACCAGTCTTTCTGCAGAAGCAAAAAGGTCAAACAGTCTCAAAGCAGATATCCCCATGTGAGGAAAACACTTAGCATGTGCTCATAAAAGCCAGTAGCTCATACAAAATCCAAAACAGACTGAAGATAGGTAATTTTCAGGGTCAGTATTCAACTTCCTTCAACATGGGACCCACTCTTCCTGTAACCTTAAGTTAGAGAACTTATTTCAGCTTTTGCCACCGGACTCTTCTTAGAGCAGTAACCTAGACTGCACAAACGCATTTAACCCCAAACATTTGTACAGTTTATCATTGAAAGTGGAATATCATCCAAAAACCCATAAACTCAGGATGCAATTCTGCTGTGTCCAGCAGAGCAAATGAGCAGTGCTGCTCTAATACAGAGCAGACATCATTTCTGCTACAGCAAAAGGTAAAGGTCAGCCACACCGTAGAACACAGCAAGAAGTCATGCAAATACAGACAAGAAGCACTCGTTTCACTTCTTTTGCAACAAACTCCTCCCATTTCCTTCCTCTACTTTCTCTGAAGTTTCCAGTCTCAAACAGATTCCGAGATCCTCCCACTGCAGATGTCACTCCACTCATCAAGATTATGAAAAAAAAAAATTAAAAAAAATCAAAGCAGTTTGTTGGTATCACACTTCTAAACTCATATGGAATTAATTACTGTTTATGTCTTTCCAAGACACTGCAAAAAACACATAAAAACTAACATTTTGTCAAAATATCCTTGCAGGTGCTATGTCAACCAACTGACATATTGTTTGGCATATAAGACCTAAAAATTACTAGCAGAGCATGACCAAGGAAAAGAAGAAGGATCCCAAATATCTAATAAATGACCTCTAAAATTCTTCCACATGAATAACAGAACAGGAAAGAACGAAAAAAAAAATGGTAGTATGGTAGTCTCTACTTTAACATCTCATAGCAGTATTGAAGACCAAGTATCCAAAAAGGTAATTTCCAAAGGATGGGACACTCTCAAATAATTATTTAGATTCATGGACCCTAAACCTGCGTAAACCCACCTATAACAAGACCCATCCAAAAGAAGACACCAAGAAAACGCCAACAAAGCCCCGTAAGGTGCTGAGAAAAGGTAGAAAGCAAAAGAAGGAGGGAGGAGATTAATTCATTTCCCAGATAACTCTTGTACAGCTCCCTTCTAGGATGCTGAACTCCTCCTTACTTAAAAAAAAAAAAAAAAAAAAAAAAAGTCCTTAGGAATTAATATGTTTACATAACATTATTTAGGGTGAAAAAACAATGTTACAAAGACAGCCTGAACAGACAGGATGGCACAACCCTGAAAAAATGTGAGCAGGGAAGATGGTGCTTTGCAACAGGGATCCCTTAGAAAGATTTTATATAAACAGAGGGTTGAAAAAGGAAAGTACTGATGAGAAGGTACCTGAAGGAACAAGAAATTAAGATCAAATATCATGACTTTTTTTTTTTTTATTTTTTGAACACTTAAGATCAAATATCATGATTTTTTTTTTTTTATTATTTTTTGAACACAAATACTTTCACAAGTCTGAAATCCTAAATATTAATTGTTTAGTAAAAGGTACACACAGGGTCAAGGAACTCTCTTTACAATAAGTACTCTCTGATTTATACAGAAATAGTACAGATGTCTATATTCAGGACAAACTTTCAGATCAGCAGTTCCACCAGTATGAGACTATGGAATTCTCCATTATTTCATAGAAGCTTTTGAAGGACTGTGGGCTTGCTTAATAGTGAAGCATGTAGACTGGATACATATATTACAAATGAACTTGCAAAACCCTAGTCTTAAGTAATTAGTAACTTTCACAACAGGCTTGGAATAAGGTGACTTTTTCTAAAAAAGCATAAAACACCAGGACGTTTGATATCACAATAGCATCTCAGACTGCACAGGAACGGCAGAATCTTTATCAATAAGCCAGTATTATCTTGCAAAAAAAGGCAGACCATTCTATTACCACTATCCATTCTATCATATAATTTCCTTTCAGTAATCAAGAAAAGTGCAGCGTGGAAAGATTTACATTTTATGAAAAAACTGATTTTAAATTGAACAGCTTAAAGTACAAAAGCTGGAAGTTTGTGGAACTTGCATAGCACACACCATTAAAGAATGGTTAGGAATTATTTAAAAGCAGAAACTCCTCCCTGATTTTGAGAGACCTGTGTTGAAGCTTCTCTTTATGCATACAGACACACATTCCCTACCACAAAATGGGAAGGATAAGACGTAAAAAAGAAATTAACATTCAGGAATAAGGTTATCTCTGGTTCTCTCCTGGCATTATCAACAAACAAACAAAAAAGCGCTGCCTCACCCAGAACCGTGAAAAATCTTCCTTTCAAGAGTCAGACATCAACCCTCATTTCAGTGTGGCAGAAGTGGCTCCCACATAGTGACAAAAGGGCGTCATTCCTTCTGAACCACTCACACTATTTCTACAGCATTCCTTCATGTGGGCCAGTAAGGAATTGAACTGCTGCCAGAATTCAAGATGAATCTGAAGGACACTTGTCAGTATTGTATTATTCTCAAGTGCATTTCTCTATTCTCAGATTAACCCTTTGTCTTTTCATGGAGGATACTAGCATTATTGTTCTTACACAGGCTGGCTGCTCTGCAAGGAATCATTAGAAAAAAACAAATAGAATAGCTTGAATAAAGAATTGTTTTTCTTCTTTAAAGAATCCCAAAGGATCAAAAAAGGACTAAGCTCCTTTGCAGATGTTCGCAATATTCAAATAATTTCTGAATAAATTGTCTTATTGCTAATTATACTTCAGCTACTTTTTGTATTTCTCCTTCAGCAACAGAAAATAAGATTGTTTCACTTTCAGTTTCTCACTCTTACTCAGAGTCAAAGACTGGAAGAGACTTTTTCCATTAAGTTATAGCACAAGTAATGTACAGAAGACATAGATGGATTTTTCTTTAAAAAAAATCAGAAACTGAATTTTTAACAGGCGAAATGAAGTCCAAAGAAGTCTTACTTATGCAACCAGCTAATCAGTAATTTAACTATTTTTTAAAATGACTTAATTAAGAATCTGTATAGCAGAACTTGGTAGAACATACCACAGCTTTACAAGACTACCACACACAGGCAGTACAAGAAGAATGCATCCTCTGACTATTAAAAATTAAATTAGTCAGGCAAAACACATTAACTACAACAGCTGAAAATTTATCAAGCCTTCAACAATAAGCTCAGCAAGGAATCTCAACAGACCAACTAAAATTAGAACATAGTATGTTCCCTGTGCTATTGGGCCAAATTCCAGGTTCAGCTGGTCATGACCAAAAGCACACAACTCTAGCCAAGCCTGCAGGGATCCTGGGGGGGACTAGATGATGGGGTCAGATGGGGGGGTCAGAGGAACCTTCTGACCTCAGCTAGTCCACGATTCTGTCCCATGTATCAGAAATGCAGATGTTCTTTTACCTCAGCAGCAGGATGGCTGCTGTTCTCTCCTCCTGCTGACATGTTCAGCATAGGACAAGGTCCTCACCTAGCTGGCCAGAAGAACCAGTGCATCTCGTGAGTATGGGCGTTATACTCCAATGGTGCAGAATGAAATATCATATTCCTACTGTGGGAAAGACCTAGGTGTCAAAACAAACATTTACATGGAAAAACAACCTCACCTCTTAGAATCAGACACAGATAAATTTGCAGAGTGCCTGAAGGGATTGCCCCTTATTCTCAATAGTGTCTCAAAATAAAGGAGACCCTTGATTCTACAGAGAAGAATTCTATTCCAGGGAAATAAAAGAATACACTGGCCCAAGAACTCTGGCTCTTAGGAGCCAAAGATACTTATTGCAAAATCCATTAGTCCTCCCTTTTAATCTACAAGTCTATAAACTTGAATGTTCACAGGTGCTTCCTCTTGAGTCTTTTTTTAGGATGAGCTATGGGTTCAAAGGAAACACCTGCACAGTTTAGCTTAATATGATACACTCTTTAAACTACATGGAGAAGTGGAGTTGTAAACGTCAGGCTGGATCTACAGGTTATTACTTAAAGACGTAGCTAAATAAATATTTTTCAATTAAGAAAGATTATTGCATATGCAGAACCTACCAGAATAAAACTTAAAGGCCTCTTTATCAGTGCTTTGACAAACGTAAGATAAGCAAACCTACTGCCAAACAATTTTCAACTCCTTCCACAGGAATCTACTTTCCCTCTGGAAATCTACAGATGTCCAAGACAAGAGATTTCATAACTATGCCATATGTTATTACTAGAACCTCAGTAATTTCTATTTAAATCTTCATAAACTAATGACAATTTGTCCATCTAAAACCAAGAAAACTTATCCACAGCACTACCAGAAAGAACATGACTTAAAACACACACAAAGGCCCTTCCCAGGCTAAGAACAGATGAACTGCCAACACCTACTCACAGCCCCTCTGTTATAGCAGGATTCAGGACAGGTAAAGCAGGTAGCTGGAGTGTTACCATTCACAAGAAGAATCTAAAGCAGTAGATGCAGGACAGAAAGCAATCTTGGCTTACTCATGGGTTCCCAAAGGGGTAACAGAGGTTTTTGTCATGGCTAAATCGTGAAGACGTGCAACATATTCAACAGGCTTTATTGCCACCTCTTGGCCATCACCAAATCTCGCAAAAATAACAACAAAATCATCTGTCAGCTCCCTTACCAAAATAATCTTTCTTCAGGGGAAAAGAGATAGCAAGGGAACAGATGGAGTGGAAACAGAGAACAAGCAGAATACCGTTTGCAGACAAGTATAACTATTTAGGGCTGTAAAACTACAGTGACTACTGCAGTTGACTTTCATTGAAGTTTTACTGTGTCATCTGGAGAATCAAAAGGACTGGAAAGCAAAGTACCAGTTAGTTTCAAGACAAAAACCAGGATTTTGTTTTATTTGTTTAAAAAAGGTAAAATGGGTGTCAAGACATCTCTTTCTTCTTGAAGTCAAAAGATGACTAGATTAGCATTACCCACACATGAAAGAGAGTAACACTAATGAAAGGCCCATTTTCCCTTCATTATTAAACTAATAGTAAGAACCCAGATTAGTAGATTGCTGAAGAGTACAGAGCACCACAGAAAGTTGGTTTCTCTCGGTTAATTGTTTGTTGCACACAATATTGAAGGAAACAAACAAGAGGAAGACATTCCCATGAACCAGCTAAGAAAGTTATCTAGCCAACAGAGCTTGAAAGGTTTGATAGCCAGATATCTCTTAAGTAGAAGTAATACAAAAGGCTTGGAAAGAGAAGGGAAACCATAGGAAATGTCTTTACACACAAGCTCATTTCTGCTGTCATCAAACAATGGAACTTTTTAAGACCTACCACAGAACACTTGGAAATGTGTAAGGGTTATTTGGGGTTTGTTGCACTGAATACATTCTGAAGCCCAGAGAGGAGGGGAGGGGAAAAAGTGCTTTCTACCTCTGATGCTTTCCAGCCTCATGAATGTAAGATATAAGGCAAGGAAAGAGTTGTTCCAATACTCTCTGTCTCCAGCAAGCTACTCAAGGGTAGAAAGCAGATGACCAAAGAAGAAAAGATCTAAAGTTTTCCTCCTCAGAGTGCATTTTTAGTTTTTGCCTCTAATATAGCCCCTAATTCTGTCTCTAATGTTGCTAATGGCTTTTCTTAACATAAACCAGTGTGAAACCAACCCACTTGTGACATTATCACTACCTAGAGCACTCTGTGTAGAAGCCATGGAACCGAGGAGCATTTATTCATATGTTGCTTGCGAAAGACAAAAGCAGTTGCAGCAGACATAAGGATCCTCCATCAGATCCAGGGAAATAATCTAAAATAAACTAAGGCAAAGTCATACTTTCAAGGGTTTCATGTCTCTACATGAATATTTAGTCTTTAAGCAAGGTGGCAATAAAGGTCCTCAACTGCCTCTGTAAGCTTACAGAAGAACTTTTAAGACTTTTCTGTGTTCTGGAATAATAATGAACTGACAAAAAAAAAAAAAAAGCCCTAAAGATGTTAGCAGAGCTCTGACTTCTGTTATTCTGTTAATAAAATCATTCAGTGTAATAACACAAAATGCAAGACTGAGTTTGTGCTAATATTTATTTCATACCATCTGTCACTAGAGTCTAATGATGTAGTTAAAAAATAGTTTGATAGGATTTGGAGACTAAATGACCAATCAACATTTATAAAAATCCATCTGCAAGAGAACACAGAAAAGAAGAAACACCAAACAGACATGCCCAGCGCCCATCACTCCACCACTTTGTAAGGTAAGATCCAAAAAATGTCAAAAGTAGGCTGTTCTGAGTGTGTATATTAACAGTGTGGTAGCAGGTTAATCATTATGTACTTTGTGATCAATAGTTTTTTCCAGTTTTAAAGAGGACCAACTGCACTAGTCTCTCAGGCAATTTCATCAGCCTAAGATGGTCTAAACATGGTAAACCAGCTCAACAAATACAATTTGTTTTCCTGCCTGTATGCCTAATGCTGAGGATGAAGTTGTAGCTCAGTCATTTCTACATGCCCATATTTCCAATAAAAGGATATCTAGGACCTTGCACCTAGTTAAGTTAAAGCTGCAACAGCTTATGGAGTTTCTAGCAATTTAAACAGACACCTAAGGGTTCAAAGAAACTATTTTTTGAGAATGACTGGTGACCACTGATTTGTAAACATAGATATTCAACTTCCAGTGTATGCTTTTATTCCTATGGTTAAGTGGTATCATAGCAGTACCTCCTGCAACTAATGTCAAGCAAACACAGAACCTTCACACAAGCACTCGTTTAGCCTGCTTATTAAAAGACCCCTTCCTCTAAGAAGTCACCAATTGTGCAAGCCTGTTGGAAGAAACTGCACACAGACTTCAGTTTGTGGCATGGGGCTTGCTTTCTTACACAACTTCTGTCCTAAGCTTTAATGTCTGTAGTATTCTGAGTTCACAAACAATTTTGAATAATCCTCTGGGTGGGAGAAGAACACACAAAGAGATGGCAATAGAAAGGCAGAAATATTTATATTTGAAAGACTGAGCTGTCATCTTTGTGAAAGAACCAAAGGCTCTCTGATCAACTGCCCACACTCAGTGATTACTACAGAAATGCCAGGAAATAGGAAAAGGGACTCACACACCACACACTGAAAAACTGACTTTGCCACAAGAAAGCCATCATGGTCCTCTGGGTGCCAAGAAAAACATTGGTACTCCTTGACATTTTAGCTTGCAAAACACATACAGAAAGCAGAACAATTAAGGGGAAGATGGAGCGTAAAAAGACACAGTCAATGGGTTCACCATTACCTTCCCAGAGAAATATTCTGCTGTATCTCAAGCCCTACAATTTTATTTGAACAGAGCATTTCTCAAGCTTTCAGAGAAACCTACTAAATCCACAGAGGGTGAGATTAAGCTCCCAGCTGATCAAGTCACAAGGTCAGCAGGGAGTCTGAATTTCCACCTCAGAGAATGAAGAAAAGCAATAGATACCCAACACCTGCACAAACCTCAAATAAAAAGAACAGCTGAAATACCTTGACATCTCAGATAATGCTGAAGATCTGTTGCTCTGGGGACTTTACCCAGCGAACTATAGCAAAGGATTACTGCAGAACAAGGAAAAGAAAGCACAGGCTCCTTGCAGCTTCACAGCACCTGCACAGCAGCTCACCATGTGCCTACCTACAGTAACCAAGACTAGAGGACAGCCAAGATACCACCAACTTGCATACTGAAAACACCCACACCCTTGCTGTTTCAAAATTAGAGAGAAGGAAGTGCCCCCAACCCCCAAATCATGGCTTGTCAATAATTTGTCAAAATGAATTATTTTAATAATAGTTAATAATTTCTTATAGATCTGATGATCTCACCCTTTCCTAGCATTCCAAAATTAGACATTTTTTTCCTGGAACCTAAGTATATTTGGACTGCTCCACATCTGTCCAATAGCTTTTTGTTCCTGAGCATCACCACTCACTCACTTACTTTTCTCCATTAAAGATTTGTTTTATCCCATCAGTTACCTTGGAATTCAGGGGCATAATATTCCCTTTCTTCCATATCAAATGGGCTGCAGAAGAAAGGCGTGGAACACAGTGACAGTGTCCAGGCAATTTCCACATGAGCTCTACCTGATAATACCAATATTAAATAATAATACTGATATTGGAATGTGCTGTTCAGGGAGGTGGTGGAATCAATGCTTCAGGAGGTGTTTAAAGAAAGACAGGACACAGCACTTAGTGCCATGGTCTACTTGCCATGATAGTGTTTGGTCACAGGTTGGACTCAAAAATCTCAGAGATCTTTTACAACCTAATCGATTCTATAATACCGCAAAATATTATTTTTATTTGGGAGTTTAAAGTAAAAAAAAAAAAACAAACCAAAAACAAAAAAACAAAAAACACCACAAAAAAAACCCCCACCACAACAGAATCCTTTAATTTCTTATTGCATACACAGCCTTTAGAGGGAAAAAAGACAAAAAAAAACCAAAAAAAAAAAAAAAAAAACCAAACCAAAAAAACCCTCCACCAAAACAAAAATCCCAAGCAAACAGGACCGAATATTATCAGTGGTACCTCGAGAGTCTGACAGGAACTAGAATGAAGAACTGAGCCTGGCATTCTCTCATTCCTTGCCCTTCCTTTGTTGCCTGCTGTCACCTGTGCAGCGCGAGTTGCCGCGCTTCATCCACATCGGCGGCTGCCTGGCGCTGGCAGGGAAGGCAGGGAACGCGTTATCCTGCCGAGCTGCCAGGCAGCCTCGGCGGGGCCGGCACCGACGGAGCAACTCCCGAGGCCGCAGGGAGCAGCCGAAATTCCCGACACGGAGGCGGGGCGTGTGTGTTATGTGCGTGTGTGTCTGTGTGCTATGTGTGTGTACACTGCCATGCCGCGCTCGGCACCCGCGCCCCGCTCGCCCGTGCCGCCTCACTCACTCCCTTCCCCGCACGTTCCCGGCCCTGCCTCCCGCGGCAACCTCCCGCAGGCGGCGGGCCCCTCACGCCGGGCGGCGGGGCAGGGGCCAGGCTCGGCGGGCCAGGCGGTGACAGCGGCGGCCATGGCCCCCGCCGCGGCGCTGACGGGCTGACAGCGCGGCCGGACGGAGCAGGGCGGGAGGCGCGGTGCCCGCTGCCCGGGGGGACACGGCGGCAGCGCTGACACCGCCGAGGCGGGCACCGGGTGGGCGCTCCCCGGGCTCGGGGACAAGGGGGCGGCACCCCGCGGGCACCGGGTGGGGCCGGGGGTCCCCGCCGCGCGCCGGGAAGGTGCGCTCCAGTCCTTACCTTCTCCCGGGAGCACGGCAGCGGGACGCGTCCTCCTCCTCCTGCTGCTGTCTGTGGACGGCGCGGCCGCGGGGAATCGGGCAGGGCAGCGAGTGCCGCCCGCAGCGCTCAGGGGCTGAGGCTCAGCCGCGGCTCCGGGGATCGCAAACACCCCGCCCGCCCTTTTTTCTTTCTTTCTTTCCTTCCTTCTTTTTTCCTTCCTTCCTTTCTTTCTTTCCTTCACCTTCCTTCCTCCCTTCCTTCTCTCCCCGTCTACTCCCTTCTTCCCTCTCTCCCTCCCTCCTTTCCTCACACCCCGCGCCGCCGCTCGGCTCCCCCCGCCCCCCTCCCAGCGGCGCTCCCATTGGCCGCGCGCCGCCCACGTGGGCCTCGCGCAGGGCACGGGACGCGGGCGAGCGGTGCCGCTGCCAACGACTGAGCGCTCGGGGCGAGGTGGGCAGCGCACCGCTTCTCGCCATTCCCAGTGCCGTCCCCATCCCGAAGGAGACGGGCGGGAACGCCCGCAGGGCGACGGGAAATAACGGGTTCGCGGGATGCCACACACGGACGGGGCTGGGACGAGGACTAGGGCGCGAGCATTGCGCATGCGCGTCGGGGGTGGTTGCGGGGGGGCAGCCGCGCATCCTCTTGGGCTGCGGCCGCTGGAACCTTCTGGAAATGGCGGCGGCGGCAGCTCCGGCTGGTCACGGGGCGAGGTGGCGGACGAGAGCTTTTCCGGTCCGTGCCGCGGGACGGGAGCCGACCTACAGCCACCAGCGCGCCCCGCTTGGCCTCGCCCTGTCCTGCCGCTGCCGCCCCCTCCCCGGGGAGGGGTTTTTCCGGCGGTGATGGCGCAGTGAGTTTTGACTGTCGGGCGCTGTGCGCGTGCGCGGCGGGCGCTGCCCCTCCCGTTGCGTCCTGTGTTGTCTCCCGTCACCGGGTGCTAGCGGGTACGGAGGGACTGCGGCTAAAGGCCCCGCAGTTTTTGGGAGAAGCCCCCGGACGCAGGTGCGTGTGGCGCGGTGCCGGAAAGCCCGGGGTGGCCGTTCGCTTTCGCCAAAGGCTGTGGGATGCAGATCCCGCCGCGCCTGGGGGTCTGGTCAGTGCTGCGTCCCCCACCCCCCACTCAGGCACAATTCCTATCCTCCCGCCTCTGCAGGACAAGACAACTTCTAGGTTTCCAAACTGGTTTTTTGGGGGCTTTTTGCTTGTACAAATGAGCCAGACGACATATAAAGACATGTAAGGGGTTACGGAGTTGACTGACGATGTAGCCGTAGTTGTAGCCGTGGAAGGGGGTCATTCATCTGCACTCGTGAAAGGTTTTGCATCTGCTTGTGACAAGAGTAGTATGTGGCAGGACTTAAGGAGCACGTCCGGTGCTGTACTCGTGGGTTCTCGAGGAATGCTCTCCAGATCGCTTCTGGGAGGTGCTGGAGGGCTGCCGGGTGTATTTTAACAAGGCAGCTAAACAAAGGCCTTTAGCATAGTTTTAATTGCTGTGGTCACTGCTATTGGATTGCTTTAATCTATTACTGGGTAGAAATTCTTTAATACTTCTTATTAATCAGAAAAGTGGTTTTTTTTCAGTATGAAACGATAACTTTTATTGAGGACACCTATTGTGTGGACTTGCCATTTATTCTGATCCCCCCCATGATGTACCAGCATGAATAAAGGAGAGCATCAAAAATCTCTCATATTCCCATGTTCCACATTTTACTGTTCAGACAAACTTCTCTTGTTTGCTTTCACAATCTTCCTGTACAAATGCTGGTACGGATAATTTGTGTTGTAAAGCAACTGCCTTCACTTTAATTTGATTAATTGGTTAGTGTACAGTGCGTACTGTCTGGTGGCCAGGAACAACTCTCAGCTGAGTGACCATGTCACAAAGGGAGTTGACTTCATATTCTTTTGTGTTTGGTTGATGGCAGAGGCTATCTCTAGAAGTGGAAAACTCATTGAGTAGCAGACAGCCTATGGAATGTCAGCATAAATGGAGCAAGAGCAGTTTGCAAAGGCAGAATATTTTTTTTTTCCATAGTATTATATGTGGATCCACACTGTAAAAGCAGGCTACAGGTGTGGCCTGCTTTGTGGTGCTGCATTTTGGTCCTTGTGCATGAGTAGTGTGGAGTTCCAGTTTGGTGTGTGTTAGGTGTTCATAACCAGCACTGAGGTAATGGGAAAGGATTCTCATGAGCAAGCAGATGTTATGATCTGATAATAATATCTGTCAGTAACTGGAAAAAATACTGTTCCTTAAGCTGTTTGTAAAACTACTGTTTGGACTAGTGAAAAGCATCAGTCAGTTGACCACTAGTTGCTGCCCCTACATTTGTTTCTTGCCCTTGTTTGCAGCAGCCCCTCCCTGTTACGTCTAGCACAGCTGCAAGATGCTTTTGTAGCTGCATGGTGTTGGTGTGCATAGGACTTCCCTTGATCTGCCCTCCCGTCCTGTGTCACCAGCCCTGTGAACTGCTGGTGTTAGGACAAACAGGTCCTAAGGTCATCTGGTTGAACTGTGTCATTCAGTCTAGTAACTGAAGGACTGAAAATTTCAGACTGCAGTACCAAAATCTGCCGTAAGAACTCACAGGATGCCACACAGGTGAGAGCACGTGCACCAGCCTCTAGGAGGTAACTGGCAGGTCAGCCCGTGGGGCCAGCAGACATCCTGCACAGGTGGAATGGGATTTCACTGCTTCTCCCTATTTAATGACAGGACACTGTTCCAGATAACATTTTTCTGGCAGTGTGTGGTGGTCATGGAAATCCTTTCTGTTATCCAACATCACACACTTCACTGGGTATGTTGAATTTCCCATTACTCCACACTTCCTTTTGTCTTCACCAAAGGAAAAAATTGTCATCTCCCACTCTTGCAGTCCAGCGGATTCTTTTGGTGTCTTGTGCTTCTGTGTCTTAAATCACATTTCCTTTCTCAAGACTACCTGTTTTAAAATCTTCTCAAGGCAGTCTTTTTTTTCCCTTCCCCACTTTCTTCTTTATCTTCCACTTTTAGAGATTTAATATAGTATGTGACTTTACTTTTTGCCTCATTCAGGAGAGGCAAACAAGACCACTAGTCTTTTTTTTTTCCTTCCCCACTTTCTTTTACTTCTTTATCTTCCACTTTTAGAGATTTAATATAGTATGTGACTTTACTTTTTGCCTCATTCAGGAGAGGCAAACAAGACCACTGAAAACACAGAATCAGTTCTTTTGGTGCTGCAGTAAGTTTCAGGAATGTGTGGACTGATGCAGTAGTTGACTCATTTTTTGCTTAACTCACCACCCAGTACTCTATCCAGGATATTAACTGCTTGATTGAAACAGTAGAATTGCAATTGTCTTTATCTGACAGGTTAGTGCTACTGCCTAGAATAAATATTAGTGACCCTCTGCTATTGAGGAAAATGACAATTCTGTCCTGTCAATATTTGTTACCAAAAATGCCCTACTTCAAATGTATATACTAAAATATACATTTTTAATACTAGTAAAAGCAAGCACAAGGTATTATCTACAGCTATTGAAAAACAAAACAGAACTGGGATGCATCAATTCTGGCACTATCCTGAAACTCTTTCATAATGATCACCTTGCTAATTCTCGTCGCAATCCTGCATAAGTTACCATTCTGAAAATAATTTATTGTATAAACAGCTACATGTAACAAATAATGTAAAATATGTATTTCTACTTGAGATGTTTGAAATGTTCAAATTTCAACAAAACCTGAAATAACGCAAGATGTGATTTTTTTTTTTTTAACCATTTAATACAATGATTGCCCATACTTTTTTGAGGAGAAACCAGGACTATAAAGCCTCATATAATTGATTAATGAATGAAGAGGGTAAGATGGGAGAGAAAAGTAATAGTTATTTTCTTATTTGTCTACAATCATTTGATAGTCCTGTAGTTGCCCTCCAGTACTCAGTTTAAAGAGTGATGTATCAGATTTGTGCCGTGCAGTAGGGATAATGTAAATTATCCTAGTCAAGTGATTGGCAGATTCTCACATGTTGCATCAAAATGACTGACAGCTTGTTTGTGCAACATCACTAACAATCTCCAAAATATGGGAACTGTGGAGGTCCATGTTCTGCTCCTGAGACAGACATCAAAATTGTCATGTGTAGATTGAATAAATTAGGGAGAAAAGTGGGATAAGGCTACAAATTCTGTGTGGCTTTAAAAATGAGTGGAGTCTGGCATTCTGGAGCTTTGTTTTTGTATAGTTGGATGTTTCAACCTTGGCAGGTCCAAAACTGTTTCCCTTCAACACAATTATGCAATCCCATGGGATTTCACTGTTACATACAAAACCATGAATAACTGTAGCACAGTATATTTCCACAATGCAGGCAACATCCTCACTTGTATTCAACATATACTTCAAAGGTTAGAATAAGGTAAGGTTGTATGAACTAGAATACAGCTTTGCTGTTAAAATGGAACAAACAGTGTAGTCAGACTGGAATACAAAAATGAATCTGTCTTTGCATCAAGATGTGAGATGCTGTCTGCTTCATGTCTCTAGAGAAGTGCCACATAGTGCCAGATGCCTGGCCTGCTACAAGGCCTGAGGCTATTACAAACATGGAGTGACCTTTCAGAAGAGCATTCAGAGACTTGAAATGAGATAAGATTTCAATCCGTGTACTATTTCCTCCTGTGCCTTATGTTCTGTACTACTTCTACACAAGATTTTTCTTCTGCTTGTTTGGAAACTGCTTCACTCATGAGTTGTATGTATTTATTGAATTTTCTTTTCCATTTGTATGCAATTCTATTATTTCATTTTATAAATATATTAATATGGAAGAGATAGCAAGTTTCTCGTACAAATTATTTACAGATATATTATCTTCCCAGAACTACCAACAGCAATACTGCTTTTTTTATGGTGTGTGAAGGAACTTCACAGAGCATGTTGAAATAAAGGTGGTGCATGAATAGACTTCATGAGATAGCCATTTTGCAGGTAATCTTAGAAACACAATTTAACTCCGAAGAGGGAGAATAGTTTGGTGAAGTACTATTAATCAGATTATCAAAACAAAGTAAACATAATACAGAATAAAATTATAAATGATACAGTTCATTTATCTTCATCTATCTTGTCAATTGTAATACAAATACAAGTTCCATGGCAGATTTGAGAAGAGACAGACATAATATAGTCTCAAGATGACTGATATGTCCACATTTCCTAATTTGCATGGAAATGTATGTTGGTATAGCTAAAGCATTTGCCCAGTTTTACAAGTACAGGTATGCAGTCAAGTTTTAAAAAAATTATCTTCATCTTTTGTATATTCAAAGAAATTCCTCAATTTCACACAGATTAGTTCTTGAAAGTAGCTGGTGCATAGTAGTAAGGTCAAAGAAGGATCTGTGAATCAAAGATCCAGTGTCAGATATTATTACCCTTAAGCACATGTTGAACTGTTCTGATCTATTCTATCTTTCCCCAACTCCATGCCTTGTCTGTACTAAATAAACTTACAAAGGAAGTTAGTTGGTTTGGTTGCTATTAATTCTTTTAGTAGAGTACTACTGGTCTTTGGGACTTTACATTTTTCCTCATTACAGAATGATACTAAGAAGAATTAAGCTTTTAAGAAGAACCACTTCTAACTGAAGCTACGCGATTTTATGTACAACACGGCTCAGATAACCTTTCTTGTTTGTGTTTGTTTGATTATAAATTGCCAATAAAAGTAACATGATGAAGTTTTGTCAGATAATGTCCTTTCAGTTTGGTTCCTTGTCTGTTTGCTTGATTTGTAATTTAGATTTGTTGCTTCTGAACTAAACATTGAAAGAATTTTCAAGGACAGATCAAAAGATGCAACTTTTCATCTCTCGTTGACTGTAAGTGGACACTTTCAGGGAGTCACTTTATACAGTCTATAGAATCACTTTTCTTACAGTCTGGAATTATGATTAGACTGTGGTGTAGATAAAAGCACAGTAAGTTAGATAGTCTAACTGCTGGGGTTTTTTAAAAAACCAAAACATTAGAATGTACATAACTTTACTGAGATTGAAGATACTTTATTCTTTTCAGACAGTTCATCTTATATTACAAAAATCTTTAGAGGTCATCTCGAACTCCAAAACCTGGTCCTTTGGGTGGTTCAGTCAGGGAAGTAAGGCCACCAGCTGGCTCACAAGAAAAACGTCCACTCCTGAAAAACAAAAGCAGTTTATTCATTGCTAATATTGATAACAACTCAGATTCTGTTTAATCATTGGATAGAAGACAGTCACAAATCTGACTTAAGGATGAAGCCACTATTTTTTGTTTTGTTCTTCCCATTCAACCATCAGAAAAAGTGTGATGTAGCTGTTAACTTCCCATTCAACCTTCAGAAAAAGTGTGATGTAGCTGTTAAAGTGAAAGGATTCCAAATCCAAGTAGTGACAAAAAAAATTCATAACTGAAATGCAAGCTAGGACCACTTGTTTTCTTTTATATTCACGTATAGGTTTGCCAGGCACCATCAAATTTTATCAATCACAGTTTTTTTATAGGTGCTTCCCTGTGTTTTTTTGAAACTGTAACTGTTTTAAAATTACTGTTCTTGTATTCAAAACATCTTTACAGAAACAATAGGAATAGGTAACACCCGTGTTTATTAATTTCCCCACTGACACAAACTTGGTGGGCTAACAAAGAACAGCGGGAAGTAACAGAAAAGTTCAGCAGTCTCTAGCCAACTTACAATCTTTGGGTTTTATCAGAAATCAGAAAAAACCAACAAACCAGCCAACCAACAGGAATTTGTTGGTTTAAATGATCTAGACAAAAATTCCAACAGGTGACATCATTCACCTATTAAGTACTAAGACAAATCAGAATTCATGTTTGCACATTCCATGTTCCTCTGGTCAGTCATCAAGAACATGCAAATTCTCAGTTCTTTCCAGTTTGTTTTGGCTTTGAATGCATGCACTTCTGTTCAGTAAATTAAGGAATGCTTTTTAGCTGTAGGCTGTGAACTCAAATCGCTGGAAAAATAATTTAGTTTCTCAGAAGAATCACCCTTTGTGTAGGTGACCAATACTAAAATTTATAAATACAGGCAATTCTATATTATAGCTTATTATAAAGATAGCATACCTTGGGCCTGGTTTGGGAACTTTGCCAGCCTTTAGCTCATCAATTATGTCTTCAATATCTTTGGGTGTCAAATCTTCCTGTAAAACAAAAAATTAAATCATTGACAAAACTGAGTCATCAGTTACTCAAAATGCAGCAACTTCAAATTTATCAGATCAGCGTGACTCTAGCACAGGTAATTTTCATCCTATCCATTAACACACACAGTAGTTTAAAGAATGAGGAAAACAGAAAAGTTTACTGTCATTTTAATGTTGAGACTTTATTTCATGTGTAGTTGCAGAAATCTGTTAAAACAAACAATGTTGATGCAGGCCAAGGGTTTGTGTTTTCAGCTTCCTGATATTAGGGAGCTGGTCTCTGCCTACCCACTACACATATGCCATGACACATAATATGTCATGCAGAATGGTGTTGGCTGCAGCAAAAAAAAATTTGGGTACAGTTCAAGACAGCACTTACTGAATTAGTCCATACTTTCTAACAGACTGCTTTAAAATGCTTTCAAAAGCTTATCAAATACCTATTTAAAAATTCCAGATTTACAGGCAGACCACAAGCAGAAAAATGCATCCTAGACAGTGACTGAAATGAAAAATACACTGATACAAATGAAGTGTTCTAGCAAGAGGCCAAGAAACTAAAAGATGCTGTAGGAAATGAGTTCTTCCTGTTAATAGGAATTGGAAAACTGACCACAACTTCACAGTCTGGAACAACTGGAAAATACAGGTAAGCCAGCAAAGAAGTTAAATCTTTTAAAAGGGAATGCAGTACTTACATAGTAATTGTCATTGATTTGTACCATTGGTGCATTCACACAAGCACCTAAACATTCCACTTCTATCAGCGTGAAGAGTTTATCAGGTGTTGTTTCCCCAACTTTAATACCTAAACCAATAAATTAATTAGGCTCAGCAATGGTTATGAACAAGAGTAATAAAGCATGAATCATTGCATTACTTGTAGTTGGGCCTTAAAAGCATTTGCAAAGTTAAACCCCCTTAAATGACTCCAAAATTATTCCATTAAACAGAAGTTTCTAATAAACCGTTAAGTCAATTTTCAGCTACATTTTTGAGACCTTGTTTACAGGTATGAATCATTGAAAAATAACCATGAAATGACAATTCTAAGAAACACAACAGATCTACTCAAGAACATTTTTAGTAATCAGTACAATAAAATGGAAAAATAGGGACACACAGCTTTTACGTGCTGATAGGAAATGCAGTAATATACAGTGTTGAATATTCCCAAATTAACCAACATCCAAACATTGTTAGCTACAAACTGATAAACAACTTGCAAGTTTTTACACAAAAGATGATTTACTGAACCGTATACATACTTAGCATCCATGGCATGTTACTGTTCTACTGCTAGAGATACAGACCTTCCCCAGAGGTGAGTTAGTCCAAGTAACATCTCAAGAGTCTAATTTCTACAAAATACTCCATGGAAGGAAGAATACTGAAAAGCTGTTTTCCTCCATTTAGGAAGGAGTTGGAAATAATGGAAGTTGTAAGTAAGGCCTGTCTCAGTAGAAACCACAGAATCATTCTTACTGCTTTGATTTCTCAAGCTGAGAGTTTCAGTAGAAATTAAGCTATCTATGCAGTAACAAGACATTTCATCTAAATATGCTTTTTTCAGACAAAAGAGTATATGAAATAACAGATAATTGGCAGCTGTTCTGTAGCTCTTATCACCCACTCTTAGAAAAAGTTAACACAGCTTTTTGTAAAGGGGAAGAGTTGTTAGTTGCTGATCTTACCCTCTCTTCTCCCTATAACCACCCAAAAAGGAGGAAAAAAACCCAACCTACAAACAAAACCCCTGAGTACTCCTTGCATCCCATGATGCACCATTCTCAATTGACTTTTCCCATGGAAAATTCAAAAATTATGTTAACATCACGTTATCATCCAGAGGGACCTTGACAAGACAAAGAGGTGGGTCCGTGTGAACTTTATGAAGCTGAACAAGGCCCATTTTCCACGATATCAATAATTTTACTTCAGTATCATTAAACAAAGGTAAAAAAATATAAGAAGTAAATTAGAAATTTGCGTCATACCAAGTTTCTTCTTAATGGCTTCTAAAATGCTGTCAGAGTCTCGCAGCATGCATGGCGTGGTGGTGCAGACCTGGATGTGGTATTTCCCAACAGGTTTGCGATTGTACATGGTGTAGAAGGTTGCTACTTCATAGACTCTCATGGGAGGCATGTCTAAAACTTCAGCGACCTGTGACAGGCGAAACCACGCTATATTGAATTCTCAGAGGGCAGCAGTAAAGGCATTTAGCAAACCATTTCAGTGAAGGCACCTGTCCTGTCTGCAGTAACAGGTAAGTAGGAGGGTGGGGGTGGGTATCAAAGGACAAATGTATTCCAAGTGCCAAGACTGGACACCTGAGTTCTCCGACTGGCATCACCCTGCTTGAGCACAAACTCCGCTAAGCTGTGGATCAGCACAGCGAGGAGCTGAGTCAGCTCCCCTCCAGCATCTCTTGTCAGACACAAGGGGATGTGAGGAGTCAGCTGGGTTTGGCCTTTCCTTGTCAGCTCCAGCTCACACTGCACTTGGGCTGTGTCAGTGAACCAACCTGTACAAGCCTGCTCACACTAATCCATGGAAGCCTTTTGGTAAGGAATACTTGTAAGCTGGTACTGTGCTTATCTAATTCACACAGAGCAGGTCTCCCTCGGGTTCTGTGACACACCAGGGCTACATCTGCAGATTCCTGTCTCAGCTAATAAGTAGGGAGTGGAGTATGATCTCCATGGAGCCAGTTCTAGTGCAAGTATCCCTGATCTCATTAACATGGAACCCTGGCAAACTGCTCAAGTTGAGAACTGGCTCTGGTTTCAATAGTGTAACTGTTTTACGTTCCAGTTTCTCTAGCAGGCAAATAACAAATCATGGAAAATACTTGTTCTCTTAAAAGCCTTAAGATCGTTTTAAACGTAGTATCAATCTCAAACTTAAAAAAACTAATATACACTGCCAGAATTAATGGAGCTTTGAGGCTTTATGTTATGCTGTAGAAACTGTAGCAGACATAAATTGCCTTTCTTTAAATGCTCATTCACCTCCTTCAATCATTCCTCTAATGCTCACAATCTTCACCTTAAATTGAATTTAAAACTTTACACTTTAAAATTGATGGTATGCCAGATGGTAACACATAGTACAACAGATTTATTCATATGAATATAAACCAGATTTTTTTATTTCTTGGTATTTGGTTACTGTCATGCAGCCTCTCACTTTAGAGCAGCGTAGTTATTTGCCTGGTTATTTTGAAACAATTTAATAATTAACCTGACAAGTCTTCCGGGCACTTGCTGTGAGGTTACTCAACACTCCTGACATCTACTACACTAACACTGCTCTGCAGAGTCCTTACAGATCTAGAGATTAAGTATAATCCAGGCAATGTGTGAAATTCCATTTATCTGGGAGCAAGAAAACTCCACTGACATTACCTTTTTTTCTTCCCCCACATTCAGCAGTGAACAAAATCAAGTCTCTGCCCCTAATTCTATGATCGCTCTGGGAGAAGAGCCTATCTGAATAGGTTTTACCTAATTTTTTATTTGTTCTGCCTGTAGTTTTTAGCAATGGGCTGATATTATATAAACAGAGCCCTGAGTTTTTCTGCGTTAGTTTTCCCTTGTAATTTTAAAAATGTAGTCTCATAGGGAATTCTCACAATTCTGCACACCACATATAAATTCCCATGTTAGTAAGCTTTCATTAATTAATGTTAATATTCTAGTAAGATATTGAAAGAAAACAATAAAATCATGCTTGAAAGAAAATCAAGTACTAAATACCTTGTTCATAGCTGATATGGGCAGCCATCCATGCTGTCTTTGGGCCAAATCCAGTACTGCCATGACAGCTGCAGACTTGTGTCCCTCTGGGTAGTTGTTTATGATCGCTTCTATTCGCTTGTTAAAGGGAAAGAAGGAAAACAAATCAGTACTGCTCTAAACACAAAGTCTGTGTATTGAACTTTTTTTTTTTGTCTACATACCTTTAGGTTTTCAGGTGTGAACTCAAATGGAGTATTTGGATTGTTTTCAGGACTATCTCTATGCTTCAGGAAAAGAAGAAAAATGTGTAAAAATGGGTTATTAGAAAATTATTCAGGACACATTTACTGCTGTAAAATACCTTCTCATTACACAGTTGCAGTTGAGCTGCTTGAATAAAAACTATGTATTCCACATAAAAATGTCATAGTACTAAAGTGATTACATATATTTGGGAAAGTTATCAAAAATATTGATATTGATCTTAAAAATCATAACCTATTCCCATTACTTCCTATTAAAGAAATTATTTACTGAGAAATACATGAAATTATATATTGAGAAAATGTATGGTGTTATTAAAATACGTATTTTTTACACTGTTAATACAGTTTGATAATTATGTTCAAATTTACAATAGGAAGAGTAAGAACGCTCTGGTTAATACCTTAATAAACAAGAGACTAAAACAACAGTTCATTTTTCCCTTTACCATGAAACATTAATTTTAAAAAAGCTCCACAATTCATCAAGAAGTTTGCTGTAGAATTAAAACATTTGCACATTCAAACACATTATTAATCCATTTCAATATATTATTGTGATTTGTAATGGATTTCAACATTTTCATTTTATATACAATTCAGAATCAAAATGCAAGAAGCAGAATTTTGAATTAGTATTTCCAAAATAAGATATTCTAACAAGTTATTTTTAAGGTGGTCTTCTAGGGAAACATCAAATTTTCATTATTTCTTCTATATTCAGAAAATGCAAATTTGGAGGTCTTGAAAAAAGTAACATTTTCCTGTAGTCAAATCTTAGTTCTAACTAAAATCCTTTTCCACCAGAAAATGTTCCTGCACAGAATTTTTAGCTGTCTCTAAGCAGCTCGTTTGGGTTTCCTTTAAATACCTATAGCTAAGTTTAACTTCATACAGTTTTCAAATTGAGGAAATTTCAAATCAAAGGGAAAGTTTGTGGGAAAATACAAGCTATACCTGAGGCTTGATGTTAAAAGTAATCCACAACTAGCCAATAATAAAAGCTTTAGAAGTGTATTTAGAATAAAGAAGCCCCCTTGACTGACATCCACCTGGATCATTTCCTCCAGCAACGGAGGGTGATTTTGCAGTTGCCACACTACACCCTCCTTACAAAGCAGCAAAGGATTTAATGAAAACCTCAGCATTGCCAGAACACCTGCATACTGAAGTGAAGTATGTATCACCAGTGAAGAACTTAGAACATGTGTGGTCCACAGCTATTCTCAGATTTAGAAATTTTAATATGGAAATATTGCAAGGGAAATACTTCAATTACATCTGTTGGTCTGTCCAGGGATTGCCTTTGCTTATCCTGTCTATATCCCAAAGCTGACAATATGACTGCCACCATCAGTCTGAAGCATTGTGCCCTCACCACAGTTTCATATCCAGTATAAAACTACCCTGGATAAATAGTTCACCAAGGACGACTTTCCTATAAGAACAGGAATTACAGAAAGATGAATGATGCCCTTTGAACACACTAATATTTTATTTAGTGTTAATTTCTTGCTTATTGTGTGGTTTACAACATAAAAGACCTTTTAGGAACACAATTCCCATTATTTTGCACTGACCCTTCTAGATAAAGGATTTGATGACCCATATTTAGTCTTGGTGAGTGTTTTCTACCAATGTTATTGGTAGAAAAAGAGTAAAAAAAGCTCTCAAAAAGAGGCTTATGGAGAGAAGACTGACTGGAAATACTGTACAACTTTTATTATTTTTTCCCTTACAAACCTTTCCATGTCTCAGCTGCACAGATCAATTCCACAATTCATGGTATTTCCAAAACTTAGCTTTTCCTTCTCAAATCTGCAAGCCTATTTTGCTATTATTTTGCCTTCCATAGCTATGTGATAGTTAGCAATTGTACTTTGTTTTTGGCAAATGCTTTTGCAAATAAATGTATTTGATTTATACAAATTTCCCTCTTTGTCTGGAGCAGCTGTTCTTTTCAGTGTATCATCTCTAAACAGATATCCTTAAATGCCCTACATGTAAAGAGGAAAAATAAAGACTTTATACTGGAAAATACAGGTGTAGCTGTAGCAAGGTTTCATGATACATTGTAAAGGCTATAGCAGAGGTGAGCAATAAATAAGTCATGCCACCTTTTATATATTCCCTTTTCCTGAAAGGGCTTCATATGGAAAGTTTGATAGTTTTCATCAAGAGCTTACACAGTTCTAGGACTCCTGAGCAGTTAGGAATTTATATGTTCTCTAGTCTTATATTTGTCTGACAATGTGCCATTTATCTGATACTCGCATACACTGACATGCTCCTAAATGACATGGGTGCATTTCCATGGTTTTTCAGGATACAGATTGTAGAGAGCAAGATCAGAAATAAGAACACAGTGCTGGAAAGAGTACTATTTTAAATTACAGAGTGGTTGAAGTTGGAAGGAACCTCTGGAAGTCATCTGGGTCAAACTCCCCTGCTGAAGCAGGGACACCCAGAGCTGCTTGCCCAGTACTGTGTCCAGATGGCTTCTTCTGAATCTATCCAATAACGGAGACTCCACAACCTCTGTGGGCAACCTGTGCCAGTGCTCTGTCACCCTCATAGTGAAAAAGTGTTTCCTGATGTTCTCTGAGGTCACTGCCTCTGGCCTTGTCACCTGGCACCACTGAAATGAGCCTGGCTCTGTCCTCCTTGCACCCTCCCCCCATGTAAGTCTTTTCCCAAGTCTCTTCTCATGCTCCCCCATGCATGAGAAGAGTCATAAGTGAAGTTTTCATTCCACTCATACGTTGATTTTATCGCATTTATTCCCAAAGTCATAAGTGAAGTTTTCATTCCACTCATACGTTGATTTTATCGCATTTATATTGCAGAAACAGAGCCTATTTAAGTAGGAACACCTTCACTGCAAAGGCTACCCAGCCACAGATGCCAGTGCACTCCCATGGAAGCCACTAAGGCTGCTCAATGGTCACCTCATATTCCTTTTGCTACACCGACCTGGGCCATTTTATTATTATGCTTTCTTTTTTCCCAGTGATCCAATCATCTGTCTTTCTGAAACAGAAAATTACTACAGAGTACTGAAGAATTACAACAGAATAGTTAGAATAATTTAGTTTCCATGTATACTGCAGAAACACTGGCTTGCAACTTGACCTATGCCCTATGGTAAACACCAGTCCAAAGCACTGTAAACCAAAATGAGAGAACTGGGTGGTCTGCAGGGGCGATGTTTAGGGCAACAACCTGTTCAGAATCCATATCAAATCAGCACTGAAAAAACATGCATTACTTCTCCTCTACAGGGAAAGTACCCTACATTCTCTACTCCAACAGAACTCTAAGATATAAACCCCTCTTTAAGAATGGTGGAAGTGGTCTCAAACACAAGTATCTCACGGACCAACTTCACAAGTAACTAAAACTCAAATACAGCAATTCTTCAGCCTTTGGTGCTGAACCCCCTGTGCAGCCCTATGACAAAGGCCACATCAGGGCTGTCGATGTGTTAAGGAAACTCAGTCCATGTACTGAAAACACTAAAGTACAAGAGCTAAGTTTTAGCTGATAAGAAGGCTAAAATCAGGTAAAAGTCAAGTATAAAGAATGCATGTTTCAATGAAGAAAGGTAATCATAATAAATGTGTCTGGAATCAGGCCTTCCCTAGCCATCAGAATGTAGAGATTTGGAGCATCACACTTAGATTTCTATGGGCAAACAATCTGCCTAATTTTGTACTTGATATCCTCTCACTGGAAGTGTAATGTAGCTGCCTGTGATGGCACTTAGAGCCTTTCTCTCAATCATTAAATTCAACTTTCTGGGTGTTTCAGAATACAAAGGTATTTCAGCAGAAGTTCTCTTATGTCTTTGTGTTTCTGCTAATATGTAACATGTTTGCAAAGGGAAGCACAGCCATGCAAATCAGAAATGCCTTTTAATACTAGATTTTATGACAACCAGGTCCCTTGATAGCTTGTCCTCTGCTGTTACAACACAAATACACTGTATGCATTTACCTTCCTCACGTACAGATTTTATACATGAAAAGTGCAAGAAGCAGCAGCAATAAGCTTTGTAAAACAAACCCATGACACTTGTGTGTAAACTGACATACTAAGACAACCACCATAACAGGTTTGAATTATTCTCAGTCCTGCACAAGCAGTTTTTAAACACACTTTTGACACTTCTGCTTGTAATTAAAAAAAACAAAAACAACCCTTTAAATTTTTTTTTCCTCTACAGAAATCCAGGGGAAGTCCAATTTTCTGACTGTATTTGCATATGAACACCTGGTGTTGATGAAAAGAATGTCTTTGTCTCAACCCAGCAGGACAAATTTCCCTTGAAATATGCCATTTCAAGTAGCATCTGTAATTCAGTTAGGGCAAACAATTAAACACACATACAGTGACATCCAACTGTCTTCTTCCCATTACCTTTTACTTCAGAGAAGAACAAATATTACCTTATCAAAAAACAACAGCTGATAA
Source organism: Onychostruthus taczanowskii (assembly GCF_017590055.1). Taxonomy (NCBI): domain Eukaryota; kingdom Metazoa; phylum Chordata; class Aves; order Passeriformes; family Passeridae; genus Onychostruthus; species Onychostruthus taczanowskii. Next base: position 6,293,770 of record NW_024498795.1, read on the forward strand.
AAAAAACCAACAAGGAAAAAACCAAACCCACATAGAACCAAGCTCTTATGCTCCTTTAGCAAAAACTCTGCTGCGGAATAAGTCATCAGTGATGCTATAAAATAAACATCTGCAAAGCACTCTGCTTTTCTACTTGCCTTTCTTTGTTACCAGGCTCCCCCCTCCAGCAAATAATTTTAACAATTACATAGATCTTGAATTGACAAAGCTATCTAGCTTCAAATGTCAGATATAACAGCCAAAGGTGCCATTAGGGTGCCAAAGACATCTTTTGCCTGTCTTCACCAACCTCCAACTACCCTTGAAGTTTCCTAAACTTGCCAGATTACAGCATTTCCTCTATTCCTTGAACACCAGCTCTCACCCTGTAAATCACCAATTCCTGCTCAGATTTCTGGAAAAGTACACAAAGCATATAATACTGAGATCCTATTAACTTCATTTTATGGTTAAAGCTGTAGAGACAGCTGCAGAAAGGAAATAACAACAACGTGTCCAAAAATCCTGAGCACCTGTTTTCAACAGTGGTCAACTCTCTAGTAAAGGGCTGATTTTTACCAAGTGTTGGGAAAATGCCAAATTATTCAGCTGGTAAACTGCAGACCAGCTAAAGCTCTGAATGGAGCAGAATGGGAGAAAATGCACACTCTGTTGAGATGCTTCAGGTTCTCTTCAGAGGTAGACAGACAACACAGCTGCTTTACACACTTAAATTCAAGGGCTTTTTACTTTTTGCAATTACTACTACTGTTTATGCCTTTTATGACAGTGCTTAATGGCCTCAATTACAACTCATTGTACAACTTGCTCTATCACACAGAACATGAACAAGAACTGTACTTTTCAACTCCTGTAAACACAGCTAGGACCTGAGCCCATGGGTAATTCTGCAGCAAATTTCAGAAAGCAAGAAACTGCACCTGCAAAAAGTTTAATGAGATTGAATTACAAACTCAAATAAATAAAGGAAATAAGAACTGGTTTATAATGAAATAAAGTTTAAGCAAATCTCATCTGCAATCACATACAAATTACGGAGCATTTTCACTATATAAGGCAAGAAACACAAGAGACAAAAACTAAAATAAAATATAAAATAAAACTCCATTACAACTCTAATAGAAGGTTCTACATAAAAAACCCTCTTCTTTATAAATGCCAGTAGGTTTCTATAGCAAAGTTCTGCCCATCAGAAGCTTTTAGGCAGATTTGGAACAGCACATGCCAAACTCTTCTGACCCATCCCCCTTAGAGTAAAGCAGATTATTTACCACAAATAAGGCTCCAGTGGCATTGCGCTCTGCTGTTCCATGCAAGTATCGGATCTGTCTTGCCTACAAGCAAAGTACAGTGTTAACAATGCACATACTGCTAGTGGCTGCTTTCAGAACCAGCCTGATTTCCATTCTAATTGTAAGCCATCAATTCTACTGCTATCACTAATCATTTAAAATAAGTCAAGAAGATATTATTGAGTACTATTAGGAGAGCAAATCTCTCGACTCCTGCCTTGACCAGCTGAAACAATGCAGAAATTAAAGGACTGAACTCTGCTACTGCTTAATTAAAGTGCCTCGAACACAAATTCTCATCCAACATTTAATGAAGAATTTCCCAATTTGTGACTTTACATAGCATCTGATATAAACTCTGCAGAAACCATTACTGCTACTGAAGTTCTCCAGTAAGCATTTGCATGCTTCTTCAGCTTTTATCAAAGGAAATGCTGAGAACTCTTTTGTGTTTACATTTGCACAGGAGGGCAAATGTAAACACAAAGCTGAAGAATGAACAGAACACAGACCCATACGCAAGTTCTGTTCAACTCTTCTCTGTACTCTCTGACATGCCAGAACAAATCAAGATTTCTAGATTCTGGCCGGTATTAGTAAGATTCTATAATTTTACCCCAAGTATTTAGTCTATTAAAAATTATTTTTATATTAAATTGCATTTATTTTTATACTTAACTCTTGAGCAATTTTGAGCTTTCTTAAAGTAGAATCACAGAACGGTTTAGGGTGGAAGGGACCTAAAGATCATGTCTTTCCAATCCCCTGCCATGGGCGGGGGCACCTTCCACCAGACCAGGCTGCTCAGAGTCCCATCCAACCCGGCCCCGAACGCTCCCAGGGATGGGACAGGTCACATGACAGGGACAGGCTGCCACCATCCAGTGACACTACACTGCGGGCGCACCTGCGTGACCCGCTGCTAGAAAGACTGAGCCGACCAGGCCGTCTTTGCAGAAGAGCGGGGACAGCGGGTCCGCGGTCCACAGACCGGGATTCCAGGCACCGACCACCCTCAGGCCCCCTTCCCCCGCCCCGCCGCGGCCTCCCGGCTGGCCCGCGGCCTCTCCGACTCCCGGCCGGCGGTGGCACGGAGCCCTTACCGAGCGTGCGGCCGCGGCGCGCAGGGCAGCGCACAGGAGCATGGCGGCGGCGGCGGCGATCCCCGCTCCCGCTGCTCTTCCTTGTCCCGATCCCTCTCCTTGAGGCCCGGGCTCGCCCTCCGCCGCGCCGCGCCAAGGAGACGCGCAGCGCGCATGCGCCGGGGCGCGCCCGCAGCGCGCGTGCCCGCTCTGGAAGCGGAGGCTGTCCCGGCTGTCCCGGCCCGCCGAAACGGGCCTGGGCCGCCAGGAAACCCGCCTCAGGGGTGCCTGGGGGTGTCCGCGGGAGTTCCAGCCTCTCGTGGCGCGCACCAGCCTGGAGAAAACAGATTCCTTCGGAAACAAGAGCTGTAACAGCGGAAAATGGCAGGGAACTAGTGAGGGTTTTTTCAGCCCTGTGTGTCCTACCTTCCTACCCACTTGTTTGGGGTTTTAATATTTGGACTGCTTGCACCTATGTTTTGTCCTCCTTTAGGAGAAACAATAAACGCTGATTGTAAGGATTCTCGTATGACACCATAATCCAAGTGCTGGAACACAGAATCACAGAATGGTTTGGGTTGGAAAGGAGCTTAAACATCATCTGGTTCCAGCCCCTGACATGGGCAAGGACACCTCCCACTGGGGCAGGCTGCTCGGAGCCCCATCCAGCTGGGCTGGAGCACAGGTGGGAATGACGCATCCGCAATTTATCTGGGCTAGATGTGAGTAACAGGCGCTTCCTTAGGTGCAGCTGGTTCTTAGGAGCGTGGCTCACAGGTCCATCCTTGTGCAGAGCCTTGATCGTTCAGGCTTCGTGATGAGGAGTGCAAATGTACCCTTTTCACTGTCAAATAAATTCACGTTTTTCGAATAGCAGCCAAGGAGGAAGTCTTTTATTCCAATGAGTACTCAGCATTCCAGATTGGCAAAGCATGGCCTGATGTTCCAGCATCTCTTACCGTATTCTCCTTCTGTCTGAGGAGGAATCTCCCCTGTAGTCCTCACCTATTTACCCTGGCTTTCAGTGGGGCAGCCTTATTAATTTTGTGAATTTCATACTGAAAATCTATCCACGCGCATTTTATTTTTTTACTAAAACTCTGATGATTTGCGAGTTGACACTGAGTATCAATTACTTTTAATAAGTACACAGCAGAACAAAAATTCAGCTTTCCTTACAGTGTTTTCCTTCATCCAAAGCATTAACTTCTTTTTCACCTGCTTACTTATGTTGAGAGACCCTCTTTTGTTTTGTATAAACTTTTAAAAAGGCAGGATTAACTACGCTACGGCAAACTGAATTGTATTAAAAAGATTTCATGATTATGGTATGAATTTTTACTGATGAAATGATCCATCAGGGCACTTGCTGGGACAAAAGGCCAGGTTACCGAGAACCACGGTGGCCAGGCCGTGTAAGTGCACCTGAAAAAGGAAAGGTTTCCTGTAAAGAAACTTGTGTGTATGGGAGACAAGTGCCATTGTCCATCTCAACAGACAGCTCTAGGGAAAACCCAAAACACTAAACATTGCATGTATTAGGACATTTTAAGATATTTATATACCTACAGGGATATGTACATATGTGCACAAATATGCTTGGGAGCTGTTGGTGTAATTTATGTCCTTTTAGCAGAATACTTTTCATTTGCACTGGGGATCAGGAAGGATGTGGTACTAGCTCTGACTAGATTACTGCCCTTTACATTGGGGTTCACTGTAGTCAGTGGTTGTGTTCCTGCTGCTTATTCATCATTTCCTCAATGCTGACAGATATCATCAGCATTTGTAATTTACGTTCTGCTACCAGTATTTGATATTTTCATTGATTTGTTTTTACTGTTTACTTGCTCATAAACCTAATTTTTTCACTTGCAATCAAATAATTAATTTCTGTGTTGTTGTATTTCTTTATTAGTATGCATTATGCACAATAATTGCTTTCAGGCTTTTGACTTAAATGTAAATAATAGTAGGGATATTTAATGGCTGTTACATTACTCTCCATTTTGAAATACAAAAATAAACAAAACAGCTTTCATTAATCTTTAATCCATTATTCATGTATACATGTGCAGGCATTCACTGTATATTTTCTGACATTCAAAAGTAGTATTTTCAGCCACAGCAGTACAAGTAATATTAACCAATCATACCTGAAAATGTTAGCTTTCTATTATTTTAGAATCATAGAATCTTAGCATGGTTAGAAGAGACCTTGATCATCTAGTTCTAACCCCCCTTCAATGAGCAGAAACACCTTTCACTTGGCTGGGTTGCTCAGAGCCCCATCCAACCTGGCCTGGAACACCTCCAGGGGTGGGGAATCCACAAATACATGCTCTAACATTAAGTAATATAAATAGTATGTAATTTTCAGTGTGGGGACTGTGAATGCTGGCAAGCCATTTGAAGAGATTCTTTTCAAAGCAAGTCATCTGGAGAGAACCTAAAATCTATCAAATGGCATCAGAGGCTTTTTATCCCAATAAATACCTAATGAGCTCTGCTGTCAACTATATTTTCTCAAAAGAGAAAAAAATAAAGGGTATTAAGATCTATTTGGTCTTTCAAAAAAATTTTTTTTTTTAAACATTAGTATGTTTGTATTTAACCAGTACAGAGATCTATTTTAGGAAGTGTCAAAACACAGGGGACAAACACAAGAGATCATATTAAATAATTAAGACCATAAAACATTGGAAAACAAAATATTCTCAGTTCCAATCTCCATTCTGCTGTGCCTTACTGAAAACTGACCATTATACCCAGGAGTGTTTCAGATTAAAACTTTGATAGATCAGCTTTAATTAATAAAAAAATTATACGTACTAAGAGAAAAATTAGTGTAAAATATGACCTGAGACCCATTTCTGTAAGCAGAGGCAAATTGCCTGTTTGCTTAACACACTCACCCAAGAACTGTAAAAATTTAAATGGGTATTTATTAGCATTACAGAAGAACTTCTCCAACAAAAGATGGCTGTATGGGTAGTGTAGAGATTGCACATGGAACCACTTCCACAGAACATTTTTCTGTAGAGAAATAACTACAAGAGGAGAGAGACTGAAAAGAAAATGAGAAGGCACATAGAACATGGAATAAAAACAACGCACAATTACTTTTGTTAACTATTTGCCCAAAGGCACTGTGCACTTTTACAAGTCCTTTGAAATTGTATTTGGGCTTTCTACAAATGCAGTTGTTTCAATATACTGTAGCAGTTTAACTTTTATGTGAAAGTACATTTCATATTATGTATAAAGGGTAAATGCACTTAAAGTTTAAAAATAATCCTAATTTAAGCCACTACTCAGATTATTTAGAAATATGTAATGATAATTTAAATGTGCCCATACAGATAGATAGTTGTGCTGGGAACAAAATAATCATAGTATGTAATTAAAACTTTGTTACCCAAAGATGAAGATTTCTTTTAGAATGTAATGAGGAATTACTGAATTTATTTTACAGGTAGAAGAATGTGAGGAAAATATGTATTGACCCCCAGTAAACCACAAGAAGTCACCAAGAGCTGGAAAAGAGCACAAGCTCACCAATTCTGTGGGCATCCTATTCCATGGGCTGTGTTTCTCTCCTAATCTGAGAGAAATTCAGTTCATAGTGATCAGACATTCATAATCCCTGCTTTGCAGCATAGGAAGGGCACTAGGAACAAATTCTTCTAAATGACTAGAGAGGAATGGGGAGGGAAATACATTCACATACTTATCATTAGACACTTAAATGCCCAGGCTAGGGACCTGCACTCTTTCTGGAGTTAGCTGACCCCTGTGCTCCCTGTGTACAGAGCCTGCAGAGCTACTTTCCTAAATTAGTCTCCCAAGTCAGCAAAAGCTGTAAGGAAGAACATCTTCCAAGTAATGTACACAATTTAATTTTAATTCTTACATTGCTTCTGTATTCAAGCCAAATATTAATTTAAGATGAAGAATGTTTTGATGTGTAAATAAACTGATGTTAGAGACATTGCTTCTGTCTTCGACAAGGCTATGACAGGCTGGTGTGGCTTCCATTGGCATCTCACTTTTTCATGTTAATAATCTGTGAAGTTGAAACACCATTCAGAAAAGGTATCAGCCTCTCTTTGCAGCAGCTTTGAACTTTCTTTATTCAAAAGGGCAACGAGAACTATAATTAGGTACAGCTAGCTGTCATTATATAGCTCATTTATTATTTATATCTTCCTCCCACAGTGCCTGTGAACCTCACATCTTGTTGGCAGAGATAGGAGTCTGAATGTTGCTTTCACAGGCTCCAAGCAACACTGTAGTCCCTGTGGCATGGCCCTGGATTAGTAATCTGGGTTTCAGGGTGCTGACCTAATGGAGGCAGTGATGTTGCAGCCTGTAGCATCCCATGCTCAGGATTTACTGAGGCAATCTCTCTCCACCTTTCAGGCAAGCAATCAAGATGAACCCTCCTGTAGACAGCTGCTCCCTGCATGTACTCTAATTCTTGTCAATCCCTCACTGAGGTCTCTCCCCACCTCAGGATGGGTAAATGATTGTTTTGATGTTTTGTGATTTATTGTATTACCAGGTTCTGAAAGGTATCTGGGAGATGGGAGAACAGTTAACTCTAATTTTCAGTGGAGACAAATACAGGAAGACCATAATTGGATGGGGTTTTAGGCAGTTTTCTTTTAAGCTTCTGATGGCCAGTAACACACTGTCTTTTTACAAAAACCCTGCATGACCAGAATGGTGACAGCTTTAGTAACAAGTTGCATTGCTTTGTCATGGTCTTTAAGAACAAGTTTCCTCTTTTCTGCAGTATGCGGATTATTCTTTCTGGGATGCCTTCTTCCCAAATCCTTCTCCATGTAGGACTAGCAGATGGAAAAGCAAGAACTTGAGAACAGCCTGGTGGGTATTGAGTGGGTGAGGTTAAAGTAAAAATCAGTTGAATTGCCAAAATAGATTTGAAATTTCTGTGGAGCTTTTTCCGTGCACATTCCCCCCCCCCCACCCCAAATTTTCAAAAGAATAAATAAAGATTAAGACTACCAGTTGTTTTAGAAAGAGGGCAGTGCAGAAAAGGAAAACCAGTGACCTACTTAAAGAGAAATTAAAATGCATTACACCTCTTGGGGTTGAGGTTACAAAAAATAGTAACAAAAAAATGCAACACAATGAATATGTGCATGAAAGGAGACAACATCTTCATTTTACCCCTAAAGGCAGCAAAATTCTACCAGGAATTAATTTGACTGCTGGTCAAATTATTAATATGCAGTTGTTGTTATTATTATGCAGTTTAAAGGGCTATTTTTACTTTCCCTAGTAAGACTTCTAGAGCACTGACTTTCTAATGCATTAGTATCTTGTATAAAATCAAATGCTGCTTGTTCTGCCAGGTATCCTAGGGCGCAGTAAGTCTCTGCCCTCCTTGTCTACTATCCTGTCTATTATAATAATTATACTGCATTATAGTAACTCTTTCTCCTGAGTGATTACAAAGACACCATCCTAGATGACCAGAAGCTGTTTTTCATTTGTCCTTTAATGTTTGATCTGTTCACCTTGGATGGTCATGGCAGGACTTTATGCTTCTGTTGGTACAGCTCTCGCTATCACCAGGTCAGATCTGCCTTTCCTTTGCATCAAAGTGGATCCTCAGGGAAGGAATCTATTTTACCTAATGTAAACCAAAACATGCATTCCTACTCAGACCTACCTTCACAGCTCTATGGATAATAATTACAAACACAGGAATTAAGTTTGTCTTATATCCAAAGTCTGGAGAGTAATTAAGTGTGTTGGGAACAGACGTGCTGATTTGATACCGTAGTGATTTGTTAGAAACCAGCTGTTCCACACTTTTGATACCTGTGGTGAAACAAATCACTGCCAAGCTGAGAGGAGCATCCTGGTGCACAGATCCTGCTTGCAACACGAGAGCCTGCCACAGCTGTGTCCCCTACACACTCACACCTTTCTGGGACCCAGCACCCAGCCTGGGTGCCAGCAGCGTGACTGCCAGAGCCTGGGCCCAGCTTTCTCATGAAAACTGATACAGTGATATGTGCTCACACTGCAGAGTGTGAGAAGAGACAGAGGAGAGTTCCAGACCCAAAAACACATATGCTCTTACTCCTCTGCAGCATGCTATTCCTGCCATGATAGATAGTGAGATTTCAAATTTCCCATTTGTCTTCCTCTTCTGACCATGTTCCTAAGAAATTAATTTCATCCTTTCTTTTAGTTTCTGTTGCCCACTCATCACACTGTCTTTAATCATTGTCAGTCCTTCCAGTCACTCTTCTTTGGGTTGTCTTCTTCACAGATCCAGGCATGATTTAACCACTCCTATCTTCAAATAGTGCCTTTGAAGTCACCTGCCTTTCTTGTTTAGTGCTTTATCATCCTTTCTCTTTACACATCTCAGCACATAATTCCTATCTGTGGTTTCATAAAAAAAAATCCCACTTTAATTCAGCTTCTGCCCTTATGCTTTGCTGACTTCTAAGTCTATTATGTATTTCTGTCACTCACATTCTTTTCTCCCTCCTGAACAAATGTCCTCGTGATTTCAATCTTTCCCCTTCAGAATTTTGCTGCAAACACTTTCCCTAAATTTGGCCACAAAATATGGGAAAGTTCTGATTTTCCTTTATTCTCCAAAGGAAAATTGCTTTTGCTTTCAAGACAAGCTGCATTTGGAGCACTTTCTTCTATTTAACCCCTGTAATTATTTTGATTCAATTGTACAATAGCTATTTTGTGTCAGAAACTGGGTGACATCATGAACTATGGGACCAGCAAAGACACCAGGTATCATTTTACATCCTGGACCCTTCCTGACTAAATCCATGGTTCAATCTGCACGACACTTGTTAACTGTCAATCACTCCTGAAAGATAAGCAAGGACCGACCTTGGCACTAACTCAACAGAAATGCCTATCTCTGCTGCAGGTGCTGTCTTACAGACAATGCCCTCTCCACCTTGGACACTGTCCTTGTGCAGTGACAAGAGATCACCTGGCTTCAAATTGCCACCTCAAGTTTGGCATCAATTCAGCCACCTGGGCTGCAGATTGGTGGGTCATGAACGAAAACCAAGTGCATGGGATTTCCTGGGCAGGCCCTTGTGCAGGTCTGGTTGAGGTTTGTTTGTGGAAAATCTGTTACAATATGCATTGCCCAATTGTTTCATGTTTGCCCTGTGCTGCCCACTAGGAAGAAATTTCCTATGTGTATGAATATCTAATACAACCTTTAAATTCCTTGTTAAAGTTCTTCTTTGCTCTGATGACAACTCTTAAGACTGCTGGAACCGATAGCAGACACACTGATGGGTACTGATGTGTCATTTTCATGCACTTCCCCATCTGTCCTCTCCTGTTTATGCTTTGATTTAACCTCCTGGAGACAACACGGGATGTAAGAGAGGCGAATTCAGTGCAACTATTCCAGTGACCAAACTAGTTCTAACATAAAAAAGCTATATTGGAAATTACTGTAAAGACTTGAGTGGAAGAGTGATGTAAAGGAAAGGAGAACCAAATCTTAGTTTTGGCAGAAGCATTCTTCTCTCTCACAGTTTTTCTTCCATTTGTGGTATGGATGATCCTAAACTGCCACATGTAATATTTATCATCTCAAAATCTGATCAAATCAGTAGATGTTCACTGCTTGAAATGCTGTCTTTCCTATTTTGCACAATCTAACTGTAATTGGTGTTAAGTTATTCTTGTTTATTATGGAAATACAAAATGTGTTACTGTGCTCTTAATCTGCATAGACTGAAACCATCTGCTGTGGTTCACAGTTGAAGAACAGGAGATTTTAAATTCCCTCTAGTATTTGTATCCATTTGTATTACTTATTACTTAAACAAGTAACCATTACTGCTACCAAGTTGCAAGTCAGAGAAGTGCACAATCGTCATCTTAATGTTTAGGCATATGAATGACCCATTCCTTTTTATAGAAAACCCAATATTTAATGCACATTTATCTTTTGACTGATAGGAGAAGGCAGTTTACAGTGGCTCAGGTAGACGAGGAGTAGAGGGTGTTCTCAGATGAGTCAGTGAGTAGATTCATGCTGAGTAAAAGGTGATTTGACAAAAAAAAAAAGGAAAGTCATGCTGTGCTCAGTTGCAGGATGGCCTAGTTTACCTCCAGAATGTCAGGAAGCAAGATTCAGTAGGGGAAACTTTGCAGTGAGAGGACCTTTTTGAGAAATATATTTTGTTTGTGTTGCACCCAATTATGCTGCAAGTCTGCCTGAGTTAAAGCAGAAACATGAGGCGTCCTGCCTGCCTTGTACCCACATATATCACAAGACTGTTTGACTCAGGAAGTGAAATATTGTTTAATACCTGTTTGCTCAGCATAGTTACACAAAAATAGTAGAGCTGAGATAATTGTACCCAGACTGCAAAGACTTGAATCAGATGGTCAGCATGCAGTCAGCAACACACCCACCTGCAGAGGCTGGACTGGACCTGCACATAGAAAAGTGTAAAATCTGTCTGGCAGACAGAATAGACTGGCTCTGACCTAGAGAAGAGGAAGCAAACCTTTGGACCAAACTGGTCTTGATCCACACAAAAGCTATGTGTGAACAGAAGTGACACACAGTCGAGATTGGGGAAGGGAGATTATGCCCCCTTTAGTTCTGGCTTCCCTTGGAGAGCTGTCAAACTCAGCCACCACTGCCTTGGAGGCTGAGAATTGTTAAATGATGTAACCATCAGAAACCACAACGCAGCAGCAGTGTCACAGTATTGTAGATCTAAGGCTTTGTGTTTACTTCTGCATGTTTAAACATTGCTTGATTTTTGTTTCCTAACAGGAGGTTTGCCTAAAAGCTGGGCATAAACAGATGCCTTCTTGAAGTGTTGACTGGCTCACCCTCTCAGAACTCTTCCATTACAGTGGTCCCCAGGCTCAGTTGTTCATCACCAAAAAGCAGATTCTGATACCAACACCAGTTTACCAGGCTTTGCAGGACCTGAGAAGAAACTCCTGCCAGGGGATGTAGTACCACCCAGAAGCTGAGGACAGGAACAGGATGTCTGTGAGTCCAGGTCTCCTGTGCAAGTAAATACTGAAGTATTTTCATCCGTGTATTGAACACTAAGTATTGTTACTGGTTTTGGGTACTCAATATATGCAGATAGAATTGTGTCCTGCACTTTACCCATGCCCACTCTATGTCATCCTCTGCCAATCAAAATACTGATTCAGTCTTGGTTTTAAATTCAGCTGAGTTAAACCAGAGATTAATTTGATTCTGTCTGATTGATAAGTAGATATTTTTCTACCGTTCTAAATTAAATAGAGAAAGAAGTAAGAGCAGCAAGGCTAAATTTGTTAGAACAGATTTGAATCTTTATTTAGCTTTTTTTTCTGTGATGCAAGTCTTCAGCTTGCTATCTACCTTTATGTTTCCTAGAACATATTTTGGATGATGATGCTTCACTCTTTCCATTTACTCAATGTATTTGTTGTATTTGTGCAACATTTTGCAAACAAGATAGGTCAAATTTTTTCTTTGTTGACTTAATTCAACAGGCTTCACCTAGGTTCAGCTGGAAGGAATGTTGTCCAGTTAGTTTTGTTTACAGATTTATTCAAAATTGATTTTAAACTCTAGGTCTGCACCTAGCTTTCTGGCTGGCCTTAGGATGGGTAAATGCCAACGCCCATTTTTCACTTGTTAAAGATGACACTTGTGAATAAATGTGAGAAACTTCCAGGCCTTTATAATTAGATTTTAATTGTATTTTCTATAAAAAATCTTTCAACCACCTGTCTTTAAATGGTTTTCCAAAGAAAAGTTCTTTTTCCTATCCATTTAAGGGAGCAGGTTCACTCATAATTATCCTAGCCTGACTTCTGGAGGAAGCAATACATTAAGATCTGAGCAGTCAAAATGAGGAACTACAGAGCTTCTTGATGGATTCAGTCTAGAGTCAGTTCAAAGAGGTTGAACCTTTTGCTGACTTTAAATATACAACACGTATTTTGTATTACAGAAAAAGTTTTAGAAGGAGGAGATGACACAAGGCAGTGTTGTGACCCTGTGAGTGCCTCAGAGAGTTTTAAACAGTATAAGTTAACAGGCAGAGCTTCTCAGGCACAGACAGCCTCAGAACTGGGTAGGTGTAAAACTATCTTCACATCTAAAGATCTTGTAAGATGACTCAAACATGGCACAGAATCTCACCTCAGTGCTTTATTTCACCATACTTCCCATATGTCATTATGAATATAACACTTTTCTCTCAGTCTGGAGAGGCCTGAAATAATGAGCTTTGCACTCATAGCATCTTTATGCCTGGATAAACATTGTGCTACTTTGGTTCTGAAGGTCATAGGCTTTGTAGCCAAGCCTTATAGATGCTGTAATCACCTGACTTCAGAGAAGATATAAAAATAATTGTGACTCCTTTTATCATATATGATAGCAAATAGCATGTGTAAGTCTGTTTGGTGAGGGAGCCCTCCCATCTGATTTAAAACTGTCAAACTTCTCTCCTTGTGTCTAACATATACAACAAACAATATTCTTTTTGTTCAAAGCAAACAGAAATAAACCCCTTTTCAAGCAATGTGTACTTAAATGTGGAACATATTGCCATGCAGAGTGTCCAAAGGCAAATTGTATGCATGTTGAGAAAATGGAGATAAAACAAGTTCATTAATTGTACCCCCACCTAATAAACAAAAGACATACCAAAAGCTATGAAGCACAAACATCACCTCTGTGTGAGTGCCTGAGCTCCAGCCTGCTAGGAACTGCAAGCATTTGTCATCAGTGTTTGGTTGCTCCATTAAAAAGTGAGGTACTGCTGGCCACGGCTGGACTGGATGGGTCTTCAGTGTGACCTCCCGCAGCCAATTCCATGTTCACACACAATGGTTTTTAACATACAAGTGGAAAACAAAGACCTATGCTGATACCATGTTTTAGCAGGCAAAATCATAAGCACAAAGTCTAAGTTCCTGTGAGGGTTTTTTCAGATATTTGGTTCACTTCAAACAAGTTCACTTCACAAAAAAAAGTGAGAAACATTTAAAGAAAGTTTTTTTAAGATTAGTGTTAAAGGACTAGGTTTGAGTCCTGAAGAATGCACATAGTCTTGAAAGGCTGGCATTTGTGAGGCTGCTCTCTTACATGCTAAGAGATGCTTTGTTTCTATATGGTGGGCATTGTATATTTGTTATATTTAGGTTTGGTCAACAACTGCATTAGAGCTTCTTTGTGAAGGTTTGACAGGTTGATTTATTGTGACTTGTTATCACGAAACAAAAGGATGAAGTAAAGGTCAGGCTTTGATATGAAAGATGGACAGTCATGAGCAAAGCGCTGATTGCTGCCGGGGCAGTGCCTTGTTCTGTCACAGCTGCTGTCTCCATCCTGCCATCCAGTTGCGCCAAGAGTGCTGCGCTTGCCAGCTGTAAAGGCCAAGCTGGTGGAAAACATCCAGCTGTGGTTCGGAATCCAGCGAGGAGGAGCGGGCGGCTCGGCGGGCAGCTCCCCGCGGGCTCGGGGAGGACGCGGAGCGGGGCTCGCTCCACGCCCGGTTATTGAGTGCCACCCAGCGGGGGCTGCGGGCGCTCCCGCTGCCTTATCGGGGAATGTACAGGCGCCTGCAGGGTCAAAGCACACTGGGCTGGTAGAGCATTTTTATCTTTTACTGTGTTTTTTTTTTTTTTTTTTTTTTTTTTTTTTTGTTTGTTTGTTTTCTTTTCCTAGTTAATAACTGAGGACTACGTATTTTCATATGAAATATATCAAATAGAGTGTCTGCTAGCTGTTACTGTGCAAAGATTCTGTTTGCATTCATCTGTGATTTTCTCCAGTGATTTCTATTTTTGGGCTCATTATGGTCTTGTGTACCTCTTTTTATACTGTTGATAATAAAGTATTCCCACTTTAACCATGGTAGCATAAAGTCTCCAGACATGTGTAAAATATATTGTTTGTATATTTTTAATAAATAAAGCATGTTGAAGCAAACAGTTCTGTTGCGTGTTTTGCAATTTATTACGTTACCCTTACTTTTTTTAGGTGGCCACTAAATTAAATACTAGAGAGGACCAAAGTCCTTATCTAATATTTGGAAGAAAGTCCTGTACAGGCTTTCTCGATTACAGTGCTTAATAGCTAAAAGAATCACACTTGGGAGCTGTGGGAGTTAGGTCTTTTCCTTCTCAAGGATGTATCTGTGAAGTATAGCACTTACCAAAATAAAAATCTGTGAGCAATGCTGGTGTTCAGAAGGTGGCACATAAGCTCTCAAAGCATTTTGAGTGTCAGAAGGGAGACATTACTGTACCTCACAATCAATAGATGGTTCTATTCTCTGCCACTTGGAGCAGTGTTTTGAGAAGGACCTCCATTCAGGCTGTCCATTCCTCTTAGGAAAGATTGGTAAAAGGTGAGAATCCTCACAATGCAAAAATCCACCTATATAAATTCTAGATCATGTCCCGACACGCAAAACACATGCCTGCAGTACACAGTGTTCAGCATTCCCAAGCTATAGAACATATCACACAGAGGAAAGATGGAGACTGAGGAGATAGTGTTGTTCTTCACAAATCTGGAATATGTCCTGGAAAATCTTTGTTTATAAATTTATTCCCTGATGACAGCATGCAAGATAAAGTGGAACAGATACCAGACACTCTATGCTTGATCTTGTGGCTCCCTTTGTCAGAATAAATTTCATTATTTAGAATGGTTCATTTAATGGAAATGTTAGAAAAAAAACCCCTACTGAAAAATCAAGTGCTATTCACACAGGTTAAATGGAGCCATGGAAATTAGCCTCCTTTTGCTTATCCTGTATCCAGTGGAATGAGATAACTTTTTCTACAATCTGCAACAGCTGAAATATTGTGTAAATGAAGTGAATATAAAAGCAGCCCTTGGAAATTAGAGCCCTAAAAAAGAGCTAGGAATATCACTGACTATTACAACCCAATTAATAACTTTAAGAAAAAAAATGTGTGCATGCTGCTTTGACCCTGCAAAGCTCTGGCACAAGATTTTATTCTCAAGAAGAGATAAGAGCAAAGTGTAAGGTCTTATACAAAGTGATCTGCTTAAGGAAGTGCTGTGCCTCAAATATGTGTTTCTTTCCCTTTTGTTGCCTTGTAACCAGGAAGATAATTTACAGCAGTTCTTTGGGAAGAACGTGCACTTCTTCACAATGCTTAGCCAACAAAAGGGAAATTTGAGATTTTATGGGACAATTCCACTTTAGATGCCTGAATAATCCAACATGCCTTTGGTGGCTCAGGGACTGCAATGATGCAGCAATGTTTTTGGCCAGCATATGATGTTTGGGTGTCTTAGTTTCCCAAATGTGGAGTAAATTTTTACCACTTTTATGAGCCTAAAGGAAAAAACAGATCAGGCAATATATTATTTATATTATATTAATTCATGTGCACAAATCTTTCTGGGAAATAGAGGCCTATAATTTGATACAAAGCATACTTATGTTTTTACCCTTAGTAACAACAATTTTCATGCAAATAGAAGAAACCAAAATATTCAGCTGCAAGGACAACCTTGGGATTTGCACATGTAAGCACAGATGTAAATATGGAGCTCCCCTTATTGAAAATGTGATGCAGCCAATACTCTGGTTCATATGGGAGGAAGAATTAACAGGCACTAATTTGCATGTAAAATTCTAGGGATGTGCAGATTCACATAATAAAATTTTGAATCATACTGAATAATAGGAACAAATTGTCATCATGTGTAAATCCTATATCACCAGATTAACTCCTAGACATTTTCTTCATTTTAACATGTTAATGACTTCCATAACATCTGAATACACCCATACGAGTTCAGACAACTTAGTGATTCATAAGATTCTTTTCTACTAGATTTTTATCTTTTGAAAAACAGAGTGTTGTCAGAAAACTGTAAACCTGGCCAAGTAAGGACCTCGATGTTACCTGCTGCCAAAATCCTTTATTAAGGATTATTATTATTATTATTATTGATAATCCTTTGTAGTCCATGGAAGAACAGTCCTGAGATACCCAAGATCTCTACATAGATCTTGGGTATCTGATTTTTCCAAATTACCTTGTCAACCAAGAACTGGCACTTGACTCATTTCTTCACTGCTGTGTCTTGATTATCCTTGGGAGATGCCTTAGAGGAAGTACTGAAAAGTGACATTTTGTAAGACAAATGGAAGTATATTCAGCAATTTTTCTATCCTCACAGCCCCTATTGTTTCCTAAAAATCTGCAAACAAAGCTAAGTGATTTTTTCAGAGCTCAGCAATTCCTCTTCTTTACATATGTGTTAGGACACCCTGTTAATCTTAAGAAATCTTAATGTAACTGAATCTTCATCCCCAAAATGGCAAAGAAGAACACTGCCCAAGTCAGCATACATTTTTATAAGCTAACCTTTGCAAGGCAGTAACTTCTGAGTAGCAATTTCTCATCTCCCCTGCTATGCTGTAATTTAGTCCTCTGGAAAGACATTTTAGGTAAATTTACCAAAGGCGAATGTAATGATGATGATGATATATTAGGAGCTCCCAAGCTGGTTAGTTTTCAGAGGCAAATGAAATTTATGGAGAACAGTAGAACAGCCTGTGCTAGCCTCTGGTCACAAGATAAAAAGGTGTTTATTTTTAAAAACGCGAGTGAGGATTGAGCGTCATAATCTATTTTCCACACTATTGCACCGAGGTCAAGGAACCTTTGGTGTAGCACAGGGAAAATGCAGCAGCCTGGATGCCCAGTGCTCCCGAAATACCAGCAGAGTTTCAGAGCCAGAACTGAAAAAAAAATCACCAGTAAGGTGAGCCAGTGGGTAACTGTTCCTGTGAGATGCCTGTATTCAGGATTTTCATGTGGATGCCATACCCACTGTCTACCCATCTCATTCCCTGGGGTACCAAGAAATATAACAGCTTATGTGATAGTGAGTTTGTGTTTGACGCCCTTTTTATAAAATAATAAACTTGTTTATTATTGGATAAAGATTGTTTCCTCTGGGGAAGTTTTTAATCTATGTTAGCTTAATTACATCCCTGACAGTGAGTTGCTTTTAGTCTTCTTATGAACCTATATGTGCTTTTAAGCTTGTTTTTATTTTGGCTTGAAATGTTTTTGAAGGGACATATATTAAGCTGAAAAGAGATATTCCAAATCACAAGAGAAACTACCCGCAGAAACTGTTGTCAAAAGAATCAGAGTAACTTTAACTGTGTTCCTGTATCTATATGGATAATTTCACTCCACGGGAAAGTTTCTGCTTTGTAGCAATGACTTTATATCCAAAAATACTCCCATTTTATTTCCCTGGGGTAACAGTGGTCGGAAGCTCTGCTATGACTTGTGAGCCAATTACAAGGTGGGAATGGATAGGAGTGTTCACCCAGCACTTAGTAGAAAGCTATGTTGGCTACATAACTAATTTCACTAATGGAACATAAATTTTCACTAATGGATTCCCACCAGAAATATCTTAATAGGTAGCAGCTCTTTCGTAATAAACTATTTCTGACTGTGAACTGTTGCAATTGCAGTAGGGCTGGATAATACGTCAGAACAACTGATTCTCTTTCAGCTGAAACATACCCAGTGCAATTACTATACATAAAAATACCTGAAAATAGGTAGATTAAAATATAATCTACCTTTAGATAGAGCCTTTACTCCACCAGAGTGATGTAGGCAGCCTGAGAGTAGGGAGAACCAAATTCAGAGTAGCAACACTTGCAGATAGAGAAAATACAGAATTACTTGGTAAAGTACTAACAGTTTAGAAATGGAGAGTTTTAACCCAAGAGCTGAACTCAATACATTAAAAGGATTAAAAACTGATACATATTCTCATACTGCTATTTGCAATGAGGTAGATAACTGTAATAGATGTAGCACTTGAGCATATGAAAAACGATCAGTATTTGATAAATATAGTTACTGCTTCCAGAATTCTGAAAAAAATCCAGAAAATCTGACGCATCATATTGTAAACACTAATTCCAGAAAAGACAGAAGTCAAAAATGTCTCATCAACTTTCAAGCATCACAATTTTTAAGCAGAGAGGCAATCTCCTAAACCAGACCTCTGCTAAGTTCAGAAAGAACAGAAGTATCGCATAAATGTGTCTGGCAAAAGGCTTATTTTACTGCCCTAAGTTTGTGATTGAGGATGCAATATATGCATACATTACATAAAGTAAGATTCCAAAATATGAATATGTTTGTTTACAAGCCCAGGGATTATACTTTACAATCAAATGATAGAAACATCAAGACAATGTTGCTATTGAGACGTCCAGCTTCAGTCATGGGTTTGGTGTCTATGTACATAAATACATATACAGGGAGCTCTATCTTCTGAAAATCTGGTGTTGACAAAATTCTTGGTCAGGTGGGAGGAAGGACAAGAGAGGCACCAGTCTGCCTGTAAAATCCTAGAGAAATGCAGCCCCTAATAACATAAATATGGATCATACTGCAAACAACTGTAGTTGCAAGAATAGGGTGACCCCAGGCTACCAATACAGCTGTTTTCTATCACAACAGGGAGTTTAACTGTGTTAATTTCAAGTTTAAACAGTCCAGAGGCTTTGTTGCTATGGCAGCATCAGCCCTCCTCTTCAGAAGTCCAAATATAGGTGATGCCATTCAAGTCCTTCCACATGTGCCCATTTTATTTCATAATAGAATGTTGGAGAGCCAGCATTTAACCATGTTAACACAACCACTGTGTTAAGTAGAGTTAAGGGTGTTGCTCTTAGGAAATACACTTCAATAGCGTTGAGCTTGATGACAAGAACCATGACTCATAACACTGAAGAATGTTTTCATGGCTAATAATAGGCTGCAATTAATATTTTTTCCTGAAAAACAGTTTCTGCTGTTACATAAGTCTGCAGATGATGATCTCGGGGGCTACAATGATATTTTTATTCCAATCAGTCAGATGGTAGAATATTCTATAAAAGTAGAAGTGGGTTTTATTTATACTTGCATGAGTCTTATTACTGGAGGTGCACCTTTCATCCTCAGTGTATTCACCCTCTCTCTGCTCCTGAGAGTAAGAACAATGTTAACTAAAAGCTCTTGTAAAAAAAGATCTTGTGTGGATCTTTCTTGCCAACCTCTGAAATGTTTCTGCAAGGTATGGCATTGATACCTGTGATATACATGTATGTGTATTGGCTCAGGTGAGAAAAATAGGCTTTCTTTTTTTCAAATTTTCACACTATTCATCTGTTTTCCTCTGTCAGGGAACTCACAGATGTAGATTTTAAGATATTTTTATGGATGCCTGCAAGCAGGAAAATTGCACCCAAGTTTCTCAGTTTTCCATTTAGTTCTTTCAATCTCAGAGACTCCTGTGTATGCTTTCCTCCAAATGAGGACTACAAAGTAGCCATGCATAGTTTTGTACATCCTTACAAGCATCCTGGAAACATCTCTTAATTTCTCAATCAGTAACTCAGCAGATCCTTTACTTTTAGATCAGATTTTGGTATATGTTTGGGTTTTTAATTTTATATAATGAATTTTGTTGCCAGGACTTGGCAGGTCTTTGTAAATGCAGCAATGAAGACACAGGCTCCTCAGTAGGTTGATGTTAAGACTGTACTTCACTTAAGTCCTATCAATTTCCATGAGGGAAAAATGGCATTTGGCTTCAGGTTCTAGTGCAAAAGAATGGCTTGGAACCCTCAGTTCAAGACTGGAATTGTTAAAGGGAAAAGAAATCTCCATGTGCAGACTTTATTGAGACAGTATTTATCTACCATATACAATATTTGAGATCTAAAAGAAAGTGAAGGCAAAGGAGATGAGTCATGGAATCATAGGCTGGTTTGGGTGGAAGGGACCTTAAAGATCCCCTAGTTACAACCTCTCTGCCATGGACAGGGACACCTTCCACTAGACCACGTTGCTCAAAGCCCTATCCGACCTTGCCTTGAACACTGCCAGGGATGGGGCATCCACAGCTCTTCTGGGAAACATTTTCAGTGCGTCACCACTCTTGTAGTAAAGGATTTCTTCCTAATATTTCATCTAAACCTGTCCTGTTTCAGTTTAAAACCATTCCCCCTTGTCCTATCCCTCTGTGCTCTTGTAAAATGTCTCTTTCTTGTAAGTTCCCTTCAGGTACTGGAAGGCTGCTAGAAAGTCTCCCCAGACTGATAAATTACTGAAATTAAAAAAGTTCTAAAGTGTCTACTTGGGCTGTTTTTCAGTCAGGAAGTGTATATTACTGATTAATCAATCATTTATATCCTTAATTCGAGATATTTATTTAAATTAATAGAAAAGGGTAAGAAAGTTGCGGCCAGGATACTGAAGGACTTTTTTTTCCCATTAAAAATAAAAGCAGATGTTGCAGTGGTCTTTAAAAAAGCTACAGAATTTATTTTGAGAGCAGTAAATCTCACTTTTATCAAGAAAATTTGTAGGAACTATAGGAGAGAATAAAATTAGACCATGGGCAAAATGTAAATATGAGACAAGGGAAAAATCAGCTCCAATTTCTTTTCAGTTGCAAGTTTATTGCAGTCTTTTGAAGGTGTCAATCAACAGATCATTACAATTGTCCATACAAATGGATTTTCAAAACTATTAAAAAGATTCCTTAGCAAAGGCATGTAAAGCTATCATGAACTAAACCAGAAGATCTTTTTGGGATGAATATCACGTTGAAAAAATAGGAAACAAATGTAGGAGTTAACATTCTGATTTCACAAATATATTTTTCATGTAATTAAATTCTTGCCATTGATCTAGAAAGGTTTTTACTTGAGCTGGGAAGGGTGCTGATAAGAATAGTGACATTGATCTGCAAAATGAAGATACTCCCACAAGAAAAAAAAGTAAGCAATCTCAAGATCATCAACTTGGAAAACATTCTGTGGGAGGGAAGGGGGAGAGATGTGTTAAATTTTATAATACCACAAGTAGTACAAAGAAAGGAGTTGAGGAATAGCTGTTCACTGTTTCTCACAGTATAAAAGCTACAGAATACTCAGTGAAATCATTTGGTATCAGGTTTAAAAGCAAACAAAGAAAGAAGAGTAGGCTCTGGTGAAACCTCATTGTGGCCTTTCAAAATTAATGGGTGATTAGGTTATAGGAAGGATGGGGACAGACTTTTCAGCAGGGCCTGTAGTGATAGGGCAAAGGGTAATGGTTCTAGGCTGAAAGAGGGTAGATACAAACAAGCAATAAGTTGGTTTATTTTTGGGTTTTTTTTACCATTGGGGTAGTGAGACACAGGACCAGGTTGCCCAGAGAAGTGGTGGATGCCTCATCCCTGAAGACGTTCAAGGTAAGGTTGAATGGGGTCCTGAGAAACTTGATCTAGTTGAAGATGTCCCTGCTTGATGCAGGGGAATTGGACTAGATGACCTTCAAAGTCATGTTGTGATCATTCTGTGATTCTAAGACACTGTCACTTTAGTGAACACCTACAAGTGAGCAGACTCTGGTGATTTGCATTGCTTGAGAAATGTGAATGCCCTTACAGACGTTTGAGTCTTTATTTGTGTTTTATTGCTGTGAAAAAATAAATACATGCCTCTTGCTCAGCTTAATTTCACAGGCATCTTTCCACACAGCTACATATGATACGTAGGATGGATTCCAGGTTTTGTTTTGTTGTGTGCATGAAACATTACAGATTAGCAAGTTCCTTTTGAGAGACTCAGAGCAGATGTTTTTGTATGGCTGGAGAGCCAAACTGAATACAAGGATTGGTCTGAAAGGCTGAAGGTAGGAATGTGGGTGAAAAGAAAGATAGGCTTCTTTCATCCACTCTGTCTTTGTTTTCCCTTCTTCCCTAAGCCACTTCAAGAAGATACTTTTTCAGTTTATTCATTTGTAAGAACTATTAGCTCCTAAGGTGGAAAAAGCTGCCCCTTGGAAGGCATTAAATTCCTGATGCATGCAGCTGAGCTGCTAATGTGATCAATCTCCTGCACTAAACAGTGCTGGGCTCAGCATCATTCTGCATTCAGCCTTATCAACCCGCTGAAGTTTGGTCCCTCTTGAAAATCCATGGGGTAAAGGCATCATCTTATATTGGCAACACTCCCTTCTGTGTAGTGGGTCATGTCTAAATGCATCCAAATGCACCATCTGGCTTTTGAGTTTAGCAGCAGGTATTGGCTTCCTCTGAAGAGAAAGAATTCAGTTTTAAAAACCAGCCAGCACTTTGCTTATTTTGGGGTAAAACTGAGATAAGTCCACAGATTTGTTAACCTAATGACCAAGCTAACTTTAACAAATGAAAACAAAAGACAACAATTCTTGGAGTAGTATTAATCTATCTTGTGCAGTGTGTACACTAGGTCTCTGGAATGATGTTTTCATAGGGTGTTTTTCTTATATGTGAAAAGCAGATAGGTCACTGGTTTTGACTGACTTCCATCTGAACTCAGACTTTCTTACTCTTCTCCCTTCTTTCAGTCTGGCTTTCTTCTCTTGCAGCAGAATCATGGTTATCTTTCCCATCTAGACATCTATTCTTGACCTTATTTTTAGTTCAAACGCTTCCCTATCTTATTTAATCTCACTACAAGAAATTCTACATTCTAGATCTTACTAATTATTTTCCATCTCCTTTGCAGCTCCTGGTTTGTAGAGGGTTTGTCCAGCCCATTGCCTTCATTATTCCAACTCACATCTCAGAACCAGTGCTCCTTCATTTTTCTCAGCCTGGTCTAGGGAGATAGACTGAATTTCATAATGGTTGGGATGTGCACCCAAGTACAGGGGAAGGGGAAGGAGAGAAACATCCACATTTGGACTGTGAAGGCTGCTCCTAGAACCAGGCATCATGCTCATGGGCGCAACCACAACCTCCTAAAGTGCTAGCATCCAATGTACACACCAAGGTCCTGGCCTGGGATTTGTAGAAGTTCTTAGAGTGAGTTTGTGCTAAGGATCTTCAGGGTGATCAGGTAAGATTTTTGACCACTGGGACAAATTTCATTCTACTGTCACACTCTACAACTGCTTAGAATATGTAGGAAATGCACAGTGGGAAGCTGGTGGGGCAGAGAGTTGGGTCAGTATCCCTTCTAATGTTTGTTCTGCTCATATAACTGTGAGTGGTATCAGTAAATGAGGAGTACTTTGTAAAGGCTGAAAACCTACCTGCTTTAATAACCTCTGGAATACTGAGATTAACAACTGACACTTGGGGAAAGGGAGGGAGAGTAATTTTATTTTGCTTTGTAAATCAGAGTAAATGTAGAATCTATTGAAGAATAGATTGTTCTACTGTAGAACGTCAATCTTGCCTTTTTAGTCACTGCTTAGGGTGTCATTGACATTTTGAAGCCCATACATAACACTGTTGATTATAACAACTGTTAATTAAATTTGGTTGGTTTGGTTTTGATTTTGTTTTCTTGTTGGCTTTTTTTTTTTTTTTCAGTAAGTCACCAGTGTTTTTTAAAATGCATTCAGGCATTCATCTCTCCACAGATGTTTTATCCTTTCTGCAGTGAGAACATATGCAGACACAAGCAGAAATATCTCAAGTTCCCTGGAGAGGAGGTGGTCATACTTGTTTATCACCTGTGACCCAGAAAGAGAGAAGCCTGCCTTCTGCACAGCTTGATGCAGGGACAGACCTGCTCCCTGAGTGATTAGCAAATGTAGCTGTAAACACTGCTGCAGTGCAGAGACTATGGTCCTGCAGCCTGAATATCCACCATAACAACATGACACCAAATTGGGAATGAGAGACCTGGCAGAGGAGGAAGAGGGAAGATGTCATTATTTGAGGATCAAAACTGGTGTCCTAATCCTCCCCCTCAACCATATCACTGCTTTTCTTCTCGGGGGGTTTTTAATGTCAAACATGTATTTGATGTAGTTAGTGCTGAGAAATTAGCAAAAGTGGTTGAACAGTCATGCTGTCCTGCAGGTATTATCCTAACTTGCCTAGAAGATTTTAAAACAAAATTCCTTAGGTTTTCATCTTGAACAAAGGTGACTCAAATGAGATCTGAGATCACATTTCAGCCTGCCAGCCTGCAGGGAACATAAGAACTGATTATTCCTTTTACCAGAACAATCAAGACTAATGTGCAAGCTATGAGCTGAAATCTCATCCTAAAGAAGGGCTAGGAGCTGTAATAGCTCCTTCCCCTTGAACTATTAATCCATAGGGTAGATGCCCAGCTAATCCCTTGGTCAGTTATGCTAATCTTGGGAGACATCTGACTAGCCACATATTTTATAGAATCATAGACTCATAGTAGGACTTTGGCTGGAAGGGATCTCTAAAGATATCTAGTTGATCTTTAGAGATCAACTAGATCTCTAGTTGAGAGAGCCTACCTGCCTTGGGCAAGGATGCCATTCCCTAGATCAGGTTGCTCAAAACCCTATCCAGCACAGACTTGAACACTTATAGGGATGGGGTAGCCACAGTTTTTCTGGGCAACCCCTTCCAGTGTCTTAGCACACTTAAAGAAAATAATTTCTTCCTTATGACCAATCTAAATCTGTCCTTTTTCAGTTTAAAACCATTTCCCTTTGTTCTATCATGTAGGTCTTAGTAAAAAGTTGGTCCACTCCTCAAGCCTGTCAAGACCCCTCTGGGTGGCATCCCTTTCCTAAAGTGCATCAGTTTTACCACTCAGCCTGGTGCTGTCTGCAGATTAGCTGAGGGGGCACCCAATGTCACTGTCCATGTCATTGGTGAAGAGATTAAATAGCACTGGTCCCAGTAGGGACACTGGAGGAGCACCACTTATCACAGGTTTTCACCTGAACATTCAGGCATTGCCTGGAGCTCTGGATACAACCATCCAGCCAGATCCTTGTCCATCTAACAGTCCATCAAACCTTCAAATCAGAGATAATAAAGTCCTTACAGATGTCCAGGTGGGTGACATCTGTAGCCCTTCCCTTGCCCATTGATGCAGTCAGCCCATCAGAGAAGGCCATGAAGTTAGTCAGGCATTGATTTGTCCTTGGAGAAACCATGTTGGCTGTCTTTAATTAACTCCCTGTCTTCCATATGTGTCATGTGTTGCAGCAAATCTTCTAGGAAGATCTGGTCCATGATCTTACTGCACATGGGGGTGAGTCTGAAGGGTGAGTAGTTCCAGAGTCCTCCTTTCACCCATCATTCCTGGGGACTTTGCTTGACTACCATGATTTTTGAAATATGATGGAGAGTAGCACAGCAACTACATCAGTCAATTCCCTCAGTACCCTGGGATGCATCTCATCAGGTCCCATGGATTTAGGAATATTCTGGTTCTGCAGGTGCTCTTGAACCTGATTGTCACACAATCATGGGTTCCTAATCAGCTTTTGAGGAAATAAACTACTTTTTAAACTTGGAATTTGTTCCCAACTCTGATATGCTCCTGAATTATTAATAAAAAAATCTTCATAGTTTTCAGATAGCAGGAGCATCAAGTCAAAACTCTAATTCTTTCTTACTCAGAAAATAGTAGTTTTCTGACCTTGATTTCCTATTTTCTGAGTATGTTTAAATCAGGTATTCTATCAAATCTATGATCTGTTGAAATCTGAGAAGATAACTTCTTTTAATTTTTGTAGCTCTTAACTGCACTATATGCACTATATAAAAAAGCTGAATGAGAGAAGAAAGATAAAACATTCTTAAAAAGTAATGGTAAAAATACTTTTTGTCATAATTTTTTCATTGTCTTATTCCTGTATTTTTCCAAAAAATAGCTGGAGCTAAAATCTGGTTAAAATCAAGTGTGTCAAATCAAGCAATACAAAAGAAATTGTAACATGCATTAGCTTGGCCAATTGGGAATAAGGTCAGGTGCTTACTATAAAAATACGGCCATGAAAATGTATCATGCCTTTAAAAAACCACAAAGAGGCTTGTTAGTCTCATCATTTAGCCATAGGGAAAAATATAAAGAGAGAATTATAAAGAGATTGAGTCACTTGATAGAGGGCAATCGTGTCTTTTTTTTCTGGCCTCATTTCACTGAAAGGCTATGGCTGTAATCTAAGACAATGAAGGCTAAAAAATCCCCTGTAACTAGCAAGCATAATTTTTCCATGGTAAACCTCAGTTTCACTGGAGGAAAAATCTAAAAATCAAAATATAGTTTTCAGGGTGAAAAGCCTCAGGTGCAAACACGTCATCTTAAGCACCTCATGCAATGTGATTTCACCATACTCAGAACACTTTCACAGAATGTATTGTTTATTTGTAATTCTTGTGTGATAAGAACAGATATTTTTTTTCCTTCTGTAGTTCAAATCTTTCTTCCACAGTGTCTTTTTAAGGACTTTCCAAACAGGTCTTCTTTCACTGGCTTTTTTATCCTTTCTAGATGAGACTGTCAAAAACTCTCAAACTTGGCTTGTTGCTGTTCTTTCCAGAGTCAATACCCAAAGCACTCGGTGTTACAGCTTTTGGTCTCTTGAAGTCAGTGGATGTGACTGCCTGCCTGACAGGTGCAGGGGAAAATCTGCATTGTCATTTTTGGATTCAACTTTGTGTGGAAATTTACAACGGCTCACATTTCTGGCAAACTGAAGCAGCAGAAAAAAAAAAAAAAGAAGCTAGCACTTGGATGCAGAAAATTTACTGTGACCTCATTTTGGAATTTCAAATGAAATGACACAATCTTGGCCAAAAAAATTGCAACAGCCTGCATCTGCATTCCTTCCATACAGTTTCACAAGCAGCACATGCATTCTTTCCCACTGTGAGAGCAAGGCCAACATATAAACTGAGTAGAGTAGTTATTATTCTCCTCCAGAATGCCACTGTTGATTTTCAGTCAGCACAACCCATTCCAACACCATGCATAATTTAGCCATTTCAAAGGTATTGAGGGAGCTCTAATAGGTTCACTTCCACGTAAGTAGTTAGATTACTTCTATGCATTCTGAGTTCAGCCCTCTGAACTCTGCCTGATAGTTAAGCTATTAAGAATTAAGCCATTACCATGAAAATAATGATCTAGACTTCCAAGCAACCCCCTCTCTGAGATGGGGGCAGCTTGCTTTCTCACACTGGCTTCAAAAGTCTTATTTGTGTTGTTAAAAAGGAACTGTGTCTAAAATAGAGAGAATGTAGCAAATTGATAACAACATATGCAATCCAAGCATCTGGTTCAATGAATATAAAGCACCTCATTCCCAGTGAACTGCTTAGTTCAATCAATGGTTTACTCCTATGACTAATACTCTGCACCTTTTTCTGTCTGCAAAATCAAAGCCTTCCCTTTAGGAAATCATACTAATTGAATGGATCCTTGCTAACATGGCATGAAAATTCTTTGTTTCTTGCATTTTTTGTTTAAGTTTTTAACAAATGAAAACAATATAGAATTTTACTTCTATGACCATGAAAACTATCTCCTAAAATGATCACTTTCTGATCATTCAAAGAGGAACACAGATTTCTCCATTACTTCTGATAGTGATCGAAATTTTGACCAGATACCAAGAATCCCATTTTATACTGTCTGCAGGATGGAATGAGAAATCCATAACAATTGTCTGAACCAATAAATGATGTACAGAGGCTCTGAGGACACACAGAGAATTCAAGGACTATTTCTCCCAGGAATTTGGTAGCACTCATTCCAGGGTTTACTTGTTGACCGTTCTAAACTGCCATCATCCATTAGCAGCTTTATATTCAAGTGACACTTTTGGAGCACAGGTGACATTGGGGCATCTTTTGGAAGTAAAGGAACAAGATATAAATCTCATGATCCTGACTGGGTTTAGATGCCCTGCAACCTCTTCCCTCTTCAGCACAGGATTTAGTGGCCTGTATGTTGAAGGCCAGCCCTGATGTGGTGTAACTGTGTATCCTGGGACCAGGATGCTGTGAAAAGAGCTGCTTGGGAAAGCCAAGAGCAGCCTTGTCAAGGGCCTTCCTTTCCACAGCTCGAGAGTTGCATTAAAGTTCAGGCACTCACTCCTGGTCGTTGCCTGAGCTACGCTGTACGTCAGTGCCTGGTCACCTGGTACAAGCAGGAACAAAAAAACCCCTGTTTTTGATGGCAGTCTTCACAAGAATCTCACTCCAGACCTTTAAACTATTGCCAGGAGCACAAGGCAGAAGTCTGGCAATGAAATTTGTGGCAGCTGAAGCCTTGGTTTTGCTGGAAAGAAGCCTGTATTTTAAATATCCATGCTAGGGAGTTGTATCAAAGCCAACGTTATTATAGCCAGTTGTGTCTGGAAAAGGAGAGAAAGACAGATATGAACATAAGAAGCACGAGCCATGGGCTAAGAAAGAAGATCCATAATGAGTTCAAATTAGATTAAATTAAGGAAAGCAAAGTAATGCTTTTAAGAGAGAAAAAGAATCCTACCTATGCTTGTACAAAGATAGATTTTTAATTTCCTATTATCATGAGGAAAAGACATCCTGCAGTCTCTGCATTTACTGTTTTGAAAACATTAGTGGAAAGTAGAAGGCAAATCTAATGACAGGATTTATTATGGGAGGAAGAACTGGTGAAACAGGAAGCATCATTATACTCCAACATACATCCATTAATAGTCTCTCTAAGAAGAGGGACTGTAAGTAAAAAAAAAAAAAAAAAAAAAGAAAAATGGAAAAAAAGATGATCTTTTTCTTGCATTAGCCGTGGTGTGGTGGCAAACAACTTACATACATTTTGTCAATGGCCTGGATATGCTTTTCAGCTGTTTCAATCCCTTTGAAGCTGGCTGTGGTAGCTGTGAGTGGCATTTTGTGTTGAGTTTCCAGCCTTTGGGCTCTTTCTCTCCAGACCATTTGATAGCAATTCTTACAGTACACTTAAGGCAATTCTTACTAGACTGAGTTATGATTAGTACTAATTTTGGAAAAAGTAAATCAAACATATAGCTGGGAAATGGTTGCAACTGTCTGTGGCATGTCAGCTACATAAATAAATTTTCCATTTTTCTTTGCTTTCACTAGCAAAACACCACCAGGATACAAAATCATCCTATTTCATGGCAAAATTTCCAAGCCCTTCTAGATAGCCAAAATTTCTCAGAAATTCTCCTGAACCAAGTAGGAAATGAACGTGGAAAACCAGCAAATATTGGAGTTGCAGCATCTGCAAAGTTTCTTCACCATCTGAGTCTAATATTTAAAACAAGAAGCATCAGGGCTAGGCATTTTCCTGTGTGCAAGCTACTGGCTGGCTTGTTCCCACATGTTAGAAAAGTCAGCAGAAATACAATGCCTCTCTTGCCAGAGATGTATCTTACAAGAAACAGTATCACACATGATTGGAAAGCAAGATTAGCAGATAAAGCCAAAGCTGGGATGGGGATTTCCTCTCATATTATCTCTCAAGTACATTGACAGCATTTGGGCTCTCCAAATGCTGGGTGTTACCTACACAGACTTTTATGCCCTATATGGGTCCTCCCATGCAGAACAGACAAGGAAGGTGCTTGAGTTACCAGGGATACAGAATACAATTGCAAAAACAATCCTTTCTGTTGTATGAAATTTTCTGGTTTTATTGCAAGGCAAGTACATTAAACTAATGTACTTAGACACTTTATTAATATTTTAAGTTAATACAGACTAATAATAGTTGTTCCTTTTTTGACTAGATCTTTCTCATTCACCCAGATCAGGAGTCTGATCTCACATTTTTAAAACTGGGGTAAGTTCTTTCTTTTAAAATTTAAATTAATCCTGATTTATATAAGAACAGCAGAGGCAAGACATAAGCCTCACATTTCCAGATGAAGACCTTTTTATTAAAGTTGTCATTTTATATTTCTCATTCCCTGTCTGTAAATTTACTTGCAGTAGTTGCAATATTAGTCCTTAAAAATAATATTTTCACAGCATTGGAAAAGCTTCCAATAGTGAGCTACCAAGAAAAAGGAAAGCATGTTCCATTTTCTAATGTGCCACCTGTAAGCCCTCCATTAAGCATTTCAGATTTTTTCATCATATGTCGTGCACCAATGCACAGCAATTCTAAAGAGAATTCCAGCAGCAGAAAATGGGTATTTCTGACAGTAGAAACCCAGGTAAATTTAAAAATAATCCAGGGAAAATATTCTGTGAAGACATTCCTATGGTATGTGTGATACATGGCAGGTCACAGGTGGAACCTTTTTTATTTATCAGCCAGTGAGGTGCCTGCCTACATGTCCCAGAGTTATAATCAGCTTGTAGCAGTAATCAAAAAACAGAGATATCTGTGAAATGGAAAGTAAAAAAGATCTTTGTTTTTGCCTT
The DNA here is from genome assembly GCF_017590055.1 of Onychostruthus taczanowskii. Lineage (NCBI taxonomy): Eukaryota > Metazoa > Chordata > Aves > Passeriformes > Passeridae > Onychostruthus > Onychostruthus taczanowskii. The sequence goes on from NW_024498795.1 coordinate 6,324,378, forward strand.
TGCCAAAGCAAATTTTCATGGCACATTAATCTAATTTGTACTTTGCTGGGACACTTAATGTATACTCAAGAGTACATCCCCTTCCTTTGGGGATGCCATCACTTAGCAAGATGCTAAAAATATCTTGAGAGAAGATCTAGCATCACTACTGCACTATTTTTTCCTCTCTGTGTATGCATGTGTGAAAACTTTGGCAGCTGCCTTGGAAAATCCACTGTACATTTTTCCTCCAAATTATCTTCCTCCTCCCCCCACTTTCCCCTCATTTTTTAGAACCATGGGTTTCAGACAAAATTAGCTCCACACAGGGCAATTGCCTGTGTGGGTTCAGGTGAAATAATACTGAGAAAGCAGAGTTTTTTCTGCTTATTTCTACTGTTATTGGAAGTGCCAAATTCCACTTCCTCTGTTACTCTTAGCTCAGCAAATGGCCCCAGGCATTTTCAGACATTGAGGGGGTCACTAAATTTGACTTTGTGAATTAGAACAGTCCAAACTGGAAAGCATGCAAATCAATGGCAAAGACTGAGGGGATGGACCCTCGAAGATTTAAACCTCATATTCAGATGTCAAAACCAGGTGTTACTGGATATATATACATATATATATATATATATATATATANNNTATATATATATATATAAAATCCACTGTGAACAAATGGTTTACATGGGAATTCAGTCCTTGTTCTGAGAGATGCTATTAGACCATGGAAGAGATACAAGTTTAGGTCCAAAATAATTATACCACAGTTTTAGAAAAATCAAAGTAGAAGCAATCTAATAGAAAACCTTTTTAAAAGCAGTAAAAATATATTCCAAAAATTCAGTGAAAACTATTACAAGTCTAAAATCTCTGTTTTTTGAAAAAAAAAAAAAAGGGGAGGGGGGTTGGGGTAAATAGGACAGATCTGAACTGTGAGAAGAACAGAAAAAGTATCTAAAAATAGCCGGCCACTATTAGCAGTTGCCAAACATGCCTTGGAACTGTAATATGATTCTGCCTGGCCTGGAAAAGAATCCTTCCTGCAAATCACAGTCCCTAGGTGCCAAGGTAATAATGAGAATTGTTATAAATTGTACAAAAATAAAAAAAATCATATGATACCATGGGCACACTGAGCAGGTGCAGAATTAATGGCACTCGGAGGCCTCCATCTCAGGATACTCTCTCCAGACCAGAGAACACTCTGAAACCTGTACCCAGTGAACCAGGTATTCACCACCTTTTATCCATTTCCAGGCAGACTTTGTTGAATCAGTAAAGCAGGGAATACTTGGGAATTCAGCAGCTGGGGAGGCTTGCATGGGCTCTTGAAGAGATTTGGAAGTCATTAAAGAGATGGGGGTGGGGAAAAATATTAAGGTCTCTGTTCTTTGTGTCACTGTGATCCTGGCATTGCAGGGAACAGCAATTAGGAATTTGCTCAGGGGCAGTTTCTCTGACGGTAGATTTGCTCAGCCTCAAGCAAACAAACAAACTTGCTATTCTCTCAATAGTGAGATATGTTTTAGTTATTGCCTGTAATGAACTTGTGGGTCTGGGTGGGATCCACCCAAGGGCACTGAGGGAGTTGGTGGAAGTGCTCACTGAGCCACTTTCCATCATTTGTCAGCAGTCCTGGCTTACCAGGGAGGTCCCAGTTGACTGGAGGTGAGCAAATGTGATGCCCACCTGTGCCCCAGGGTGGAAGGAGAATCCAGGGAACTGCAGTCCTGTCAATCTGAGCTCCACACCAGGGAAGATCCAAGAGCAGATCATCCTGAGTGCCACCCTGCAGCATGTGCAGGACAGCCAGGGCATCAGGCCCAGCCAGCACAGGTTGCTGTTTGCAACTTCCTGTACAAAGAGTGGTGATCTCTTCCTCCTGGTCTCTGCTGATAGGATGCATGGAAATTACTTAAATCATCAGGGGAAGTGAATATTAGGAATAGTTCTTCAATGAGAGGGTGGTCAGCCACAGGAATAAGTGTCCCAGGGAAGAGGTCATGGCCCCAAACTTGGTGTTTGCAAAACATTTGGACAACACTTTTATGCATATGGTTAACTTCTAGGCTGCCCTGTGTGGAGTCAGTAGTTGGATTCAATTATCCCTGTGGGTCTCTTCTTACTCTGTATATTTTGTGATTTGATTCTATGGTTCAGTGGTTCTATTTCAGCATAGCTGGAGGAAGGAGCTGAGATCAGGGTGCCGCAGTGGTAGACACAAAGTAAGGGAACAGCCTGTAGTCTGAAATGTTACAGCATGGCAGGCTCTGGGCAGAGCTAGAGGTGAAGTTCCCAGTTCAGCCATGAATGATGAGCTGTCTACAGGGTGAGTATCAGTAGGTGTTTGGTGGTGAGGGTGCTATTATAACCAGTATGGGCTACTGCGGGATTCAGTTGCCTAAAAATGGGCTCCTGGTGCTGTGTGAGATGTCTCATTGTCTCTGGAACATCCATGCAGTGTGTGTATGACACAGGACCCTCAGGAGACATTTAATCTTCTGGAACAGCAGCAGGACATCAGGCAAGACAAGGTACTTCCAGTGCAAACACAAGACCAGTGTCCATGAACCCTCTTCATGTCTCCAGGGTAACCTGCCCCTGCAGTGGATGGATCTAGAGGATTATTGAATGTATGTCAACAGGTTCATTCCCAACTGCATTGACTAGAGATGTGAGCCATTTGCTTGGACAAGGACATACATCGTTATTTGATCACCCTCAAATATTTATCTTGTGCCAGTTGAGATGGCCGGGGTGTCTTGCCTACACAAGCTTATTTCTCTGTCATTTTAGATGGGCACATGTCCCCCAGATGTCCTCTGCCCTATCTCCTAGCCTTTGCAAACCTTGGATTTCCTAGAGCATTTCAAATGGCAGTGCATGCCCAGTTGTGAGCGAGTAAAGAGAGCCCCCAGCCCAAGGTCATCCTGCCTGGTCTCTAGCAGAGTCTTTACCCTGCAGCAGGACACAAATTCCCTGTGAGCTGTCTGTGATAGCTGCCCTTGAGAGTCTCAGATAGCCAGAACACCTATGATTTAGGAAGTTGAACTGACCCTTCAACCTCCTTTACGTATAGTGATGCCACAGACAGCTGCTTCATCATAGACAACTACACTGTTCAGGCCTAAATTTAGGTGCCTGAATCACATTTTATAAATGGATTCTAATCCCATCACTAATGCATGTCACCCTCTTTAGTTAGAGCGCCTCACTGTTCCATCTCAGTTTCAGAAGCCGCGCAGCTCCAGTGTTACATAAACCACGCTGAGCTCCAATTTATCTCATTAGTCTGGCAGTCTGCATGGAACTGTATGAAGGCACACAGGGAGTACAAGAAGGAGTTTGGAATAGAGTCTCAGAGCCAGTCTGTGAGTGTATGACTGAAAAACTATCTGCAATCAAAGAAACTGAGGAAATATTTCTCCTTGCTAAAAAAAGGCAGCCTTTTCCTCATATTGTCCCACACAGTTCATGAAACAAACGAATGGGAAGAGCTTTGGATTACTAACTTGCAGTGCAATAATATGTTGAGATGTGAGTTGTCGCATAAGATTCTTTGAACTTTTAGAAAGCGTTTTGAAGGTACTTCTTATTATTCAGGCGTGACAGAAGGATTTATCTAACCTGGCATGCTATGCTTCCTTCCCTGATGATGCCCAAGGATCTGTTGGACAGTCACACATTTAATCTCCCAGCTGCTCTCATTAGTGGGCAGCCTGTGACAGCCAAATGTCAGCTTAAAGCTGTAGGTGGTGCCTTTGGGAAGCCCTTTTTCTGCTGCTGGAGGGACTTGTATCTCTCACAAATGGGAAGGGCTCTTGTTGAGACACCAAGAACTTGCCTGCCATGGACTGAGGAGAAAGTTGCCACACAACTTTCTGCACTTCAAGAAGCACTAGCTTTCATAGCAACTCACTCCAACATCAATGGGCAAAGAAATGATTAAATATTTATCACCATCACCTCAATTGAGGAGAAACAACAACTTTCTGCACTTCAAGAAGCGCTAGCTTTCATAGCAACTCACTCCAACTATCAGGAACATCAATGGGCAAAGAAATGATTAAATATTTATCACCATCACCTCAACACCCCGTGGTCAGGTGTAGCTACACCTGGGACTGCTCAAGTACACAGAAACACTCAAGCTTGGGCCCTGTGCTATGGGAGGTGTGTGGGCCCTCCTAATATAGCAAGAGATTTCTTTGAGCTTCCTTTCAAAGCAGAATAATGAAGTTAGTCAATCTAATTAGCTTTAGCAGTGGGCAGGAGGACTTGTTCCAATAAAATATCTGCTTGGCACTGCTCTCCTACCTTGGTGCTGCCCTCCAGAGCTGGGTGACCAACACAGGCGCAGTCCCTGGCAGCAGTCTGACACTCCCAGAAGCTGGTCTGACTACAAGGAATGGCTTTGATGGTGGGCATCTGGTACCATTCTCCTCACCTGCAGACAGTGTGGAGTGCAGCAGGAACTGCCTACTACCCAAATCTGTGAGATGAGTTCTGCAGTGCTGAGATAAGGGCGCCTGTGAAGTCTTTATGGCAGCCTTGTGTTGATGGAGGGAGCAGAGGAAAGCCTTGCTGGGTGACAGAATCTGGCCCTTTCTGTTGACTTGTCCAGGTACAATATGTAATGCTTCCCTAGTGTATGGATAGCATATTTATTCTCACTTTAACCTGTCCCTTTCAGTGTTCTGAAGTATTCCTCAGAGACAGGAGACCACAAACATACATTGCCAAGATGTGTGAACTTCTTCATAGAAATCCAGAATTTGTCTTAACTGGAATATCTGTGGTGAGTTCTGGAAAAGACAGAATGATTTTGTCCCTGTTGCTGTAGGTGTCTGCTATAAAAGTCTAAAGTAAAGTAAATTTATTGAAATTCTGTTCTTAAACATAAAAGACTTTTGGCTCAGTGAGCCTCAGAACTTTCTGACATTTCTTCATTAATTATTTCTATTTATTGTTTTAACACTCTAACTGCTAGTAGGGCCCTTTTTATTATAAAATCATAAAAAAAAAGTCTCTTCTCTGAAAAACTTACAGCTCAAATAGGTGAATAAGACAAGTATTGTATATTTTCTCTGCATTTTCTCTAAATATAAGATCTGTTGCAAAGTTAGAATGACTCAGTTGATGGGGCTGGAATTATTTGCAGTTAAACTAAAAGCCCAGTCAGACTCCATAAACTCAGACAGCAATATCTTTGTGGGGAACTCTCTTTTTAGAGGGATCTCACAAGAGATATTTGTAACTACTTGCTCTGTTGTGGAGATGACTAAGTCACAGAATACTGCTGGACTTGTTTTGAACACAGATTTTGGAAGATTTTTATCAGTGCTTGGGCTCTGAGCTTATCTGAATAATATGATGAAAGGACAACCTGCAGCTGTCCTGTTAATACTTACATAACAGCTCCTTCAGCCACTGTGCTGAATAGCATACAAAATAAAACTATTTATGTGAAAGTGTAATTCTGAAAATTTCATGTTCAAGTAACATATTCATGACTTTAAAAATTTCCTTGTGGAATAAATAACTTTGTAAAAATATTTTTATTTATAAATAATATCATATTATTTATAAAAATATTTAAACAGAGCTATCCAGGAACTGAATTTCCCAGTGCATACAGCTTGCAAATTTTTGGAATTGCAGTTTAGTATAAGACATGGTGCATGCACTGAAAAAATGTTTCAGTTCCTTTCTTTTGAACAGGGAAAAAAAAAAGATCTGTAAATTCCATTGTATCTGTGCTGAGATAATTTATCCATTTCTCAAATTTTTCATGAAGCTTACAATTCCTCCCTACCTTCTGTGTTTCTCAGCTGTTTCTGTGGTGGAGCCTTACAGGAGAAGAGCAAATAGTCCTCATACTGTAGTCCTCAGACTTACAGTTATTATCCTTCCTGAGGTTTTTGCATTTTTACACAGATTTATTGTTGACTTGCCTTTTTTTTTTCTTTCTTTCTTTTCTGTTTTACATTTTTACACAGATTTATTGTTGGCTTGCCTTTTTTTTTTTTTTTTTCTTTCTTTTCTCTCCTAGCAAACTGCTCGTTGTCATGCAAATGTAGGAGTAATGAGGTTAATATGTGGGTCAGATTCAACGCTGAAGGGGAAAGCTTTATGCATTTCCTGACAGTGTAAATTCCCAGGACCTTTGGACAGCTGGCTGGAGCACGGCAGCAGCCAACCACAAAGAGAAATGGGGACAGGAATAAAGAGAGCAGTGACAAGGTCTGGTCAGTGCTGTCTCCCCTGGGAACAGTTTTGGGCTCCTTGTGCACAAAGGCTGCAATTTTTGCCTAATGGCAGGGAGCTGGGGTACAGCTTGAAGGCACAGGGGTTAGGCTGAGTCTCCTAGGCTGAGGAGACCAAAAAATTGAGGCAAAAGAAGGACATGACTCCTGTCTGCATGAGGGTTTTGTTATGCACAAAGCCTGATGTATGAGAAGACAGGACTACATTTTCTCTGTGCCATTTTCCTATAAGACTTGAAGAAACTCACCCCAGGTAACTGGATTGCTAAAAAGAATCACACATCAAACAGACAAGACACAACTGGATTTGTCCCTCTGTGTATTTTCTTTTACGCTGAAGTAGAACAAATCATGGAGATAAGCTTTGGCAACAATGCAGGACCTGTATTTCAGACTCCAAAAATTTCAGCACAAATTATTAAGGTCAATATTTCAAGCCTTGTCTTCTCAATTGTGCTCCTGATTTGTAAGACAGATAGACAGATAGAAGAGCCTGGGATTTACGTACTACTGGTAGTAAACATTAAAAAAGTATTTAATTTTTTTAAAGAGGTTATTTATTAAGTTTTTGTCAATATAGCTTGTTTGCTGTACTGTTACAATGAAGCCTTTTTTTTTCCTTCATTGAGCTTTATAAAGAAAAGTATTCCTATAGTCTTTGCATTATGCTAGAAATCAATTTCCAACTTTTTCTTCCAAGTTTCATGAAAGCTTAGGCACATTAATACTGTTGCCAGATGGTGTTTCTGCAGGTACTCTTTACAACTCCCATTTAAATGACAGTGTACTCAGACTTTAAATCAATAAATCTTTTAATTGGGCTGTACCTGTTTTTAAAACCCACATTGAGTTTCATAACATAGCAAAGCCACTGAAATTCTCCTTTTAACTCATTCAGCCCAAATTTTGGAAATGCTCCTCTAAGAATAAGTGCAGGGACCATCATGACTAAAGACAGACTGAAGCAAGTGAACAAATGTTTTCCCAGACCTGGGCCTGTTAGAGGTCTTTCTATGACTGCATCCCACAAGCTCCCAGAGCATGTTGCAATGTAAATTATAACGTGACTAATTATGAGCAACTTGCCTTTAAATTTTATGTTTGCTTTTAAATGGATGTTTGCCAAAATTGGTAACAGTTTTAAAATGGGTATATGAAAACCAGGAATCTTCCAAATAGGCATGCTCATATGTGCATTGAGATAAACACAGAGCAGTTATTAAAATGTGAGATTTTGTCAGTTAGGGTTCTAAAACACACGTTTCAGTTACTACTGAAATAAAAAAAACAACAAAACAATGGTGTGCCATAAATAGGACTTTTGGATAAATTTTTCGTATCCAGGATTACTTGATTTAGCCTCTGATTTCCAACATCTCCTTTAGATTATTAGCAAAGATATTCAATACTAATTATTTTGAGGTTTAGCAGCCATGCAAAACATATCTGTGAATCTTGATAATTTCATGGCTCCTAGCCTTGAACTTCTGATCTGTTCATAACCGCAAGATATTTTATTGACACTTGGTGCTTTATTAAGTTTAAAGCATGTGCAGATTTGGGACAATCTTTTGATTTTCCTCTTGGTTTCCTTCAATTGTATTGTTGTACGGTTTGCATTATTTTACCCTGCAGTGGTTGATTTTTTTTTTTTCATGCTGGTGACCTGGATTAAAACCAACCTCAGAGAACTCTCTATGAAGCTGACGTTGAGTCCTTCTGGCAAAAATGACAATGGTACCTACAAGGGCACAATGACCTTGGTGTCAATGACAGCATTCACCAAAGACAGGAGGCAAGATAAAATAATAAGTTATACGGCTTTTTGCCAGCTGGAAATGTAAGCTTTTGTAGGACTACCTCCATTTGTATGAATGTGCATACAGCAAAACAATTCCCCTCCTGGGTCTCAGCTAGAGCAGAGACAATATGTGAGCAGCGTGCTCAGTGCAAAAAATGGCAGTAGGAGGTAAAAGTAGGGAAGTTCCTGGGCATTTCAGAACCCCCTCCTTTAGCAAGTACTTCTCAAAGTAGAGAGAAGCGTTGCCCTGTGTGGGTCACCTCCTGGTAAAGAATTGAGGAGCAGATACTCCTGTTCGCACTCAAGCTCAGCGACGTTTCTAGTTTCTGGTGATCATCTTCATATAGAAGCTGCAGACACAAGCTTGTAAATCTTGTTTCTCAAAGGAAGTCCTTGAACATGGAAGGGTTCTCACAACAGAAGCATTCTTGTGAACAAGAAGTCACATCCTTGTTCTCAGTATGGCTGGTGATGAAAGAAGCTATTTAGGACTTCCCCTGCAGTTGGAAGTGTCATGGAATATGGATTCGAATTCTGCTTTCCATCTGACCTTGGGAACTGTACTTAGGAAACTCTTTAGCATCACTGCCTTTAAAATCATCAGAGATGGATATGACAGAGGTTGAATCCAGGTCAAGAGTCCTAAGAGCTGAGGGGGCTCCAAGGTCCTCTGTGGAGAACAATGTAAACGGAACTCTGAAGGGAAAAGTGGTTGTAGGGAAAAAACCTTTTTCTGGGTGAAGTGGTCTATGGTGCTCAAATACAAGCATGATCACATATGAAAAAACTGCAGCTAGAGAGAGAAATAACCAGAAATAAGAAATGTAATAATTATACTGTATCATAACTGTGATGTTCAATAGAGTATTGTAACTCCTTGGAGAAAATCATGTGTCTTCAGCCTGATTACAAAATTAAAAAAAAAAAAAATTTTAATTTGGCATTCTTACTGATTAAGACTGTACTTTCCTCTTAAACATAGCAAAACCACAGGGGAAGTATAAATACATGTCATGGAGCTGTGATTGTTTAGAATTCATTGGACTGGCTAGCTGTCAGCAAGATAAATGAATCATCCATACATAACTCATATTGTCATATTTATGTGAGTGGGATTGAGAAAAGAAAAGAAGTCAATAAAAATTAAATTGGAAAGGAAAATATTGCTGCAGTACAGTTTTCCAAATGCATGTGACAAGTGAAGATGAGAAGTGGTAAAAAGTGAAGTGTGAAATATTTTAGGTTTTTTTACTATTGTTTATATGTTTTAATACTTTATAGTTTATATGCCAAGCATTAGCTCAGCATACAGGCTCATGAATTTTATCTGTTTCTTATTTAGACACTAGATGAGATGAGCGATATGGGTACAAAATTGATAGATTTTCCAAATAACATTTACTAGCACTAGTAGCAAAGGAGAAACAAGTTCAAATTGAAGCAAGACACAGTCAGGAATTCATTTAGACATTTACACCAGGCATTCTGGGAGAAAAATAATCCCATCTCCTCAAGAGAATACATTATATTTAGCAAGTGGGAACGTGAACCAGAGATGATCAAAGTATCAGACTGAGGGGTGTTGGAGAGAGAAGTGATGAACCAACCTGATCAGAAGGAAATAAAGTTCCCATGCTTGAGCAACAGGAAATATCCCAACTTCCCTTTCCCTCCAGTGACATGAAAGAAAGACAGACAAGCCTTGTGCATTGCCACAATGGATGTATTTTGTGTGTGTCAGATCTCTTGGACCAGTTTTCCTCTTTTTATTCTTAGCAATTTTGTTCTAACACCAAAGTAGAATCCTAGTTGGAAAGGCTTGAGATGTTACAGCCACAAAAGAAATGTTAATCAGACATTAGAAAATAATATCTCCTGTACTGCACATTTCTGGGTGGATATTTGTGTTGAAGACTCAGGAACTAAGATGTCTGAAGTGTGGGGTGTGGTGTTCCACAGACATGAAAAATGCTGAACACGCTCCAAGAGTCCATCACTCCATGTGAGTACTCCTAACCCCTATAGCCCAGTAGCCACCTAATCCATGGTGCTGAGGCCAGAGGAAGCAGCAGGGAAGGGGCTACATTATGTTACAGTCCATCACACATGAGCTCTGGAAGAGAGGGTGTTGAAAGTCTGAACACAAACCCCACCAGTCAATGAAAGAACTTTAAACCATCCTGAGAGCAACATCCCTTTGTGTGGATGAATCAGACTACACCAGAATTTCGGGGGGTGGGAGGGGAGGGTAACATCTAGTGGGTACCCTTCCAAATCATCACTGTAATGTTGAATTATGTTGTTTGAAAATAATATATCATTATATAAAGAGTACTGTCTGTTCTAAAAATAAGAAGGCTGACTCTGATCCCATTCATAGCTCAATGAATCAGGGACAGTCCCAGCAAGTTTCACAGAATTTCTTTAGTGCAGAACAGTCAGTGATATCCTGGGGGCTGAGCATGTGACCCATAGCTGAGTCTTATTCTGTAATTGTAAAAGGCTTTTTGCAATCCATTTAAGTCTATTAGTGCTCCCAGAAAATTGTGCACTCATTCATTTTTCTCAAAACAAATATCCTGGACTTAATGGAGTGCAGTGTCCTTTCACTACCAGTACCGAAGAACTCAAATTATGCATTATTAAGCTATTAAACTGAACTGAACAAGAAGAAATGGCACTTACTGGCAAGACCACTGCTCTAAAATGCTTGGTGATAAGCTATGGAAACATTAGCAAGCTATTATAAAAGTGCCATCTCCCACCAGCTGCTATAATTTTGTTTCCCCTAACAGTTAGAACATATTTATGAGCACATCTTATGCACACACATATCTGCACAGAGGAAGGCACATGCAGGGGTCTACCTGTGCTGTCACACACTGAGCTGGCAGGGGATGGATTTCAGCAAGCCAGCTCACTCCTGAGCATGCTGCAAGCTGGTTCCTGCAGCTTTTCTCTCATAAAGACAGTGTTCCCTCTAAGTAGTCTCTAAAATGCCCCCTGACTTCAGAGAGCTTCACTGACCTCAGGATGTAAAGCAAAAAACCATCATGAGCCCCCCAATAGTTAGTGGCATATTTTGATGACAAATCAATCATCACCTGAGCTTCTTTATATTTATTGTTCTATTTGCTATGCAGGGAATATGGAGAGGGGAAAAATCAGACATTGTAACTGGTGTTACACTCTTGCTAGGTGATACGATCCACAAACTTGAGATTTTTAAATAAAAAGCAGATGGCAAAACTACAAGAGGCTTCAGGGGTGTGCAAGTATCACAAATGATCATTTAATGCTTCATCTGTTTGAAAAATCTAGCAAAACTAAGATATTTTTGACTTCAATGCTAACCTATTCAGTCACTTGGTCTATGATTTTACTTAGGGTGACCCACAGTCAACCCCCATGATCTTTTCTTCACAGTAGACTTATGGCAAAGCACTGCCTTCATTGCTTTGTCTGCAATGCTGACACCCATTATCACATATTTAATTTATTTTATCACTCTTTCTATTTTTATTCCCTGACATCAATTTTATAGGTGACAAACATTCCCTTGAGTTATGACTGAGTTGCCTCCTTACTCTTTCCCTAGCACTTGCATTAAAACCACGTATTTGGATCTGCTTGCTCAAAATTGCTTCAGTATGGAGTGAGAAGAGCAAATTAAATTGTTAATTAATTTTGCAGAGCTGATGGTGGAGCTAAGCCAGAGCTACTACCCCTCTCAACTTTTAGCAGAAGTTTTATTATCAGTGAGCCCAAGAACAAAATACATTCTCTTGAAAGTGTATAATAAAATAAAAGTTTACACCATACTATATAAAGTTGTAAGGAGTTCACAATGACTGTGCTGATTCCATCAATAGGTGGTTAGAGATTTATGACTGCAAATAATGTTTTTCCACTCAGGGATGAGCTCAGCACCCATTTTATGACACAATGATATGGGCCATTACAACCCAGTACAATGAACTAAGGTAGAATCTGTTCACCTGCTGGATTGATGGAAAAGCACAGAACCCTTTCATGCATCACCATGCAAGGAATCTGGCTAGAGCTACAATTCCAAAGCACCATCCCTAATGTTTCATACCTGAATCTCTGCTGCATGCTTTGGATGTAGGTAGTCTGATCACTGAGCACTCAAGGTCTCTTTGCCACCGTTGAAATGAAACTGCCTTCACTCACATTTTTTCACGTTTGTGGTCAGCACATCTGGGTGTAGGTCCAAGGCTTCACGCATTTGGTTGGTTGGTGCCATTCTGGGAGAGGGTAGGAATGCTGGTTTGTGAGGGGAGCACCAAGAAGAAGACCCATCTGGGCTTCTTAACTTCTTCCAGCTGCCTTTTTTTTTTTTTCTTTCCAAACACAGAGTCATGAAATAAATTTGATATATTTCAAAGCAGAAACTCATGATAATCATAACCAGAGAATCACATAATAATGGAAATTATGTATTGGAACAAGGCTAAATGCACGTTCACTTATTGAGGAACGTAGATTTATTGTTCCATTTTATCAGCCAATAACATTAAGAAAGGAGAAACCCTCTCCTAAGATTCAAAAACATACAGATTTTCAATTGAACTTTATATTTAATAGTTAGTTCAGCTGGAGGCAAGCAGACATTTACTTTTAGATTGCAAATAATTCTGGGACCTTATAAAATGATGTACATTTTTATTGTATATACTTTGTGCAAATAAGTACACTGTATTATTTATTGAGGCAACAAATTCCCCAAATCCCCTCATCGAGTTCTGATTAATGGATGTTTGACAAAGTGTTTAGTGCCATAGATGTTTGAAAATTAAGAACAGAAGAAAGCTGTATGTCATGAACTCTCCTGAGGAGCATTTAAATGCATAGGAATTAAATGCTCAGGATCAATTTATTATTAAAATACTCATTCACCTTCTGTGTATTTTTGTTCATCCTTTCCCAAACCTTCTTTGGCCTTCCCTTGGAGGGGTGTAGGAGACAAATACATCCAAAGGTTAGTGGCATTAAAAAAGTGTTTTTTTGAGATCACTTGTGAAAATGAGAGAATGATGTTACAACAAAAGTGCATTTTCATGTTAAAAAACATCTTCACCTTTGCTGTGGGATAGTAATTTACCCTTTCATTTTTAACTCTTTCCTCTTACAGATATTTCTGTGCTCCTAAGTTTCTTATTTTCTGCATTTCATTTTGGTCCCTACAATGTTTTTCCATTTAATGGACATTTAATTCCATGCTCAAAGGAGTACTTTCTTCGGTTCTTTAGAACCAGAAGTCTACATGGACTGGTTAACAGTGTACCTTTTGCTTTTCTGGGCTGCTTTCCCCCCACCTCCCCCAAGCACTTTTCAGAGTTCTGAGGAGAAATGTCACTTGGAGGATGATTAATTTCCTTTGTAGCTTTTGACTCTGCTATCCCACTTTTTCAATTCTTCCTTTCTTTGTTGTACCACCACTGAAGACCCCAGTACATCTCTGTCTTGAATCTTGTGCAGATGCTTGTGGTCTGGGGAAAAAAAAAAAAAAAAAAAAGTTTTGCTTACAATAAGTGAAAACTGCTGAGCAAAACCAGTTTTTGAGAAAACAAAACCCAACTAAACAGAACCAAGAGTGCAAGAGGTGGAAAGAAATGCTCTCTGGTGAAAATGTTGTTCCTTATACCTGGCTTGGTATTGTTGCACTTAAGAGCTTGATGGGTATGGGACAGTGCAGATCCAGGGTACTGCAGAGGTGCCACAGAGCTCTCCTGATGGAGCATCCATACACTTGCTAGAGATCACAGGGACTATGGAGCTCAGTAGCGTGTCACCTCCATGGGGTACCTGCATCTGTGTTCATCTCTTGGGCCATGTTTTTGGGCTGAGTGAAAAGATGGAACTGTTTTCAGGAAATTAGCCCTCCTCACAGCAAAATCTCCCTCCCCATCCCCGCACTTCCCCTGGCTCTGTCTTCACTCGAGCATTTTAGTCACACTCCTCTCTTTGGCCAGGTCTTTGGGAAATGGGAAAAATGCATCATCAGAGGGTATCCAAAAAAAGCAGTGCTCCCCACTCAGACGCGGCAGCCTGCCTGCATCCAGAGACCCCTCGGGGGGTCTGTCCCTGCTGCTGCGGAGCCCGGCACCTCATTCCCTCTCAGCGCTCAGACCCGGCCCGACCCTCCCCCCACCGCCTTGCATTGCCCCATCCTCGTGTCCCCATGTCCCGGTGTCCCCGTGTCCCTATGTCCCGGTGTCCCCGCGTCCCTATGTCCCGGTGTCCCGGTGTCCCGTGGCCCGGTGTCCCCGTGTCCCTATGTCCCGGTGTCCCTGTGTCCCCATGTCCCTGTGTCCCCCTGTCCCTATGTCCCGGTGTCCCTGTGTCCCCATGTCCCTGTGTCCCGTGTCCCGGTGTCCCTATGTCCCTGTGTCCCGGTGTCCCGTGTCCCGGTGTCCCGATGCCGACGCACGATGGCGCCGCAGCCCCCGCGGTGCCGCCGGACGCTGTCTGCCAAGCGGCGGCGGCTGTGGCCGCTGGAGACTTTCCCGCTGGGAGAGATGCCAAAGCCAGGCGACACAAACATCCCCACCTTGGAGCGACCGTCAGGGCGCTGGCAAAGGGAGGAACGAGCTCATGGATGTCCTGCGTTGTGTTTCGTGCCCCTTGGATGTCCCACACAGCGGCTGAGCCCAGGGGCTCGGGGGCTGTGCGGACTGGGGAGTCAGATTTGCAAAAGGAAGAGGAGGGGATGAGGATTTTCCCCCTTTCAGAGGCGAATTCTCATGAGGGCATGGGCTTGGAGGAGTTTAGTGGCAGAAATATCTGTGGGTTACCTGCCTGTCCTGTCCTCTTGGGACTCGCCTGTAGAATAAGAGAGACACAGGTGAAAAGGTGGCACAAAGATGTGTTAGCTGAAATGCACTGGCTGGACTGAAGCAGAATGAGAAGCAGTCAGCCTTATGTGTGTATATTACACACACACACACACACGTATATATGTATAAGTAACGTATAAGGATATTATTGAGATGTAAATGCAGGGAAAAAAAGACCCAGCTTTCTTTTTTTTACAAGCCTTCAACTTCATACGCTTCCGTGCCTTCAAACACATGCAAAGTAAGGCCTATCAAAATCTTTTGCTGCAAGCAAAAACCAAAGAGAACTCTGAATGAACCTCTGTGCTTCCCTGCTGTGTTTGCTTCTCTTAGCTGGGTTAGGTAAAAATCCAGCAGGATTTGCTGTTGTGACTCTGTTTCTCCAAAATCTGTTACCACTGTGGAAAGAGGGAAGGAGTGAAGGGGAGAAGGGGCCGTGTAATGCTTCATACGGCAAGGAATTCAGTAGGGGCAGTCTGGGGGGCAGAGTGAAGGCAGCTGTGTCTTTATCTGAAGGATTTTGTAATGCCCCACTGCCTGTTAGGAAGCAGGAAGCAGGGATGCCTTGGCTGTGAGCTGTGGAGAATCAACACCAGGTTTCCTGCTGCTGAGTCTCTGCCCTGCCATGCCTGGCACTGGGAGCCAGGCACTAGGGCAGGATGTGTATAAATAAACTCACCAATGACTCCCTGGATTTGCACTACTCCCATAGTGGCTGAAGTTGCTGTCCTGAAGGCCTTATGCCAGCAATATCAGAGAATGGGGATTTGGGTGTAGCTTGGAGATAAGAAATGCAGCATTTTGGTGGGGAAAGGCCACCATTAGCTGAAATTTGCCATGAGCAATTTATTGCCATTTTCAGAAATAGCCTGTTTGACAATAAATTACTTTTCTTCCCCACCCTTCCCTAAGTACAAAAATATCTCGTTCAGCTGTGCTGATCTCCAAACTGAAGTCGAGCCTGGAGCACCTCTGGGAGTTGCTGATAGGGTCTCATTTGGCAAGGGTGGAGCAGCATCCAGAGCTGGATTATTGTCAGTCAGGCTGACAAAGCACAACAGAGCATCACCACAACAAAACCCTCTGACCCATGCTATGCAAAGCATTGTTTGTTTGTGACTGCCGGTGAAGAGCAAATCCTGAGAGAAACTTAATGGTCTTTAAAGGGAGCTCTTAAGAGGTTTTTTTAGCCCTGCAAGTTATTTACATTAGCAGGCTACTTACACATGTTGAAACGTGCTTAACAGTAAGTTATTACTTGTTATTGTTATACGTTGCTGAAAAAGGAGTATGTAAATACATTTTTAAAGGACTTGTGAGAGGCAGCTGGATATAGTTATGTGGGGCAGAATTATGCTAAACAACAAGACCAACAAGAAATTAAACAGTGAACAAAGCAGGATTTCATACGGAGCCTTGTGTCTGGTGTACTGCCAAGCAGCCCTCTTTTCAGCTCTCCCTACCCCATGAGCTTCTGTTCCAGTCATAGACAAAAAAAGGCAAGAAAACCTTGGTCTTTCTCTCAAGACATCGTCAAAAACTTTCATTACATTGTCAAAGGGGGGCAGTCTCAAGCAAAGCAAAAGACTTAAAAAAGCAAACCCCTGTGAACATGAATGTTCATGGAAAATTCTGAGAACAGTGCTTCATTTGATGCTGAGGAGTCCCTCTTGGTACAAGCCATAGTTACACTTTTCATAGCCACAGGATCAAAAAGGCTCTCCCCTCTGAGTGCTTTTATAGGAGATGGTGAAACAGCAATGTAAAATCATAATGATTAAAGTGCAATACATAGCAGACTGCAGAAATGAGCTGATATCTGTTGAAAAGAACAGTAAATAATAAACAAGACTGTTGAGAAATATGAAAAACTTAGGCTATACTGTAGCTAATAGATAACAATGACAGTAGCCTGAGGATAAGGGTAGGAGAAAGCAATGAGTCTTTTCATAGCAGTATTTCTTCTGTAGAATAAGAGGCAGCAAAATTCAGTGAAAAACCCTCAGAAGACAAGTTGTCTGTGTGTGTTATTAATGCAGGAGGATGAATTGAAAGTGTCTTTGGCCCCAGAGAGAGATGTGTGTGCATCACCCCTCTGCTCAGAGTAAGGGCAAAAAGACAAAGCGCCGAATAGCAAAGGAAACTCTGGATGATCAAAAAATCCAGACATAAATCTGTTGATAGGATGAGTTATGAGGCAGTGGTGGCAACTGGATAAAATTAAACCAGTGAATCTGAACATTAAATGCTTCTCTGGCACAGCTTATTTGTTTCGCTGCAAATGCACAGGAGACGCAGCTGACAAACGGTGTTTATTAATAAGCTAATATACTGGAGTTCAACACTGAGGGGGAAATAAAGCAAATGATTGACAGCACTGAACATTTTATCTTGATAGTTTCTCTAGGACACAGAGGCATGTTATGTGCATCCCTCTCAGGCAGGTTGCTCGGGTCACCAAATGCTTCATGCCAAGAGGCAGCAAACCCATCCACTCCTCCAGCCTCAGCACAAGTGTGCCTGCCCTAGGGAGCAGTGGCTAGAGCTGTGCCACGTTTTTGGTGCCTGCTGCACTATGCCAGCAAGTGACTACCTCTGTTTACAGTACAATGACCTCTAGGACCAAAAGACCTCAAACAATTTGAACATTACCAAATAAATGCCATATTGTAGGCAAGCTTGATTTATTCAATTAATGCTTTTATTGATCTCTATGAACGAATGTTAAAGTAAATGTTTTATTTAGGCTAGAGGAGAACCCTAATTGAAAAGAACATAGTGCATGTATAGAAAGCAAAAAAGCCTGAGAAAGCCCCCAAATGCAAGATGTTAAACTCAGGGACAGGAATTCAGATCTTTGGTTAAGGAAAATATGTAAATAGTCAAACTGTGCAGTAGGTGCATAGAGGTGTCATACTGCTCAGTGAGGTGCCTCACTTCTTGTATTGTTTCTGACAAAGATGAATTTCTGAGACAGGACACCAAACAAAACCCTTTGTCACTGAGGATGACCATGTTCTTACAACCACATCTGCTTACAGAAACTGTCAGAGTGGAATCTGTATTTTTTCTTATGCAGGAACACCCTGGACCTCCCTGAGTACAGGCTGGTTTGCATTTTAAAAACTCTCCCAGACCTGAGTGATGCTTTTGTATAGGGTGGTGATTCTGAGCTGTCTGAATGAAGAAGAACTTTCATGACATTTTGCCCTCTCCCTCTGTATCTCCTATCTAGTGAGGCAAAATTTTCCACCCTGGCTTCCCACAGCACAAGAGACCTAGAAAGCAGGAGCTGTAGGTGAGTCTCCAGCTATCTAGAGATACTGTCAGTACTGTCAGATACTGTTCCTCTGGAGTCTCACCAGTAACTGGCTTTTTTTTTTCTTTTTTCTTTTTTCTTTTTTTCTTTTCTTTTCTTTTTTTTTTCTTTTTTCTTTTTTTAGTGAATAGCCCACTTTTTAGATTTTTAATTCTACCAGAAGCCTCAGGCTTTCATAGGTAGTTTGTCAGAGATCCAGCTAGAGCATGAGAACAGTTCCATAGCTGGGTGCACTTTCTGGAGTCCCGTCTTCCTCAGACCACCCCAAGTGCCTGTCTCTGCTCACTATTCATGTTCAGGTGTTTCCAAAACATTTTCAGAGCTTTCATACCTCTTGTCCAACCATTTAAGGTTTTTCCTCTGTCTTCTGGGGATCTGCAACTGTTTGGGTGCACCAAACATAAGTGTTAGTTCAGCTGGAGCTAAGCAGGCATTTACGTTCAGGTTGCAAATAATTTTGGGACATTATAAAATAGTTTATATTTTTGCTATATTTTCTCAAACATGAGAAGCTGTTTTATCTGCAGCTGTTTTACCTCCCTATATATTTATTTAGATGTTCAGAAGCATTTGAAACATGAAGGGGCCTACAGGGTGCCTTAGATCTGTTGCAGCTCCTTGAAATCAGCGGAGAGCTGAGAATCTTGGCCACAATGTAACTATGATGCATTTTTGTACATTCCTTCAGTTGCTTATTACATCTGTGCTGAAATTAAATGGGTGAAAATGTGAATCTGCAAAACATATGTACCACTCTTATAAATGCTGTTTAACACTTGCTTTGTCCCGAACAGGGCAACTTCTGAGCTCACTCTGAGTCTTCCTATGGCTGTCCCCACAAAATGCCTCTGAGTGCACTGCTACTGTCCACATTCTGCAGCATGCTCAGGAACAAGCAGATTAGGTGAACTACTTGATGACAACCTATTCTTGTAAATTCCAGTCCAGTCCGTGGACTTGGGAATAATGTTCTATGCCAGATATGAATTGCTTTAATAAAGGGTCCATGTGATACAATTTCTTAAATCTCAGTTGTGAAGAAAGAGATCAAATAAATGTCTCCTGTCTCATTCCCCACTGATGGTGTGCCAGGGGCCTTCTCCATCTCTCAGGCTAATTGTCATTTCACCTGTAATTCATTCTCCCACATCAGGTGTCTGAGACAGTGATCTAATATGCTGATAAAGGAGAGTCCTGAGAGAAACAGAGAATTGGTTCTGCACACCATAACTATTCATGAAATTTGCTATCATCTCTATAATTACATTTTGTCCAAAAGCCAGGTCAAGCTGAACTCACTGGGGAAGAGGCTATCAAAAATTAATAAACTTATCTCAGGGACAGAATTTCAGGTATTGTTTTGAAAGAACAAAAATACAAGAAAATATTATTTTTATGGCGTTTTTATTTTTTTTTACAATGATGAGCAAGAGAAGGTAGGGTGTCAAACACTACATTTCAGAATGGTGTTGTGATTCTCCCATTTCCATTTTGCACTGGAGTATGAGTGTGAGTGAATATATCCTGTAATTTTCTCATATTAATGAGAGACTCAGTGAACCTTCCATGAATCTTTTTGTATAAGTAGCCCATGTCAATATGAAAATTTTCTCAGTGAAGAGCATTCATGCTTTTTCAGTTGTGTAGGAATCCTTTTTTTAGTTATTATTATTATTAGGTTGCTCTCTATGTTGCTGAGGGTCCATTGCCTGATTTCCTTCACAACTAGTGGAAATTTGTGGTAATTTATTGGACTTCTCTGTAAAATGCCCTTTTTCTGGAAAGTTTCCATTAAAAGAAAGTAGTCCCATCTCTTCAGAAGTAGGCTAGCTGGACTGAATTAAGTGGAAACTGATCTCTGGAAGTTCAGAAGGACGTGCATGTACCTTGAGAGCTCTTCTCAGTAAATCTGTAGAGTTGCATCAAAAAAATCTGGTGGGGAAATCATGATGTTACTTTGTGAAAATTAGCTATTAGTTAAACAGCACCCTGCTTCCTTACCCATTCCCCATACAAGATTTATTGATTTCTAGACAGAGTAATTTATGAGATTAGAATGAGGAATTAGCAAGTGCCAGTCAGACAATCTATATTGGTGGGTTTCAACAGGAGACCAGACAGTAAATTGTTGTGACTCAGTGCAGTGTTGTGAGTAGAGGTAAATTGCCAACCCACCAATACTTCAGAGCCATTAAGTGCCAACACTTATTGATTAGTATGTGCTTTTTCCTGCTAATGGCACCAATTTCTGAACAGCCACGGTATGATTCTGACATTCATTATACTTTCAGTGTCTTGAAGGGGACTCAGCTGCTTTTGCCCTTGACTTCTGTAAAAATCCTGCCACCAGTGTTCTGTAAATGTGAGTTACAAATACAGTGACAAGAAGCTAAGATCAAGGCTGCTGCCAGCCACCACACTGAAAACACCCCCAGCAGCACTGTGCAATAAAGCTGTGCATGTTTGTGTGTAGTTAAAGAGCTGGGTCAATGGCAAGAAAGAAGGAGGAATAAATGCTGATGAAGATTCTTTCTGCCCTCTCCTCTCCCAAACCCACACTAACTTCATTTAATAGTCCCTTTTGTATTTTACTGTCAGCCAGAATCTTACCCTGAAAAATCCTCAAAGAAGACAGATTTCACCCTTCTGTTCCCTGGGAAAGGACACTATTAATCCCTTATCGCTAATGAGTAACAGTTTGAATATGCTAAAATATACAGTCATATCCCCCCTCAAATCTGTTAGTTGAGACCAGAAACTCTGATCAGTCTCTCTGGGTCCTGCCAGCAACCAATCTTCTCCTGGGGTCAGCCACATCTCCTCTTTTCCTGGCAAAGGATAGGCTTGCAGAAGCATATGCTGAGACCAAAAAGGCCCAAAGAAGTTTTGTCTCAGTTCCCAGGTGTATTTATGCCAAAAGCTTAATCTGAAGGGCAGTGTCAGAGAAACCAACTAGGCAGAGCTGTCTCTACAGAAGGGCAGAAGGATTTGGATGGGGAGGAGCTGGTGAAATGAAGAGAAGCTAAGCAGTTTCTCCTGACTGCTCTGATGAGGCTCCTCTGGGCTGCTGCATACAGAAGACAGGGATTTCTTCAGGCCATGCCCTGGCCATTCGAGTCAGGTTGTGAAGCTGTACAAGCCCACAGGTTTGTTCAGTGGAGAAAGGGGAAAACCTGTGTTAAGAAGGGAGGAGTCTTTAAAGTACAGTTGTCAAAAACAACCAGTAACAGCCACAGGGTGCTAGACTATGTGAGCAGCTGGTATAACACCTACATACATGGGAAATGGATAGCATTCCTCTTCTGGCACTTTAAAAATTCTTCTGTAACTATCAGTTAAATTTGTCACACACGAAGGTCAAACAGATTTCATTCTGTCATTTACTGTGGCTATCTCATCAAACAGCCAGGGTTTCTTTCAGAGTAAAGGGCTTTGTTCCCACTTTACAGAAGTTCAAGTAAAACCAGAAGAAAAGAAAAACATTTGCTCTCACTTGTCATCACTCAAGGCTTGCATGAACCTGAATATCCACTAACTTCCTCACACCAACAAATATAAACAGAAAAGTTTTTGTGTTGAAGGGAAACAGACTTTCTGGAGGGGACAGAGAAAAAAATATTTATTTTACCTTTGTGATTAACACTGTCACTCCTTCCCCAGAAGTTTGTTCCTTTAAAACATGTGGGAATGGTGAGGCAGCACAGAGAGTTCAGAGACAGATGAACAGAGGAAGGGTGAGACAAGGATCCAGATATCTCATTTTGTCACAATTGCAGTTTCATAAGCATATCTCACCATGTTCCTAGTGGAGAGAATTCATAGCTATTTTTTAAAAAATTATACAACCCTGCCATAAACTTTGCAAAGTGAGATCAGGAAGAAAGGAATAAGAGTGCAGTAATGAGAGCAGACATTATCCTTGGAACTTGCCAACTAATGGCTGATACCAGCTCACAGAGAAGCTGAGTCTCCACAGGTGTTCAGAACTCAGCTGCATCTGCCAAAAAGTACACGGGAAGAATGTAGTTCAATTTTTGAATATGCAAGGACATCTCCTTGGGGAAACAATGGCCTTAATGATGAAGGTTTGAAGGAGTGAAAACAATTCATTAGTCATAAAGAAACCTTGGTGAGCCACCCAGTCCCTCAGGAATTTAAGATGATTCTTGTTCCCAGTAAGAATGCATATGGCTTTCAAAAACACGTAAGAAGAATGAAGTGTTGCAAGAACTGGATCTGAAGGAGTGAGTAAACAAAGGGAATTAATCTTAGGATTTTTAAAGTAAATTAAATCCCCCATTGAATTAGAAATCTGACACCTGAATAGTATGACAAATCAATGTGTCTGCCTTTCAAAGGCTGTCCTCCATCTTCTTTTGGTTAGTCCCAAAGAAAGATGCAAACCAGACTATGCAAAATACTTCCCAAATGAAAGTGCAGTCTGGCCACAGGACCCGCTTGTCACATTGTGATTGCAGGATAATGTAGCTCACAAGCCACAATGCTGTGCCTGCTCCCATGTACACATTTTGTTCAGCTTTTGATTCATCTCTTTGTTCAGGCAACTTGAATTGCTCAGCACGTCTGTTTGGGCTTTTCAGAACAGGCTGATTTCTTGATGGAAGATAAATGGTGGATGTACAGTTTGAGGACATTCATTCTTAGTTTACCTTAATCAGAGCCAGCCAAACCCAGGAAAGTGCTCTTCAGAGAACCATGTAATTATTTTGACATTTCGGTTTGTTCCAGTTTGAAATGAAATAAATTTTGTCAACATTTCTAGAAGAAATTCTCTATGAAGAAATAAATCACACAGCAAATACCAACAACATGGTTATTTTTGTAGTGCAATATGCCTCCTCGAGAGGTAGGCATGCAAAACCATTTGTTAAACAAATGTGCAGATGGTGGTGCCCCATATTTGGCATAGTCTGGAATGAGGTTTTCCATGGATCCAAAAGTGTATCTCATCTTGAACTGGAGTGCTGAAGTGTTTTGGGCTTCTCAAGCTATCTCATCTTGAACTGAAAATGTGGAAGTGGTGGTGAGGCAGTCCTGCATTGTGGCACACTGCTGCTGAGAGCTGCTTTACCACGCCACTGCTGGCTCCTGAGGCAGCTTCCTGATAGAAATTTGAATTTGATTTAGCTGAAGTCCTAATGAGTAAAAAGACCACACCATGTCATGAGTGTTATAACTCAAGATCATGTTATTAAATTTTGTCCAATAAATATTAGCCAGTAACTGATGTAATTGCTCTCTCTCTCTGCTTGCACAGAGATCCCCTTCACTATGAACAGAGGTAGCAAATGGATGTGTTCATTCTCCCTTCAGAGCAAAGCCAAAATTTGCAATACTTAGTAGTTCCGTACAGCCATTACATTAGGTTGGTTTCCTCATGCCATGCTGATCCCATCTGCTCTGTGTCAGAGGCTTCCAGATCTGAAACACACCTCTCCACGTAGGCCACGGCTTCCCTTCGCTGAGCCTGGCTGCCCATAGGCAGCCTGCAGCACCGGGACTGGGGCTTTTGAGTCAGGGTGGGTGCACAGCAGAGGGCAGCTCTCACATGCTTCCCAAGGCAAATAAAACACAAGTAGAAGGAAAGGGATTGAAGTAAGTTTGTTTCATGGCCAATTCTCGGCAAAAGTTTGGATGGTGGACTTTTTTTTTGGGCAATTTTTCAAATCAAATTCTGCAGCCAAAAGGCTGCAGAAGTCAGAAGGCAGTTGGGAGAGCTCAACAATGCTCTTTGCCTTGTTGGGATCATTTGTCACACTGGCTCGGTAGTACAGAGTGAGATGAGCGTAATGTACCTTTGAAAGTGCTTGCATTGCTTTTTCTAGAATATCCATGTCCAGACACTTATGGCATATGCAGTTTTCTCTTGGTTAGCATATTCTGCTAAATGCTGCTGTGTTATTTAGGAAATGGGCAGAATTTTTGTTGGTGTGATTTGCCTCCTCACTTGGAAAGAAAATCTAACTTAGGAAGTAATAATTGTGTATGTGCTGTAATATTTGAATCCACATAAACTGAAGTCAAAGCTTATGTAAGGTATTCTTAAGTTCTGGATTTTTTTTTTATTTTAGGGTGGGGAGATTTGCTGGAGAAGAAGATTATATTGGTGTTTGTAGTCAAGAAGATATCAGTGTGAATTCAGTCTATTTGGGAAGAGAGAGAAAGGGAAGAGTGAAGAAGAAAGTGATTTTCAGCACTGTAGTTTGCATAAGGCTACAGCTTGTGCTTCATTAGACACTAAAGAATCTAAACCCTACTCATGATTAAGTGGCTTTGGATTTTTGAGAGGACATGAGGGAAAAGTTGAGATTGCTACGAATATGTTTTATGCTACTTTAAGTAATGGATAAAGAGAAGTGGTTATAAAGAGGCTTTCTGGCCACACATTCAAGATATTGGGCCACTACACTAATATACAGAATGGCAGTCCTCTTAAACTACATTTATAGATATGACTATATATGTAAGTGGTATATAGGTGTATATGTAAATTATATATATATAAATGCAAGCACATGCACATATATAGATATGTATGTATAATATGGTAGATATGACTATATATGTAAGTGGAATATAGGTGTGTATGTAAATTATATATATAAATGCAAGCACATGCACATATATAGATATGTATGTATAATATGTAAATATTAATTTCCTATATTATGGAAAAGAGTATTAAAGGGAATGAAAACCTGGCAGATTATCCACCCCATTTACTAACACAGTGAGGGTTGATGTATGTCAGTTATACACAATACACAGCAAACATAATGCATTCACTGTTACTCTGTCCATTAGATACTTGAGTAATGAGATTTCAAAAGCTTTTTGAGGGCTTGGCGTTAACCTGGGAGATCTCCTATCCACTCTTTGTCTGCTGGAGATAGCACACTTCTTTTAATTTACAAAATGATTTAATGCACTGGGGCTTTGAAAGAGATGGACCAGCCATCAGTAATGCCAGGGGGAGCTGCAAACTGCAGATAGCGAGAAGCATTGAAAGCATTTCTTTTACACAACTTGCCAGGCTTGCCAGGCTTATTTTTTAAAATATTTTTAGTCAAGCACACCACATTAGACAAATTATTTTGTACATTTGCAATCTTAAGCAGCCTAATGTCAAAAATCATTCAAAGTTTTCCAAATGCAAAAAGAAGAGGAGTATATTGTTATGATGTTATTTAGCTTGCCAGTGAATGAGGGTAACACAACACCCTTACATCCATGTCCAGTAGATCACCAAAACATGCAGAAGGCACTTAAACCTCTCTGCTAAGACAGGTAACATCTGTGACTTTTCTGTTTTAGGAGATTGGGGCTCACAGGCCTGCCCTTCCATGGCAGACTGTAAATAAAATACTGCTGGTACCTGCTGCTGACCCCAAAAGGGATCTCCAAGAATTCACATGTTGTAATGGAGGTATGCAAATGCTCCAGTGGTTCTTTTGCTCCAAGGTGTTGTAAAGAAGCAAGAGGGTCATAAGATGAAAAGATCTCAAATAGTCTCAGTTCTTGATTGTTCCCATGATAAATGTCTGTCACTTGGAGCCTTATGTTGGGCTCTGAATTTGGGTACAGGGCTGTTGTTATTTCCAGGAAAGCCAGTATAATACTCTAGGGTGGAACAGGACCATATGTCCACTCTAAGTCACACTTCTGTCTCCTCTCTCTCAGAATGGTTGTTCTGATGTTTTCTGTCCTTGTTTCCTTCCTTTTTATCATGGTTACTTACAAAGCTGTTTCATTTCTTTGGTTCTCCAATGTCATCACAATGCATATGGCTGACCCAGTAAGGCACAAATGAGATATTTTATATAGACTAAATCTGGACCTTTCCTCTATCAGCAGTATTCAACATTCAGGCCAGAAATATTGGACAAAGCTCTAAGTTCTGTTTATCTTGGGGTATGGCCAACTGATTACAGGGGTATTTAAAAATTCAGTCTCTGGGAGTTAATCTGTGCATTATTAGAACCAGGCAGACAGAACAATGGGTTAAATGAGTCCTTGGCTATTAGTTCCATTTAAATTTGGCAAATATTCTACTTCATTACAGTAATCACCCCAGAGATGATATTCAGAACTGGGTCTGTGTAGCACAGGTAACAGCCCTGGCTGAAGTCCAGGAGTGGGAACAATCTTGCAGGGCCTTCTTCAGCAGCCATTAGGAAACCATTACTGGTAAGCTATAAGGAAAGATGGTTAACAAAGTCTGAAAATGAATCAAGACCTTTTGGGTTATTTGTGTCTGGAGAGATTAATGAGTGGCCATATAAGCAATTTATTATACAGTAAACATGGGAAACAGTGGATGTAAGGAAGTCTGGTTTTCTTTAAGACCATGTTTAATTTCCAGCCTTGACCTCACTGCAATAATCACAGCCTTTTATGAGCGTCCTGTCATTCCTGCAGTTCCCTCTCCACTTAATCTTAAGCCTCCCCACAGTATCTCCAGGCCCTTCCCCACCCACCCACCGGTGTGAAAGAGGCAGTACCCAGCTGTGGCCTGCCCTGAACTGGCACCTAAAATATGACAGATAAATGTTCAGCTTTATGCTGTGGCCATAGCTCAGCAGGCTATGGATTAAAAAAAAAAAATTGTTGGGATTTAGGGCAAGATTTTGGTGCCTAGACATTTATGTAATTGCTTAAAACTGATGTCCTGGTCTAGAGGCTTGCACATGGAACTGGAGCTAAGATACAAAATATATTGAAGACCTGCACTCCTCTGGAGCAGCAGATGGAAGATTCATGTGGACATCTAAAATAGCTCTAGATGTTTTTCTGAGCAATTGAATTGTCTCCCATTATCTATTTAAGCCTTTAAGTGTCAGATTTTATTTAAGTCAGCCAAGTATTGCTGAGTTGGACAAAGAGATAGACCTCCCAATGATACAGAATAGGCTTCATTTCCTCAGTAGATGGAGCTAAAAATGGTACTGAGTAGGCACTGAAAGTGAACATTTGTGCTACTGGAGTGTATCATTGCTTGGTAATTAGTGAAGAATAGTAGCTGGCTCTGCAAGTCACTGTGTGCTGCTTCAAAAGCATAGTCATTTTGCAGTGAGGATTTTCACTTGAAAATAATCCCTCTATCATGCTACTTTTTTTTCCCCCACACTCCAACTTAATAACTTTTCTCCCTGAGACTTCTGACAAAATACAGGTGTGTTAAAAGTGTCTCCAAAATGAACATGTCTCCAGACAACTAGATGGGGAACATTAGTATTCAGGGTGAAATTAAACCAAGATAATAACTTTTAGTCTTAAGCTTAACAGAATCATAGAATCATAAAATGATTTAGGTTGGAAGAGACCTTAAAGATAATTTTATTCCAACCCTCCTACCATTGGACCAGTTTGCTCAAAGCTCTATCCAACCTGGGTTTCTTTTGAGCACTTCCAGGGATGAAGTATCCATGACTTCTCAGGCTCACCTGTGCTAGTGGCTCACCACCTTCACAGTAAATAATTTCTTTCTAAAATCCAGTCTAATTTCTTTCTAAAATCCAGTCTAAACCTGCCCTCTTTCAGTTTACAGCCACTTCCCCTTGTCCTATCACTTCCTGCCTCTGTAAAAAGTCTCTCTCCTGGTCTCTTGTAGGCCCTTTCAGGTACTCAAAAGTGCTGTAAGGTCTTCCCTGAGCCTCCTCTGCTCCAGGCTGAGCAGCCCCAGCTCTCTCAGGAAGTCTCCATGGGAGAGGTCCTCCATCCCTCTGAGCCTTTTCATGCCTTTTTCCTGAACTTACCCCAACAGATCTGTGTAGGCACATATGCGTGCATGTATACATAAATGCATTATTACTTATTAGTGTAGGTCTTTTCAACCTATTACATGTTGCACTCCATTTGTGGATGTTGTAATGCTTCTCTCTTTAATAATCAGAAAGAGCATCTGTCTCAATGCCACTGGAGTTCCAGAGGGCCTCTTACGTTATATGTCATCACAGACAATTTTTTTTAAAATGGTCTGTAGTAATGATTTGCCATAACATGGAGAAATGGAACGTGTCCCAGCAATGAGACTTTTCCCTTATTTCAGTAGGAGACTTGAAAGTTTCTTCCACTATTAGATAAGACATCGCTACATGATAAATAATTTAGGGAATATTAGTATTGATAATAATTCATCTAATGGTCAAAAAAAGAAAAAAATGACCCAAACAAGCACCTTAAAAATCCCCCACTTTATTTGTTACAGGGTCTCAAGAGAAAATATTTTGAGACAGAATGTTTTGAAAAGCAGAGTGAACACTGCACACTGAAATTTAACAAGTAAAAGTACTGACAACTGGTCAAAGATAAGCTATTTCCTAGGTTTCCATAAAGAATTCACTCATCTATACTGCTGACTTACTATGCATTAAATAATTCAGTCCTCTGCTTTGATGAATGATTTTTTTTAGACAATGAATTTTCAGCTATTTTTTTCTACACCTCTCATTGGCTTTTATACAGCCATAAAACCATGACATAAACCAGAACATAATCCATCATACAGCATAACCTTCTGCAAATACCATAGGAGATTGCTTCAAATATGACACTAATTTAGAAACACTGAATCCCAGTGCCTGTACCATACAACTCTTTTGTGGTGGTAGAAAGAAAAGTTGTGCTTAAACCAAAACTGAATGCAATTACTAGTGAGGCATTGTTGTTCCAGCCAGTATGCTACAACTGTAAGCCAGAAAGGAAGTAAAATTTAGGCTCTTAACCATGAAGTATCATTCCAACAGGATTTCAGCTTCTGATAGTCTTCACATGTGTGGGGATTCAACCCTACATGGACACTGCAGAGGGTTTGACATTAAAACCAGCAAAGAGCACCAGATCAACAGAAAGACCCATGCCAGTCCAAGATTCAGTTTTACCTAAAATATCATCATATCTGCCCACAATGGCTACAAAACCTGCACCTTTCTATTTCCTACTTTCTGTTGAGCAGATGTTGCCAAAAAGTATTTTTGACACAATTTTGCAATGAGTGAGAAGACAGTAAAAGATCTGATAAAGCATCCCCATGCCATAATCACCTTCATATCATACCACAGAAACACAAGTCTGCTTCTGTGCCTTGTAGTGCATCCAGAAAGCACTACAGAATACATCATTTAGGGCATGAGCTGCTGCTTTTCAGTGCCTTTCCTGGGTGGAAATGTCACCAGTCTCTGCTCCTTCAGATGTCAATATGTTGCCAATGCCCCAGTGACTCCCACAGCAGACATGGAAAGGATTACAGATCCTGTAGCCTTCCTGTTCATAAGTGATGCAACAGTGAGAGCAACACATTTAGGGATGCAGTAAGTCAAAGGAGAAGGGGACACATGGAATTATATTTTTTCCAGGGACTCCTGTTTTTAGCATTTAGCAATGGTCTGGTGTGAAAAGGATTAGCTTTATTTAGAGAATTCTGACTAGGTGTAAAAGAATCTGTTAAATAAGATATTTGCTCAAGTTTCTATCTGCTTATTTACTTGGGATTTTACTTTGTTACTTACTCCACTGTTGCTCACATTCTTGGAAAGAGTGAGGAAACCAACAGGATTTCAAGTCTGAATGAATGCAGTGATGGTCAGCAGAATCTTCTTCCACCCCTAATGGTCCAAGGGGAAGTACTTTTTCCCTCAGATGTGGATCTCTCTACAGCTGCTTGTATCACTAAGGAAGTCATGAAGCTTAAAGGGTTACTCTTTAATACATGAGTCCTTCTGAGTGCTCACTAAGGGATAAGTTTGGTTTTTTCTCTAACATGTATGCTTTGTGTGTTGCATTAGCTTAATGACTGAGATCATGAGGTGATTTCATCACGGTAGTGGCAGTCCTTGAAACGCTGCCTCATCTGAAAGCCAGTTAATGGAATAAAAAGCCTTCTTCTGCTGCCACAATAGAAAGCAGCAGAAACATTTGGGTTTCAGAGTCTAGAATACAATTTTCTCATGGATAATCTAGCAAGAACATTTTAGATTGAAGACTATCGAATGGAACTTCTTGCAAAGAGCTTAAGGAATTTTGTCTTATCTCAATAGTATTAAATAACTTCAGCACCAACAGGAATTTATTTGCAAACCAAACAAATCCAGCCTAACTGGAAACCGTAAAAAAACCCCCAAAACTTAAAACAACTATGTTTTTTACAGAAAGATGAAACTTCTTACAGGAAATGGATGCAACATCTTTTTAGTATATTAGCTCAGCTATACTGTTATAGATGGTATATAATGTAGTATTTACTGCATGCTCCAGAAACTGCCAAATGTTTTCCATAACACTTCTTCATATTAAAATATTTCAGATACATCTGTACTCCACTAAATCCTATGCTGCTATTTGGCATGAGCTGTATCTTCAGACTGTTCTGCAGAGTTAAACTGTGCCAAGACTGAAGTATTGATTGCTACTTATTGTGCACAGCATACTAATAAATCCCAGCTTGGTGCCCTGGCCAGCCACATAATATATACATAGCCCTGGAGGAAAGGCTTGTGCATTTTAATGGTGCTGTCCTAATGGAACAAGGCACTAACAAGTACCTTTCAGGATTCTGTGAGATGAAGGAATTGATCCAGCTGAGACATTAGCATACACACCGTGAGCAAAAGCCACGGGCTGCCACGTCTCCAGTTTAGCTCATGGTGCTGGAACAGGGATGTCTCCACCTGGGCGGAGGCTACAACCAAGGGAAAGAGAGAAGCTTAAACTGACAGAGGTTAAATTTCTCTGCGGTCCTATATGAAGGACAGACTTTATATTGCAGTGTTCACACCGTCTCTTCATAAAATTTTTTATCCTATACTTTAGAATGCTCTGACTCCTTTTTTCCCAGATCATCATCATTCTAACTGATCCTAAGCTTTCAGGGAAAATTCAAAATAAATGTTATTGCACACTAAATCCTAAAATTATACAAATGTGCTTATGTGAAGTCTGACTCATTGAACTGTAAATACTGAGACCTTGATGTTAGATCACCATGCCTCTATGCAAATGCTAATTTCTAAAAAGAAATTATGTATTTTCTATAGTATATATGTATATAAATTTTTAAAATGCTAAAAAACTCAGACATGCAGATCTGTCACTTAGGAACCCGGTTTAATGGTGACCACAGCAGTGCCATGTTTATGGTTAGACTTGATGATGTTAGAGGTCTTTTCTGGTGTAAATGATTCTCTGATTCTGTGTCTGTATGGTTCTATATGCATCCTGTACTTGAGCATGTACCAGCAAGAATTTGACAGCATCTTCTCATTTTCATATAAAAAGCCTTCCAAGTGTGGAACAGACCCTCTCAGTCCTTATTCTGGTATTAGTTGAGATATTTTCTGGTGGAAGTACCTGGAGTGGGTCTGCACAGTAGCTGTGGAAGAAAATGACAAAATATTAGTGGGAAATTAATAATTTTTCCCATTAGCAATCAGTGGTATGAGGTGAAGGAAACCCAGAGGATGATTCAATAGATATAAAGGACTGCCTCTCAGAAAGCAGAGCAGAAGAGGAGTGAGTAGGAATTATGAGGAAGAGACACTTGTATTTTATGGAAGAGGACAAGGGAGGGATGAAATGGCAGAATTCAGGAACATGGCTTTCAAAGGGGGAATGACTGGAAAGAGGAACATGAAAAAGTAAAGAACAGAGCTAAAACTACCAGCTGGCCTTTCTACCTGTGCAAACAGGGACAGAAGGTGGGCTCTTCTGGAGGCAGAATTTCACAGTCTTGGTAGCTGAGGGTAATGAGGGCAATCAGGAGTAGCATGCTGGTAAGAACGGAGTATTAACTGAGTGCCACAAAATCTGCTTTGAAAAAACCTTATACTGGAAGCTGTGTTCTTTCAAGCCTTGAAAAAAAGCCATGGGACAAATACCAGCTAAAAAACAAGACTGAGGAAGAGCATTTGCATACTGAGTGTGAAGTAGATTTTTATGATCCTGTTGTATCTGGGCTTCTGTTGATTATTTCCCTGCATTATTTTTTTCTGAAATATCACAATAAACACAACCATAACAACTCTTCTGGGAGGCTGTTTGGGAAGCTTGGCTCAGTAGTATCTATAGTTACTCAGAGCATAATCTACTTAATAGTCAAATCTTTCTGGGAGCAGAAAATTGCATAAGGATTCTATTAATGGTATGGAAAACACAGAGTGTCATTTTTGTGTAATGGGCACTGGACTGAAGTGTCTTGCCTTGCTCTGTACACTGTGACACTTCTGTTCTGGGCTCACTAGTAATTAAGTCGCAATAAACAGAACAATGCCAGAGAGCATTCTCGTTAGTGGGATTTGGTCTTTCATGCTATTATAGATTTAAAATACTCCCTATCACAGTGGTGATCCAGGCTAGCTAGCATTCCCCACCCCCCCATTCCTAAGTATCCCTGGCAGGAGCATTCCCCACAGGACCATCCTGCTTCAAGGGCTCTCACTCTTGGAGTGTGTGGGTGCAGTCACTCCAGCTGCGTTGCCAGAGGATGGTCCCGGGGACATGGCACTGTTCCTGCAGATGCATCCTGGCTGGAGTAATCTTACCAGTTCATTTATTTTGGTGCACTGGCACTCCTGTTAAATTAAGAGCATGTTAAATGTATGGGTGATATTAGCAGTGATAATTCTAGTCCGCTTGTTCATCGGAGCAGGTGTCAGGCTCATTAAGGCCTCAGTGCACGTACTCACCACAATGCACACAGATGGATGTGGAAGGTACCCAGCAATTAGGCTGGTGCAGAATTAAATGGAGCTGTGCTTGACCGTTGTGTACATGCAGAGATAAAAGACAGGCCAAAATAGTCCTTTAATGTCCTATTCTTAATATTTTATTTCCATAAAGTGCCTAAAATTATTTTATTTAGGAGACCTGGTACCTTTGCGTAGGAAAAGTGAACATTCAGCGCTATTAATAATAAAGCTGTGTATAATGTGCATCCTAAAATGCTCTGCATATGTTGGGTTGCTAAGACCTGCAAAGCTGCTGTGAGGAAGGACAGTATTTCTGGGGACTATTTCTATATGTAGGCATCAAAGCTGAAAAGTCCCAAACAATTTAAAAGCGGTAGTGAAGTTAAAGCCTGCAGTCCTGACACTGAGCCCACCGGAAAAGTAACCTTTTTTCACTTGGCAATCCTAATCCAGAACTCCCTGATATGCAGCTTTGCAGGCTGCAGGATGGTAAAGTTTGTGCAAAGAGCTCTAATAAAGGTGTGATCGGGGATGATACAACTGCAGGAGCAGGTGTAGTTTTTTGGGTCAGAGCTTTACTGCAGATTTTTTTTTGTTTGTTTTATTCCCCCTTTTATCACGTGTATAACCCATTTGCAGAACCTGGCAAATGCAGGAGCAGATTTTCTACTGCCCATCACTACAATCAAAAACAAAGCTGACTATTGCTTATTAAGACTGTACTTTGGTTTGGGAGCTGTACCATTTTGAAATATTGTATGTTCATGTAAATCTTAATCAAATATGCATTCCGAAACGATTAAACAGAAGCTATTTCATTTGAATTTTTGTACTGGAAATTGGTTTTCTTAAAGGGTTTTCACAGGCTCTTGTTCTGGTATAAATTTCCTGCTTTGATCTTGCCAAAAGACATATCATGTTTTATTTCAGGTACAGTAGGAGTGAGATCCTCAACAAAGTGCAGTCAGTGTAAGGCAAGATTAACAAAGGGATAGACAAAGAGACATTTTTAAAAAAAGTTATGTAAGTCTTGTTCTGTGGATTTATCTTTTTAAATATTATACAATCCTGATAGCCCTGGGAAGCAGTAATTCTCTCCAGATCAGCTGCACATTATGCAGTTGCTTCACTGATTTCGGGGTGCTGCTTACTCATCCAAAAGTCTTGTGTATTTAGAGGGAGAATGTGGATTATGGTCATTTCATCCAGGGTATGTGAAAATAATTGCAAGCAATGCTGGTGGGCAAATGTCCATTGCTAGCTGAGTCCTTTGGCTTTTTCCACCTTGGCAATGAACGGAAGGTCACCAGTTGCAGATCCATCCATCTCTCCATCCTCAGATGGATGAGAGTGTTTGACACAGAAATAACGGAGCTTAAAAAAGGCAGAAGAAAAGGTCAAAGGGTTATAAAGATACTGAGGGCTGCTCAGGCCAGGCCTGATCCTCAGAAGCACCTGGACATTTGTGCTGTGGGCAGGGGAAAGGAGGGGGTGCTGCTGAAAATAGAGCGAGTCTCCTGCATTTGAGATGACCAAATATTTTCTTCTTGTACTGCTGTCCCTGCAGACTGCAGGAGGCCTGTCAGGGAGGGCCTGGATGAAGTTGCCTCTCAGAGTTCCTGATGTTTGTTCAGGAAAAGTTCTGCGGTACTTCAAGGTCTTCTGTTCTGTTGACTTGCGGCATCTCATGACCGCTGAGGAGGCGAAAAGTTTTGCAATCATTTGTGTGTAGGCAGGTGTGCCTGTTCCTTGAAAATGCCTTGCTATGGAGATTATTTACTCATCCTATAAAAGTGGAACCTGAACTTCGTTCTTACAATACCCCACCAGCAGACACTCATGTGAGAGCTGTATTTATGGCAAGTTTTATTTCTTTCTTGTTCCATCTGCAAACTGTATACATTTCTTTTACTTACTCATAGAGATATGTACATTCTCTATCCTAAAACATCTTGTTTTTGAGGTTTTGGGTGTGTTCTCCCAGCATATAATATGATTTGTTTATTTACAAGTTGAAGAACACACAATCTGATTTACCAGGGCATTGTCTCCCAAGGAGTACAACATTACTTAGAGAAAAAACTTAGATAAGATTCTAAGAATAAAATTTAATAATTAACAGGCTTTTTACTAAGGACCTTTTTCCACATGAGTGGTCTTTCCCTTAGGATCTTAGGCTATAGAAGAGGAAGAACCCTTCTGTTTATTAAGCCTAGGCCCCCGCTTTATTGTGCAAACTTGCTGCATAATACCATGCCCAAAATTTAATCAAATAGTGCTTCTCATGCAAATAGCATTGAGTGCAGTTGGAACACACAGGAATATAGGACGGATCTGAGCCTTAATCTTTCCATGAGTGTTTAGCATAACAAAAGCAAACTGGTTGAGTAAGCTGATGGAGAATCATGTGTTTAGTGAGAAGAGAAGGGAGACAAAGAGCAAAGTCTTCCAGTGCATGGTGTGATTCTGCACCATTCAGCAGAATAGCTCCTGTTCATGAAGACCGGGTACCTCCTACTTTACAGAGTCTAAAACTGATTTTAAAAGGCAATGCTTATAGTACATGATTGTATTACATACAGAATGACTCTTTCCTTATAACAAAGTTCTAAAGCAGATTGCTTGAAAATGTATCTTCAAAGTGAAAGTTTATATTTCACTGGGAGAGGGAGCAATTTTTTTTTTTTCTGAGAGGCATTTCACTGAAAAGCGTGAAATAGGAGTTTCTGACGCAGATATATTAGTCTTTGAAAAAATCACTCAGTGTACCCAGGACTGAAATTGAACTTTGGGAAGCTCAGGTAGAGGGGTGTTTTAGTTAGATCATGGTGGTTTCACTTTTTTTTTAATATTACATGTTGAGACATAGGAGCCAATTCACACTGAATGATACTGATATTGTACAAAAACCAGAGACACTTTTTAAGTGCCTTGTCTGTTCATTTTAGAAAAATAAAGTGCTTGCTCAGCCTGTACTAGTAAATTAGTTGAGCCATTATTGCATGCAATGACAGTGAACTTGAGAGCTTTTTCAACCTGCTGGCTTAGCTCTGTATTTTTGTGTCACTAGAAATTATAAACCAGATTGTCCTTTGCAGTAAGGTCACTGACTTTAACCATGTGGGAATGCCCAGCTAGCACAAATATCTCTGCAAGATACTGGGCTGTGCCTTTTTTGAACAACTTTATTAGCCTGGCCAAAGAATTTTGCTTCCATCTCTAAGCTAGCTCTCCATGTAGCAGCTAACATGTACCTGCGCTGTACTTTGTGCTGCATAAACATGCCCCAACCACAATTTGAACTGAAAACTGAACTAAAATAATAAAAATAAATAATAAATAATAAGTAAAAATAAATAATAAATAAAAATAAATAAATAAAATAAAATAAATAAAATTAAAAAATAAATAAAAAACTAAAATAATAAATCTTAAAGCCCATATAAACATATTTAGCTCAATTTTAAGTTTTCTTCTGTCCCTTTTGGATGCATCTCTTGCTGAAGCAAGATAAAGCAATGTAAAACAGTTTTAAAGCTCACGCACACACTTTAAGCTTTGCATTTTTTTCCTTAAAGTGTGTTTTGAAACCAGTTTAGTTAAATGGCTACAATCTTTGTGTTTTGACAGGCAGAGAGATCTTGGTGCTTTGAAGTTAGCTGGACCTTTGCCAATGTAGTCGGAATTATTTAAGATCTTTATGCTGTGCCAGGGCTTGATAGGGTGATATAGAGAAAAGCTACATTCTCAAAAGATTCTCTGTAGACTGAAAGCAGGGTCTGAATGAACATTATCAACAAGCAACTTGTGTCTTTTCAGTAATTAAAATCTGTAATAAAAGGGTGCTCTCATTTTGGAATTCACAAAGTCATTAAACTCCTTCAAGTGCTGCTTCCCTGTGAGCATCTGATGAAAACAGTCCAAACTCCTAAAAGAACTAAAGAAATCCAAACCCCAAACCTCATGAAAATCAAAACAGTCAAACTTAATGGGAAAAAAACCAGTCCAGAACAAAATAAGCCATCTGTCAGCAAATCATAGATCTGGACATGGATAAACCACAGGGCAAGAATAAAATATTCATAGTAATTAGTGGAATAGACAGAATAGAAACCTCTTCTTTGCGCTTGCCGTTGTTATGGTGATTCTTCCTCCAAACACTCTCTCCTCCCCCCAGATGACATTGGCTCTCTCCATGGCTTTCCATCTGGCTCTTGCTTTCTTGTTTATCCCAATGAAATTAGCTCGACTGCTCATTTGTCACCTTGGAGGTGTCTTCGCTGTGAACATGTGCGGTGCGAGAGAGCGGGACAAGCAGATGGTGCTTGAGAAGAGATAAACAGACAGATGCTTTAAAGAGACAGCAGAATTGTTGGTATGAAATAGCGTCTGGAAGATGATGAATTGGGTTTGTTTTTGGTAAGGCACGGCCAAGTCTCGCATGCAAAGAAGCATCGTTCCCTCATCCTTCTTTTCTTTTTGGCTGCTGGCACGCGCTGTGGGCTCTCCAAATTGCTGAAGCTCCTGGATAAGAAGAATCAGGGGTACCAAGATTTTCAGAGAGTACACTGAGGTTTCATGTGAATTTCAATGTGACACACTTTCGTGTCTGCTTCTCCTTAACAAAATTAAAAACACAGCTCTATAAATCAGTGAAAGTCATTTCTGGTTTTAATGTATGCTCTTTTCCTAGAAATAGCTCAAATCAAAATGCCATTTATGACATGTATGGTAGCTCATTTATGTCTAATAACAGTGTGTACAGGAAAATTGTAATTTCTTAATATATTCATTTAAGTGCATTAAATGAAGATTTGGTCTGGATTTATATCAGGGATCAAAATCTCTTGTCCAGAAAGGTACAATGAGAGTTATCCTAGAAAACTGGTATCTAATTAAGGACAGCAGCAGAGGGACAGCCTAGGTGCAGACAGAACAGGGAAATGAGAGGCATCATCTATAAAAATGTGACCTAGTTGGACCTTTCTGCTAGGCCCAAGCCAATCTTTTGGCCAAATTAGATTTTTAAAGATAATGAGTATGATATGCTTATGTGTGTGACACAGGAAAATTGGAGACAAAAGCAGGATAATGCTTACTTTCAGAAATTAGTGCTACATTTGTCTAGTTACTGAGGTCAAATTTCTGTTTCCTGTTGGATACTAGGGGCCAACAGCTAACAAACCTAACCCATTGGAGATCTTCCAGCAAGGTTGCTAAGTTGCAGCATCTAGACTGATACACAAAGTGTCACAAATATACACGTAACCTGGATTAATGAAAAGGCAACTCTTTAAAGAGGCTGATGGTGGCAGGGAAGGTCACTTCCAGTGTGCACTGCCAGTGGAGGGATGGGTTGGAGCTGGAACAGGAATAGATGGAGGGGAAAAGAAAGAGAAGGCAGTGAACTTGGGTACAACACAAGTGTGGGATGAGCCCACAGCTGTGCATTGCAGATAAGGAGCAAAATGAGGATGTGGGAGAGGAGAGGAGAGGAGAGGAAAAAGGATGAAATATGAAGTAGATTTAGAAACCACTGTGGGTGTTGGTGAGAAAGAAGATGGCTTGTAGGACTTCCTAATCTACTGGAGAAAAAGTGGGACTCAGGACCAGTTGGTAAAAGTCAGTCATTTTTAGGACTGGCTCACAGAATGGGTAGTGATAATTCTGGACTGCAAAGGAAGTGGTTTCTTTATTCATCACACATGTATGCCCAGTCTCTCTGCATAAAAGAAAAAATGCTGTCTAGAATCAGTAGCTGACAACACAGATAAAATATATTAGCAATATATTCCATTTAAACAGTCATTTCTTGCCTGTGAACATTGGCATGATTCAATGTGCTCTGAAAGCTCCAGGAAGTTCAGGAGTCTCAGAAGGTGACTGTTGCTCACTCCCTTCCATGCTAAACGCCAGAGTGTGTGTGTGCCATCCTCCAGGGCTGGCACAGCTGTCAGCACAGGGACAAGACCACAACCAGGATGGAAGCACACTTCTGAAAATGAGAATCTTTGTCTTGGCTTTTTTGCTCTTTGACACTGGAAAGTCTGCCCAGGGCCAGGCTGCAGCAGCCTTTACATGTTCTCCAGACCACAGAAGTTTTATATGGGGGCTTTTTTTCCATGGGCTAGGAATGCTAATCCTGTGCACGTTTCAAAGCAGCATGTGCTCAGGATACAAGTGAAATTCCACATGAATAGTCTCATTTAATCTTCATTTGTCATCTCAGGGATCATCTCACTGCTTCTCTGACCTCTAGCGTGACACAAAAAGTGCAGACTAAAGATAATTGAACTGCAGCTTTTATCCCTGTGACTGATTTCTTTCCTGTCTTTGTTTCAGATTTCAGGGAACTAAGGTGAATTTGTCCATATTTGAGCCATGGTTTCTGTTTCCCTGGCACGAAATAGATTCCCTGTTGATTTTGTACTGGAGATAAAAGATTTTGCTGCAGGAGGCATTCTTGTGCTCATCTCACTTGCAAAATGTATCTCAGTTTCATAGAACAAAAAATAACTGATATAGGCAGGAATTGGATAGACTTGATTTAGGGTTAATCTGTTGGTTCAGAGACAGCACCTTAGTACCCTGGACACCTTGAGCATCGGGTGGGTTATTTTTGGTCTCATATCAGCGTGGTGTAATTCCACCAGGTCTCACTCACATCCTGAGGTATGAGCATATTCAACGAACTGGTGTACCTCAGTCACTCGTGCTGTAAGGCGTGGGTTACCTCCCATGTTAGAGCAGGATCTACAAACCAAGGGCGGAGTCCAGATTCCCACCATACCCCCTTGGGTACTGTCTTGCTCTGTCACCCTCTTTCTGTGCTCTGAGAATGGAGCACAGCAAGTTCTGTCTCCTTGAGAGGCTCTGCTTTAGATCAGGGCTGGTGTTTTCCGACAACACCCTTGCCAAG
The DNA here is from genome assembly GCF_017590055.1 of Onychostruthus taczanowskii. Lineage (NCBI taxonomy): Eukaryota > Metazoa > Chordata > Aves > Passeriformes > Passeridae > Onychostruthus > Onychostruthus taczanowskii. Next base: position 6,364,230 of record NW_024498795.1, read on the forward strand.
GGGAGGAACTGAAGGGAATCTCCCACTTCCCTTCAGTTTTTCAGAGAAAATTTGTTTGTGGCAAGCATTTGAGTACCAAGTTAAGACTTATTGAGCTAAGAGATTTGGTTTGCAGACATATGAGAACAAACTCATAGGCTGTAGCTGAATTGTTTGGTATTGAGATTGTAACCGAATGATGGGAGGCCAATATGGTTCAGACATCTGGCATGCAAAAGAAAAAAAAGAAGCTCAGTAAGTTAAATCCAAAGTTTGTTTTAAAATGCAAATGTAGGGAAGCTCTCTTGAAATTCCAGTTTGTCCTTTTCTGTTAAGGGAGTGGCATATAGAGATGTTTTTCATACATTGCATACACTGATTTTCTTTGTAAAACAGAGATGAAAACAGTTAGTAAAAGGAATGCTGAATACTAAAGGGATCTGCATGTAACACAGCTGCCTATATGGGTTTACTGGCTCACAAAGAGCAAGTAAGGTCACCTAGCACTCAGGTGATGCAAAGCACTGGACAGTGAGTGTATCGTGTTGACACATTCCATTTTAGAAGTGAAATGATGGACTTTCATTTGTCATTTTTTCTTATGGAATCACAAGGACAGAGTAAATGGGGTGGAAAGGAGCAAGGAAATGTTCAGGAAGAACACTCCTTTGATCACAGTTTGCTGCAGGGTTTAAAATTATATCCAGAATTTCCAATATTCTGTCAGATCTTCCAGGAGAAAGAGACCTCATATTTTAGAATGAATTTCCATATTTGTATATAAATGCATATTTCATGCCAATACCCGTGGCTATGGCCAATATGTAAAGTGCACAAAAACCATTTCAGTATGAATTTAGAATCTTAGTCTCCAATAAACAAAAAATTACTGTATCTTCAACTAAAGCAATTATCTGATGTCAGTAGCACATGCTAAACTTTTAGGTCAGACACATGATGGAAGTGTTAGCTACTTCATAAAAACAGGTAAAGCTTCATCAGGGGAAGGCAGATGAGGTGTCTCTCTTTACCCTACTGAGGATCCTCAAAGACAGTGTAGCATCCTTACCATGGTGTGATGGTCCCTCTTCTTTATGCCAAACAAACAAGAAATACTTTCAGGGCAACTAAGCTGAGTCTTATTTAATATATTTTATCCTAGGTAGTATGAAGTAGAGGACCAATATAATTATAAGCATGAGAAATGAAGCAGTTTTTTATCCATCTTATTTTAGGAGAAAACAAACCCTTGCAAAATAAAATTCTTTGAGGACTATTGCCTACCCTGAGGAGTACCAGCATTCAAATAGCTAATGACTCAACTTGCAAATCAACAATTTTCACTGCAACAGGAAGTGCTCCAGGAAACTCATGTCTTGTTTTCCTGCTACTGTATATCATGCTTGATCCCATACCAGGATGTAAATAAATTTACACAGTTTTGCACACCCAGATTGTGGGAGGTCAAAGAAAAGTACATCGGTCAAGACTTAATCCAAGGTTTTGGATGTTCTATCTCTCCCATCAAGGGAATGGTTTGTTTCAGTGTCTTTAACCTGGCTGAGCATGTGATGAAAGCTATGATGGAAGGCCATGTCTTGCAGTGACTCTACTCCTCCTGATATTAAACAGATTGTTCCATTCTCCTAATTGCTGCAAAACTCAGTGGCATTTGGAAAAAAAAAAAAAAAAAGAAAAGGTATTTGGTTTCCAATCCTGCCATTTAAGATCCTGACATTCCTCAGGTACAAGCTCATTCTTGTACTGGTATGTTACTTTTCCATAAATTGCATGCCAAGTTGAATTTGCTATGTGAGTGTGAAAACCAAGAGGATGTGGAGAGCCATGTACTGGGGATAGCAGAGCCATGGGCACAGCCTAATATCAGCTGTCAGGCCCAGGGCTCAGAGTCACATCCTCTTATCATCCACAATTTGCATGTCTCCCTAGCCTTTTCATCTTCTGAAGAGAGAACTGACAACATCTGGCAATTGCTGGGGAACACGAATTTTGTCACATCAGATAAGACAGTTTGTCTGTTTGCAACCAGCCAGTCTCTGCAGCACATATGTCAGCTCTTGAACAGCATCCCAGACCTCATGCATCAGGGGTTGGGAGTCTTCTGTAAGGCCTCTGTGGAATCTGATGAAATGGTGAGATCTTTACTGGCACTGCTGAGAGGTGACAGACTCTCACAAACCATCCCAGTGATTTCAGCTGTTGAATAGCTGCTTACTGTTGTCAGAAAAGACTTCCAGTTTCACATTTTTTTTCTGGTTGCTGCTTGTTAAATCTTCCAGGTGAGTTTGTACAATGGTGGTGTTCTAACAGCTCTCCATGGAAAAAGCAGAAAGAACAAAATGGACAATCCTGAGGCATATGAGTATTTTCAGACTGTTTGATTGAGGGCTTACACCAGCAGTTCCTTACAACACTGCCAAGTCACCTAAAAGATGGGAATGGTATATTAAATGAGAGATTACTTAGTCACAGTCTTTACATCTATGGAAGATGATTTTAAGATGACTGCTCTTTTTAATGAATAGGTGTGATGCTAGAGCCTGAAGGTATTGTAAGGCTTTAAAACCACAACAGTGAGTCCAAGACGAGAGAAAAATCTAACTGGGAGAATGAGGAAGGAGGTTTCATTTCTGCCATGCCAAGGGCTTTCTTCTGTGCGGAGAGTGGGAAGCTAGAATGAGGCCAAGGACTGTCTAGTCTTAGTACCTCTGTGTGGAGTGCCCTCACGTCTGGTCTTTGCACTATTTCTGTTCAGTGAAACCACAATTTTATGAGTTACTGAGGCAGCATTTACTTCTTGGATTTCTTTTCATCCAGTCAGCAGAGTAGGAATGAACATGGAGCTAATTGAGATGAAGGCTAACATTAAAGTGTCAGCCAAGCAGAATTGGCTATGAGCAGGGTGCAGCAAAGTAAGAAAATTTTCTAAGCCCATTTTCACTAAATAAATTTGCTCACTGTCTTTTGCAGTTTAGAAGTTTTTGCTGAACTCTCTGTTCCTGGCAAACACTTAGACATAAGGTGGGAACTAAATTGTTGATAGTGATATCTGTTCTTGACCACACTGGACCCTTATAATTGTTCTGGCCATCTTCAGAGTAGATTACTGAAACACAGCCATAGATGGAGCTATTCCTGAAGGCTGTGAATGTCTCCTGTTACCAGACAAAACTAACCAAGGAGGAGCTATATGCTTTTACATGGATTTGGAGAGGAGTAGGTATTCTTAACCCTGGAGAGATATGCAATAACAGATCTTTGCTGGTCGCCATCTGATTTACAATTGATAGTTTTTAGGTATAATGATCTATTAGGGTTTTTTTTACTTCTAGCTGTCCCAAAGAATATTCTTTCATAGTGTAATTTTACCAAAGTCCTTGGAGCACTTCACCATTTTAATGCAAGGTGCATATTTCTTTTCAATATTTCCTATGCTCTCATTTTCCACTGAATTTGGTACTTGCCAGTCATGCCAATTAGTTCTGTCATTTTCAGAGAAAATGGTTTGAACAGCAAAATAAGTCAATTTGAGAGTAGTTTGCAAAGCAGTTTGTAACAATAGTGTGAGAATAGCATAGCCTCTTAAATTGCATGTGTGCCCTTCAGCAAGAAATGACATTTTTAGAGCACTCAAAGTAGACAAATCTGAAACCTTGGAAGCACCCAAGATGTGTACAGCTGCAGTCTGATGACTCATTATTAACAAATAATTAATCAGAGACTCAAGTCAAGTAAGTTTTTTTGCTAAAGAAAGTTTTTTTGAGTGTATTTATGTTGAAGATTTATTGCAGTATCTGTAAGTTCTAACTACTGAAGCAAAAATGGGATCTTTGAAATTACTAACTTTCAAACTGGATGTATGTATTGTATTTATTCAGTTCAATTGGCACCTATATTATTGGGACTATCTCTCCACTAGGTGAATCACCAACTTCTATGAATTTTGGATTAAACATAATTTAGAACCCATAACTATATCTTCTAATGGCTGCCATTTTAATTCCAGGGAGTAATCAGACACTGTTCAAATATTTGTGTCAGGATGTACAAGGTATCTGTTATGCACAAGAGAAGACACTCAAAATGTTAAGTAAAAAGAGTGAAGAAATTGTATAGGTTTTCCTCTCCCACTTCTTTACCAAGATGTATTAAATAAAAAGAAAATGAACCTTGAAAAATATGAATCATAGAATCTTTTAACTGGGAAAAGAACTTGAAGACCATTGTGCTGAACCATTACCTCATCACTGCCAAGTCCACCACTAAACCTTGTCCTTCAGTGCCACAGCTGCATGCCTTTTGAATGCCTCCATGATGGTGATTTAATCACTTCCCTGGACAGCCTGTTCCAACTCTTTTGGTGAAGAAATTTTTCTGGTCTAAGTCTCCATTGAAAGAAGAGAATAAAATAAGCGTGAAATTGGATTGGAACTACCCCTGAGACTTTCTCCTGGAAATAAATCTTTACAGGACATTTATGTCTTCAAAGAAAGGTTGCTGGTCCTTCTGAAGGGGTGCATGAACTACTTTACTGCATTTTTCAACTGCCTTTGTCCAAGAGACCATAAGAGTGGAGGAAGAGAATTTTAGGCAAAAGTTCACACTAGTTAGTCTAGCTTCTAAGTAGTTAATGGGGAAGGTCAGGCTGTTCTGCAGCCCAGACCAGTGTAGTAAACACATCACCTGAAATGAAAGGAGAAGAAATAGCCCAACTTAACCTGAGTCATCTCGGCTGCAAACCACACAGAGTGAAGTGGAGAGAGAAAGATCCTCCCTCGTTTCTCACAGGGGAGAAGTGCACTGAGAAATCAGTGATGATTAATAAACATTATTCAGACATGAGGTAGGAAGACAACTTTCCAAGTGACTCCCTTTACTGCAGAAGCCAAGTGGAAAGCAAGCCAAGTCCTTTAATTAGGACATGATTTCTTGCTCGCTTGTTACCTCATCATCCAGCTGCAACTTCTCACATCCCGGTTTATGAACTCTCAAGGATGGAGAGCTTATTTCACAGGAGGCTGATGCAATATATACTGCTATAGAACCTGCTCTATAACTGGCACTGGAAACACTCTTACTACCACTAAAGCCAACAGGATAATATGGTTCAGAGGCAAATTTACCCCCAAGAAAATGTATGTGTGTATAAAGCTAACAAATTAGTCTTGTTATATATGTACTTAATAAAGAAATAAATTCTAATAAAGAGAGGATCAGGAGAAAATTTCTTTTTGTTTTAGTTTGTGTATTAGATGTGAGAATTGTCAAATGAAAAATGTGTGAAAAAACCCCCAGGCTCATGCAGGGTCATGCTAATGAGAAAAAACTATCCAAACAAAAATAAAAATAATTTCTGGAATAGAAGTGTTGTGTACATTGCAGAGTGCACTTCCCTAATCTTTGAGACACATTATACATTATTTATTGTCCATGAATAATTTTCTAGAGCAGTCCCTATGCACCTTCTGTTACATAGGCAGCACTGATGCTGCAAACATTTCACCACATAATGTTCAACTCCTGGGACATTTCCAGAAATGAAAGGATCCCTGTTCTGTTAGGGAGTTGGGTGGTCTTCTTCTTCCTCTTTCAACTCAGTAGAATTAAGGGAATCCAAAATTATGTTCAATTGAAAACAAATATAGCTGTGCACAATTTTTATAGTATTTTTAAGTGTTCTCTTTGCTCTGTATGCCAATCTGCAATTCCTGCCCCCTCCCTTATCCTTGTTCCAGAGATTTTGCTTTTAATGTTGCATGAGAGAACTTTGACATGTTAAATTATTCTGGCATTCCTGGTCAAATCATAAAGACGGCCTGTCTTCATTGTGCAGGAAATAAATACATCAAGGAAACATTCTTCTATCTCTTTGCTTCTCACCAAGGTACCTCCTTCTAGGGTTGTTTCCATTTCTCCATTTCTTTCCTTCAGTTTCTCAAGTCAGGGACTTGAAATTCTCAGGGCTTCTGCATGATTCACTTACTGACACGTTCCTTGGGAGATGAGCTCTATTTACTTCATCTGGTGTGAGGACTACAAGCTCTCCTAACCCCATTTTGACCAATTAATAATTTCTTATCCCTCTTGTAGATCCAGGATAACAGAGCTTCCTAACCTGTATGCAAAGTAGAAACAGTTTCACCATGTTTTCATGGGTAGAAAATGGACAACTTATCCATCTGGATTTTGTCATTGCAACTATTTCAGAGCTATCCTTATCACACAGTCTTTGAGACAGATTGCAGGATCCATTTGTTTTTCAATAATGTCAGATATCCAGCTCTGTTCTGATCAACAGCTTATGATGGAGATGTTAAGCTGAGATGATTTCCAAAAGACCAATTTGTCCTTTGTGTCTGTCACCAGATCTCAACACCTCTGCAAGTATCATTTGATCTGGCTGACTTAACATGATTTCAGGGCTGGACAGTGCACCAAAATACTTGGGAAACAAGTGACTCAATATGGCACCTTTTGGGGATAAACTTAAGCTCAGCACATGGGCTCAGGCTTGAAAAAGGCATCCTGGAAGTGCATGGAGTTCTCAGCAGCACAACAGAAAGTATCAAAGGTGGCTTGCTGTATCAGAGCCTTTGATAATTGCACCACAGGGGATGCTGCACCTTACTCTTTGTGGTGAATCTGATAATAGAATCAGAAGAGACAGACTTTAAGTGACAATCACGCAGTGGCAGGTTTCCTTGTGCAGAGTCCTGGACCTGAAGAGAATGTGGCAGAGGGAGCACAATGACCTTCTTTAGAAGTAGGACTTACAAACATACTGTGTATTACCTTCTGCACATGTACCACATGCTCGTCTCTTCTGGGAGTACAGCAGAATTTTATTCAGTTCTAACTGCCTGTCTGTAGGAAAGAGGACCTTAGAAAGTCCTACTAAAGTCCATTAAAAGCTCCATCTTCTGTTCTAGCTGTAAAGGGGAAGCTATTGAAAAAACATTATTGGGAAGACTTTGCAAGAAAATCACAGTGTATGGTAATAGGTAATTAAAAATAATGCTCCTGAGTAATTCTGAAACCTTGAACTGCAAGGCAGGGGTCCAGACATCATTAACTAAAATCTGTAAGGTGTTGATATTTCTCTGGTGAGCAGGTCCCTCTTTTCCTCTTATTCTTATAAAGCCTTGAATATTGTAATTTGAAATGAGTGTAGGCCATATGAATATAGCTATTTTCACTCCAGGTGAAATCTTTGGTAAGTTATGAATTCCATGTATGATCTGGACACCAATGAGAGATCCCATGTCACCACAATAAAGATACCCTTTCCATACAAAGTGTAGAAACAGTGATAAATTTAAATTGTCCCAAAGTAAACCATCCCATCTCTACTGAAAGTGTTACCCTTCAATCAGAGTTGTGTTTTGTTGCTGCTGTTGGTTTTGGTTTTGTTTTTAAACTACCATGAACATGGAAGCTCCAGGGGGTGCTTTCTTAGGAGCTTACCAAATAAAACCTTGCTGAAACAAAATGCCAAAAGCTATTATGTGTATCTGATCCATATAAAGTGAGATCAACAATAAACATACTGTTACGTCAGAGAAAGAACAAAATTATATTTAAGATGGGTACTATAACCACATTCATACTTCAATCAAACATAAAAAAAAAGATTGTAATTCTTTGTGAGAGTTGGGAGAAGGAACTTCACTTTCATCACTTGTAAGCCATATGGCCTCAGGCCAGTCAGAGTTTTTATGGTAAACGTATTATGAGAAGGAGGAAGAATGTGTGTCCTGGTGGAGTTGTGGGAGTTCATCATGGGAATTTGAAAATACAGTACAGGAAAGAACAAACAGGAATTTGTGATGCTCTGGAACTCACGAGTTCTGCTACAGAAAGCAGCAGAAATATAGGCAAGCGTTGCTTCTTTAGATAAAGTTCCCAAGAAGCCATCATTTTTAGTGAGCCTTTTGTTATTTTCCTGGGAACTTCCTCGATGATATTGTGAACCAGGGAGAAACATTCAGCAAACAGATAGTAGAATACCTCTCTAGGCGACAAAAAACCTCCTTTGTTTAAGAAAGCACTTTTCCTTTGCTTCTGAGGCCCTTTTTGGTCTTGGAGGAGAAACACATCCCATGAACAGTGCCTGAAGTAATGGAATTTACCAAGTCCAGCATCACAACAGCAAAAATTGCCAAGCTCAAGGTACAATATATCCATACCAGGTGTTTGATTTGAGAAGGAAACTTGGCTGAGAGACCAGTTACAAGTACTGTAAATAAAAATATAGAAGCATCGCTGCACTGAGCTCATGCAGAGGGATTTGTGAGATCTTAGTCCTTGTTTCTCATGCTTGAGGCAGGAGCTAGTAGGGAAGGAACAGTGTTTCTTGTTCCCAGCCATGGCTCTTTTCCATGCTCTATCTATATTGTGTCTTAAAACTTTCAAGAAGCCATCCCCAGGGTCCAGTGAGGGCTCTTCAGAGAGTACCAGCCCTCTTTGCTCACACATTGCACAGGTCATGCCCCGTAGTTTGACATCTAACAGACAAATTGTCTTTCATTTCCACCAGAGCAAATGTTTTGGAGTCAGTGTCTTTGGATTCAGTATTTATAGATGAGCAGTGCCTCAGAAGGGGAAGTCTGGGCATTCTGGGGTTTTCTGCAGAGCTGTAAGGTGTCTCCACCAGCTGTTGCAAGAGTGGTTGGAGTACTTGCTTGTTGACATGAATACCTCTTACCTGGCAGCCCAAATCCCCATCTCCTCTTCTGTCCAGCTCTTGTCATCCTTGTTCATGCCCTGGGATGCTGATTCCTCATTTCTGCCTGGACATACTGCGGCACTCAGGTGGCTGCTTCAGGAAGGCGCTGAGTTTCTTTCTCATTCATCTCTCCCTACACACCAGGCTTCCTGTGAAAATCCAAACTTCATTTAACAGGACCTGGAAAACAGGTTACAAATGGAATTGGTGTTAGATGTAATCCAAGCCTACTCACAGCAGAAATTCTTCCTGGCTTCTTTGATGTGTCTCACCCAGGGGCCCTAAGGCATCTTTTAGCTTTGTACAGTCCAAGTGTCAAGGTCATTACAGTTGTTTTCTTCTGTTTCTACACAGGCCAGCTGGAGCTACTAAAATATTCCTATTATTTTACTAGATAACTGTTGGACATATATTCTGTACAGATTTAATTCTCAGTTGGTTTTGCCAGCTTTCTACAGACCACACAAGATGTTATTAACTAGAGAATGAGTTGTGTTACTTTTCTGTGTTACAAGTTTATTAATGATGATTGGGATGAGGTCCCTTCTGGGAAGATACTTACCTTTTTCACAATAGTTGACACAGCACAAATTGTTTTAGGATTGAAAGAGATAAGTTGAAACTGCTGAGGGACTGGAGTATGACTGTAACTACACAAAGCAGAGAAATCCACATGTAAACAAACATTCAGGCTGTCAAGCCTCTCTTTCTAAAAATTTGGAACAAACTCATTTTGCATCTTGTATATGACTCAAATGTTTACAGAGCTCATGTTGTATACTAAGGATTTGAAGCAAAGCCTAAAGAAAACAGCTACACATTACACAATTCATTTTAAAGATGCGTCTGGCACCTACTTTTATGAGAACATATGGTGAATATTTAGAGAACAAATCTATGCAATTCAATTTCACCTCCAATATGCATATTTTCAGTGTGTGGCTTAAAGCCAAACAGCATAATACCCCTTGTGGGATCCCCTACACCACTACCAATTGATTCAAGACAACAAATTTAATGGGGGGGGGGGGGGGGTTTGCCAGTCATTTGTGAATTCTGTAATTTGAATGCTTTCCCAGACATTAACCCACATGGGTCTAAGCACTCTCCTCTCTCTGGTACACAGGGCAAAGCTCCTATGGTAGCTAGAGGCATTATTTTTGATTTGATGGTAATTTATGAGTTTTTGATATTCTCAGCTCATGGACCCTCTGTGGCATCTTAATATTTTAAAATATCCCTTATTTTATAGTGGGAAACTGATAATGTACTGACTCTTAGCTAGTATGAACAAAAATTGAAGCATTTTTTGTTTTAACAGTATTTTCCCTGGTAATCTTGTGCAGTTTTCTTGAGTATGAAACAGTGTGGTTACACTGTTGTAACAGGATCAGGATGAGTGAGTGCCCGTGAAAACTCTAACTTGGAAAAGCTGGTTGGTTGCAAAGCCAGGATTGTTATTTACCTCTGTTTAAGAAGTTTAGGACCAATACTGCCCTTCAAAGCATTTTCTCAGTTTTCCTTGATGGCAAGAATAGTTTGAACTATTTTGTTTTCCAGTGGAAGTTAAAATTTGTTACCCTACTTAGTATAAAATGTTGGAGATCGTGTCCAAGACAAAAAACCTTCCATCCCCAAGGCAGCAAATATTTGTTGTTCTAATGGCCCAACCGTAGAAAAACTGTTGCAGTCACAGTGTATTATCATGTATCCTTACCATTATCTTCATTTTTATTGCTATCTGTAGTATAACATGACTGACACACTGCAAGGCTGTTACACATTGAACACTGTAGGAGACAGGAACAAGAAGCCTTAAAAGTCAGAAAAGTTGATTCTGACTCTGAAATACATCTCAGCAAAATCCGACATTTTAAGTTTGATGAAAATGAGGAGAAGAATTGCACCTAGGAGTACATTTTGAAATGGAGAGGAAGAGATCCCAGGGCAATCTCTGCTCTCTATCTGTAAGGGGAGTCCTGCAGACATGCTGGCAGCGCACTGGTCTCTGTGCCTTCATTTTCCTATTCAGAGGGAGCACAGAAATGGCATTGAGTCAAAGTATCTGGGTTGGACTTTCTGCCTGAATCACTTTGGTGATTCTCAGTGCAAGTAGCAGAGTCATTTCTGCACAGAGTTTCATCCATAGGCTATTTTACATAGATGTAAACGTCTTCAGAAGTTGCCAGGAGGATCAAGCCTTGCAATTTATTTTCTGGCCAAAGTTTTAAAATCAGTAAAAATGTCTGGCAAGAGCCGGGGTCTGAAATATTTGTGCTTTGGTAAAGAATGGAATAGAGCAACAACTGAAACTTTGCCTGGAAAAGGGTCTTGGTCTGTGTCTGAAACATTTGTTTCTTTGCTTTGGTAAAGAATGGAATAGAGCAACAACTGAAACTTTGCCTGGAAATAAGAAACTGCTTAGAATGAGAGTCCTTGATCTCCTGTCAGAATGTGAGGGATGAACACACTGTGGATGGACAGAGGGTGGTCCTTGGGAGGAAGAACAGGTGCCCATGGAGATATTTGCTAAGTTCCTAGCTTCCTCAGCTGCCTGCACAGCCTGAGAAGGCAGAATTACTCCTCCATCACTGTAATCCTTGTGCTGTTCATCTTTATCAAGTAGTGCCAGTTAAGGTACAGACTTCAGATACACCCGCACATAGGATGGTTCAGTTTGTTTTTTAACTGGACACTTAGCACAACTTACACAGTCTTTCTTCTTTTCAAATGTAATGTAAAATGGAGTATGACACTTTTGATGAGTAGTTTGGATGCCAATCTCAAAGGCACCATGAAATGCCATCTTCAGGCCTGAGCAACTTTGTGTCCTGCCCTTGCACTGCTGCTCAGCAGGAGCAGGGAGTGGGTTCTGTTTCTGGGCTCTGGCACAGGGATTGATTTGCTGTAAGAGCCACAGAGCTGTAAATGCTGCCAGCTGGGGGCCCAGTGGGAGCCAATTTCTTTATACTCTGCGTGCTGCCAGGGCCTGATCCCATATCCTCTTCCTTGCTAAATCCCTCGTGTGCTTTGTGTACATGGGGAATGGAGAATTGGGGCCCAAGACCACAGAAGAAAGGGAAGCTGGGTTCTGTAAAGAAATTACAGAATTACCAATACTTCTAGTGCCCAAGCAGAATATCTGGCCAGAGTTACTGAATCACACAAGGAGATGAAGATGCAATCTACAGTATTCCATGTCTGCCTTGGTTTCTATCTATAATTTGAATGCTTAAGACTTCAATAAAGAATTATGAAGAAAAATGAGGGTGACATTTGAGAGGAGTAGAGAAAATTCTACTATTAATAAACAGAGCAAAATTATGTACAATGAGAACAATGTTCTAAACCCAAGATCTTTCTGCCCTCCTCAAATTTTTAGGCAGAAAATAGGCTTCTCTTCTTGATACTAAAGGAGAATAAGGCTGGAATGTCATAGCCAAACTGCTAGGCCATAAAAATACCAGGATTATTTAGAACACTTTGTCTTTTAAAATTGTGTCCTGATCTTTTTGAGAATGTGTGAAGGAATCATTTGATGCTTTGATACTGCTAACAGCAAGCCTTACTCATTTCTGAGAACAACTCTGGATTTCCAAGAACAGTTTTGCCACATTTCCCTCTAGAGGAATCCAGTGCCCAGAGAATCGATGCTGGAGTGGTTTCACTCCGTTTCACTGGAGTGCTCAGCAGACAACAGGCACCACACGAATCCTCCTTTTACATGCCAGGCCCTGAGGTGCTGAGTGAGGACAGAGCTGGGAAGGAGGGCTCTGCAGGTACTGAGGGCTCTTTCGGCAGCGCAGGAAAAGCCTGTCCCAGTTGCTTTGCTATGCTGGTTCCCATCACAAAAGAGTACAAGCAAAGCTTCTAGGCACAGACAAGCAGGCACAGGTGAAAACCTGGTGCTACCCACAGAGCTGAAAGGGACATTAAACAAAGCTGACCTTTTGTTTTGTTCCTTCTTTTTGCTTTTAACTCAGGTCCCACTCTCAGTGCAGGAAGCATAAAGAAATGGTTCAAGGTGATATGAGATTTCATTTTCCCAACCTGCAGCACTGTACTTGCTGTACAAAGAGCTCCACACAATGTCCCGCTCCTTGCCAAATTGGCCTTTAGATGTGAGTGGTGGCAGGAGGCCAGCCTTTGAGACTGATGTCACTGCCAGTCTGTGACATGCCTGCAAGCAACATATTTTGTAAGGATACATGATCCTCACTCACCACTGAGACCAGTCCTCATTTGTGTTTAAATCCCTCTACATGGCAGAGTGCCACCTGCAACTTCCAGGAAATCCTCAAAAATGTCAAGTGAACTGAAAAGTATTTTCCATGATTGTAGGTAAGGTATGTGCATATTTCACGCTCTGGGTGCGAGGAAAACAGTTAAAATGTGGTATTTATGATGCTGCTAGTTTATGCTGTCCTTTTTGGCAAAAATGGGAAAGATAAATGGAGGTGGATCTGTGGATACACCCACTCGAGCTGCCCTGCTTATCTGGCTTCACTCTCCCTCGTGTGCCAACCATGCAGCACAGCAGTCTGGTGGGAGGCAGGTTCTGTCCTCTGCCTCTAGGGAGCTTGAGAGAGACAGCAGTGAAAGCCCATGGCCAGGATTCTTGGAGCCAGACCTGCTCTCTTTGTGGAGAAAGCCCAGCAGCGCCCAGAGTTGGTCTCTGGACAGTTTTGCCTTGAACAGGATGGTGCAGCCCAGAGGAATCCAGTCCAGGTCTACAGCAGCTGGAGGTCATGTCTGTGGCTGTAATACTCTGTCTGCTCTCACTTTAGGCAGTGAAGCTTTAGGCAGTATGAGATGAGACTCAGTAACTTCCTCAAGGAGCTTGCCAACTAAGTTATTTGGCAATGCTAAGACACCAGCTCCATAACACCAGAGGATGCTCTTCTCCTGCAGGTTCACCTTTTCTAGCCTGATGGCCCCTTCTTGCTTCTTGGAAAAACTCACAGACTCACAGGATTTGGAAACTTTTATTAAACCTTGCCATTGATCCACTGGAAAGGCAGTCTGGTGTACTCAATGCAGCCTAGTAAGGAACAGGAACTGGGTGTTTTCCAAACCCGAGTGCACCTCCGTAAATAAATTATTTAACATCTAAATACCTCAGTTTTTCAGCTGGAAAAACAACAACCATCATAGGAGAGCAAACAAACTTCCATACGTTCCCAAGAAGCAAATGGCTGTGTAAGCACTGCCTGAGCTCATATAAAATCTGAGCAGAGAAGCCAGCATCAAAATTCAGACAGGTACATGCCATGCAAAGCAGACTGACAGTCAGACACAGTCCTGCTGAGTTATTCACCTTGGCCCCTGGAATTTGGATGAGCAGCTGTAGTTTCTTACATCTGCTGTCACTTATTTTCTCTGTGGTGCTGCCTGACCCCTCCCGCTCAGGCTTGCTGAACTCTCTGGATTAGCACCATTTCCACTGCTGGATTTTCCATCCAAGTTAAAAAAATACAAATTCATCTGCACAGAGAGCACGCCCATCTAGAAAAATGGGCAAGAGCATTCCTGACTTCAGTCATGGGACACAGCCAACTAAAGGCCACACAGCCTGCATTATGACAATAACTAGAAGCTGATAATTTCTTGCATAGCATGGCTACTGCATTAATGTATTTCCTGAATGGCTATGGATATTTCCTATTCAAAGAGGCCAGGTTCCAAAAAGCTCCCTGTAAATATATTTCTCCTGCTGCCAAAAACAGAGAGACAAAGAAATTCCTTTCTCCTGCCTCTACTTGCTTAAATTTAATTAGTACCAAAATTTCTTCCTGTACTAAGGAAATGGCTTCTTCTTCTCCAGGTCACTCCAGCACAACAGACACTACTATAAAAACAAATTCCCAGTAAAATGCTATAATATAGAGAAAACTCCTCAAGGCTGGTAACTGGTATATGATAATTGGTCAAGTTCTTTGGATCCATATTACCAGGTACTGTATGTACCAGCTATGGCTAAAACTCATGTAAGACTCCAGATTTTCTGTAACCACCCAGTCACACTGGTTGTTTATGCTGCTAAAGACAGTGAACACCTTCCTGACACAGCTGTGGTGTATCCAGAGAAGGATGAGCTGTGTCCGGGCAGCCCCTTCTGGGGGTCCTCCTAAGCCTCAGCCTCCCCATTCTTTCCAAGTGAACCCCAGCACTCCCTGCCCAAGGTATGAGACACGTTTGCTTTCATCTTCCCCTCTCTGCCAAGCTCACATGGACGTGTGTGTGCTTGTGTAATTGCGTATTTTTCGGTGTGCATGCATAAGAAAAGCAGTCTCCAGTGCACACGGGTCTTTCCCGAGGGAGATGATGGGCAAATGCATTATGAGACAGATGTTAGTCATGCTGCTTATTAAGCCACACATGGTGGTGTTCAAAAACTGAAGCGGTAAGAGTGACAGGACTGAGTAGAAGAGGGAAAATTATTTTCAGGTGTCTGTTTCTAATAACAACGTTTTCAGAGGGGATGAGCACACAGAACCTCTTTGATTTCATTTGGGACATAATGTTCCATTCCCATTGCTCATTTGGAAAACACTGGGATAACTGAGGGTAGCTCTACCTCAAGTGATGCCTTCCCATGCAATGCAGTTGTTCCAATCAGGTGCCCCTTGAACTCTTCAAAACCTCCCAGTGAACACTAGTGCCTTCTTAATATTATTTTTATCTTGCCGCTAAAACTAGTTGCCAGAAAATTAGTCAATAATATAAACTCAAGTTAACTTGGTTTAATATGAGATTTATGCCCATTCCCTCTGCTTTCTAATCCATAAAGCATTGGGACATTTAACTGCTGTTATTTATGGCTTTTGAATATACAGCTGAGGGCATAGGTGTTCCAGGGAAGGTTTTGCAACCTGTGAAAGCAATGCCGGCCTGTTCTGAAGAGCCATCGTGCCATAGCCCTACAGAATTTGTCAGATGTTTTACATTTTTACAATCTGATGGCACGCTATAAACCGTGTCTTTGGTGGAGGAGGGTTTGCATGCTGTTTGATGTATGTGCCAGCTCGTGGCCTGCTGCTCCCTAAAGCAAAGGCTTGTTTACATAAAACATGCATCAAAATGAGGTTTGCTTACGTGGTAGCACACTCAGATGCCTGCTGGAGAAAGGGAACTCACGGTGATGGTGGTTGAAAACCTACGTATGTATCTTTTAATTGTGTCTGTATGCTCCACCTCATCAAACTGATACAGAAAAGAACCCAAAATTTATCAAAGTAAATGTTTTAGAAAGAAAAGAGAAAACAACAACCCCAGCCATGGCTTATGTTCTATTCCCCAGACATTTCTTCAGTGACCATCTTAACTAGTCCCTCATTAGCACAGAAAAAATTGCTAGACTTTAATCACAAAGACTTCCTAAGTAGATTAAAGGCCAATTTTCACTGTCCATTTAACTTATCTTTAAAGCTCTGTATTGTATTTCTCTTCTTAATCTGAGCTGAGTTTTTGCACACAAATGCTGCTTAAAAACAGCAGAGCAAATACTGTGTGGTGACTATTTCCAAAGACCAGGTTTGCAGCAGTCTGTGGTTAAAAGTTTTGTGATGCTGATATGGGATAAAAGACAATACTAAGAGGGCTGGGAAAGTCTATTTGGTCTAAAGAACATCTCCTCCACCCTTTTGTGGAAAAGGCCACTTCATAGACCTTGCAAAGTGTCTGTTATTAGGGGTCTGGTGCTATTCCTGTATATACACATATGCATTGCTAGATATAAAAAGATAAGAGGCTTTCTGTTTTACAGATAGACAGACATAAATCGATACTTTTTTTCCATCTTCCTTTAGGAGACTGTTTTCAAGATATATATTTAATTGTGCTATCTTCTGTGACTACATCAGCTGTTGGTCTTTAGCTGATGTACTTTTAGAAAGATTTAATACCCAATGTGCTGCCTGATGTGTTTTACTTTTGCATAGTAGCTGTGGAGGCGCTGCCTCGAGGCAGCTGCAAATGAACCTTCTGCATGTGATACATTATTTTCTGTTTAAATGATTGTTTCCAGGCTGTGATTACTGTGTCTGCACTGCAATATGCACCAAGCCTAATCAGTTCATCAGCATTGTCTGCTACCCTGACAAGAGACTAAAACCATTGCAGGCCTGACCTAATAGATGCCAAGGTTTAAACATGTCCTACTGCTTCTTCAGATTGACTGTTTCTGCTGCAAGGTTAGTGGAGGCTTCATAGAAAATGTGTGTGGATTTTTAAACTAGATTTTACTGAGTGACCTGACTCCCATGGAAAGAAGCATTTCCACATATCCAAAGCTTTCTAGTATGTAGGTCACAATCAATTTAGTTACCTTGCTAAGTGGCTCAAATGATAATTTAATTTCGGTGTAGGGTGGTGTGTTTTCTTTTTTCCATTCAGGTCAGAAGTGGCCTCAGGTAACAGTGGTCTAGTTCCTCACTCCATTCTCCATCCTGGCTCCACTGGAGTTTCAGAGTTGCCTCTGCCTAACCTGAAGAACCAGCACCAGAAGAATATTCTGTGCTTGTGCTGGGATGATTTCAGGGTAGCTAAGTCCTCTTGGAGAAACCAGAAACCCTGGTAGTGGGACTAGCTAAATAAACCAGCTCTGGTTCTGGGAGCTGGCAGGGGCTAAGTGGTGCTTGTGAGGGGGTCCATAGCAAGTGGAGGTTCTCCCAGTACTTCATGGAAGATTGATGTTGGTCAGAGGGGCTGCTGGTCACCTTAACCAGGCCTGCTCACCAAGAGTTCAGGCAGACTCTTCTAAGTGGGGAAATTCTAAGAGCTAAATTATTTAGCTCTGTTCTAGGAAGATGCACTAATTATTTGCTGAATAAAAATAACCCACACACCTGAGGAGGTGTTATCCCATAGTGCTGCACTTTCTGAGTAATTTTACTTCTGTTCTTGATGTGAAAAATGTTGCATAATTCAGAGAATAGTGTCCCACCATATCTCCTCCACTGAGTGTCACTGTGTTCTTCAGGACTCATGGCTTGGCAAGTCAGTCTGTCCTGCTGAAGACTCCGGGGCTTTTTGAGAAAAGCACAGCACAGTGCAGCTCATCAGATGGAGTTTCCCTGTCACTCAGATGTGGACTGCTGCTGAGAGATGCTGTCAGTGTTATAGACAGGCAACGTTTGTCCCTTTGTGTGTCCTCCCATGAAAGTGACACCACTCAAGGTTTGCTAAAGCCAAGGCACAGGTCAGGGGCTGCTCTCCAGAAAATCAGAGTGAGACTCATTGTTTACCAAACACAGTTCAGGGTGTTGGTTTCCAGGGCTCTGTCTTTCCCAACTTCTTATTGCTGTTTTCCTTCCAACTATTTAATGGTCCTATTGCTCAAAAAAAAAAAAAAATCTTTAGTTCGAGTATACATCAGAACCTACTTGTAATACATCTAAGATGCCTGTGCAACATTAACTTACATTTTTATGTGTACATTATGAAACAGAGGTGTTGTTTGTCAGAAGCATCACAGACTAAGAGGAACACAGATAATTTGTGAAGCCAGGGCTTTGTTTTTTGCTTAAAATGTGATTTCCATGACAAACCACAGTGACATTGTAGTAAGAAAACTCCCTCTCAAAAGTCTTTGGTTTTGTCATGGAAATTGCTGTGACAAAATCATGGCCTTTATTGTTCTTCCTCTCATTCATATATGCAAAGTGGATTTTTTTTTTCAGTCCTGACAATGCAGAATGCAGAAAATGCAGTGAGGAACAACACAATCCATGTCTTCTCCCAGAAAGCATCAGGAATTGAGGCTGTATTTTAAAGAAAAACACACTGAGGCTGCAATCAAAGATTTGAGATAAAAGTTCTCCCAATGTCTTAAGTTGTTTAATTCTCTTCCCTGAGCAGAAAATCAATGAGATTTATGTTCTAAATTGCTAAGCACTTAACATTGCAATTCTTAATAGCTAAAATGTAGGCACTGCTCATCTCATATTTTAAAGGGGTAATTTTTTCAACCCCAGAATGATGCCCTATTCCATTATGGCAGGGCTTGATATTTTTGAGCCAGGTGGGTTCCAACCAGCTCAGTGAGAAAGAGGTACCTGCTGCGCAAAGCCTGTGGGATGAGCCTATCCATTTGCACTCAGCACTCTCCTCTGCAGGCTAATCCAGACAGATCACAGTGGGAGACAGGAGCAGGAGGAGGATTAGGAGAGTACCTGAGTCCATGGCATTTTTGTGTGTAAACGTATTCTAAAGTCTTACTGTAGAAATTATAAAATATAATTAAGGTATACAAAAAACCCCAAACCCCAAACAAACCACCTAGAGATTTAAAAGGACAAACCAAAATTTGCTATTTGCTGTTGCTGAGATTTAATAAGATTCACATTTCATGACCTAACAGCACTCTTCCCTTTTAGTGCAGTATCTGCTTACATTGCAGGCTTGTTCCCATCTAGAGAATCACATAAAACTCAATATCCAAACACCTTCTTTCTTCTCCTCATTGAGATATCCACCTACTTGCAGCTGCAAAGTACACTGATTTTTTCTTTTTCTATGACCTTCTCTCCTCAGATCTCAGACTATCACCCTGGGCTCCCTGGCCCTGTTCCCAGAAGGGGAACATTCTGCCACCCACCTCTTGACCTCCTGAAGCTCTAACCTGCAAGTGATGGCTGTCAAATCAGGGACTTGGCTGCCAAACCAGGAACTTCTGAGTAGCTACTCTGGGCCTGTGCAGCCCCAGCCCCAGCTTTGCCTCCAAACACTTGCTCAATATGGAGCATCACCTTTCTTCAGGCCAGCTTCAGGATGAGAGTCTGCAATACCTTTGCTGAGCAGCCCATTGATCCCCCCTCAATGGTGAAATCCTGCCCAAATCACCAAGTGCTCTCAGGATTTCTCATGTGTTTTTTCAGAGGATGACAACACTGGCCTCCAGAAAGTGTTGGCATGCAAAAAAAAAAAAAAAAGAAGATTGAATAATGAGAACAGTCCTAAATCTGCTCTGATAGGGAATAAAAAGTGATTTTCAGCAACAGGTGCTAGTCTTTTATTCTAGAGACATCTATAGCAAAGCAGTAACATCTGCCACCCAAACCTGATGGCACAATGTCTCATATTCCCACAAGATGAATAAGGGGATGATAGCAGGGAAGGGAAGCAGACTTTGCTCAAAGCTATTAAGCCTCTCTGTGAAGCAGGCTGGGCTGTGTGGAGACTGAAGACATTAGCTGTCATTTTGTATGAAAATTATATGTACTCAGCAGCTTAATAATATGCCAGCAGGTTACAATGTTTTACATATAACAAAGTAAAAACTGGGGAACAGGGAGTGAGCAAGAAATGGGATACCTCCAAAGAGACCATGGAGGAGCTTGGTGGTTCAGATACTCAGGAAAGGAAGGGATGAGGGGAAAATTCATACTATGGGGTAATGTATGGTCATGGAAATTCCCTCTGTGCAGAGGAGGATGTGAAGGGAAAAGGGTAATGGGGAAGGATGGTCCAGGACTGGTCATTTTCCAGGCACTGAGGCACAACACAGGTGAGGTGTTGCCAGGTTGTGCTATTTTGGGTATTTCCTTGTGAACTTGGGTCGGTGAGTTAAGAGGCTGTACACCATTGCCACTGGTATTTATCCACTGCTATTGTCTCCCTGGCGTGCAAAGCGGAGGGCAGTGTGCCATGAGCAGGTGACTGTGAAGAGGCAGGAAGAAAAGTGGGAGAAAGGGGGGACTTCTCCTCCTCATGGTACCCACACAGACACAGCAGTGTTGTGACATGAGGGATACCCCATCACCCTGGGGTGCCACAGCCACCTCGAAAGCTGTCTGGACTGGGAGGGATGCCACAGGTCACAGTCCTGCTTCTGATCCACTCTGTATTGCAGCAGCAGGCGATAACCCAAGGGCACTGTCTCTGGCACCACAACCCCCTGGGTGAAATCCAGCTATTTCAGCCCTACCAAAAAAAGCTGTGACACATGTATTCACATCCCCTTACACTAACTTGTGTGCTAATCTGTAAGGCTTTTCCTGCCCTGATTATTCATGAGGCAATAATTCAGATACCCCATAGACACTGAGCTGCAGACTTTCTAAAAAGGCTTTTTATTTTCCCTCAGAAGATTGTAAAAGGGCTTCAGATGGACTACAGAGTTGTCATTTGTTTTATGATTTATGCAAGCAATTATGGAGCATGATGGAATAATGTGAAGGTGGGTAGGAATGTCCCAAACCCACCAGCAGCTATACTGGAAGAGAAAATCCCTGTTTCCAAAGAGTCAGTAGAAACATGGGATATTTGTTGGTGTCACTGTATTCACTAATTAGACTAGAAAGAAGATTATGCTTAATTAATGTCATTCTTTTTAAGGTTGCCCACAGAATCTCTATTTGTGCTTAACCTTCTCCTTCTTGCCATTGCTTGCTCTCTCACTTTTGTTTCAGTGACTCCTGCTGTTTCAGAATCACTTTACCTGTCAAGCCACAGACAGCTGCCTATCCTCATGGATCTTCAGGATGGCCAGCAGCTACTTCTGCAAACTGGGGCATCCTTGACTTGGAAGGCAAATACCATCCTTTGGCATCAAAGTAACAGATTAGTGCCCTGAATTTTCTGGTGCATAATTAACAAAAAAATTACAGCTGTCAGAAGAAACAGATTTTTACTTGTTGGTTGTCAACATTGCTCATTCATTTGCATCTTCCAATTGCTTCAAGAAGGACAAATAGCTTTCAAGAAAGCAGTAAACTTCTCCTTATCCCTGCAAAGCTACTTTGAAAACAAACAAGGTTTTTTCAGTTGTGGCTTACTCTTCTCCAATAATCGTTGTGACTCTTGTGGTTCACCTCCAAAACCCTTTTTGCATGTACTCCTCCTTCCACTCCCAAACCAAAATTAGTGCAACAATTCAGCAATATATTGCAAGAGGAAGATTTTCAAGCAAACAGGGTGGCCACCACAGACAATTTTGGGCATTCAGACTTGGGGATTACACTTAACTCATGCAAAAGGCTACAGTGAGGCTTTGAGACAGCTGGGAAGGCAGCAATCACTAACATGGCTATTGCTGCTCCTCACTGGCACTGGACACCCCTTGCTCTCTGTGTCACCAGAGAGCCATCAGAGAGCAGCACTGTTCAGTCACTGCCCATTTTGGTAAGTGGCCATTTTTGCAATGATGACCCACAGGTGGACATTTTGACCCCAGGTCAATAGCCACAGCCCTACCTGACACGGGAGTAATCAGAACGAAATTGGCTGCGATTTGGGAGACAGAGAGTTTGTTCTTATCCAACAGCTGAATTAAACTTCCTAGAAAGCCGGCTGTGACACAGCAGGACAGGATGTGAAGGGCTTATTTCTTGACAGAGCTAACCAGGAAGGCTTCTAGGGAGCCCAGATGGTGCTCTTCAACAAATGAGCCTCAGAAAACCTCAGCTAAGGAAACAGAATGGGAATGAGCCAGTTCAGCAATGGTGTAACTAGTCAGAGCAGTTCTGGGGCTCCAGAGAAAGCATGTGGCCAAACAGATGGTCTTAGGCAAAGTAGCTTGAGAGGTTTCCACCTCTCAGAAGTGTGAATTCTTGGCTGCATTTACTTCTCTTTGTTAGCCTTCAGTTTTACAAAAGCCCTGTTTATTGGTCTCTGTGTGTAATGCAGATGGTATATAAGCTCAGATGAATACTGGATATGTCATATTTCTGGTGTTCCATTTAGCTGGCTGGTTTTCACTCCCATGAGTGAGAAAACAACAAGCCATAGGGCCTCAGAGAAACTGAGAAGATGGGTCCTACAATCCGTGTGAGTAGATATCTTGTGGAGTTCAGGGAGGGAATTTAGAAACCTTCCCATGGTCTGATCCAGTGCTCACAGGAGTCCGTGGAGCACAGCATAATATTTGGTTTTGCTGTGATTTATTTCATATAAGGAAGATTTTTTTTCTTCCCTTATGAATAAAGGAGGAGCTCAGGGGCTTTTATGTCCCCCAGTTAAATGAACCTGGGAACTACCATAATAAAAAAAACATTATGAAGCACTCGAGCAGCTTGTAAATACTGAGGGTTTTATTTCCACTTCACATGGTCTCAAACAGACTCTTAAACAAGACCAGTTACAATTTAGTATGCCCAGAGAATTCCATGGTTTTTCCAAAACAAAGGAAGTTCTCAGTAAACGCTGTACATAGCCAGTTGAACTGCTAACAATAATTTAAAAACTCTTTTTTGTATAGTCAATGCAAGAATACCAACAATAAAAGTACAGTACAGGTAAATTCACAACAATATTACAGTGAAACAGATTGACCCACATTTATGTGATGGTACAGTAGCAGTATGTACATGCACTAAAGTGCGAGGACCCAGAGGCATGCAAGTCAAGTATTGTAGGTGTATTTTACAGCTAACTCTGTAAGACTTTCTGAGGCATTCTTTTCTTTTTTTTTTTTACACATTTACTTGTGTTTACCTGTATTCCCCTCCATCTCAATTAATTACAAGTCTAGTGAATGAGCTTAATGGCTTTCTTCACTGCTTAAAAGGTATCGCTTCAGACAGTTGAAGCATCTTTAAGAACCTTACCTTTAAAAACTGATAACACTGACATTAAAATAGAATAAAATTAACTTAAGACCCTAGTTTTACATGAAATTAAAAAAAATACCAACCCAAAATACCCAAAACCAAAACTGAAAACGTAACAGTGCAAATTTAACCAAAAGGCAGTCAGTATTTGGAGAGAGCGCGAGCACGTATTCAAATTCCCTTAAAACTTAATTTACATTTTATTTTAAATCTTACTTTATATCATTTTAACCCCTTTTTTTTTGTTGTTTTTGTTAATATACTGTATGTAGAAAAGATGGAGACAAAAATAGTTTTCTCAGCTATGAAAAAAATTAAGTTATTACAGGCACATTAACTGTTTCATTCCAGAAACACCTCTGTTTCCCAGGTTGCACATTCAGCAGCTGTGTCTGAGAACATTCTTTGACCTCTCCAAGCGGACCTCGCTCCTTCGTGGCAGAGATGGCTGGCGGGCGACCTGGCGGAGGCGAGCGGTGGCCCGCCCTGTTCCCGTGCGGATTCAGGCCGGCTCGCCTCCCTGGCTGGAGGTCTCTGCCAGCAGCTCCTTGCTTCCGCACTCCTCTGAGGAAGTCAGGTCTCCGGTGGACTGCGACTGTGAGGCAGTAGGGGAATGTGAGGCCCATCGTGACGGTGGGCGCCGGTTCGCTGGTCTCTCTGGCCGGGAGAAGCAGGGTTGGAGGGACGGGGCTAGTGCAGAACAAGGCAGTTCCTTGGCAGCCAAGAGAGCAAAACAGCAGTTAGTGACTTGCGTTAGAGACCGTCGGGGTGCGCGAAGAATTAAGAAAGAAAACTGCCAGACTAAAGCTAGGGGTGTGTCAAAAGCAAGCAGCGAACACCCGGCTGCGTGAGGGCTCCAGGTATCTGCGTGTGTGTCCGTGATTTATGGAACAGGTAAGGAGACAATGAAAGAAAGAGGGTGAGCTGGAGTAGCTGACACACTTTCAACTGCTATTTTTCCTTGTGCTAGGAAGAGAAGAGCTGAAAAGTATATTTGCATAATAATTCAGGAAAATCCACTGTTTAACACTTAGTACTCTAAGTGCTGACTTGGCAAAAAAGGCTAGGTTTGGCATTTGCAAGACAGGTGAAAAATCAACAACTGCCTCCTTTTTTTCTCCTTCAGAATTCAGACTTGACATGCAGGAGACTTCTTAGCAAAGAATAATGACTACAGGGGTAGTTATGATCTCCAGCTGGATTAAAGATGAGGCTGACCTACAGATTTCATTTTCTGGAACACCACTGCTAACTGCCAGCTGCTGAAGCCTGAATTACAGGATTCAGAGGTACTCTATGTTAAAGGCAACATTCACAGAAACTGAAAAAATTGGAAA
Source organism: Onychostruthus taczanowskii (assembly GCF_017590055.1). NCBI lineage: Eukaryota > Metazoa > Chordata > Aves > Passeriformes > Passeridae > Onychostruthus > Onychostruthus taczanowskii. The sequence continues at coordinate 6,388,841 of NW_024498795.1, forward strand.
TTTTATTCCTTCACTAAGTTTCCACTGATCTGGCTTAGTTAGTTTGCCTTTGCAATTAGAAACAAACTGCAGTTGTGATTTTTCACCCTGGCACTAAGTTGGTAATGCCTCTAATATTCATGGACTTTGCTCAAAGTACAGTTATTCTTCGTGCCTTGCTCTGAATGCTTCCTACATCAAGATGAGTGACTGTAGAAGCCAGTGTGTCTCATAGGGCCAAAGCCAAACTTCTGAATTTCACTACATACTTTGAAATTTATAAAAGCAAATCAGAGCAGTTTGCCAACACCTACCAATGTGTACACCAAGCAGCAGTCACTGAAATGTACAGGGGAATTAAAAAAAACCCAAGTCAGAATGCAAACCGGTGATAAATGAAGAGAGAGACCAGAAATGATACAATGCAAAGGAAAAGCTGGGCACAGTAAGATGCAGGGATACGAAGGCAGCAGGGAGGCCAGGATCCAGCACATTGTTTCTCATGGAGAAGGAGAATAGTCTCTAAAGGTGGAGAATACTGGAGTAGGTAACATGATGTGATTGACAGTGAACAAACAAAGTGATACGACACTGAACTTCTCAATTGCAGTGGAAGACCAAACATGAATGTCATAGGACAGGACCAATTTTGAAGACACAGAGCTGAGGTATGAGAAATGGAGCTGGTGACACCTGTTTTGGAGAGAGTGCATTGTTGGACTTGGGGAGGCCTCAGTGAAGGGTCAATCCAGGGTTTTTGGGCAGCATGCACCCAGTGGGGTGATCTAGAGGTGCACACCAGTGCTTGAGAAAGAGCTACGGCCAGCTGCCCTCGGCACTCGCAGAGCACCTCAGCCTGCACGCCCTCCTCTCTGCATCCTCACTCCCCACCCCATCTCTGTGTCATTAACTTCACAACCCTTGCTAAAACAGCAGTAAGGCTTAAATGGAAATTGGTGCTAATAAAAAAAGATTGACTGTGTGTCCTTACTTCACCTTATCCCATTGTGCTGGGGGCAGCATATGGTCTGTGAAAGCTGCCACTAGACTCAGATTTGTTAAGAGAAATCCATCTGCGCAGCAACAGTCACTGGCAGCACAACACAGTGAATTGAGGCTATGAGATTTGCGGGTTTTGTCTTAGTCTCTTTCAAAAAGGAGGCTTAAAATGATATCTTTATAGTGCTGCTTGCTCCTAGCTGCTTTATCCTAGTTTCAGAGCAGTAAATCAGAGTTAGCACAGCAATAACAAAATTTATTTCCACTGCTGCCTCCCCGTTCAAAAGCCTCTCTCCAGCACGCCTGCAGATGTTGGTCAGCTTTTACCAAACAGAAAGATTAAGCTCATCTTATCTGTGATGTACACATGTCCAGCAGCACACAAGGCTGTGCTGGTGATGGATGTTGCTCCAGGGCCAAAAGTGACTGGCAGCATAATATAAAGTGCTGGCTGCTGAGTCAGTCACCCCCACCTGCAGCGTGGAAATCCAGCCATGATGAGGAAACTCTGCAGAATGGTTTGTGAAAACCCCTCCTCCCTTACTATATGTAGCTGTCATAGCTAGAAATGTTGTTTTTTTTTTTTTTAATAAAGAACCTGTGGGCAATTTAGTTTGGTAGTTGCTCAGGGGTATGGGTGGATTGGCAGCATTTCTTAGCCTGAGCACTGAAAATGGGAAAGATGATTTTAGCTTCAGTTTCTAGCTATTTCCTAAAACAGGCTGTCAGCCACCATGGCTATGTCTATATTAATAAATAAAGAAAACAATTTTCTCTTCTCTCTGAGGCAGAATGGATGGTCATAGCTTATGTCTGCACAGTGTCTTCCCTCTACTGTGGCAACGACAGCCCCTGGACAGAACTGGGCCCAGGGCCCAGAACTCCTTAATGAGCAAAGGTGACTTTAGCCTTTAGCTCCAGGCTGGTGCTGAAGCCCCTTCCCAGCCCTCTCCACCTGCTGCTGTAGCCAGAACTGGAGGAAAGACATTCTGGGGCAGCCAGAAGACCTGCGCAGTGCTGTGCATTTGTCAAAAAAAAAAAAAAAAAAAAAAAAGGAAAAAAAAAAAAAAAAAAAAAAAAAGTTTGTCATAAATCTGAATCCCTCCCCAGCATTTTTGCATACCTTTGTGTCGGGCTTAAATTTTGCCAATTTTTAAAAGCTTAGCAAAAAAACCCCAGCAGTACACATTTTGACTTAAGTGTGACGTCTTCCCAGCCTGTGCTGCTGCAGGACACAGCAGATGAGCTCCTGTCCTGACCTCTTCCTGACTGCCCCATACAAAGAACCCCACAAGGATGTCAGGTGCATGCCTCTGGATACCTCTGGAGCTGTGGTCATTTATTTCCCACTGTTAACCCACGTGTTCAAGAATGACCGCTTTCGGAAACCTCTGGAAACAAGGTAGAAAGGACTTACAGCAGTGAGGCAGGCAGGGTTAGAGTCCCCAGGGGGTAGTTAATAAGACAGTTTGGTTCTGGACAGAACAGACAGAAAAGAAAAAGAAAGCAAGTAGGTTGGAAAGAACTGTTTTAATTGATTATTTTTTTAAAGTGAAGATTTCATGTCAGCAAGGAAGAAGTCTCCCAATGTTACTACTCATTCAGATCATGTTACCAGTGTTATCACAGGGAAACTAATAATCAAAAATAAAAGCCAAGCCACTAGAAGAAAAAGACTTAGAAAGAAAGGAAGCAAACAAACCAACCTTTTATAATCCTAGCACAGTTTCAGAAGTGGACATAGCAATAAACAAACCAAACATTTCTACTCAGCAGAGAAAGGTATCTCTTTTTCTTTGCCAACCTTGATTTGGGCTAGGGAAAAACCACATTACTATGAGAGGAATAAAGCTGTATTTTTTCCCCTTCATTTGATTTCAAGAGAGAGTTTCTGCTTAGGAAATATTTAACAAGCAAGAAAATGGCTGTTATTTTTTGTTGCTTACACTTCTATTGCTCAGGTTTCATGACAACTCTTTGCCTCACCTTTCTCTGTTGTTTCTCTTCAGCAGTGATGCTGGATGGGAAACTCAAACTTAACCAAAAGCCCTTTAATTCTGTCAACACCTTCCCTGATTTTCAACATTCCCCCTCCCGTGCTGAATGGTTCAGTGACAAGCCTGTGGCAATCACTTTGCCCTGGGGAGCAGAGGGTGCAGAACCTGCTCTCTCATCTGTGGGTCTGTGTAGATGGTCCTTTCACAGTGTTGTCTCCAGAAATGAGTCTGACTCCCAGTCCAGGACTGTTGTGTAACCTCCATGATCTACACCCTCGCTAGTCACAAAATCAAAATGTTCCTAAAGCTCTTATGTTGTTAGGTGATGCTAATGTGCATTTTTAATAGTAAAATGTACAAATCCTATGAAACACACCTAAGATAGGGGTTTAGTGAATTAGCAGGATAAGACACTAGTAGGCCACACTATGTGAATATGAATTTGCCTGTAAGCAGCTCTGGGCAAGTCAGAAAACACAAAGTTATTGCACTCTGTATGCATGTACACTGACATGCACATGCACTTGCACATAAATAAATAAATACATGAGCTAGATTTCATATTTGCAGCAGGAATATAGAAGGAAATAATGTAACTAAACAACTCAGAAGCTCAAATTGAGGAAAAATTACCAACAGGTACTGCATGCAGGTTTAAAAGTCATTAATATGCCATGGCTGCAGAACCCAGAAGGCGTTTGGTGGTAAGAAGGGCACTTGTCTTGGTCAGAAACCCACAGGTCAGAGGGAAGCAGAGCAGGGGTCTACTGGAGGGTGGAAGCATTGTGTCAGCGCTGCCCCAAGCACAAACCTGCCTCCTTCAAGATCATAATTCCCTGAACAGCTGTGTCTGGCTTTGTACAAAATGTGCTAAGAGAATTTGTACAAAGTGAGTGTAATTTGTGTGGTCAGGGTAATCCACAAATAACCCAAGGCACCTGCAGAGTCTAAACTTATTTGTGGATGTTTTTTTTTTCAGCAGTAAACCCACACTTCCCTTGAGTACATCTTCCAGAGCACCACCTCAGTTAGGAAAAGCTAAGCTCGTTGTGTGAATGCCCACCAGTTTCCTTTTCAATCCACATTCCTGAGAAATGCCAGGAGCAGCCAAAGAACAAAACCTTTGCGTCTAGACTACAGTCATAACAGTCATGCAGGAGGTTCAAGCAGAAACAAGACTTAGCTTTAAGGCTCATAACTCAAAAAATTAGGCAAAAGATACTGAGAATTCACAAAAAGGAGCAATTTTCTGCCAGTTTGATGGTCAATGGGTTTCTGTTAAATAGCATTGACCCAAATCTCTCTGTGCACCACACTCAGGTACTGTTGCTAGTTTGTGTTTTGCCAACAGCAATTTGTGATGATGTGGGATGACGTCTGTCTACCTATATTTGAAACCTATTGAGGCAGTTAAAAGTTACAGGAGGAAATCAAGAGTTTCCAGGGTTACCTTGAAGGCAAAGCTGAATTGAACTAGTTAGAGTACAACACACTTCCTAATACACACCAGTAGTGTATTCCCTGTATTTCCAACTAAGGACAAAATACAGAAATAGCTGAAAAAAGTCAAATTAATGAGGCTGCTTCTCACCTTTATTCACTCTGAGGTTTGTGGACAAAGACCACTTTCACTCACTGTATTTATAATGTGCATGTGGCTTCTTTTATTTTCCTTTTTTAATTGAAAAATTTCCCTGGTTATATCTGTTTAAACTGCACATAGGGAATAAATCCTTAGGTTTGGATTGTTTGTTAGGAAACAAAGATCATATCCTCTGAGCAATACCTACAAAAAAGAAACTGACTGTACATTGAGAACCACCCACTAGGGCAAGGCGAAGTGCAGACCTAAGGTTTCAGCACTCAGGTCCTTCATGCCAAATGTTGAGTTAGAAAACAGGGTTTAACCTTCCCTTTTGAGGTATCTGAGGCGGGGGTAGTAGGAGTCTGCCCAGTGAAGGCAAGGTGGATGTATGGGGTGTGCAGGAGTGTATGGGGTGTGCAGGGGTCACGGAGCTGCTTCCCTGGAGCCAGGGCTCACCACAAGACTAGGATGCTAAAGGGGCAGCAGAGGGGATGAGGAACGCTCACCTCTGCCCTGGGGACTGTCACCAGTCAGCAGTTCACACCCCTTTTCATGGCTGCACCAGAAAGGCAACATATGCATGTAAGAGCTGGGCATAATTCAGCTTTTCTGGGCTTCTTAAGAGTGAGTCTCAAGTGGTCTCAAAGGTTCACCAGAAACAGGAGGTTTAAATACTGGTAACTGAAAGCTTTCATCCATCATTACACCTTCTTTTTTTGTTGATTGCTGTTGCACCTGAGACTGGCCCCCAACATCTGGGCACACTTGCTGAGACAGATGATGACTTGACAAAATATCAGCAAGGAGTTCTTAAAGAATAAAAAATAGGTATGTGTCTAGATTAGTTGATTATATGTGTGTTTTTTGCTTTTTGTTATTTTTGTGAGGCAGCAGCAGTCAGTACCAAACATCATGCCATTCAATCACATTCACAGACCTGAGCCAAACTTAGTCAGATACATTCAGAAAAAATATGCTGAAGGCCCTGGAGTTTTGCTCCAGGGTACTTTAGAGACTATTTTTCACACAAACTTGTTAAGACCCATTCTTGCGTAGGAGAAAGAATCTGCCTTTCCATCCAGCATAAAAATTTATTCAGACCTAGTGTCCCTAGAGCACCTGTAACATGTTGTGTATTCTGTGACAGAAAACCCTTATCCCAGCCGTTCAGGGAAGAACCATTTTTTATCCCATAAAGGATAAAACTCTTCAGATGCTTTCAAGCCAAATAAGCTGCCAGGATAGAAATTCAATTCTTTCATGCATTCTTCAGTGACTAATCCAAAGTTTCATGCCTGGAAATTGCTGGTGGTACCAGGACAGGACCAGGATATTCACTGTAAATACTCAGTAGGACTGCAAGAGATCTCATAATACATTTGCTCAAAGAAGAGTGCACTTAGCTATAGGAGGAAAAACAAGCAAATTCATTACCTCTATGGACCCTGGATCTACTTTGACAATTTCTCCTGTGCTGTTGTCATTGCTAAGATTTGGTGGGCTGTGTGAAGGTAGCCTTCTCTCTTCCTTTAAGGCATGCTCCAAAAGTTTCTTATTCAAGATCCTGGCAGCATTTTCTGCAAGTGTGTACCCTGGAGGAGCAGATAAGTCCTGCCTGATACTTGTCACCTCAGATCCTTCTTCCTTTTGTGTCTCTGTCCCCAGACGGAGAGGACTGGGTGATCTGCCACGGGCATTTGTACATGGCTCCTGCAACGTGCCCAGTTCCGGTCTGGGTTCTGCTGACCTGGACCGACTGCCAGATCTGGGGCATTTTTGGAAGGTCTCATGAAAGATGGGGCTATGGTCAATGATGTTGAACAAACTGGACAGGCCATCGTTGATAGTGGTGTGGACAGGACTCTCCCGTGTGGTAGTTGATCGAGCCCAAGCGGACTCACTGAATCCTTTCTGAGGTGTGCCAGGCAAGGCCCGGTTATTTGGCTGGTCAGGTTTGGGAAGGGCTTTTCTTTGCAACTTTGGAGAGCCGTATTTGGGGGAGCAGCATGTGCGTTCAAACTTAGCCTGGACCTTTTCAATGACGGGGGTCACCTGCCTGCTTCTGAGGCTTCTGGATGGTGAAGAGACAGGTGTGGACCCCCCCTTTGGTGTCAGACACTTGTGTGGACTGCTGGTGATACTGCGCAGCGTTTCCGTCTGCAAGCCGACGCTGATGGTCTGGGTGGTCTGTGTCCCTGTCGTTCTCATGCCGTTGGTTTGGCACGCCGTGTCCTTGAACTGAGGCTCTGTGGAGTTGGAGCGTATTGTTTTCCGGACAGAGAAAGCAACCTCCTTCATGTCATCACTCATGTTCTTGGACATCTCCAAGCTGTGCAAGGGTGAGGCAAAGCCCACAGTAGTGCAAATAGGACGTTCAATGGGATGAAGACCATTCTCCAGAAAATCCTTATGGTGTTTGGCCAGGTCACAAGACCACCTTCCAAACATGTCCGAGGAAGAACCTTTTGTCTCAGTGACGTTCCCCATAGCTTTGGTCACAGAAAACAGGAAGTCTGGCTCAGCCTGGTTTTTTCCTTCACTGCCAGCTATCACTGGGTTATCAAACCTACGGACAACTGGTGGGCTGTGAAATACCCGCACTCCCATTTTGTCAGTAACACTGTGACTCCTCGTTGGCTGCTTCTGGCAGTGCTCTGGGCTGGTCATGGTGTTGGTGGTCATAGTGACACTGGTGGTGAGGTACCATGAGGATGCCTGGAATGGATCTGAAGCAGGATCACTGCCAGCTTTTCCAATTTCTGTCCTTTCTGCCCAACCCTCTGCAGGCTTCTCAGTTGCCCCACCATGGGTCCTAGTGTTACTGTAATCCCAGTTTTTGTTGAACTCCTCAATGTATTTCAGGTCATCAGGAGACAAGGGAGGTGTTATATCATCTTTGCTGCCAGATGAAGGCAAATTTTTTTCTGGTAGAAATGGAGAAATATCCATCAGGCGCTGAAATTCGGACATGGAAGAAACGGACATTGCCCTGGAGAGAGGAACACAAGAGAGTTGCTCATGTGCCTGGAAATTGTTGCAGAACAACTTATTTTCACCAGCAAATTCTGGAAACCCAACAATCACCATCTGCTTACATATAAAACCACTTCAATAATTGAATTGTGGACTGTCCTGACTTGGAAGGGACCCACAAGGATCATTCAAGTCTTGCTCCTGCACAGGATACTCCAAAAATGACACCATGTGCCTGAGAGAATTGTCCAAACACTTTCTGAACTCTGACAGGCTTGATACCATAACCACTTCCCTGCGGAGCCTGTGCCCAAGTACCCTCTGTGTGAAAAACCTTTTTGTAATTTTCTACAAAGCCCTTTCTTTCATTTAAGTCCCCTTTTATTATCTTTGGAATAGCTGTGAACACAAACATCTGTGATGTGCCATTAAAAGTACCAAATGGTTCAGTAGAGGTTCTTAATTTACTGCTTTCTCATTGATCACTGCTAGGCAAATATCTGTAATGTGGAGCAGTAGGATGCATCTCAGAATTATACCATTCACAAGAAATTAGTGTTTGACAACACGAGGCACCCTGTTCAAAGCAAGTGTAGAGTATTTCTGACCTGCTGGGAAATCATCAAGTCCACCCTTACTCCTGAGACTGCCCAGGCTGCACAGCTGGTGTGCAGTGATGTGGGACATCCAGCAGAAATGCTGCTACATTGAACTGCTTGGCAAGTTGAGCTCATGCTGAAACTCTCTAAGTGATAATGCTGAATTCTTGTCTCTCCCACATTTCACTAACTTGTGCAAATCACAGGCATTCAGATGAGTTATCGTACTGCTTTATTTTAAGAAAAAAAAATTGACTGGGACTAAATAAAAATGCAGATGAGTGTAGTTATCAGAGTTGGCTCAATGAGTTAACTCAAGCTGGATGAGGAGTCAGCAAAGAGTGGTTTTCATGGATCAGTGATCCAAAGAATACAGCCATGTCACACTGTGAGTTTTTAATCAAGAGCTCCTGCTGGAGTTTGGGTGTGTCTCTGTTAGGGATTCAGGTGTGTATGGTTTCTAAACGGATCTCCTAGTCACATGCTCCGGTTTGCATCAGGACGGCAATCTCAGAGAGCACAGGCTTTGTTCCTTTGGGATGAAAATGAGCTGGAAGATGCTCTCCAGAAGAACAACTAATGAATTCTAGGGTGAGGTGGGTATTCAACCCATGGGATAAGACCAGAACCAGTCCAAAGCAAAATATCCCTGACATGCAGCAGCATATCAGGCCCTCAGCACCGAGTGTTTTCCTTTACATATGGATGTCTGCAGTGTGTACTGCACTGCTTGCTAAGGTAGGCGTAGATTTCACTGTAAGCTGAAGCTTCATGTACTTTCATAGAGTTTGATCTTTGTGCATGACAGCTAAATGTGGCCCAAGTTAATCAGAGTAGAATTGAAGCATATTGAGACAAATTAATCCCTGGGTGAATCCATTAATCTGGCTTGCAGGCTGTTTAGGAGGAGGCATGGCTATGTCCTGGGCTTGTGGCTTGGACGCAGAGAGTCATACCTCCACCAAGTGAGTATTTGCTGGGCTTTCCTCTGTAAGTTTTACTCACCTTTGAAGATTTCCTTTGTGTGTTTCTTCCTCCTGAATGAAAACAGAAACAAGCAGGATAAGTTATTTCTAAAGGTGTTGGTGGCATTAGCTTATGGGTATTTTGTCATTCACTTCCCGTTAGTTGCACCAGTATCTAAAAAGTGTCTGATCTCCTCTCTGATATAGATTCTTAAAGTGCCAGTGGGAATATTCTTCACTTTGTACATAGGCAGGAGAGTGGGCAATCCCATCAGGATAACACACTGCACAGGTAAAGCCTTATGCCAAATCTACAACAGCTTAGAACTTTTATATTCCCATGCAATCACAAATAGAAGTAGGCCAAAAAAGGCTTTTTTTCCCCCACAATATTTTGTTTCAGACTATATATTTTTAGCAACTTTTTTTCTGTAAAGGCAATCTACTTTATACTAGAGGCCTAGCTGTGCTGAAATAAAAGATAAACTGAGTTTCTTTGACATAATATTTCCTTATACATTTTCTAGGACCCAACAAGTGGCATCAGTTGAAATTCCTTAAGCTTGATATATTGTGTGAGAAGACTTGCTTGTTTCATAGATGGAATACCTACAGCTTGCTAACAGCATTAAGATGTTTTTATGGCAGTTATTTCCCTGTGACAATTCCCATAATGAGTTGGGGTTTTAAATAGCTACTTCTGAAGCATTTGCTCTACAGTTATTCTAACTGCTTACTTATATTTCTAAGTAAACTACAGGGAATGCAAAATAGGATTGGGTGGGGGGGAAGGGCATTGGCACCATACATATTTTTACTTGACCTTGTGAAATCAAGAACGTCACCAAAAGTGCATTTCAAATTGGGACTGTATAAAAACAGCACTGCTTAACTCAGCAAATATCTTTCTGATATTTATCCCAGGTCAGAGAAAAAAATAGTAGTAAACCGATCCTCCTTGCATTCACTGTGGTATAATTCTAGAATAATATTGGTAACTTCAGTGGAGTTTACTGCAGAGTAAATCTGACCTAACTGAATGCATAATCAGGGTGAAGGCTGGATTGACTTCTACTGCAGTTAGTACCAAAAAGAAAATAGAGTGGAAGGTAGAATCAGCAAGCTGCAGTTGCCTCTGTGCATCCTCAGTTAAGCTACTCATTAAACTCCATCAGTCTCGCTTCAGCAAACCTTCTGAGGGGAAAATTACTTTGCCCAGGTTTCCCCAAAACATGCTTTGAAGGAAAGAAGCTATGCAAATATCACCAAGGACAAATTTTGGTGCCCACCCTTTTGCTAATGGTGGAAATATCTGAAAAACAGAAGAGGGAAGAGAGATTTTCTCTGAAAATCAGACTGAATTTGAAGGAATGGGAACAGCAATCAAAATTAAGCACAAAACTTAGTTCCCTGATAGTGTTACCAACATTCTTCGCTGAGCACTTGGACATGTAGGAAAAAAAGGCTAAGAAATAATAAATGTGGGACGGGATACCACACTGCCAGCACTTATGGCATCAAGGGAAGAAAATCTAACTGGAACACATAGCTACCTACAGCTATGTGACAAGGACAGTCACATCTCTTGCCTCAGTAAATCTTTTTTTCTCTTCTTCCTCTCAAGGAACTTGATTTCTCAATTCTTTAGTTTTTGTACCAGCATCTAGGGACAGGGATGCTTGGTTTCATTCAGAAACAATATAAACAAACTGTGAAGACCTGGAATTGATGAAACGAAGCCTGCCATGGCGGAGGACACAGACTTCATTCGCCGTTTCCTGCTGTCATCTTTTAGCACTGTGTTTTATATCTTTATAGCTTTATGGTGTGACTTCAGGGTAGGTACTTTGCTGATGAATAATATTATTTTTTTAACATCTCACTTACTCATGCTGATCTGTTCAGAAGTAACCACAGCAGAACGATCAGAAGTGCCTCTCTACAGCACTTACTTCTTTACTAACAAAGTAAAGCCCATGTTTCTTCATAAATATGTATCTACTTATAAATGAAAAGATTTAAGGCCTTAAAAGCCAATATGTGGTGTCAAATATAGTTCTCATACATAACATAAATGGCCACAGGATGAAGTAATCTTTGGGACCTTCAGGCCGGCTCCCAGTTTCTCAGGTGACTGAAGCTGGTCTAATCAGCTTCCAAGAAGGAATGAAAACTTGTCCATACCAAATTTACCACTGGGTAACTGTAAGCAGTGCCTGTGACACAATATCTCACTTCCTACAGCAGGGAAGCTGTACTGATCCTGACAGAAGAGATAACATGACAGCATGATAAAATGCAGAAGAGCTCATACTTCTGTTAGTCCAGTCAAGAATTTCTCCCGCTCCAGCTGCCGAGAGCGATGCTCATCAGGCTCGTCGGGGGAGTCGAGGGACAGCGATTCCAGAAAGAGGTTTTCCGTGGCACTGCACCGGTCGCTCTCCTTCAGCTTGGACAGTGAGCGCTCGTCAAACTGAATGGTGTCGGAATCAGAGTAGGACCTGGACCCCATGGAACGGGGCACGCGGAGGTTCCCCTGCGGCGTAAACGGCCGGCGGCTGCTCTCGCTCTGGTCACACATCAAACCGCCTCCTCTCCGTGGGCTCGCTTCCTTCTGGAGCTGGAGACCAGGCAGATCAAAAGGAACAGCAATTACTTCTGCGGTGTATGGCATTTGGCAGAAATCAGCCTTCCCCAGGAGCAAGGCACCCGTGCCCTGGGGATTACAGGGACACTCCAAGGGACAGTGGCCTTGCTCTACTGGTCGTTCCACAAAGGGAGACTTCTCCAGAACTTTGATGTCATTACTTATGGAATTTTGAATGACAAAATGTGTATATGCACAGTTTTGATTATTTACATGGATACATATATACACACACTGAGTATATATGTATATACAAAATAATGCATCTGTCTGTAATCTGGTTTTTAAAGAAACAAATCAACACAGACTGTTATTTAAAAACAATCTCGACAAGCAGAAGCTGATGGAAGTGTGAGTGAATTGCCTTCTCATGAAAACAAAGACATTTGTCTTCTGGTCAGCAACACAAAGATTGTGCTTTTATGTATATCACTTGTTTCCAAAGGTGGAAAATTATGCTTAAAAAAACCCAAAAGCTTTATTTTATAAATGGCCTAGCCTGAATTCATGGCTGGAAAGTTGAGTATTTGTACAGAACAACATTGCAAAAGGGATGAATTAGGCATGCAGAACATGTTCCAAGAAAATGCACATTTATAGAAGGGGCATCAAAGCCATTAACTCTATACTTTTCAAAAACTGGTGAAGAGAGGGTGAACCATTACTGAAATTGCCAATATTAAAATTAGATTATGTGATCAGATTCTCTTTTAATTGTAAATACAACAGGATAGATTAAGTAAGTGATCATTTCAAACATGATAAATGACCGCAGGAATCTAATAAGAACTCTGATGTTTTGCTAGAGCAGCATGTTAAGATTAGTGACAATAACTGAAAATACAAGTCATTCCCTAGGGCCCTGAAAACTGAGAATTTACAAAACATATTAATCTTGCTGTTTGTGTTTGGAAAAATAAACAGACATTGTATGGCTTAATTTAGACCAAACCATTTCAGGTCCCAAATGATTAAATTTACACTTGAGCTGAAAACAGTGAGATTTTTTTCTTGATTCAGGTCTACAAAAAGGGAAATGCATCTGCAGTGTTTTGCTCGTGACATGCAAAACCTGAAAGAGTTTTAATAAAAGAAGGTGTCCTATAAAGGCAGGGGCTGGAAGGTATATATCAAGAAATCCTGGAGGCCATTCCTGAGCAAATTAACAAGATTCAAAGGAAGGAGAAATGGCAGTTACATGCTTTCTTTATAGATAGCTTCAATTACAAGCCCTTCAGAATTTTAGGGATCCTATATGGATAATGTTCTGGAAACCTTTATGAGAGAACAGTTCGATGTTGCCTTACTCACTGAACTTCAGAGAGATGACAGGAGAATTAAAGTGACAAATATTGTCCTAACTTTTTAATAATGGCTAATAATTTTGAGTCCCCATGTGTTTGTACCTTTAAATACACAACTTTTCATACAGGTGATCTTGGGGGTTGAAATATTTGCCAGTGTGCTCTGTGCACAATTAGCTTTAGGAGCACAGGGGAGGGAGATTCTCTAAGGGAAAATGAAGTGACAGAGTACTTAAAAAGAAAAAAACAACTGTGAGCTCTGAAGAAAGTAGGTCATCATGGTTTTTTCTATGCGAGCAGTATTCCCATCACCATCCAGAGTAAAGTACTTTATATATTTTATACATTGGTGTGACTTCCCTCTTATCATACATGTATTATTCAGGAGCTGTGTGAAAGCAGACTGGCATAAAGCATTAGAATGAAATGTGGCACACACTCTTCTGCTATCTCTTGAACTTTGTTTCAAACATACACAGTGGTGTAGTCTCCTCATCCTCAGTGTATTGCCATACATGGAATACACATACCAAAACCCTGGGGAGTAGGACTTCAGAGATATACTAATTGTTTCCATATAAAGCAGGGCATGACTGCAAACTCAGAGGATATTCAACTAAAAGCTTGCAAATATTTGGAAGCTTTCTGTCACACAGGGAAATGTTTGATTATAAGCAAAGATGGACTTATGAAGTTTTGTAGGCAGGTAGCCAAGGCTTCAAATGCTATTTCTGGTCATTTAGTCCTCTGAAGTTAGCTTTGTATAATATTTTTTATTTTCCCTATTCATTGCCAATTCTGTGTACAACTCTGTTGGCACAGTAAATATATAGTTAAAGCCCAGAGGTTTCAGAAACATAACAAGAGGAATCAGTTCCAGCACCAGCTATGAGCTATTTTGTAGGGTCTCCCAGGATGACACTGAGAGGTTATGTCAGGTTTTAAGAGAATTAAAAGCTAGGTAAAATTAACAGAAATCTCTCTGTGGCTTCCTTCAATGTGCCCCATTCCCAGGGAATGGAAAAAGCAGTATTTAACCTGGTTAAGTCCCTCAAGCTATTGAGGATATACCTAAACCCCCACAATTAAGGACAGGAAAAGAAACATACAAAGAGATTCTAGTGACTCTCCAAAGAAAAGTTTCTGTCTATATCCTTAGGATATTGGAAAATTTTCTGAGGGTTATTTAACTCCCATTGTGCATGAAGAATCCATAGGAGGTGGTTTGGCCACTACAACCCAACAGTTAGAAACCAGTCCAGTCAAGCCATGGAGAACTAACTAAGCATCTTCTGCCACTGAACTCTGCAAGTTAGGAACTTTTCATGATGAGCTTTGCTATAAGGCTCACAGGCTCTGATGATTTTAACTTAGGAGATTAACTTAGGTTTTTAACTTACACTACTGTGTTGCATTATAATGACTAGCTCAAAAAGCTGCATGAAATACACACAAAACCCCTCAGATACATGGGAGATTTAAAAATCAGAATATAGTTTGTTGATATTTTGAAATATAGAAGCTCAAAAATCACCTTTCTTGGTCTATAAAACCTTCATGTTTGGCACTGGCCACCCAGACCTACACTTTTAGCATTGATTTTAGAAATAGCCACATGAGCTTTAGATTTTCCTATGTGCTTCTCTGTGGGTTTAATAGCCACAGCAAGGTTTAGTCTTGTACACATAATGCTTCCAGCCTAGTCTCTTTTCTTTAACTTCTTGTTGCAGCGAGACACAGACAATGAATCCTTTTCAAAAATTTGTCATGAATTTACACTGGGCTTTCGTTGATTTAAACCTGTGAGGCCACTCTGTGCTTTTCTCAAGTATAATGCTGTCTAAAGAGCATGCACAGGTCTGGGGTGGTTCCATTTCTGATGTCCTAAGGGCAGAAAGCATTCAGTTAGTTGAGGACCCACAATTTCAGTTCTTTCTCTAGCTTTTCCTGGAATGCATGACTCAGAGCTGAACAATGTTCAGTCAAAAGCGGTGTTTTATCTCCCTCTCATAAAACTTCATTTTTTGTGCTGCTTCCAGAGTAATAACAAATTTCTTAGGTATTATTTGTCGCTAATACTAAGCAGATGAAAATACAGATAGGCATGAAAACAAGAGGGTAGGTATGTGTTTCCCAAATTTGCAAATGATAACAGAGGTTTGAACAAAATTCATGTGGCCAATATTCGTCTGAATATTTAGTCCTGATTACTGTGTTTGTTATCAGTCAGGACTCTTCAAGTTAACACCTGTGCTCCTTTGCCAGAGAAAAATAATCCAGTTGAGATTGAATAGTTGCAGCAGCTGCATCTTTGGTGGCTAATTCACAGATGAACAGCCCCTTTTGGCAAAAAGCCATGTACCAAACCCTGAGTAACTCTGTGGGTTGAGTGTTCTAGCACAGAGATGCACTGAAGCTTTCAAACAGAATGTGACCATGCTTGTCCAGGAGAATTGAAATGAGGAAATGACCTCTAACCTAGAGCTGATTTCTCATAAGTGGTCTTTTACAGGTATTATGAGCATTTTACTTTTACTCCCTTGTGTATATAAATTGTTTCATAACATGAGAAACATTGACGTAGCCGAGGAAGAAAGGTCATTGCTGTGCTGCTTCTTAATGCTGTCCCTTGAGCTTGGCCTGAGTGTAGTAATGGTGCAATGGCCTGATTCTTTCAGACAGGCACTGCTCACCCAAGATGACTCCTTACCTGACAGCTCCTTACCTGCTCTATCCGCCTCAGCAGCTCTTTCTTTTGACGGTCCCATTCTCGCCGGTCTCTATCAAGCCTGTCCAAGAGCTCCACCTTCTCCCGGTTCCAGTTCTTCTCACTGTGCTGGATTTGCCAGCGGAGGTCCATCACCACACTGTGACTGTCAGCCAGAAGCTTCTTGTGCTCCTCTCTTTCCCTTTTAAAAGCTCCCTTTGCATCTGAACCGAGACCTGTTTCTCCAGAGGTGTTCTCACTTTTCCCTTCCAGCTGGCAATAAAGTCAAATGTTACTAGGAGGTTAAACTTTCTGCAATAAAAATCTGTGCCTGACAATAGATTAAAGACCTAACTTTACAAAGGTAATGGTAGAATAATAACAATTACAACATCTTAGGATCTCAATAAATGATCAAATATGTTCAGAGTGGAAAAAGTTTTAAAATTAGTGAAAGACAGTGAAAACTAGAGGGAATAACTCCTCAAGCTCTACCAGTTCATGCTCTTAAGGCATCAGCTATGATATTTCTGATGGGAATATAGGTACCAGTAATGAAGGGAACATGGAGATAAACTCCAATCTCATCATTATCTCTGAGACAATTTTCAGGACAATGTCCTCAGCTACTGCTCTGCTTTTGTGCTCTTGCTCAGTGCACCTGAAACCTAAGGAGAGTGAATTAATCTTCTGAAGAGGCCTATCCCACAACAACCCTCAGCAGTGGTGCTCTTGTATGACTTGTCCTACCTTCCAAAAAGAGAAGGTGTTAGCAGCAGCAGCAGATGCACCAAGATCATCCCCCTCATCTCAGGTTCTGGACTCTGAACTGATTTCAAGGGCAATTATCTGATGCCACCTCCCCTCCCTTCTTCAGTTTCATGGTCAGGGGTTAGTTTAAACAGATCAGAAGAGCTGGCCCAAGGTAATAGATTCACAGGAAAATACAAGCTTCATGGGGTGTCAGGAAATCTCTAGTTGAACCCTCTCCTTCCAGCCTGGTACACTCTGAGGTCAGAATTGGTTGCACGGGACTTTGTTCAGATGGAACCTGAAAAACCTCCAAGTGCAGAGATTGTACAGCCTTTCTGGTCAAGCTGGACCAGTGCTGGACTGTTGTCAGAGGAAAAAAAGTACTCAATTGTTTTGTGTAAGTTCAAGTGAGTGAAAAATTTATCCTTGGAATCTGACCTTCTGTTGACAGCTCAGTAGATGTGTGTGTGACTCAGAATGGGATACATCTCCATCCCCTAGCTCTGCAGGTGAAATGAAGTGAAAAGCAGCAAAAACTCATTTCCATCTCTGGAGTTAACGTTGTCCTCAAAAATGAGAGTCAGCAGGTCTGCTGGGAAGCATATTCCTCTAGCAGGTGAGAAGGACAACACCTTCACCTTGCCCTACGTGGAAAATAAGCCCACGGAGGAGTGATGCTTGACTAGTTTCTGGAACAGCCTCCCCAAACAATTGACTTAGAGATATTGCTTGAGTTATTTAAATTGTACTGGGCTGCAGAGAACATCCTGGTACACCCACTTGCAGTGACAGGGAAATCTTAAAAATACCAGCATCTTCTACCACTAATTTTCAGAGTTCAGTTGTTTTCTTTGAAATGACCAAACAACCAAGCAAAAAAAATCAATTTTGAAAGAGAAGCATCCTATTTTAACAAAGATGATATAATCTTTCTCACACCTGTGTACCATATGATATGATGTATGATATGATATATTATATTCCCCCAGGCATCCTGAAGCTGGACCATTGGTCAGAGTCCTAATGAGGGACTCCCATATCCTTAATGTGTCCCATGTCTTCAATGCAAATTCTCAAAGCATATGCAGGGTTTGGCCCCTAACACTAACTCCCTAACAAATCTCACCCATTGCCCAGAAATTACCAAATGTTGTATATTATTTCCATTGTAGCAGTGGAGGTAGCAAAAAGCCTGGTAAAAGCCCCAGAAGGAAGGGTGGAAAACGCTGAGCAGGAGTGGCAGCACTGTCCTGGTGCCAAACACCAGCCAAAGAGGCAGCCTGGAAGTTTGTTGCCCATGCAAAGGCAAAGTAGAAAAGCTTAGCAGTTCTGTGGTCAAAATTTCTCCAAGTTTCATTCTTTGTTGCCATCTTGAGCTTAAAGTAAATCTGTCAACAAGTTATTTTAGAAGGAGCCAAAACAGGAACTGATTTTGTTTCCTTTTTCAAGTGATGCAGTGTTCAGAAACGCTGGTGCACTGAGAAGCAGTGGAACTAAGAATTTGAATCTTCGGGGAGAAGACTCTGCTAAAAATGAAAGCTGCCTCCTTCATTCTGGGAAAGCAGCCTGCAGTACCTGGGCAGGAAAAGCAGTGCTCACATCTCAGCTCTCTGTGTCACACTGAGTCTCTAAAATTTAGTACATCCTTCTAAATGTATCACCCTTCCAACAGTGAATATTTTTATTATATTTTAATTCTGCAGAGAAGCTCTATGATTTTTCTCAAGATCAGAATGTAATTTTCCCACCCCTTCCCTCTTCAATGTGTAAAACAAGAGCTCAGCTTTGGAAATAAATTCTTGTGGGTTTTTTGCTGATTTGTTTTCATGCTGCTCCAGAGACAGTACATATTCTGTGAACTGCCATACATGACACTGAAGCACCTGGCACCAGGTTTTATACAAATACTTCTAACAGTATCCCATGGCAGGTTTAATATCAATATATTGATCTATCACTTCAGTGTTGTTGAATCACTCTTTTCTCTGCTATAAATCAAATACTGCAGTTGTTACATACCAAGGCGCAGTGATGAACTAATTGTGAGCATGTCAACCACAAGACATTTTTCTCTCCAATAAATACAGACACCCACATGTCTCATTACCACAGTTGATACATCACCACCCAACTCTGCTGAGAAAATACAGCAAGAGGTTCAGCTCCTTTGTTCTCACCTACGTCCCACAGTGCCCACTGCATGGGCCCTTGTACTGGGACTACTGGAAATCCAAGAGGAAATTCAAAGGGCAAAGCTTTGATCAGGCTTCAGGTGAGGGTTTTCAGACACCAGGATAAAATGCATGAATAAAGTCCCTTTTCATTTTGTCGTAAATTTCCTGTTTCATTAAGCACCTCAGCTGTTCTTTACAGGTCTTGGACTTGGGGCGTGTTACCTGTTGGAGGCGACACTTGAGTTCAGTGATCTCCACCTCCCAGGCTGCCTTGTGTAGGGCATACTGCTGCTGGAGCCCCTGGCGCTCGCGCTCCTCGTCCCGTAGCTCCGAGCGGAATTCATCCAGCAAACCCTTCAGAGCGTTCAGCAGCTTCCGGTTTTCACTTGCCTGACACGACAAAGCAGAAAAAATGCTGTCATTGGATGCTGGCTTTAATCCCCAGTTTCATTTTTTAGAACAAAAAATGATTGTGTGTCCACTGCATGGAAGAGAAAGTGGCTGGGTTAACTTTTGCATGAGAAAACTAAGAATAGCAATGTCTTGTCTGTCTACAGGCTGCTCAGGAAGTGGCTGAGTCACCATCCCTGGAAGTATTTAAAAGATGTGTGGATGTGACACATTGGGATATGGGTTAGTGGTGGAATTGGCAGTGTTATGTTTATGGTTAGACTCGTTGATCTGGAAGGTCTTTTCCAACAAAAATGATTCTATGATTCTGCTTCTCATTAGCCCTAGTGCTGATGCTTCCTGAAAGCCAAAGGTACTTAAGTTACTCTGAAAAAGGCACTAAGCATCTTTCTGGACTGAGGACATCATTAATAATTAATTTTTTTTAATACAGTAAACCAAAGCTAGAGTATCATTCCTGAGGTTTGTTGGGTAGTTACGTCTGTCTCACACATACAGTCGTTGCTCTGTATCAAATGCCAAATATTTGTAAACTACATAAAAAGAAAGGAGATAACTTTTCAATGCTTTTACATTATCAGATAAAATTGTTTGGGGAAATACAGTGAGGCTTTGAGCTGAGTATCTCTGCTAGAGATGTTTCAGTAGTCTGTAATTCATATTCCTGCTCCACTCCAGGCAGTTGCACCCAGGTTACCTTTGCAGCAGGACCCTTCTGGGTACCAAAGGCTTGAAGGCCAGGGAGGCCACCTTCGCTCTTGCAGAGGGGATCAAAGAGCAAACCCCCATTCATGTCTTGTTGAGAGTGTCATGGCCATGCTGAAAATGTTGTCCGAGCTCCTGTGGTAGCCAGAAGCCAAGAGCAGAGCTAAATTTAAAGTCTACTCCAGACCTGACACCACATATTGTTACTCAAATCTTATTTCTTTTTCCTTAGTTTTGGTGTTTACCTTCTGCACATTCTCTGGGCATTTGCAAAACCTGCCATTTTTATGTGAAATATCAAAAAACATTTTCTAAATACTCATTCTAAATTAGTAAAAGAAAAGGTTTCCTACAATTTTTTTTTGCAGTCTTTGAATCAGAAAACAGAAATATATGATTCATTTGTCCAAAATTTAAATCAAATTTTCCCAATGAGCCTCTCAAGCACCAGGGGGTAGCCAGAGATTGTATCTGACAAGCTATCCTAACTAGAAAATACCTTTATGAAAATTATACTTGACTAGGAGACACAGCAAGGGGCAGAAAAATGGGAAAGCTTATTCAAAAAAATATGCAGCATTTAATTACCTGGTTCTCAGGAAAGCATTAACTCCATTGGGAAGGCCTAACTCAAATTAGTTGTCTCCATCCTTGTATGATAGTGTAATCAAATTGTTTTTAAATTTGTTTTCTGAAGTGAAGGCTTCCCGCATTCCCTCTTATCTGGTATTTCATGAAGTAACTGCATGGAGGCTTCTTTGAAGACAAGTCAAGTAAACAGAAGTACACAAAAATCTAAATAATTGTCATGTGCTTTTTTCAACGGCAACACTTATAAAATTGCATTCAGACAACTAAGCTAACTTCATACGTTCATCAGATTTTTGGCATCACTGAACCCACCTCACCCATTTTTGTAATCACTAATTATACTTGCCAAGGTGCCTTTTTTCTTTAAAAAACAAACAAACGTGTTCTACTTTTCCCAAGCCATTTGATGTATCAGCAAAATATGCCAGATGTAGGGAAATAACTGCAGGTGCTCACTGACTGACCTATCTGCTTGGGCTAATGAAAAGTGATGGCGTACAAGATGGGGTTTTGCAAGAAACGCACCCACAGAAGCAGAATTAATTCCATTAACATTTAATGCCAATTAGCAGTTTCCTGCTATCCAGCAGCAGTCTCCATCATGCATATAAGATCACCTACTATTCAATATGCAATGAGATTTTATGTTTCCACTATGCATTTTCATTCTACTACCTAATTAAGGCTAAAGTCTCCAAACATTTCAAGCCCCTTGTGTAATAATCAGAATAAGAACTCCTTTGAAGTTTTGCCCTTAATGTCACAACAGGAGCTGCTGGGTATTGGAGGCATCAAAATCTGGCCTCATCCTCTTTGAAAACCCTGACTCCAAAAGTGTATGAAGTGCTTTCATTCAAGAGCCATGTTCTGTGTTTTCTGGTGCGCTGTACAAACCTTTCTCTGGCAAAGTCATCAAAAGGCTCCACAAGAGAAATGAGGCAGAAGAAAAACAAAACCAAATGACACCAAAGCAAGTTATAACTCTCATTTCTGTGCATACATTTGATAATTTTAGAGTTCTATAAAATTTGGTTTGCAAAGAAAGAAGATAAGGACTAGTACATAAAGTACATAAAGAAATAAGAGCCTCATTGCAGGTTTTTAGCCTACTGTGTTGAGGGCATTTCTTATTTCCAGAGGCATTACATCAATGTCACTATTATGAGACAAGTAAACCAGGTGCCCCCTGGCTTGCTGGGATTTTAATTACCTTGCCAATATAAATCCAATTTTGGTTGCATACTTTGTATTCCTGCAGAGAAGTCTCTTTTGCATGACTCTGTATTTATAGTATGAAGTTTGAGAAGTCTGTGAAATTATCTTTTCTGTTTTGCCAAACTGGAGTGGTTTTGGAGAACAGAGAAAGTATTTTTGAGAGAATGTGCTCTGAAATATAAGGTTTACATCTTGCCATGCTTTAGATTTTGTTGGCAAAACAGCTTATTCAAAAGACTAAGCCCTGTTAATACAGAACAAGTATTGTTATAATCTTCCCCTTCCTTTCAGACATGTTGCACAGCAGAAATTTGGCATGGCTGTGATTCTCTGGACAGTCTTCCATGCAAGGAGGTGGCTCTTTAGCACCTTAGTTGTTTCTAAAATTTAAAGCTTAGAGGAATGTCACTGATTCACAACTGATCTAAGACAAGATAATTACAAAGGCTTTACCTTTAAGTTTAAAGACTTAACCTTGAAGTTTAAAGTCTTGAATCCACAGCTCTGGATTTATAGGAAAAACAGCTGACAACAAACAAAACCTTTATGTAGCCTCCAGTGTAGGACAATGGAGCATTTACTAAGTTGAGCCAACCACAGAAGCAGGAGCATCCAGCTCTAGAAAAGTTTTGGACAAGGGCAACTTGCAGTTTGGTTTTCTTTAAATCACAATTCATTTTCCTCTGAGAATTTCCCTTGAGAATTTCACTAAAGACTTTAGCCACAGGCTGGTATTACAAGCAGTTTAGTGGAGCAGTCAATTAAAAACACAAGGTCAGGAGCCTAAACAGCGAACCAGAAAAGTGTATTTTTTCTAATCACAGATCTAGGCAAAAGATAAGATGGATCTTGGTGGAGCCCATTTCAGTATACTCAGGGTTTAATGACTATTCCTTTGAGCTTTTCTCTTAACTAAGCTTTGAATACAAACATTGTATGAACGAAAAGAGATCTAATTGGGGATTTTCTTGACACCCCTCCCAGCAACAACACTACTGTACTGTTTTTCAATGCTTTTTCCACTGGACCACAGATAAACTCTCTACTCCTTATTCCCATATCTTATACCATCTAACAGGCATCTCACCCTTCATACTCAACTGAAACAAAGCTCTTCCTTTATCCACAGGCTGCTCTCCTCTGCTGTGCCACCAGTTCAACTTGCTTATCTCCTAAATACAAACAAACTTCCAGCCTGGCTCTTAACCTTGCCTGACACTTTCTGCTGTGTCCCCCAGCCACCAGCCAAGGGACAATGTCATGTAGGGAAGGATGAACTGACCCCTCTCAGACCCCCCATCTACTCTGCCTCTTATCAGCTTTACTTTTTTCTCCCCTTTCTGCTCTGCCTTGCCTAGATCCCTCCACTCACTGTCCAAATAAAAATCCCAGACAAGACAGACAGGTGTGTTTTTCAGCCAGCTGAGTATCTCAAATCATAGCAATATAAAATGAAAAGCTGCATGTTGAAATTATGACCTTTGGGTTTATAATTCTTCTCAAAACAATTCCACTTTCCAGGCAGGGTAAGAAAGTCAGCAGCAAGAGTGCAGTCTGAAAACACAAGCTATTAATTATTAACATTAAATGTTAAAAATAAATATGGGTAACTTCAGGTTACCGTAAGCCCTTTCTTTTTTCTGACCTAGTTATCTCAGCCACTCCTAGACTAACTAAAAGTTTCATTCCTGATGTGAAGTGTGTGCTGATGCATTTAATCTTGGAGCTTGTCAGGCAGATCCAGCAACTTTGGGTTCTTCTGAGTGGGTGCAAACCTTGGAGACTTCCAGCTGCACCAATCATTCCAATTCCCTGTATAAACACTGTTTTTTCCAGTTGTTGGCTTAAGGAATCTGTAGAAAGCCCCTCAAAACTCAGTATGTTTTTCAGCAGGGCTTGTGAGAAGATGCCTTGGTGTGTGCAAGCAGAAGAAATAATAGTGATTAAAATGAGAAAAATTTAGCAAACTTATTCATTCTTGCAGTGCCAAAATAACACTTTTTTTCTGGCTGGGGAGCAAGGAATCTGTTTTATTCTGACAAGTTCATTTGGATATCATGCACCATTTTTCATCTTGGGGAGTATCAAGATGTGGTCAGTTCCTATGGATCAATTCTTCAAGCAAGATTAGCTGGAACTGCTGTGATGTATATAAAAATGAATTATAATCAATTTGCTGCCAATTTCTGCCACCTTAAATGAGATTAATGTCTAAGCAATGATTTCAAAGAGTACATAATTTATTTGAATGTTCTATTTTAAGAGCTCTATATGGAAAGTTAGTACACGATGGACTTTGTAAAGAAACAACACTTTGGTACATATTTATTTTACTAATTCCAGAATAAATCAGTGTACAGATGGAATGCAGTCAGATGGTGTGTTCATGAGCATCTCTTGATCATGCCTCCTACAGCCTTTTACCAGCAAAGAGCTTGCTGAGAGGAAGGCAGTGATGGGTCTGGGTGACCAGCAAGGTAGAACCTTTCCAAATGCCAAACCAATCAAATGAATACTAACTTGGTAGCACCCTCCACAGAAAATAATAGTAAGAGAATATCCTTTTTATAGGATGGAGACTTCCTGCTCCCTACTGCAGCACATAGGCAGTTAGTAAAAAGGTTGTCCATAATCATGAGAGTCTGGGGAATTTAAGGTGAAGAGCTCAGATGCAAAGAGACACAATCCCCAGGCCTGCAGTGACTCCAGCTAAATATTGTGATCATAGGGAGTATGTGTTTGCCTGAGAGCTGTCACTGTGGAGCAGGCTCCCAAGTCAAAGAGAAGGGACATCAGGCATGAAGACTGAAGACTTTTTTCCCCCTGAATTTGTTTTTCACATAGAATTCTTGTTCCATTCTATTTATGATAGCAAATAAATCCATGTAACAGGATGGTCTCATATGAATGGTTTTCATTTAAAAAATGTAACAAACCTGTCTTC
Source organism: Onychostruthus taczanowskii (assembly GCF_017590055.1). Lineage (NCBI taxonomy): Eukaryota > Metazoa > Chordata > Aves > Passeriformes > Passeridae > Onychostruthus > Onychostruthus taczanowskii. Next base: position 6,413,389 of record NW_024498795.1, read on the forward strand.
TTTTTCTATTTGTGTTGTTACAAATATTAAGTTAGTATATTGAATGTACAAAGGAAAAAGCTAGGATACATGGCAGTGCTCTGACACACAGTCAGGGCCCAGGAGATGCCTGGGAAAAGTTAGTATGGTTTGATTTCAGGCCTTTAAATGCAAGGCCAGTGACAGGAAGGAACTTTTACATTGTTTTCCCATCATCTCTAATGAAAACATTAAATACATGTGCTAGTTTCTTAAATTATTTAAAGGAAACAAAATCACATGTTCTTGCTAAAAGCTTGACAGTAGAGTACAATAGATGTACTCAGACAAGAGGAGCCTGTAAATTCTGCAAACATCTCACAGTGATAGATGTTTCTGGGCAAACAGCCACAAGAGGAAATAGGATTTTTCACTGATAGCATCTGTCAACAGAAGAACAGTAATCACGTGGCTCGTGATTAAATTTAAATATAAATATAATGGATGAAATCCACTTTAATTGCTGTGTAGCTAGAAGTATTTACACAAGTATAATTCTAGGTGATTTAACACAGCAGCACAGAACCCTCTCAGAAAATCCACAGTTTCCATTCCCAGGGCAAGATAGACAAATGGTGTAGTACCTGTTTCTGCTGCTGCAGTAATTCTGCAGTCTGCAGCTGTGGTCCATGATCAGTGCTCTCCATGGTGGGATGCTGGGAGAAATCTGTCAGTGAAAACACAACATCCTCTTCCTCCTCCTCTCGTTCTGCATCATTTGCCTTCTGCTGAGGCTGAATGCTGAAGTCTGGGAGGGCCTCAGGGTGCTCGATCTAGAATGCAAGGACACAGGAATACAAGAACACAGGAACACGCTTTTGCCAGTCACCTCTGGGGCCAGAAATCTACTAAAGGTCTAAGGGAAGGGACTGCATCTCTGTGGTGGCATATATTGACTTCAGCTCAGGCTACAGAACTCATCTTTGAGTGCGACATCACATACTGCATGTGTGAACACACCACTATGCAGGCCTGCAACGCAGGGGATTTATGCAACTGAGATGGGTCCTAATGTCACATGAAGGATGTAATTCATCACACATTAATCAAGAACTATACAAAACACTGGTGTGCTGTGTGATGAAGTAATGGAGATTAGGAAGTATCCAAATCTATCATTTTATTTTCTGCAAAGCATAAGGAAAACATGGCTCCAATAAATCTGGGCCGGTAATAAATTAGCCAGTTAAAAAATCCAAACAGTCAAGAAATGAAAGCTTTTCGCTATTAGAAGATGAACTAATTTACACAGAAGCAAACTAACACTGCTGAAGTAAAGTAGAAGCAAATTATTTCTAAATAGGTACTCATCTCTTGTTTCTGACTCATAATACCAGCAGATGAATCTAAAAATGTTAATTCACTCTTTATCTAAGAAAACAAAACATTGGAGTATTCAGCTTAAGCACACTCTGACCAGACCTGAAAGATTACTTGTACTGCCAAATGCAGCAAACCTTGAAAAACACTGGCATAAAAGGACGAGAAATACTGAGAAAAATTGTTTTGTTGCTTACCAAATGGCTTCAGGTTTGCATGAACCTGCAAAACAAATCTATTGTTCTCAAGAATTTAGTGAACAATATCAGAATGGGAAAACACTTTATTTTTTTTTTCTTTAGCCAAGAAGCAAATGGTAATCCTGGCTGAGCAACTCAACACTTCCTTCCCAGTGCATGTTGGCTGGCAACCACACCCCTGCTGAGATGTGTCAGCTTGGGGATTCCAGGTTGTCAAGTACTTCTGAAATTCCTGGTCTTGATTTAGCCTCTACTTAGAAAAGCACCATGATGACGACTGTACTGCTGCTGACGGCGACAGACGTGTGTATGGAGAAGGGGAACAAATAAGGATGATTCACTGTAAGTTCCCACATGAAGCTGTATAATTCTCCTGCCAACACAGAAACAGAGCTTCCCTCCATCTGTATTGCTGAAGGCTTTGTAAGGAACACACTGTGCACAGGATGAGAAAAACAACAGCACTCATTCCATCTAAACAGATTTGACTCCCTCACCTTGCTAATGTGTTTTTTTCCTTTTTTAAAAATTACTCAGGAGTCATATCTTTGAGACCTAATTAATTTCTCATTTACTGTGTTAGAGTATTTTAGGACCAGCTGTTTGTACTAGTTAAGGGTTTCCCTTTAAAGAGGGGTGATCTGTAACATATCATACAGAATACACTTCAACACAAGCCAACACCAGCTTTCATGTTTAATTTGAATCCCCTTTCAACATATGTGCAGTTTGAAAGCTGCTGGTGCCACATCATATTTCAAGTCTACACTTAAAGAAGGGACATCACAGTACTCATCTGGGTTATCAAGGTGGGACCGTTACCTCTAATGTGTCCTCCCCTTCCTCCTCCATTCGCTTGCCTTGCCGCCAGTGTTTCAGCAGCCACTTCAGTTTGACGTACAGGAGAAAGGTGTCCTGCTTGAAATGCCTGAGTTCCTGCTGCAGCAGATTTTTCTCCTGACTCCAGGTCTTCTCCTCCAGTTTGTTCTGCAAAGTCAAGCTCTGCACTTCCAAGTCTTTTCTCCGCAGGGTCTGCATATGCTCCTCCTCCAGCTTAAATGGAATAACAGGCAACATGTCAACAGAGTGGTGTCCTGGGGCCGTCTCCAGGAGTTGTTCTTCACTGGGTGAGACAAACTGAAATCTCTAATTTTCATCAGTAGTGAGTTTGGCTCAGTCTGTTCTTCAGCAGTTATGACTGCTGATTAAATTAGAGGATAGCACATGATAAGCTTTCCTGAGATAACCATATGAAAGTAACTTGCTGTGGAAGCGGGTATTTACTTCAATGATGCACAAGATCTCTGAAACTAGTTAAACATTTTACACCACTCATATTTTCCTCCCTCTTTTGATTGTATCTCTGCAGCAGGTTCCCAGCAGAGCCACCAGCCCACACTGCTGCACATATCACACCTATTAATGGCATTTGCAGTCATTTGGACAAGGTGGGACCACAGCTGCCCTTCAGACAACCTGGAATATTTGCCTTGCAACTTCCCCCCACAGGCTCAGGTTCAATCTGTCCACAGTTGCTACATCTCCCTCTGCCTCTGGAAGGGCAATATTTCTGAAGAAAACACTTCCAGTACCTCAGATACCACTACTAGTCCCTCACTTCTTGCAGTTCATACTTGAAGGCATCTGAATGATACCACAGTAAACAGTCTCTCATTCTGGCATGATTTTATCTGGGACACAAGCAGGAACTGAAGAGACAGGAACAGATTGCCACTCAGCACTCGATGTATCTCAGCCTTAGTACTAAAATCACCAAGTAAAGCTCATTCCTTAGAGAAAATGAATAACTACACCTGTTTCAACGCAAGGCCACCTGAAACATGATTCTTTACACATGACCTCTCCCTCAATATATAAAAAACAAACCATGGCATGACCTGCAGCCAACAGAACTTGTACAAGTTAGTTGCACAGTATCTCATATTGTGCATAGATGAGAAAGTTTTTCCACTTCAACCAAGCTGTGGCTTCTTCATAGATGAAGAAAACGCAGATGGAAAATGAGTACAGAGTCACTGTTTAGAGGTGCCAGTTTCTATTTTCCATTCTGCAGAACAACAGCCTCTCCTTTTCCTGACCAGCTCCATAGATAAAATCTATGAAAGCCACAGTACACTTATGACCACAACAATCCAAACCATCGGAACACGCCCTGCAACAAACAATGCTCACATAAGAATAAAGAATATTTCAGGAATTAGCACTCCCTAGAAATAAATACTGCTAAGAAATATATGGTTGATTTTCATGGCAATATTCAGATGCTTCTGAAATAGGCTGCTGGTCCATATAAGACAGTTTCCTAAGGACTTGCCTGCCATCTAATTGATGTGCTTCAGCATAATGCACACTTTTAGCACCTATGCTGTTATGCCTTAAAAAGTTCCCAATTAAATTGAAATTATTTACAGTAGTGGCTAGCTTAAATGTGTTTAAATGAAGCTTAAAAGTAGTCTGGAACAAAATTAGCCATAATGGCCCAAAAAAACATACACACAACTCCTAATAACACTCATGTAGATTATACACTGCTAGCACACATTGATTTAATGTCATTAAACATTCCTAAAAATGAAAAAGTAAAAGAAAGCTGATTTTAAATTTAGTTTTTACTAAAACTAAAAGAAAGAAAGAAGTAGATTTGATGTTGATGACCATATTTTCACCAAATAAAGTTATGGCTAAATACAGCAAAAATCTGAGTAATTTCCACCAGAAATCCTGGAAAGTGATAAAAAAAGGAACATTATCAACAGAATGGGCATAATCTGGGAAAAAAAATGAAGAATCCAGAAGATGCTTTATTCTTCTATTTCTGCTGGCCATCAACATGAACAGCTAGCTTTGATTTTGGTGCATTTTTCATCATTTTGACAAGCTGCTATATTTCAAATCCTTGTGGTCATGAATTCTTGCAGAAGACCCTAGTGGAGGTAGATTCATAGAGTGCTATGCTTTTTCAATGGATAGCAATTGCAAAAGAAAAGAGACAGGCACAGCTTCCAAAAAGCATTCATAACTGAGGCAACTAGGACGGAAATCAATTGACTGCCTTCAAAAACTCCAGTGGAAAGCTCCTGTGGAGATCAACTGGAAATTAAAGCTAGTTATAAAAAACCAGAGAAATACCACTTGGGCATAAAGAGATTAGTTGGCACAAGGAAAAATTCTTTACAGTATGCAACAATTATGCTGAATTTAGTCCATGAAGTAAATTTCAAAAGAAAATTTAATTTAAGAGCCAAACAGCCTGCAGAAATTAGCAACAGATTTTTTTCGCTCTAGGAACTAGAGATCAGAAAACGATTGACTAATCTGTTCCAGCCTTCAAAAGAGCAGGAGGAGCTCATGTAAAAAAAAAAAAAAAAAAAAAAAAAAAAAAAAAAAAGATTTATTCACCAGCAATTAGTAAGAAGATTGGAAGCACTGAGTACTGAGAAATACAAGAATGAATGTCCTGATTTGTTTCTCAGCTTTGTGCGCATAACAACTCTGCCTTCAGAGAGGTGCTGGATTTTCTTTTGGCTAGGGGTAGTCAGAATAAGGTATGGAGCCAAACTGAGCTCCCAGGGATCAAACACACCCTTCCCCAGCTCACAGAGAGCTGAAGGGTGATAGAATTCTCCATGCAGTATTTCATACCTCTACCACAATTTCCCCTGCAGAGGGGAGGACAAAAATTCTCTCCACCAAGCAGAGAAGCCAGATTTGCAGTGGCAAAATGGGCTCGAGTTTCGATTTTCCCAGATTCCAGATTCTTCATTTACTCAGATGAGGTCACACAGGCACACCCATCAGGACACAAGTTCCCACAGTCCTGATAAACAAGGCTCATGTCACACATCATGGTCATGCGTCTCTCCCAGGTGGGTTTTGTATTTACCTGGATGATCCTTTCTGAAAACTTTTCTTGTTCCTCTCGGTGAAGTCTTGTCTCCTGCTCAAGCTGAGCCTGAAGCTCCTGTATCGATACATTCTGTACAGGTAAAACATGGGAATCCCTGAGCTGATCAGCAGGACAAAGGGAAAGGTTTAGCAGAAAATGTGTCTTGGAGGTGTAAAAAAAATGAAAAAGAAAAGAGCCGTGGGACAGACATCTGCACAACTCAAGATTATCAATAGTTAAAACCAAAGCACAGTGTGCAAATAAATAACAATGTCCTAAATCTGTGTGGGAATTTCCTGTGTGGCTTCTTCTGGAAACTAAAACTGGAATGCTGATGTTACATATTGGATATTCTCCTCAGGCCTCTGCTCTGGGTTTGGACTTAAATAGATGAGACTCCTGTTTACAGGATTATGTATTTGGTGGTGCATTTCTTCATCATAATCAAAGCTGTAAAATTTTAACACCTCTGCACAAGATGAATCTAATGCATGCATATTGAACCTAATTATTTATTAATTTGCAACAGTTTTGATAGGGCAGTTAATGGGATAGCATTTATTAAACCAAGTATACATCAGATCCCTTTCATCAGATACAAGACAGTCCTTTGCAAAAGTCAACTTCATTTTGTGATTTCTACTCAAAATAATTACAACAAAAATGTCACAGTGATAAGCTGTGTGAGCCTGAGATCTGACCAAAATAATTAAGTATCCCCCCCTTCAGGTCCAATACTGTTTTAATCTTAATACCTTCAGTTTTATGTTCTCATTAAGTTTGGCATCCCATCAACTTTACTCCTGAAAGTTACTTAACACAAAAATAAAGACCCAAGAAGGCAGAGTCAGATCTCATTATTTATACTACGGTAATTAATCTTGTGGCACTTATATTTCTGACCAGAACTTTCTGTGCCTTTCACTTTGTGTCTGTCACATTGGTGCCAAAACTGATTTTGTCTCTACAAAAGAGATGCTCAGCTGGATGCCATCCTCTTCATGTGTGCAACCACAGAAAGCACTACAGCACCAAACTCCTACTTCCCAGAGAAAAAAGGTACTTAATGACAGGGTTGCTTCAGGCTTCAAAGTGCAATCTCAAATTCTCAGCTGGCCCATGTACTGCATACTCCAGTCTCAGCAGCTGCAAGGACATAACAAAGGTCGTGGGACTGCTCTCCTGGGCTGTGGTGCCATTTCCCTGCCGGCATCAGCCCCCAGCATCCACCTCCTCACCATTCCTCCCACCGCCCAGAGCAAAGCCAGCAGCTGCTGCTGTTCGGGCCACACAGCCCTTGTTGGAACATTTTTGTTATTCAAAATGTATTTCTCCCTGGAACAGACACTCCTCACCCCTCCTCTAGGGAAAAATGAGAAAAGATGAATGGAAGTATCCCAAAAACTAGCTGCAGGACCACACTCTGCTGAAAACCAAAAGTGGACCTACACAGACTTTCTGGGCCCTATCAGTTCCTTTTTCACTTGAGTCATTTATTGACTTGTGCATGTCTGTTTTGTACCTGGGGAAAAGACACTTCCATCCCTCTGAAAGGTACACATAAAGTGACTAAGAGAACATTTCCTGCCTTATCAATTTTATCTGTCTCTGTAATATGTCTGCAGACATTATGTAGTGCATAAGGTCAAAATTTGGATTTGAAAAGAACTGCTTGTGATGGGATTTGTCAGTTTTGCACAATCATTTGTAAATTCTTTATTTAATTCTCTCATGCAGTAAAGGAAAAATTACTTTCATCAGGACTTTCTGCATTATTTTATTCTGATCAGGCTTCTTTAGGAATATAGCAAACAAAAACCAATGTATCAGTTCATTAATGTATAATTTTAAAAAAATCTGCTTCTTCCCATTATGAATTCAAAATTATTAGCCTATCCAATTTTTTTATAAATATGTAGCCCATGAAAAGCCAAATTTCAGGAAACTTCAGTGCTAGAATTATGTGGGAACTGCTGGAATTACTGAAAAGAAGTTGAATATATCGTGAAGGCATACACAGTGTTATATGGATGCTAAGGCAAAATCACATCACAACTGCTTTGCCTCTTTAAGGACAATATATTTTTGTAGGTCCTAACGTAAATTTAAGTTGGAAAGCAGCTAGTGCATGAATGCAGAGCTGCACACCTTTTCCCTTCCAATGCAACCTGAGAACTCTTCACAGTCCATAATTATATATAATGTCATTTCTAGCAGAGGTGTTGGGATAGCTCCACTGCTCAAATCATGAGAGGTAAGGCTGCTTACGTACCTAATAGAGTGCTGCTATATAATCTATTAGGATTGTAAATAAAAGACTTATAAATGTATCATGTAATATTCGTGTATGCAGTTCAGGTACCTGATACTGTTCTGAGGGATGTCTGGATGCTCATATGTGGAAATCAGTCCCCTATCATACCACCAGCAGGCTGTAGTCTGTGGCACAACTGTGGTTTTGTTTTGTTTTGAAAAGGAACATTACTACAAAATGGACACAACAGCTGATAACCTGTTATATTCCATTCTTTGTTTCCTTTGTTCTCATTAAGGAGTGTGCTACATGAGGAACAGAAGACACCCCGAATATGACAGCCACTGCACGATGTGCTGACATCACAGAAAAGATGCACACTCACTACAAGACATACAAACACAACCACGGGAACTACGAGCTACTGCTACTCTACCACAGCACCACGGAAACAGCTGCACTTCATGCACAGCTCAACACCGACTAACAGTGCCCCATTATCCCCGGTATTGCATTACCAGACACACTTCCACTCCTGTCCCCTCAGACAGGCACTGCCAAATCCTTCTGCTCAGTCCTTTTATCTCACCTGTTATCACTCCAGAACAAGCTAATCCATGCTGATGGCTTTACCTCAAGAGGATGCACAGAGAAAAATCATCCTGGGGACTTCACCACAGCTCCCTCATTGTAGTGACCCCTTTCCCCAGCTCTCAGAGTGCTGACAGCTTTTAAGGTTACTTTGCGGCTCACACAATCCCACATATCTGCCATGACTTCTTTTTACAGATTGCCATCCAAGACAAGGTATGGCTGGGTTTTATTTTTCTGCTTTCTCCATTTTACCATAGCTAATTGCAAACTCAATTTGCCTGCAAACTTAATCAATTTATATGCAACAACCGTGAACATGAAATTTCATGGAATCTTTCTCTTAAGCTTTTTTTTCGCCCCCCAGAAATGATCAAACAAAATAAGTCCTGAGGAGGCAGGGTAGAATGATGCTTTCCAGCATTTGCATGCAATTCGAAGTAAGTCAAAAGATTATTATTTTATACTGCTCCTCTAAAGCTACATTATAATGCTTTGATATTTGGACATTACATTTGAACACATAGTTTAAAAATTGCTACTTTTTCACAGACTGACAACTGGCCATTGCACGTGTCAGAAAGTTCCAGTGCCTTTTGTTATACCTTTTACATGTAATTCACATCTAACTGAATTTGCAGAGGCTGCTTCTGAAGATGTACTCTTCTTCTCACCCCTTAAAAATAGACAACATATATTTCATTTGCTAGTGTAGAATAGGCAGCTGTGTGGTTATTTGTCTCTGCTTATATGAAAAGTCTCTGAGTTTGGGAAAACACAGGACACTTCACTCCAAGTCTTTAAAAATCCATCTCATTGTATGGATAGTACACAAAGTCTCACCAAGTTCAGTTAGAACTCAAATATCCAGATTTACATCATAAAGGGTCTTTTAAGCCATTACACTGTCAGCCTCTACAGAATTTTACACAGCAAGAAAGAATACAATACATCAAAGTAAATTATTCTTGCATCCCCTAATCTTGGTGGGAAGGAATAATCACAGCATCAGTTTATCTTTCTTCTTCCCACAGCTTTGCATTGGAGGAATAATGAACATAAGACATACAACTTTCTATGTGGTCCTTGATTGTTGTTGTTGGGTTTTTTTGCCTTTTTTTTACCAGAAGAAAAAAAATCACAAAGTGTAAACTGTTCACTGTTTCCTTTCTGGAAAAACAAAACCTTTAACCAGAGAAATGCACGTGCAAATTTTCAGCACATGGCTGGGAGCTGCTACAAAAACCATCCAGCTGAAAAACACTCACATGGAGTTATGAAAATTGCACAGAAACAGCACCAGTCAAAAAATAGAATTGTCAAAATATAGATCAAGTTTCTCCCCATACATCCAAAACGGATCCATACAGAAGTTTTGATTCGAAGCAGGTGGTAAATTGACTTACCTAAGTTGCACATCACTGTATCTGGTTGGTCCACACTTAACCCAGTAATTAACTTAGAGTTATACATTTCTTATTGGCATGGTAAGTAAGGAGAATGGATAAACATATTAAAAGTGGCTCATATGCTATTCCTATTTTATTACTAGACCTCGTGGAAAACTTGTTGTTTAAGACATGCTCTCACCTTCTCCAGACTAGTTGTTTTTATTTTAAATCTCTAGTGACAATTCACTCCTTTTAAATTAATTCCCTTCAGTGGTTCTTTTTCCATAACCTATGAGTGTCAGAGAGTTTGTAGTACATTTCTACACAGAAATAAGTGGTAAGTCTTTAAAAGCCATGTATGAAAACAATCAAAATCTGAAATGCAAAGTGCTTTTTCCTTTGATATACACTTGTTCAGGAAAAAGCAGAACTGAGATCCTCTGAAGGAAGAGAACTAGGAGAACAGCTCAAATTTAGAGCATCAGGTATTAAATGGACCAAGCCATATCTGGTCATTTGAAAGAGAGAATTTTTTATTCTTCTGAATGTCTTCTTGCTTCTGAATAAACAGCAAGCAATTGCTTGAGGAGACTGCCTTTTGTTTATGGATATGCCATCGGCAGAAATCACCAGGTGAAAAATTATTTATTGTTTTTCCCATTGGTTTCCATTTGTTGCCATAAGATGTTTGCTCCATGTTACCTGTTTTTAGTTCTCCTGTTTATTTTAGTCAGGGCAATTCTTACTAGTTCACCTGCTTTTTCCTTGGATAGTAAAGAATGATTTCCCTGTCCCAACACAACAGAGCTCTGCTGAAATCATGAATAATGGATGGAACATCCACCCCAATGGGCTCCAGCTCCCACAACAGCAGCTGAAAGGCTTGTTTCAGCAAGAAAACAAAGCCCTACTCTTAAGGCAATTTCAAGATATAATTTCCCTTGGACTGGGACTCTAACCCACCTCTTTAACATGCAAATACATTCTAATAATCCTGTTGGACTAACAACTAAAGTGCAAAGCCCAAACAACAGCACATGTTTGTAGTTAGGCCACAGGGTGGTTTCAAGCACATGTCTGTCTGCATTTATTGTTTTTAATAAAACAATTAAGCTCCCATGGTGCTCATTTTTAAAAATAGAAGGAATCGCTAAATGGTAGCTGTGTGGCATTGCTTGTAAAAATTTTGATTTAAAATTCAGCTTGGAAAAAATAATTTAGACAAATTAGCTTGCTTGAATAAAAAGAAAACATTTTCCTCAGTGAAATGAAAGGCCAGTGCATATATTTTCACTTCTTAAGTCAAAGTAGATAAAGACTCATGTATAGCCATACCCACTGTGGGCATTTGAGTCTCCATTTGAAATTTTTGTGGTAATAAAAAGACACCTTCAGTATTTGAATAGTATTCTTTCCTGCTCATTCACCAGGAACAACAACAACAAAAATACAGCTTTTGTTAGTGCAGTGTATGAAATTAGAAAAAAAATTAAAATAAATTGAAATACTTAAAGTGAATAATAAAATTAAATTGAATAATGAAATAATAAAATGATACTGTCTAAAATTATTTTGAGAAATCTTCTCCTTCACTTGACTGCTACAGATCTTAAGATTTCAAGATTTCAGTGGGTTGCCTTCCCACTGAAAAGTTTTAGCATAAAGCAATAAAATATTCTTTTTTGCTTAAGGGATCATGACTGTAAAAACACCTTAGTCTTCCACATTTTCTCAAGTTAGACTATTTGAACCCCAGCCTAGGTCATGTTTTGAGCACATCTGGTGCTAAACTGGTTGTTCTGTACCTTTGATTATAACTACTGGTGTGTTCCTTGCTAGGCTATGGTGTGAAAACTTTCCGTTCTCTGTTCAAGCACAGTTTACTGTACATATTTTATACCTCATCCCATCCTGAGAGAGGAAAAAAAAAGGTGCCAAAAATTGCCAAATCCCTAATCCTAACAGAGGGCATACATATACAGTCCTTTATATAATAACAACACTGATCTAAGATATGGGAGGAATCAATGAATATGACAGAATTTAAACAGAAATATTGTAATATTGAAATATTGCTGGAGAAATTTTCTGACCCTATCTACCGTAACTGTCGAGCAATATCAATTTCTGGTTGCAAAGGGATCCATGCTGAACAAGAAGATTTCTCTACCTCACTGGCCCCTTTCAGAGCTGAAGAATTACTTTACCCTTCAGTGAGAAGCTTATGGTGTCCTGGATTTATCAGATATCCTTCCTGAGGTCTATTATCACTGTTACAAGTGAAAAGTTGGAAGAGACGCTGCTGAACAAATTTATTGTTCTAATCCTACCAAAGATCTGTGCTGTTGGGATATTTGAAACCAAACCAAACAAAACCAGCAAAGAATTACCTGTGTTAAGATGAAAGGCCACTTTCCCTTTCATATCCACATCATCATGCTGCTTGGCTACCAGCTGTCCTGAAGTTTTATCTTCCTACCCCTTCTTTCTTGGCCTTGCAATCGCTTACTTGCTAACCCTGCTGTCCTAGCCAGCCGTCCCCTTTCTCCAGACTGAGCTAGGGATAAGATCTATTAAGTCTTCTTCATGTGTCTATAGAATTAAAAGCACGTTAAAACTCATCCCTCACTAGAAGCTACTCTCACCAACACAGTTTCAAGAACTGCCTTCCTAGTGGCCAGCAGAAAAGTTCCTCACTATTCCAAGCCCACCTTTTTGGAGACAGATTCGAAGTTGTTTTCTTCATGACCAGTTGCATTGTCTGGACAATCTGTGTTCATGAGAAAGCAGCTAAGGAGATGTTTACTGAGGCAGATATGGCCTCTGCATGAATGAAGATTCAAATAAAAACTGATTGATGCTTTTGACAAATGGAAAAGTACTTAACAACTGAAACAATGGAGACCTATGCTTTAAATAAGCTTTTTTAGAAGCTGCAGGGTGCTGTATTCCTGCGTGGTGTTGAGAATCACCACGCACACCAGCATCTACTGACAGGCAAAATGCAAAGGATTCTCTGTCTGTAGACTTTCCAGATTTAAAATATCCAACAAGGTAAAACCTGGAAGCATAATCAAATATCAGGGATTGCAACCTCTTCTGGAGATCTTTCATTTCTCTACTCAGTTGTAAAGGGTCCCTGAGCTGTACTTTCCCCCTTGGCAAAGCTACTTGGAGCAGGGTGATGGCTTGAAAGTTAGGACAAATTTGCTTCTCTGAAACTGCACGGGGCAAATGATATCAACGACAAATTTCACAACAGGGGTGTTGTGTTTGGTTTAATTTACTCCCCCAACCCCTGGCTTCTGTTACTCATCTCCTGGCTAAGGCAGCAGGAGGCAGTGACTAAGATGGGCTGCTTTGCTGACCTCTAGACTGAAACAGCCCTTGTCTCCTGGCCTGTAGAGTTTAATGTCTCCATCAGCTCTGCGGTGTGGGTCGGTGGTGGCTCGCTGGTGGCGAATCTCTTGCTCCTCTCCACGATCTTGTTTGAGCTGCCACTCCATCTGATCCCTCAGTTTGGACTGTTAGATGCATGGGCGGTTTATAACAAAAAAACAAAAGGACAGGAGGGAATAAAGAAAACAAAAATGGGTAAGGTAGACGACTGAAAAACTACAAGACAAAGAAAAGCGTGAACAGAAAAAACAACTTAAATACAGTGGCATAAGAAAGTGAAGAGAACAAAACCAAAATGAGGATGAGCAAAATGATGGGCTGAAACATCTGAAAAGCAAAAAAGAGAAAGAGAGGAAAAAAGAATGCAAACACTGGTTATGAGGCGCATGCAATGAGGATGCATGAGTCAAACCAACAGCAAGCATACAAGTCATGAAGGATATGGGACACAAGGCTCTTCCTTCCTTACTTGTGCGGTGCAGAAAAGCCATATCCAGTGTGGCAGTTGTGGCAGTTTAGACATGCGCCCATGGGCAACGCTTTAGGCAAGGCAGTCCTTCGCTGGCTACAGAGCTTCTCACTCGCTGCTCGGTTAGGGGAGTGAGCTGTAAGCAGGCTTTTCAAAACACATCACTTAGAAAACTGCATTTGGTTGGGTTCTTTTGGCAAGGCTTTTGAGAACATGCCTGACCCTTTTACAAGACAGCATAATAAAGACCTCCTCACATTTCTTGGCAAGGCTTCTAATTTACATTCACCAGATTTTTTTTTTTTAATTAATCTCCTTTTTTCATGGGGAAACACTGCTGTTACAGACAAAAACAAGACAGATCTCTTTAACACCAATGGATTAGCCTTTTTGCCACGAGGAACCGCCTCTGAATCAAAGGAGTTGTGCAAATAAATAAATGAAAAAAAACTATAAAGTGTTTGTTTAACATTACACACTTAATACACTGCGGGTCTGAAATCATAACAAAGCAGCTGCGAGGAAAATTAGCTCTAAAGTAGCAATTGCCAGAAAGAAAGAGAAACGATAAAGAGAAAGGAGACAAGTAAGAGGCTGACCTACCTGGAAGTCAGTGATCAATTCCTTCCCCAGGTTACCAATGGGAGAGTCACGGGACATGGAGGTCATTGTGGATAGGAAACTGGAAGACTCTGTGAGATGGGGAAGGGGGGAGAGGTCCTCCATCTGCTCCTTAAGGCCCTCTCCAATGTGATCAACCTTTTCCAGGAAGGTCTGAAGCTCCTTCCGGAAAGCTTTCATCCTGGAGCTGACAGTGTCCAGAAGCTCTGGCTCATGCTTATCTTCTCCCCTTTCCTCACCACTTCTGAAATCCTGCTCGGGGGATGGGCTGCTGGTTACGTGCACCTTCGCATCATAAATCAAGCTGTCTGTATCAGTGATAAGGCGCTCCACAGTCCTTTCCAGTCGCTCAGCCTCACGTTTGATGTTAATTAATGACTCGGTGTCCTCTTTCACTCTCATCAGCTCAGTGGAGCACAGGTCGCTGACTTCTGATGGCTTCCCACTCCCAAAACCCGACGTCTTCTCATAGACTTCTTCCGAGTCGCTCTCGCCCCCAATGGGCCCCTCTCTCTTTGGCTGTGGTGGACGACCATCTTCGCTATCACTCTCTTTTTTCCCAGCATCACTGTCGGCGTCGCTGTCCCTGGGGCTGGAAGTGCGCAGGCCCAGGTGAGAGGCAAGATCGTAACGCTGGACGTTGGACATCAGGACCCTGTTCTCATACTGGAGCTTCATCACTTTCCCACTCAGCTCATTGATTTGTGACCTGGCCGACTTCAGCTCCTCTTGCAAGGTCCCACCACCCTTGGATGCTGCATCATCCAACCAGCCTGGCTCCTGGCCCGGCTCGAACTTGAATTTGTTCAGCTCATTCGTTAGCTGCTTGTTGTGATCCTCAATTTCAGAGATTGACCTCCTCAGCAGCTCTGCTTCCTCTTCCACAAACTGCAGGTGCCTGCGTAGCTCTGTGGCTGACTCCACAGAATCTCCGTAGGGCGAGGTAGGAATGCTTGAAATGTGGTCCCTGCTGAGACACTCTTTTTCATACTGGCACCTCATATCCTCCATCTCAGCTTTAATCCCCCTGTTCTCCACCTCCAGTTCCACTATTTTTCTGCCCAGTATGTTGGCTTCCTCCTCTACCAGCTTCAAACGAAGCTTCAGCTCAGCCTCCCTGGTGCTGGGTGGGCCCCCTGCTTCCCCAGTAGGCAGGGGACTGTCCACATCTCCATAGATGGACTTGTACTTCTGGAGCTCCTGCTCCAGTTCGTCCTTTTCCCTGCCCAGTTTGGCCATCTTCTTACGCATCAGCGCTGCCTCCTCTTTGGCAAACTGGAGCTGGCACTTCAAGTCAGCACTGTCCTCCTGCCAAGAATAATCACCCCCCCAACCCAAGAAGATATTACAATACAAGAACAACCAGCAGCTTATTTTCCAAAATCTCCACCTCCCCATCCTCTGAGCTGTATCTGTTAAGTATGCAAACGATCCACAGACAGAGCTGTGTAAACCACACAGTTGGCACGTTTCATGGCTTGGTCTTGGTTAAATTGGCAAAGCAGCTTGACCAGAGTTAAAGAGGGAGAACAAAAAAGTGTGCCTGTGCAAGTGTTCAGTGATGCAAGAGTGCCAACACAATGTTTTTTCTCAAATGCTGAGCAAACTTTGTGGAAAATAGTGACTCAAATGAAAAGGTTCCATGATTTGCTGGCACTTTTTGTTCCATTTACTTTTTGTTCCATTTACCTTTAGTGACACGCTTGTTCCCCTTAAGCACCATGAAATAAAGACTACTCAGATGAATTTGCTTATCATAATCTCAAATTTTGGGCTCCTTCAGCTAGAAAGCAGAACAAAAGTGTGCTAAACTGCATGGTTGCCTTGAAAAGTGAAGAGAGTGAAGATTTTATTTACTGTGATCTCATAATGCTGTGAAATAGACGAAGTTCCTAACTTGCTTTCCAAATAGGAAACACGCTGTTGTCTCTACTGCTGTTATTATTAGGACAGAGCAGATTGTGATCTCTGTTTCTGGGATGAACAACTGTTTACAAGGGAGATGGGTGAAAACAAGTGAAAAAGGGAAGAAAAACTCATTAAATCGTGTTTACATCCAAATCCATCCCATGTGAAAACCTGCATTTTTCAGGAAGTATCAGGGTATTGAACGACTGTTTGGGGTTTTTTGTGTGCGTTGGGCATTAAAAATACTGCATCTCGTCTCAAATGAAAACTCCAGTGTGTATTGTGCTGAAATAAGAGACAAGGTTAAGTAAATTCTAAGCCAATGAACAATTTCTTTGCATGAATCACTTTCATGAATTGTCATGGAGATACAGGCACTTGGCCTCAAAAGAGACACATTTATCAGCATTAGCAGTATAATGGAAGGCAGGCTTTGAAAGATGATCCCCTGAGACAGCAGATTTTATCGTTGTTGGTAGGCCATGTGGACATATGTGCAATTATATATGGAAACTTCATTTCGGTCTCCGGAGCACTGTTATCTTTCACAAGCACCATTTTGTTTTAATTCCTAATAATGGAAACCAAATTCAGAGGAAAACATGACAGACTTTAATTGTTAACACAGATCAGGCTATGAAAAAGAAAAAAAATTTACACAACTAATTATGGCTCAGCAATCTGAGGAAATTATTTAATTTGTATAGCACAGATCCTAGCACACTGGTCTTCTATGTTACCTAGATTAATTTTGCCACATTCTATTTGCATAAATACTAATTATTACTTAATTTCAGCTGTTAATGACTGAACAGACACAAAAGTGATTGGTTTTATACTTCTGAACACAGTTAGCTTTCTGACTTTAAAATGCTAAATAGAAAAAAAGTTAACTTATGTGTTAAAAACATGATAGAGGTAAAAATCAGTCAAACTTTCTGTTAATATGTGGTTTTAATTGACAACCAAGAGTCAAACACAACTGCAATCAGCTCATGTGTTGACTAAAATTTTCGTCATCTTGTTTCTGGCATCAGAAATACAAGTTTTAAATTAATTCAAGCAAGGTACTTATGATTGATTAGAAGCAGAGCCTCTAGGAGGTGGACTTTCCATCCTCTCTATTGTCTTCTTGCACACACATTTCTCTTTTTCACATATATATTTATAAATTGCTCTTCTCTTTATAACTCAGAAATGCAAATTAAGAATCAAATTAAAACCTTGCAAAATCCAATGCAGCCTCTACTGCAGTCACTCTGAACTTTGGTTGCTCTGGCTGGATAAGGCTGTATGATTAAAGCATCATCTTTTTCCAGGGCTGTGCAACATATTACCTCTATTTTTCCTATCATGGTGAATCAGTTTATCCCCAGAGCTCTAGGCTTTGCTTTTAGGGAAATACAAAGATCACAAGGAAAGTTACAGCCAGACTAGTGCTGCACATCAGAACCCACAGGTGGGATGATTACTCCTGGTTATTTATTTATTTATTTATTTATCTGTTAATAGCTGGTCTGACATTTTCCTTATTCTGTCTTTGTAATCCTGCATTCTTTACCCAACTTCTTGTCTGCCTGTGGCTTCAAGAGCCCAGCTGTCTGTGGCAGTAGCTGTGCCTTGCACCTCCCCAGCTGCAGGCAGCTGGAGCCATGCCTGAGTGAAGGGGCAGCCTGCCCATTCCTCTGCTCTGCCTGGGAGCACCAGGGGCCCGCTGCCACCCTCGGCTCAGAGGGACCTCCAGGCAGACACCCACTGCCCCTCAGACAGTACAAATAACAGCACTTGGGACAACACACTCAGAGCTTGGGAGCTTTTGAAGAAAAGGGAAAAGTTTTGATGGGTTAGGGTCAGGGCTCCAATGTTTTTGCTCAGCATCACTGCACGACTCAGTGCATCTCTGGAGTTAGTGTGTTATTACTGCAGGAGAAAACCACTTTTAACTCCTTTAATCGAGTTACTTTATTGACAGGTTTTGTCTTAGCTATTTTTTTTTAAAGGATCAAGTTTTCACGTTTTGGTTTTTTGCAAGAGCTGAAACAAGCAAGATTTTTTCATTAAACAAACACAAGCCTCATACAAAACAACAGAGCTGATGGATGTTAATCTTGCCTACTAAATATGGATCCCATCTGGAAAGGTGAGAAAGCTCTAGATCTTCCTCTCTTCCCTGCCAGGGAACATCCCATTCCCCTGACAGCATTTTTTCCAAAGGAAAAGAATGGTCAGGAGAGATTTATCAGCCAGATCTAAGCATGCCAGAAGGGTAGGACTCCAACCTTCATGCATCTGTCCCTCTGAAACTTTGTGCACAGAAATATCACTGACTTCTTGATCAGTTCAAACCAAGTAGAAACAGTGAGAGGGTGAGACACCCACACAGGCAAAGCAGAATTTTGACATATAAGGCAAACTAAAGAGAGGCCAAATCACTGAAACTAAGAATAGCCCATTATTAGTTAAACTGTGAATGAAAATACAGGAGAGGGGAAAAAAGAAAAAAGAGGGAGAATAGCCTTTCCGTGGTTTTGGAAGAATAAGAGGCTGGAATCCCAGGGGCTGAATACGGGCAATGGCCTCCTGACTGTATTAAACAGCCAGTATGTGGATGCTTTCCTAAAATGTGTACATAGGGCAAATCATAAAGAAAAGGAACAGCAGTGCAAAGATGTGACAGTCGCGGTGCTCGGTTATGGGCTTTGAGAGATCATTGAGGATAAATGGGAGTTAATGATTACCAATGGTGGTAATTTGCATGCAATTGCACTGTGGCTCTGCATGGCACTTCAGAAGGATGTAAATGGGTAAAAAAAGCAGAAGAGAAAAACCCAGATCCTTCCCCACATAGTCTGCTGTCTAATGTAGACAAATGCAGAATGTGGAAATAAAGAAATGAAATGTATAGGAAATAAATTAACTTAATTATGCAATGTAAATGCATAATGTGTGAGAGATGTAATGAGAATGAAGAGCTGATCAAAAATTCCCCAATACAATATTTCTTTTCTGGCAAGAAGACACAAAGCTAGATAGAGGCCAACACCATCTCCTCTACCACCACCACCACCAGCTCAAGGGAACTGCCAGGCAGAAGACTGGTAAGCAATTTTGGGGTTGCAAGTCTGATGACAAGGCAGTACAACCAGCACCCAAGCATCTGGCTGAGTGCCAGCACTCCTACCTTGCGCTGGAGAACCACTTTTCTTTGTGTTTTGCCTGGTGCCTGGTATTTTCCAAGAAGCTCCGTTTTGCAATTCTGCTGAATAAAAACTTTTTTTCTTCAATACTGCTAGAGGTGGGAGAGTGCTACTACAAATTCTGCTTTACACAAATCAACTTCATGTGTATTATTTACTCGGTGTGCATTGTGGTGGGTGTGAAGCTCCAGCTAATTTTCATGACGAGCCCTCAGTAAGTGAAAACACCAGTCTTGCCGCGTGCTGTGTGTATCTGTACACATGTGGGTGCACAGAATCTAAGTTTGAGGCCTTCTCAGTCACAAATTATATAATGGGCGCTCATTCTAGGTATTTAAGGTACCTGTCCCCAAAGAGCAGCCTTTTGTATCTCCTGAGCTGTGTCTGTACCAACCCTTTAGGGCCATGCCCAGGACCTGGCATTAGGTGTGATGTGCCTTGATGTCAACCAGCAAATACCTCTGAATGGATGCCTGGGTTTGGAGACAGCTATAGGTAATATCCTAGAGCAGGGAGAAAGCCAGGACATGTACATATAGGCTTGGCTATGTTAGTATATAAGGTTATTTCCTGGTCGTTTTTACCCTAAAGAGTTGCTGAAGAAAACTGAATGGCCACCTTGCGGAGTGCTGATGCAATGGTTTTCATTTCCAACCCCAAGTCCTTTGCTTGCAAGAGTTATGATGTGTGTGTAGAGGGTAAAAGCTTTTCTCCCTGTGTGGCTGCTGGGATCACTTCCCTTTGTTGTGAGTGCTGAGTTCACACCTGGTTACCCAGTTAATTTTGTGAAGTTAATTTTGTGAAGTTAATTTTGTTAATTTTGTGAAGTCCGTTTTAAGGCTTTTCAAAGCAAACTGTAGCTGCTCTTAATGCCTGGATTTGGGTGGAGGAAGAAAGTACAAGAATCCATTCTCTTTGCACAGTTCTGTATTTCCAGGAATGAGGAAAGGAAGGACAGTGCTGCTCACAAACCCCCATGGATACAATTGTGCCTGCATGTAGCTTCATCTGTAATTTGCATATGTGTGGTCATGTGTATATATTTCATCCATATATTTTACATACTTGCAGAAAAACAAACTCTGAGCTGACTGATGACTTAAATAATTCCCCATAACAAGTGCCTCATTTTAAGGTATGATTAAGCCATGCTTGTGTCATCTTGGCGAGGACGCTCAGTCTGCTGTGTCCTGGGAAAGCAGGCTGAAGTGCCCTGGCCACTGGTCAGTCCCCCAGTATGCCCACTCAGCTGCCTGCCCAACTCCCTCAAGTTCAACATATTGTAGTGATTTATTATGGTTTCCATTACAAATCAATGGATTTTAAGACTAGACGGCCCATAGGTCTCGGCTGTGTACGCTGAGCCTGCCGAGGGGGCAGCAGGGGAAGCGCATCCCTTCTCTAATGAAGGCACAATGTCTCTGCTGGCTCCTTTCCCAGCAAGGTGAAATACTATCCCCATCTCCCTGGCTATAAACAGTAACTGTGCGGCTGCTGGGAAAAGCTTTAACTCCTACAGTCAGCACAAAAAGCAGAGAAAACCAGGCAGACTGCTTTCCTGAGAAGGACTGACCAAAGAGATTCCAGTAAAACCCGTGTCCAAAGAGAGACTGAGTGGGCAGCTTGGGCTCCCTGAGGTACCTCAGCTTTGGGGAGCACAGGTTCCTGCAACATCAGGGAGATCAAAGGGGACATGAGAGCTTGTGAGGTGTCACTGCACTGTGTGAACTGCATTCCTGCCAAGACACTCATTAGCACAAAACCTTTGGCACAGTGTATAAATTTAGTTACTCCCTAAGCTGTGATCCAATTATTTTGTGAGGCAAGGTGATTTGCTCCTCTTGTAACAAACCTGCAGCCTTAACAAGCACAATGAGCCTGAGAAGCTGCACAGTTTAGAGACTGCACTTTTGTCCTAAATTGCTTCTACATTATCTCTGGGAGGTCTCAGTAGATTAAGGCCTAATTGCACTCAAGTTAATATACCTGATGGCCCTGTCAAAACCCATAAAAATAAATTTTGAGTTGTATCATGTGATTTTGCTCAAAGTTGCATGTTCATGGAAACCATACCTGGGTAAATGTCTTTTTTTCTTTGTGGATTTCTCTGCTGCCTCTCCTCTTCAGGGAACTCTGCAACAGAAGCAACTCTGTGTTATTGATAAGCTAAATACAAAGCCTGCAAGTCTGGCAGGTTTCACCACTATACAATTAATTAAGGAAACAGAAAGAAAGAAAGAATATTCTCCTAAACAGCTGGAGATTAAATTTTTCATAATACTTAAAAGAACAAGATAATCAGGTCCTTGCCAGTGAATCTTTTAATGCCCAAAATTTCCCATCAACACAAGGAATAAAATTAGTTAAAACTTCACAGAGGGAGGAACATTCCCCTCTCCCCCCCACCCCCCCCACCTTTTCTTCTATGAACCACCACAATTTTTTGCTAAACTTTCTTTTTGCATGGGGCAATGATTCATGTTTGATTAATCCAGGGCAGAAGTCCAAGAATCTTACTCACAGTCAATGTGAAACACGTGGTGGAAACCTCAGAGGAGAGCAACCCCCCAAAAAATAGGCAAGGACATGCATGTTTAAGCTATGTGGCATAACATTATTTGTTAATCCGTGTTAGCAAACATACTGAGGAGCCCAGATAAAGACCAGATAATTCTCCAGGTTTTTTGAATTTACTTCATAAAACAGATTTTATTGGTTTTGCAAATCTTTTGCAAACCTTTTATAAGCAAATATTTTTAAGTCATGGAAATGATGTCATCATCACTGCTTCACTGAGAAACTTCTCATTTCCCAAGTGGAAAAGCACAGTTTTCCTGAGAAGTGAGAGGTAGAGCACTATCAGGATGTTACTAATGTTTACTTGTGTGTCAAGACTGGTTTCCATATAATTGTGAGCTGGGCATATTTAGAAAAGGCATACATTGGACACTTTTCAGGTTGAGGCATCAGAGGGGATCAAAAGGTATCAGAGGAAAAAAAAAAAAAAAAAAGCAGAAAGCTGGGAACAGCAGAATTTGAATTCAAAGCAGGCTGTGTTGCTCTGTCTGTGCCCAGAGCCTGAAGGCCAATAGTTCCCAGATCACCCCGACATTCTGGCCTCTTTTGTTTATTACTTCTGGTTATATTTGCCCTATGGAGGCCATTTTTCAGCTGAGGTAAAGCCTGGGCTATCATGGGTTGCCCACAGTTGGCATGATGGGTTGCCCTCCTCCTCTGGTCCATGTGATGGAGCAGTGTCCCTGGACCAGAGCCTGCTCCCACGTCAGGTGGGTAAAGCCCAGTCTCTGTAACCCACACTAACCCAGCACTGCAAACCAGGAGCAAAGAGGAAGGGACAGGAGGGAGAGGCATCCTGTTAATTAGCTAAGTCCAGCCTCGTGCCCAGCCATGAGCTGGCAGAAAACACCATGTGAGCTCGGGGACCAGCACACACACCACACACAAATCTGAACCAAAAGCTTTCCCCGGCTTTGTGGTTTCTGCCTGTTCAGCTATGCAGCTACTGCACATTATAATTATTGCACACTAAGATAAATCTCTCCTTCTACTCTTTGTTATACACAGATAAGTAGTTAAAACCCATTCATACGCAGCACCATATGCCCAAGACATACTGCAGTTTATTTTTGCTAATCTGCTCTCTACTTTAATCCAGTGATTTCCTATAATTAATGAAGCTCAGTAGGAGAAATGTCTTTTTCTGGGTACTGAAACAGTTCAATAAAAAAAGACTTTAGACACTAAAATCATCGTATGAAAACCTGCTACACAAGCTTAGGCAGGATAAACATTTACTGTTTCCTTTTTTATTTTTTTATTTTTAATGTGGTATTATTCTGGAAGCAGATAAGTAACTGAAAGCAATCACCAGTCAGCAGCATCACTCCTGGGCACACAAGAGGGGTCATTCTGGTTGAAGAGAGATGGGGCATAGCCCTGGTCCTCACATTCACTTCTTTTCCATGTGACTTCAAGCAAGAACAACTTGAGTGAAAGGAGGTTGTCTGGATACTGCATTTAATTTGTGAGCCCTTAGAGTCAGGGGTGAGGCTATCAATTTTTGTAGAGGCCTCAATGCCCAGTGGCAGCAAATAGCTACTCATCATGTTAGAAATGAAAAGCCTTGTGCCAAATGTTAAAAACCTCTTGCTCTTACCTGTAGGCAAAAGGTTACACTTAGACACATCCAGTTTGAGAAGCTAGAGGATATAAACACATGGACTATGGTGGGCAAGAAAAAGTAATAAAGACTTTGCTGTGTAGTACGGGGCAATACTTGGAAAACAAGGAGAAGGGAATTAAAATTAAGGTAGATGACATGGATGACAGGCTGGGTAGCAATCTGGCTTTGGAAACTGTAAGCTCCACTCCTCACTGGAACAATGAATTTCACAGATCCAGACTAACAGGTTTGTAACATATTGCCCTAGATGAGGCCTCATTTGAAGCATTTTCACACTGTGCCGTTTGGATTTGCATAAGAACAACTTTGTAATCACTGCTCAGGTGGGAGCTTTGTATTTCCATAAGGCAGAGACTCAACCTTAGGCTGAGTCTGTCCTCGGTGTAAGAAAAAGAAAGGAACATTTACCTTTGGGGACTGCCAGTGGATTACAGGGAGAAATATCCCATACCTGTATCAGTGGAGGACTTGAACACAAGCATGGCAACGAGGCATTGCCTGCCCATAACCCCCTAAGCCCTACATGAAAACAAGGCAATATCTCCATTTCAGCACTATGGGACCAGGCTGCACATGTGTATGAAACACCAACCAACACAGCTGCTGTTTTAGCTGGACTAAGGGCAGAGGCTGCTGCTGCTAAAAGTAGGGGAATGTGCTACAAGCTTAAATTGTTTAAAATGCAAAAATGGTCCAATAAATGAGCATTTCTCTGTGATGTACAGGAGATTGGCATCAGAAGCTGATATGAATTAATGCTAGAAGGAATATTTCTATACTATTTTCTACACTCAAGAGACCAGCCAGGGTTGGCTGTCTACCAAAAAGTCTTTCAATGATGGTTAAACAAAACTTTATTAGTCCTTTGGTTAACAGAGTTCCTTGAGAAAGTGGTTACTTGTGCAGACATTTCCTACCTCTACAGTTTCACTGCAATTTTTTGATGGACCTCTTTGCTACCAAGGAGAGTTAATGTATGGAGGCCCAGTGTTTTAAAAGTTAAACTTCCCAAAAGGTTATTGGGTGTAGGGATTACAGTATTAACAGTGGGAAGAGAAACTATTACTTTCACTTTCCCTAGGAACCTAGCAGGGATGGGAAGAGGTAATTTGCATTTTCTGGTGAATTCCATTTTTACCAGGTCAAAGAAGAGTTCTGCAAACTGAGCAGTGAAACTCACATGGGGGACAGCATGCAGGAGTCAATGCACTGGAATTGGAGGTTGAGCAAAAAAAAAAAAATTTGAGTCAAGCGCAATTGTACATGTAAACATATGATAGACTCCAAATTTTCATACTGAAGTAAGTGCTGAGTAGGATGAGAATAGAGCTGCAAACAGGCATTTGCAGAGAAGGGTTTGGAAAATGAGAGAACCAAGAGTCCCTAAGAGCTGCCATCCTGTCACTTTATTCACTGCTGCTCAGAGGAGCAAGTAATTTGGGTGGCAGTCTGACATCTGCAGGCAAGCGTGGGCTTGCTATCATATGTGCATCAAACTGAACCTGTAAAATCCAGTAGCCAGTCACTGAAGTGACAATGTCTGCAACTCAGAAACAGAGAGGCTGGATTGGAAAGTCCAGCCCTGAAGGCAGTTTTTATTACTGTGATGTGTGAAGAATTATGCACCAGCATCACTGGCACTTATGAGCTGTATAAATAATGTTCTGTGCCAACGATGGCTTGCTACTGATTGCTTTGAAATGGATAATCACAATTTTCATTTGCATTCATTAGAAGATACTGCCTGTGAGGGACCTGACAGTATTTTAAAAAATTATGCACAATTGACCGAATCCACTTGCTCCAAATCCAGCAGTAGGTGAAGCAAACCACTTGCAGACTACCAGTAACTGCAAGGCTAACAGCTTCAGAGCTGCACATTGGCATTTCATAACAAGAGCTAAATTATTGCTAGCTGTTGGGGCCTCTCATGTTCAAGAATGAACGAACCATCCAGAGAGACACAATCTCTGCCCCACAGAATGTGACTCATCAAGAGATCCTGCCAATGGACCGACTTTTTCATAGCACTTACTCTCGAAGAAACACCAGTGGTTTAAATGAAGGTAATTCTGCTTGCCATCTATGAGAATCAGAAGAAAACCAGATCTTCCTGTTAACAGATGGTCAGAGGGTGGATTTATCCCCAGAAGATGTAAAC
Organism: Onychostruthus taczanowskii; assembly: GCF_017590055.1. Classification (NCBI taxonomy): domain Eukaryota; kingdom Metazoa; phylum Chordata; class Aves; order Passeriformes; family Passeridae; genus Onychostruthus; species Onychostruthus taczanowskii. Next base: position 6,439,029 of record NW_024498795.1, read on the forward strand.
CAGCGTTCATTAACTGCACCACTAATCAGGAACATTTCACTGCGAGCGTTTTCCAGGCACTGTGCAGGACTGCATAAGAAAATTCTGTCACGAGATGAAAAAGGATGAGGAGATCTTCATGTTCCTTCTCCAGCAAACCCCATCCACACAAATGAAGCTCTGCTGGCAACTGCATGCTGTTTCCCTCTTAACTTTTTGCAGCTTTGGACTTGCCAGGCCCTGACACTGAGGATGTGCATGATTGTCCTTCATCTCATTGTTTTAGAGCTCTCCCCGTTTGTCCAGTCTTGCAGATAAAGAAAAAAACCCTTTGTGCAGAGGTCTGCCACTCTTAAATCAGTGATGAATAAACTCTCTAAGAAGAAAAAAAAGTGTCCTGGACAATGACCAGAACTTGTTTCTTTAGAAGGGGCAGATTTCATCTATCACACTGCACTGTACTTTACTGTTACCTGCCCACTTGGGAAAAGGAAGCATTTCCCATTTCTGTAGCAATATCCTTTATTTAAGGTAGGACAGGGTGACTTTCCATTCTTTCTTAGGCCTGAAGTGTCTCTAAGTCCCAAGTATACGACTGAAGATTTGCTTTGCTGCCATCCCATTCTTCTCTATTTCAACAGCTGCACAGTGAAAGTACAGCTTTTTCATTGTGAACTCTTGTACATATCTACAGGATGGTTAATGCAACTGGAAAGTACAATGAAATTCTAATTGCTTTTCAATTGCTGTAGGCCCTTGAAAAAGATATCTCACCAACTCCTGATAAAGCTGGGCTTGACGCAAGTGATCTGTATCTCCATTCATTCCCGTGTACGTTTCCTTTACTGGAAACCTCTAAATACTGTGATATTCATCATTCACATGACCTAGCGAAGCAAGCTATGTCTGAAATATCATAAGCATTACAGTTCAGGATAAAAGGCATCCCTTGAGTAAAAGAGCAGCAAAGCACACTAGCTTTCAGCACCAGCTTAAATTTCCCTAACGCTGCATTACTCTATTGTGCTAAGCTTATGAATAGGAGCCTCTTTCTTTTGCCTCTCACTATGAACACATCGCACTGTCTGTCTCATGTGGCTTCCTGGTGCCCTTCACATGCTGGCTGTGATATTAGCTGCCTTGGTGTTGACAAATAATGTGGTGTGACAGGTCTGGGAGCATGCTGGGGAGGGAAGCAGCAGGGTTGCACCTGCTGTCTGAAGCCCTGGAAGGTTAGACGGCAGCTCTTGGGAGGATGGGAGACAGCTGGGCTGGCTCTGTGTTCAGCTCACAATACACCATTTCACTTAATATTTGGTCAGTGCAGGCTGATATGGGGATCAGAAACCAATATAATCTTTCTTATTAATAAAATAATTACTAAATAATTACAGAAATAATTGGTAAAAGATATAGCCCAGTGATACAGTAATTAATTATCAATATAATAAAATAAATCTGCAACAGACAGTTGAGATCCTAACCAACGTGTATTGCTGTCTTACACAGTTCTTCTACCCAAACTCTTCCTAGTAACTTGTTAAATTCATTAAAATATATTTTAAAAGTCCCTGTCTGTCCCATTTTGTTAAGATATAATTTTATATACATTTTATTACAATTTTATTACTTTTGTCACGATACATAAAGAAAATTTTAACACGCTGAGATCAGACTTTTGTTTCTTAGGGGGACTTCTTATGTCAGGTGAAGGAAACAGGAAAGAAGCCAGGCAGATGATTGCAGACATTGCTGCTTTTCCCGTCCTGCTACACTAGTAGAGTGACACTGATGTGCCAGGAGCAAACATCCCTCTGAATGAAGGGTGAACGTTGTCACCCTTCCACTCGTGCAGCTGTTAAATGTGAGTTCTGCACACTGTGCCCGTTCCTTCACCCCGCACCACAGGCACGTGTGCTAGCCCTCTGCCCGGGCACCACCTGAGCCTGAGGAGGAAACACTGCCACCACATCCCTCACAATCCTGCCAGGCAGGAGTGGCATCCCTCCCAATCCTGCCAGGCAGGAGTAGCATCCATGCCAACCACAGCAGCGGGCTGCTGCCAGGCCTCTGCTGCTCCAGTCCCACCACACTGTGCCTGTAATGTCCATGGTAACCATTGCTAGGACCATCCTCCCCCTCCTCCTCAATGGCACCGGGGGCAGGAGCAGCACCCCAAATTCCTCTTCATCAGCTGAGCTGCAGTGACCAAGCACCAGCCTGCAAAAGGGAGCCATGTCAACCTGCACCCCTTTGGGAAGGAACTTGTGGAAGAGTCAGGCTTAATCCGAGTGGTATGCGCTGTGCTGACACTGCCTGAGCCCTCCAATTACCTCGTTAGTGTAATCCCCTAGCAGACAGCCCGTGAAAAATGTGCTGGGCACTATGTACACACAGAAACACAGAGACAGACCTGTCCTGAAACAACTTAACAACAGGAATGGTGCTCATCGTCAGCCACGAAACCCCATGGAAAGACACATGCCTGGTGCTCATAGCCCAGGCAACACTTCAGCATGCCCAGAGGGAAACAGCATCTCTCACTGTGAGGGCAGGCACCCTGCCAGCCCCTTGGCCAGCAGTGGCAGTTTGGGCTCCCTGCTCCACCTCTCTGGACCAAACAACTTGTACAACCATTTTAAAGCCTTCTCCTTCTCTCTTGTGATGATTCTTACTGCAGTAGCCTGAGCAAAATAGCTGCTAGAAAAAGCCACCCCTGACATACCTGCCCTGCCATCCACCACCCACCTCGCACTGCTTGGCATCTCCTGCTCACCCAGTGCTACACGTAAACTGCCTGAAAACCGAGGTTGACTGTCCTCCCGTCCTGTTCTCCATGAAAAAAATGCTTCCCCAGAATGCTTTACTGAACGGGACTGCAGGCCAGGTAGTACTCAGAGATAGGATTGGGAGTTTGCATTCCCAAGGGAAGACAGTGTGAGAGCATCTGTTGCTGATCACTGCACACCCTGTAGCACAGCTGACCTATTACAAGCATAAATGTTTGTTTGTTTGTTTGTTTTCCAGAAGAAGGGTAAGTAAGCAGTATATACACAGGGAATAGACACCTGCTGTCTGGTTGCAGAGGCAGAGTCTACTAATTCTGTGCACCAAGGCCTTTTAGAAAGTAATACTATGTAGCTGGCAGTACCATTATCAAGACAGACTTCCTGAGGACGGGAGGAACAAACTGGAGAGCTTGACAGTGATGGTACAAAGCAGACTTAGACATGATTTGGACAGTGCTGTTAAAGGAGAGGAGAAGAAAGGAGAGGAGCTAAGTAGAGCTCCAAGCCCATACTAGGCCAGGAGGTTACTGCAACCATTTACAAAACTGGGAGACGGAGAAAACACACAGCTCTGCAATCTCTGTAGTGTTCAAGGTATGGGCCTAAAGAGCAAATTTCACATAACATATTAAAAAGAAGATCTTTGGAAGTCTTTTTGCAGGGAAAGATATTCACACCTGCACAACATCTGTGCTGTCCACACTAATAGATCAGCAGCCACGGGATTGTTCTTTACATTGGGGGTGGAAAGGAAAATTTTCCTTGAGCAGACAACTATGAGTACAAGCATCTTCAATCTCCCCTGGATTAGAGCAACTTGCTGTTTCTATGAAGTATTAAATGAAATTCTAAAGAAGCAGAGAGATTAAAGGCAAACTTCAATGATCCTCAACAAACATATCCCAGACAGTCTTTGTAATCCTCTATTATTGGTTGCCCATCTATTATTTCACAATTTTAAGGACATTGCACTCTGAAAAAGGGCCTTATAAAAATAGAGCACAAAGACAGCAGATTCACATTTGGATAGCTGGTGACATTTTTGAACTTTTAATAGCTGCTACCTGCAGTGCACTTTCCTATACATCATTCAATGCATACACCAATTTACTGCCAGGTAATGGGTCACCCCCAAGACATTCATATTCAGCAAGTCATAGGAGCCACAGTTCAAGCCCAAATAAAGATAGTTCTGCTACAATGAACAAGGCCATCAATTACAGGAATGAAATTCAAGCCAGAGTGTAGCACTTGTAGCTAAAAAACAGCAAAACCAGGGCAGGCACAAGAGACAAGAAGGGGACAGAGATCCTGCAAGCATGTCAGTGCAATGTCCACCCACTCTCCCATCATATTCTGTGAAGAAAGAGTTGCCCTCATAGGAGAAAAGTGCTAGGCTATCTATGAACCAAACCACAGCTGGAAATGGACAGGAGGGAAAGAAATTTTTAGGAGAGCATAAAATTGAAAAATACGTAGTTCCTTAGTGAAACCAGTCCACAAAGATGTGTCAGCAACAACCCTGTAAATATCAAATGAAAAGCTCTACATGATTGATATAACTTCACAAAAATGTGCTTAGAAAGGAGTATGACAAGCTCAAGTGGGAACACAGTGTTTCAAGCATAAAAATTAAAAATGCACAGAAAAATTATAAATATTCCATAAATGCTAACAGAGAAATAATCTGTTGTGAAGCATGATTCTGAGGAGACCTCAACCTGAGCAGGTATTTTAGTTACCCTTAACTATTTTGTCTGCTCCTGGGGCTGGCTGGGAATCTCTTCTGATTGCCTATGGGGAGCTGGGGTGGCTCTGTAAGTGTGCAGGGGCTGCACTCTCTCATGTTATTGCCGCTTTTAAGCCTAAAATGAGCTGCCTCAAGCTCCTTGCTGGGATTCAGGGTCTCTCCTTCTGAATACAGAAGGATGCTCTGACTCTGTGGACAAAAGCAAAAATTAGAGACAAATTGTGCATTACTGGGTGTTATGTGGGGAAGCGAGACTCAGGAGAAGGTCTCAAAGGTCCGAGACCTCTGAGAGATGGGTGAAACCAGGGCTTGGGATAATGCTTCTTGGTTTGCTCTGTAGCTCCTGGGAAGGACAGACAGCTTTTCCATGCCTTGACAGGGGAGCTGACTGCCCTGAGCCTCCCCATTGCACTGCCTCAGTGCTTCAAAGAGCTGGTTTCTGAGGAGGCAATGGTGCTCAGCGCTTGCCCAAAGGAGAAATTCACAGCTTCAACTTTGTTGCATTTATCCCTCTCTAACTGCATCCTATTGGGGGCCTAAGTCCTGTACTTTGATTTGATACAGATTTGTTACAAATGAAAATGTTTCATCTGTTTTCTTTTTCAGTGCATAACAAGGAAAAAGAGGATGACCCATTTATAGTCCCCTAAATGAGGAAGAGAATTAGTTTCCAGACTTATTTGAGAACTTATCCCACTGTTTTCCTCTCTGCCTTGCTAATTTCAAAACAAGCACAAGAAGCCTGAAATAGTAACATGGATGCACTTTAAAAAAAACCCCAACTAACCATACAAAACATTAATCATCCCACATTTGCATGCTCTTGTGTGGGATGAGCTGCAGTCACAGAGCCAGGGCTGGTTTCAGGAGCTGCTTCTGGATAAGAACCCTCCAGAAACCGTAGGATCCACCAGAGCAGCGCAAGGTCACCACAGCCACGGTCACCACAGTCCCAAGACAAGGCAGTGAGCAGGAAGGGACCATGTCTGCACTGTTAGGCAGCTTGGGAAAATTGTACCATTCCTCTTCTTTTGAGGGAATGAATCTGTAACCCTAGTCACAGTGCACATGGTAATTTTATTATGAAATTATTATGATAACAAATGAAGACTGACAGCTAACGAGTCCAACCCCAAGTATAGAATAAAATACGAAAAAGCTGAGCAGCACTGTTGACTTCACAACACTCCCTGAAAAATGATGGCAGTCAGTGTGTCCTTGGTTGTAACCACACACCAAAACACGTGGGAAGAGCTTACGGATCCTTTTGCAGACCTTGCTGTTGTTGCTGCCTAGCAAAGGAGGTTTCTGATTTGCAAACCAGCTTCTGAAAAGTAATTTTTAGACTGTAACTCCAAAGACCTTCTAATCTCTGTGCACTTCTCATGCTGAAGTACATCAGAGCAGGAACATCCTGATGTGCTTTGTGTTTGATTTGCTTACTCCTAAGAACCGCTTCATATGTGGAAAGTTTTGCAAAGCATTCAGGTAGAGCAAAGCAGCTCCTGCTGGGGACTGCAGGCTGGGAAGATAATCAGGGGAAATACCCTTTTATTATACTTCTTAACCAAAACATAAAGCAGCACTTTGATTTTCTTACTATAAATCAGCAAATGAAGCGCAGGATTTTACCACATACAAATGGGTAAATACCCGATATCAGAGTGGAATTTAATTCTGTGCCAAAATCATACCCATCTCTACTTCTTTAATGCCTTTTTTTAAAAAAAGCTCTCACATTTTCATTAACTTCAGTAAGACTTGGACTAAGGCCTCAGGGAGCATAAGGCTCTCATTGTCCCCACTGAAACAGGAGTTTGTAGGAGACCGGGCATCATTCAGGGGCTGCTGCAGAGAGGTATCTAATTAGGGACAACTAATCCACGATTACTGTTGTTCTGCAGTGATTAAAAGTAAGGCAGCAGGGATGCCTGATGAAAGGAGGCGATCAGGTCACATACTGAAGCCCTATCAAGGTCTGACAGGCGAGGATACAAATCTAGGATTATTCTACAAAGCCTGAAGAAAAAGCAAGCGCAGATTTGGAGGGGACTTGATAAATCTTCACCTTTTTTCTCTGACTAGCAAAGCAAAGCAAAAAGGGAAAAGAAGAAGGAAGACTTCAAACCATGAGCTAAATATTCTTTCTCTACCACTGGTCAATGCAAGAATTCACAAAAAGCTTTTACTCTCCCAGGAATGACAAAATGAAAATGCCTGGGCTAGATCAGTGGAAGAGCTTTTGAACTAAAACATGGCAGCTAATAGCAGAATAGGCTTTATACCAGCCTGGCTGCAGGAGGATAATGACTAGGAATAATATGTACGCATTAGCGTGAATAATGACAGCTCTGAAGAAGGACTGGCAGAGACCAACAATTTTTTTTAGATCATTATTTCTCAGATGACAGAAACTATTACCATGAGGAAATTATTGCACTTTTCATTTTTCTAATTAAAACACAAAAACTGTTTCTCTCTCTCACTCAATTAATTGCTGGCTCTTTCTTTCTGCCTCTTTGGCCACCTGGAAAAAGCATCTCCTCACAGGTAAGGTTTTTCTTTAGGCTGAGGGCCCAACCTATCTCAAAGGGTACTGCCCTGTCAGTGCTTAAAGTGAGGGCAAAAATAGCCATGTAAAGGATTTCCACAGCACAACAATCACATAATTTGAATTCCTGGTGGTTCTAAAGCAGGCATGTTAAGGTCGCTGCCTGGGTACATGCTCTGCCTACTGACCAAGAAGTAAGGGGAATAAAACTGCTTGTGGGACTGATCTTCCCATGTGCCTGCTCATTAACAGGGCAAATTTTACGTGATTATAGGTTTTATGGAGGATTTTGATAAAATGTTAATTCCTAGTCTGTTCTTAGAAGTCTCAGTGTGGTGATTTTTTGCTTGTTTGAGAAATCTGAAGTCCCTGGATCCTTTTGTAAGCTCTTTTCTAAAGTCCTACCAGTCTTGACACTTAAAATATTGGGAGGGACAGGCAAAATAAAACCACAGGCAATTAGCAGCTGGTCTCAAGCAAGGCATTGCTTCCACCACTTACTTCTCCTTCCCTGGCTGCCCTACTCTGGCAGACTCCCGAAGGGAGCTCTGAGATGAACAGAAATGGAGAAGCACGCACTTTTTCCCCCTGTAAATCTCTAAAGTGTGGAAAAGCCCAGGTGTCTCTCTCCAGACACTGATTCTCCCCCATCTTTCGCAGTGTTTTGCCTCTAAATGCAAAGCAGGGAGTAGAGTACTCTTGTCCTGAGGGGGACATTGGACTCTGGTTATTGGGATCAGTGAGTGAGGAGAGAAAGCCCTCAGACATCCATGGCAGCTCTTCAAAAAAGAGCCCAAAATCAGGAAAAAAATAGAAGAAGAAGGTAGGAATTAAATAAATGCTACTTGGCTCACCTGTCAATGCAGGAAAAGCTCTTCCTGGCCACACCAAATGCCCTGAATGACACCAAATTTCCTAATCTGGCTTTGTTATTTTCTCCTTATTTTGCATATAACTAGAGTATGAATTTATAACATGTTTTCATTTACATAGGAAAACTGGAGAAAGCAGTTTGTGCCCCAGAAGGAGACAAAGAAACTTGAAGTAAACGTAGATCTAGAATTACACAAAATAAAACTCTAACTGGCATAATTACTGTTAATGACTTGGAACTGAAACTCATTTGGATGAATCCTCTTCAGATTTTGCCTATTAATTTCCCTAACTGTCAACAAAAAGTGGCAGGTTTTAACCAAATAGTCTAGGCTTATAAGAAAATATAATAGAAATTACAGAAATAGAATGAAAGCTTGTTGCAGCCTTACATTCTAAGAGGAACCAATTATCACTTTTATTAGAAGGTATATACTTACCTGAAATCTCCTCCCCACTTTTCAGATAATAAATAATAGAACTACTTACACTTTAGAAATAGCAAATGATTGATTCTGACTGGTGCTTAAAGTAAATACTTCAGGTTTTTAACCTCACTTTCTGCCGCTGGGCTATCTACAGCCCAGCGTAGACTCTATCACTTGTTGCTATGATTGCAGCAGTGCCTTGCAGACATTGCAAGATGAAAAAAGTAGTCTCTGCATTCCTTCCAAATGGTTTAGCAGGGATTCTCCTTAAAAACAAAACTTCATGAACACCATTCAGCAACACTGAGACATAAAAAAGGTTCTAGCCACAAATGAGAGAAAAATAATATCAAAATAAAATGAAAAAACCTGATCTACCCACAACCAAAATTCAGTACCCATTTCAATTTCTGCAGAGAAAAGTGAATCTATAGCATTCACTGCAGCTACTCATGCTCCAAAGCTGTGCTGCACTATGATGTGAGCGGTTCATTATTCATCATGCAAGGCGTCCCACTGCCCTCACCTCTTAGGAACTGCAGAATCACAGCCCTGTTATGGGCAGGCCCAATATTTATGCACACTTGTCAGATTTCACACAGCTCCTCTGAATGACATGCTCTCCTCTGGTCCTGCCTTTCTTCTCTTTAGGCTCTTCTTTCTTTCCTCTGCCCTCTAACTTGTGTGTGGCTTTTCACAGTAAGTGTGAGTGTAACCAGCGAGCCTCCCCACAAGCTCACACCAGGATTGTTCAGTTCTCACAAGCAGCTCTGGACATATTCATTATGATCTGAGGCTGAAACATTCAATAAACCTGTGAGTGAGGCCAGCCAATGCTAAGGAGCTGAGCCCAGGGTAAGAGCTGAGGGAGTGGAAGACTTTTAAAACTCCACAATTACTGGCTGCAAATAGTCTGCAGAAAATACTCCAGGCCATCAACTGATTGTAGTCCCACTAAATATTTTAAAAAGCAGCTTTGACAAGATTTCCTCTGAACCAACTGCTCTTCTTCCTATTTTTTTTTTCTGGAAACAGTTTTCTCCATAGATGCCGTGGGCTCTGATTTCCTTAAGAATAACAAGGCTTTAATACCAGAAGATTGGAGATTAGAAGCAATGCCAGGTGTCCCTGCACACTGCATGCAGGGAGCAATGTCCCCAGTGCTGCTGTTGCATTAACACATTCCCAGCACAGAACAGCACTTCTGGATATATTTCACAGCAAGAAACTACATGGGGCCTAATGTGGGAATAAGCTCCAAAAACAGTATTTTCCTTTTGGCTGGTTTTTAACAAAGAATGCGAATGCATATAGGCTTTTATAGTCTGAATGTTTCTGCTCAAATTTTTTGATTCAAAAGCCTTTTTTTCTCAAACACTGATCATGAAAGCAGAACCTAAAACCCAACCAGTCCTTTTCTGAATCAATATTCTGGGTACAACAGTGCAATAATGTCACCTAAGGGGTTACAGTTTTTAAGAGCATCGCTAGCTTTTACATTGTTACTTGGTTATTTCAGTCTTTTTAATATAAAAACAAAATAACACAAAAAAATGCAGTTTTGAGGTGTTTCTTAGGATACTGGCTTGGTAGTATATAGTCAGATGGCTACACCCACATTAGAGACAGGGTGGTATTTTCAGCTTTTCTGGCAATTTTGTATTGTTTTATTTCCTCATGCTCTTTCTGTTGATTTTCTATCTGTCAGTGTTTCATCTCAGAGAGATTAACTGAAATTTCAGACTCCCTTGAAATATCTTTGTCCTCTTCCACATGACACATCAGCTGAATATTGACAAACAAAAAGGGCAACTAACAACAAAGTGGCCCTGGAGCCCACACTGCTGATGCAAATTTCTTCAGATCATGAGCTTTAAACCTTATTACGCTTGGATGTTTGTGCAAATGTGCCTGAGTCTTTGCACAGTTGTAAAAAGCTGCTAAATAAAGAAAAGTGATATTGATTTTTCTCTCTTTTCCCACAATTGGATATTTATGATACAAACAACCCCTAAAATATATAGACTTTCTTGAAGAGCCTTGAAGAGGCTGCACAGTCAGCAGAATCCCAAAGTTCAATTACAAAGGTCAGGCAGACACATAGAAAAAGGAAGAAAAATGTCCTGGGACTACACCCACTTTGGAGAAGAACAAGCAGTTTATTCTGCAAGAGAGGTCACAATTTAGATTTCTTTGCAGCCCCCCAAAGCAGCAGATGCAAACATGGATGTGGTGAACAAGAGTGCTGAGCTTTTGTCCAACACCAGTTTCTGTAGGGTGTAACTTCTAGCGTGCAGTTTGCCCATGTATGTACCTCACAGAATTTTTGCGAGGATTAAATCTTCGCAAGGATTAATCTTTAAATCTGTGTTTTGCATATCATATTTAGAAAAACAGCTAGAGTTAAGGTCACTTGATAACTTGCCAGGCAATAGGAATTAAAAGATAAACTGTTGTGTAATTATCTTATGCTGCATTTAGAAAAATTCTCTCTTATTATCCTGGGATAAAACCTGCATATAATTTTTCATGAATTAAAAACACACAGAAGTATTGAAAATAAATATACCTTAGACAGTTCCACAGTTCCACAAACAACAGGCACAATTTATTCTTTGATTCCATTTGATGTTCCACCACTCTGCAAACACGTATATCATTTTATGTTGTGGCAGTGTGATGGGTATCCTGGGAATGAGCCAAATTCAGCACCGGTGTTAAGGTGCAACCTGGCACAAGCCAGGCATGATGTGCACAGCTGCTGCCACAGGGATGGAGTTCATTTTGTTAAACTGGGAATGTGCCAGGTTTACACCTTTCTGGGTCAGTGTGTGCAGTTCTGCTCCTCTATGTAATTCATTACTGCAGTCTTCTTGAATGTGAACCATTAAATCAAAGAGAAAAGTAAAATGTGGCAGTATAGATAAGAAGTTTGCCACAAAACACTGCTGTTTTACAGCTCTGAGGGGCTGAGAAGTATCTCAGCTGTGGCTCTGAGGTCAGGACTGCTCAGCTCCCCCTGTTTTAAGCTCTGAAAAAAAAACAAGGACCTTCAAAAAAAGCAGTATGTTGAGGGCATTAAAAGAGGCAGGCACTGGTATGAAGACTCAAGCAGAAAAACAGGCATGCCACAGTGGAAAAGGAGCATGTTCTCACTGGGAGCTCTGTGCATCCTTGGTGACCTCCACTTTTTAATGTGAGACCATAAAGGCTGCTTTGAGTGGAGAATTTTTTTTCAAGTCACTTCTTTTAGTTATTACCAGTGGCTTCCCAACAGCTTGTAGGGTCCAACGCCCAGGGTTGGATGGGCTGCAAAGGTTAGGACACCCACAAAAAAAACCAGCTCTTAATGCATGGCAAAGGTGTAGCCCAGGAAATAAAAGGTCTGCAGTCTGGAAACTTCCATTAGGGAAAACCCCAAGAAGAGATCAGTTGTAAGGCAAAGCTAGTGACAAAAGCAAGAACAACCAGGGGTTTGTGTAAGTGGAAAGAATGGCATGACAGCAGTGAGGACTACTTGGCACTAAGGGAAAATAAACACTTAAACCACATTTATACTTGGAAGTAACACTACGACCAACCCTGGAATCAAGCTGCATAGGAGAAATTCAGATTGGACATTAGGAAAAGGTTCTTCATGGAGACAGTCGTTGACCCCTGGAAAAAACTCCACAGGGAAGTGGTCATGGCACCAAGCCTGTCAGAGATCAGGGAGCATATGGATGATACTTTTAGTAATAAAATTTAGATTTAGGTGGTCCTGTGAGGAACTGGGAGTAGGACCTGGTGATCCTTATGGATTCCTTACAACCCAAGATATTCTATGATTCTAACAATTAATGAGGCTAAAGCCTATCCCAGCTGCTGTTGATCTAGTCCATAACAAAATTCACACTTCCATGTCCTACCAGTTCTTCCAAGCCACTTCTGGAAAAGGGAGAGAGTGTGTTAGTCAATCACATCATTTGGTAGGGAAATGCACAGTCCTGTCTGTCTGTAATCTCCACATCACAAGAATAGCAAAACACTCTCCCATCTTATCTGCAGACCAAAATCTGACATTAGTCCCATGCTGGCCTGGGCCCTCGAAGCTCCCGCTGGATTCCCAGGGGTTTTCTGCCCGAGAGAAGATTGATTAATCCCCATCCATCTAACAGAAGGTCACCAGCTCACTCCATGCTCTCCTGAATACTGTGCAATCACAGGATTCAATTTAAAGTTTCTAAGGACAAGAAATTGGCTCCTCAGACACTGATCTACAAAACAGTAGGGTGCTCAGCTACAGAATAAAGGAGAAGCAGGAGAGGGCATTTCAGGAACCTATTGCTAATGAGTGAACCATCTGTCTGTCTTCTTTGTGAAAATTGGCTATTTATTCTGACATTTTCTTTTCCCCAAACAGTTTTTCTGCTGATGACCTTATTATTTTAAAGTAATGTAATCTAATTTTAATGCTAGTACTTGTCAGAATTATTTTAAAAAGCAATAATGATAATTGTAGCTATCTTAGCAAGCAGAAAAATAAAAATGTACAATGCCTCTGAGAGAAAAGGTGCAAGTCCCACCACAAACAAGCCTCACTGGTGATAATTATACTCATTATTCAGAAAGAAAATCATGGCCAGCTGTGAAATGAGTGGCCAACACCGAATTTTTCGTATGGGATCATTCTTCCATCACAAATGAAAAAAGATGATGAATACCAAAAAAAAAAAAAAAAAAACCAAAAAAAAAAAAACCAAAAGAAAGACTCACTACTGGCACATAAGCTAAGATGGACTCTCCCTGGTCGGCCTTACCCAATTTATATCTCTCAAAGGAAAGTGTCCATTTCAGGACTGCAGACTGTCCTTGAATGCCTCTAAAGGTGAACACCATTTTAGCAGAAATGTAAGAAGAGGATACAGAGACTAATCAAGTCGTCCATACATCTTCCCGTATTACATCTCTACTGCAGACACCACCAGCTGTTTCACAGAAATGGGCAAAAAGCCTGATGGTAAGTTAATAGCGATAGTCTTCTGAGCCAGGAAGTCTCCTCCTTATTCTTACCTGCTATAGATTTGTTTCAGACCTCAGTTATGAAACTGTGTGGCCCTCTCAGGACTTTCCTTCACAGCAGTTTTTTGGGGCCCTTTGGCCTGTTTTCAAGCAGTGCCATTACAATCCTAAATCTGAGTAGCTAGGCATTGCTTAGGCACATCTAATAAACAAGATATTGTAGAATGTAAAACACCTTCAGTATACCAAATTTTAAAACGACATCTGAGCTCATGTGAACTTGTCTCAAATCAGCAAGCATGGGCTGATTAAGTCCTCAAAAATGAAGTCACAGGGAAGGCACTTTCTTTGGATGGGCAGGTAGAACTTGGTAGTATTTCTCCAACCACTTTTTTGATATTAATTTTAATCTTAGCTGACCCTGTGTTTCTTTGTGCATGGTCTTATGCCAGGTGAAAAACACTGCATTTGGACTCATATTTTGACTTTTGGTGAGGCAAGCATGTACCCCAAATGAACACTTTGCTAAGGAGCCTTGTCAGCAGCAGCATTTTCTGATATTTAAACTGAAGTTTTCCAGACTTAGGGAGTGAAAGGAGAGATTTATTGAGAAAGGACTGATACATTCTGCTGCCATGAAGGTCTTGCAAGAACACACAACTCATAATTACATGTGACCCCTCTTTCTTCAGCCTGATGCCATTCCCATCAGCCTTTGAGATGCCTCTGACATACAACAAAAAGAGGGATAATGAGCCCTGAGCTAGTACTAACCTAACATCTTTGGGGTGCACACCAGCCACCAGAGATCAGCAGCAGAATAACAGAATAACTAAATAACAGCAGAATGCAAAAATCAAAGTGGTACAGGATCTATATCTCTTTTAATAATTTGTCTTTAATGAGTGCCATCCTAAGAGGAAGAAGCTGGTCATGTCTGGCTTGTACAATGTGCTAAAGCACTGCAAAAAGGTAACAGTAAGCAAAATCTTTCTTAAATCAATCAACAGAAGACATACAAAAAAGGAACTCTTAAGGGAAATCAAACTGGAACAAACTTCTCTTCTGATGGTAAAGATTGAGTGATTCCTGCTTATCTGGTGGTTTATCTGAAACACCTTGAGTATGTCCACTGGTCTCTAAAGGCACTGTGGACAAACAGCTCCAAGCAAAGTGGCTTCACTAAAAGGGGACTTCAAAAATCATGTTGTTAGCATTCATCTGTTCCTCATTACTCCAAGACAACATTAAATCTGAACAGATCTGGAAAATTGTACCTCCTACACAGACATTTTTTCCTCCTTATTGTCTTTCCAAGTCCTGAAAATGCAGCTGAAGGCATGAACAGCTGCAATACTGGAAGCTATGAATATGCTGCTTATACAGTAGTGGTGCTGGAATAACCAGAGCATGGTGCTACACTTTTTTCAAGAGGAAGAATTTCAAGAGTGAACTGGTAAAGCAGATTTTCCTGCTCTTCTAAGAAAAGAGACTGCTCCAGGGCCATGTGTTCATCAAACAACAGGACACATATTTCTGGTTTTACCATCTAGTAGAAGATGCTGAAGGCCTAAAACCTCCACAGTAAACCAGAGCATGTCTCAATATCTCTATTCTGAGTTTTTCCTTCTAGGAACATTAAAAACATGATAATTTGGTTTCTTTTTATTTGCATTAAGTGATGAACCCAAGTATAGTTGATAACGTGACTTGGGGAGGAAGACTTTAGAGAGCCTACTGGCATCCACTGCCAGATTGCTCATTTTGTTTAGTCTGAGAGTGACTGACTTGGGAATATAAATGCTGTTGTAATAAAAAAGCTACAGCTCAAAAAATGGGAGAAAAAAAAAAGGACAAAAAATAAGGGTACAAGGTTGTCTGACAAAAGGCTTTATCACAATAAGCATAGAGACCTGGAGAAGATAAGAGAAATGACAAAGGGTGGAGGAACCCAAGTGACCAATCAGTGAAATCAGAGCATGGCAAAGGATGTTATTAAACTGTTCTCCCTAGAGTGAAACCCATGGAGAGCTGGGGGGAAGAAACTTTCTTCTTGGACTTCCATGCAGAATATGAGGGTTACTGCCTAAGGGGACACAGGGCTAACTGTGGAATGTAGGAGGAAGCAAATTTGGGAATGGTGTAAAACTTATCCAGTTGGCAGTTTGTCACTGTAGGAAATGCTGTATTTTGCAGATCTGGTTAAAGTGGGCAGAGAATAAAATTAGGGAGAGAGATGGTGCAGTGAGACAGTCCTTACACTTATTTTCTTGTTCTAGTTGGCGTTGTTTATATATCTTCATGCATGTGCCCACAAAGTCATAAAGCACATAACAGCTGCATGTCCTCTATACAATACACCTGCATATTTTATTTATAAGGCTGAATAAAACAGCACAGATGCTTTTACTTATTGATTACAGTCTTTACTAGCTGTGTTCAATTTCACTTCAGCATCTCTTTTTGACATTAATGGGTGGTAGTCAGGCTCACCTTTTCCATGCTCACATTGATCAAAAGGCCTCATCATGTAGGTTTCCAGGAATAAGAATTTGTTCAGAGAAAAAGGATGAATGGGAATCGCATACCTCTTTCCAAAACTGGAAATCCCATTCTGAAGCTTCTGACATTCTGGACAGGAACCCAACAAAATCTAAGATTACTTCAAGCCACAAATGTCAGTGAATCAAGAATTGTTCCAATGGCTAAGAAAATACACAGCTCCAAAGGACTAATTGAATCCCTCTTCATATAATTCACCAGTATAGTAAGAACACGAAAATCACAGGAACTTAACCCATTCTGGCTTGAAATTACCCTTTCAATGCAGAGCACCAGGTGCAAATGGAAAATGTCTGGAACAATTTCTACCAGAATGTAAAAAGCAACTGAACAGAAGGAAAAAAACCAGGGTTTTTTCTTTTTGTATCTCATTACTCCTGTGCAGGAAGTCAGCATGAAATTTCTTGGTTTGCAGAGGTACATCATAGTCACTAAATTAAGAGAGTCTTAAGGAGAACAATTCTGCAGCCATGTTACAGAAGAAAACTGGAAGTGAAGAGACTGCAAACATTGCTTGTCTTTTCACAGGTGGCAATATCTTCTCCTGACTCATGCATATGTAGGAGACCTGCCCACAGTCTAAGTCTATGCAGGAGCTTCTCAGTAAGACCTTATTACAATCTCTTTCAGTGCATGCCCATAAACAAGTTTGTCTTCCTGGCATACGTCTTTTACATTATATTTATGCTCCACTTTATGCCTCAGGAAAACACTAGAGGGTTTATCAGCGCTAAAATTTCAGATATACTACAGCCAATGATTCAGAAAATTACTCATTATCTTGTAAAACTGTTAATGTAAGCCTCGCTTTTAAACAGCACATTCTTTATGACAGAGAACTTGTCTTCTGCCTTTTCTGTGAAGTATTCGGGATATTTTTGGGCCTCATAAAATTATAATAACACCCTCACTATCAAGGTAATGAAACTTGGCATTTTATAATGGTTTCTCTTATTGAAAACAGGTTTCAGAAAATCTTGGACATGCCTGTCTCTAACTACAAGTTTTAATTATTATAAAAAAAATGTTTCTAGTTTGACACTTCTTGATTTTACCCCTTTCTACTTTTAAACAGCTTTTCACTTTAAATCAGATTTTCAGAGGAAAAAATTGCTTCAAGTTTAAATCTTCTAAGTCTTTGATTTCAACTCTCCCTTATGAAAAAATACCATGGAAATAATGCAAACGTCAGCCCCCTTGCCATAGGTCAGAACCAGAAAAATGTGAAAGTCTTCAGTTTTTGTATAATACTCCTTCTGTCTGCTACATACATTAACATTTACGATGGAAAATGCTGAAGACCTCCCACCTCCAGTTGTTCAAGAATGTCTTGTTTAGTATCCACGGCAGACTATGACAGATTTGCTGGAATACACATCTCTGCATCGTCAGATGAATGCTCTGTGTGTTTGCAAAGGTCTACGAGATGGGCATGCCAGAAAGCCAAGCTTGTTAGCAGCTCCAGACAGTTCTCCCTGGAGTTTCTGTGTGCCTCTAATATACACCTCAGTATTCACCCAGAGAAGACCACATGTATCTTCTCTGCACACAGCCAGAATCTGTGCAGTGGACCAAAAGAGCCTTTGGTTGATATCAGTAATTTCCTGCTGTCCCATATCCTTGAATACTGGCTCAAAGGAATAGCCTCCAAGGAAGTTCAAGCCTTCAATTTTTCTGCCTTTCTCAACATTTTGGTAAAGAACTCCCCATATCACCTTTTGCATCTACCAGTTCAATTCCCGCAGAACACAATGAACGTGAGTCAGAAGGACACACACAAACCATACCAAATCCCTGAGGAACAACAAAACTGTATCTCACCACTAACCTGATGAATCTTTGCAAACCAGTGATTAAACCCCCTTTGTCTGACTAGACTCAGATGGATGTGTGTGATGTGAGGGACATACTTTCTTCTCAGGTAGATTTCAACTTCCAGCTCATTCATGGCATCACCTATCCTATGATATGTGCAAGGGTTTCTAAATCAGTCCTGCCCCCAAAGATGGCCACAAGGCTAATTTCAAGGCTGCCATTGTTCCCAAGTCCCCATCTAGTACTAAGAGAAATGGTTCCTGCCTGGGCTTGGGGCTGGTTTGGGTGCAAACAGCAATGCTGCTCCAGGCCTGGTGCTGCTAGGCTAAGAGAGCAATCCTTCAGGAAGGGCAGCATTAGAAGAAGGACACGATGGATGCCACCTTTGCAGAGATGGGTGCATAGCTGCTTCCCAGGGGTGCTGCGCAGTTTGGGATCAGGGGTGTATTGATACATTTAAAAGGGGGACCAATAGATTTTATATAACTTCTGTCCAAAGGATGTGAAATCTTGGAGGACATTTTAAAATATGTTTCAGTGAACAAAGAAAAGGACTACACAAATTCCTGCATGGAGCTTGACCCTTGCAAGATTCACCTTCTCCAATCCCAGCACAAAAAGCGATGCCCAAGGGGCTGTGCTGAGCTCTGTTCCACCGTGTCCCTCCCATTATGCCCTGGAGAAGGAGGCTGCCTGAGTCTGGCATGGAGTGGCAGCTCTTCCCCTCTAAACCCAGAGCCCAAATCCCCCAGCAATGCTGCAGCCCACAAGTGACTACAGATCTATTATGCAGCTGTTCCTCTCACATACCTACCCACACAAATCCTGGTGCTCCAACTTTGCTGGGAAGACACAGAGCACCACTAAATCCTATTTTATTACAGTCAGGATTAAGTATACTCATCCATGATGGCAATGTAAACCTTGCTAAAAGGACTTCTTAAAACCAAGCACCACCTAAAAACTGGACTCTCAGGCTTCTTAGAAAATCTGTAATATTTTCTTTGCTTGCCTTTGGGAGAAAATATTAAAAGTAAAGGCCTTTCAGTTGAATTACTGAGTAGATGGTGATCTGGCAATTTTCATTAAAAAATTCCATAAGTAAGCAGCAAGATGATATAGCCTACTGTAATTTATTTTGTCAGAGAAAAATTGCACAAGCAACTGCATTATTACAATGGACTCTTTTTAATTAAAGTTCCTGAGGAGAAGATAGGCATCAACTAAGAAAAGCCACCCATGTCCAGAAGCTATATTGAGAATAAAAAAACGAAAAGCCAAAACACATAGATAAATGGACATTTGACATGTGAATGAGGATTTCTAATAGCTCAGAGGAAGGAAGAATATGAAACTGGAATTTCAATTTAGGGCCAATTCAGATATAATCCCTTCTGTTAGGGATTTGGGGCTGCGAAGCTTCTCAACTTCAACGAGTATGGTTTTAGCATAGTTATGCATGTCAGACTGACAGACACCTGCAAGTTCCCTTTGGGAAGCAAGCTGGGGATGATCACTGACAGTGCCTGAAAGAAGAAGGTTCTGCAGGAAATCTCTTCAAGCTAATGGGACCCCAGGTAAATCTCAAATTAAATGCGTACTTAAATTCTAAATCAAGTGTTGCCTTCATTCCTAAAACTGGTGGTAATATTAGCACTTGTATGACAGGTCTGGTTGCTCACTTTATACAGATGCATGCCTAGTCTCCTTTGAGTCTTCCTAAATCCTTGCCCTTCAGTGATAACCATGTAGCAGTGAGATTCACAGACTGGTGACTTGTTTACGCTGTCTACCCAACAAGTTATTCTGTAATAGCTTCTGCCTCGGGCAACTCTCTGTGCCAGTATAAAAGTCACTTTGTCTTAGACTGGGGAAGCAAAGTCAGCAGCCAAAACACCTTTCCTACAGTAAACACCAAGGAGAAATGATGGGGGTTTAAAGATTGCTGTTAAGAGCTGTGATTTGGAGGGCAGCCAGTGGAAGGACACCCAACACAGACAGTAACTCTTTAGGCACACAAATATATTTCAATTCTAATCAGAAAAACAAAATAAAACCAAAACAAAACAAAGCTGCTTTCAAACATATACCTGAAAATACTACTGTAGTAGCAGTTAAAGAATAAGAATTCATTGCAGTTAGGCCTTGAAGCCCAATGGCCATCCCTACTCAAGACATCAGGAATAAACAGACAAAAGTTAGCATATGTTTTAAACGATCCTGTGCCTCACTTTCTCCCATCAGTAGACCTGGAGTAGATCACACAGATAAAACAACTCCATGATGTAATTTCCTGAAATTACAGTGAGGGTCTCTGACTAAAAACATTTAGATGGTCCCAAACACATTACTAAATGTCAGTAAACACTCTGAAATGCCTTCTTTTCATTTTTGTTATTATGAGAGAGATACTAGTACTTGAAGCAGTTATACTGGCTAAAAATTTGTTTAAGATTACTCAAAATCCTTGCACATACAACAGCCCTGCACATTCATGATTTTTTTTTTCTCAAGGACTGTTTTCTTTCTCGTATCTGTAATAGTAACCAGTGACACTTTAAATAAATTTTTAGCATAGTTTTTCTTTATTTATCTTTTCTCACTACTGTTTAAATCCCCCTGGAACTCAGTGGAAACAGTCCTCAAGCTCAATGGCATTAACAGGGAATCTGCCTTGCCTGAAAGAGTCTCAGGCTGGCATTAGATAGGGCTCCCTGGATGTGGCTCGCCAGCAGTTTGCATGTGGCTACTCCCTGCCACACCCAAACATGAAAACAAGGCATCAGTCACTGTTTACAACACTGCAAGAAATGCTGTAAACATAATGAGATCATCACAGGAAATTCACATGGTAAAAAACCTGGGAATTAATAATACAAACAGAGGAATGCTTCCAAGCAAATGGACATCATGCAAAATAAAGAAAGAGGGACAGTGTTTTCCAACCTCTGCTGCACCAAAGAAGAAACCCCAAGTGCAAATTAAAATCAGAGTGCTTGTATTTCATTAAGGTTAGAAAGGAAATTCTGTCTGCCCTCTGATAGCTGTTTGTGCCAGCCAAAAGTGAATTTATGGCATAATTGAAATTACATTCTTTTTCTGCTACTCACTCACTTCTGATGAGCATCATTATGCTGAAGCAATTTATCATGCTTTATATCTGAAAGAGCTGTTCTCTTTGCACAATTCTACCCTTTGTACCATCACTCTCTAAAAATCTGGGCATTATAATTTCCTTCCTCCTTCTGCTTCCCTTTCATGAAAACTCTGCTGACAATAGTGAGACAAAATACAGAGCATGCAATCTCAGATAACTATTAAATCTTCTGAGAACTAAGACATACTTTCACTGCCACAGGTGAATTTTCACTTTGAGTCTTTAGCTTCAGTCTCCCTCATCCAGCAAATGCTCCAAGGAAGAGCAGGAGACAGCCCCCTGCAGCTGGTGTGTCTGCAAGGAGGCAAGCAGCTGCCCCAGGTGCACAGCACATCAGGTGACTGCTCGGCAGGAGGAATATTTGTACATTGCAACTATTTTTTTCTATGATGGCCACAGCTTGGCAAAGGAAGGAAAGGAGACATGTTGTTTTCCATTCCTCTTGGCAGATGAACGAATTATCCCCTACCAAAGGCAGAAGCTGGTGGGTTGGCTGGTGCCCTCAGATGTGCAGTTGCAGGAGGCTACCTCTGCTTATCATAGCAGAGAGCAGCCAAGCCATGCCAAGGAATACAGTCTGTCAGCAGACTGTAGTCCTTTTTGTTACTTCTGTTTACAAACAAACCTCATTCCATGCTGAGATTTCAGCACTGGCAATCAAAAGGTACACTAAACAGATTTACCTTGAAGGTCTGCTTGACCAAACAGCAAGCCCCAGATGCTGCTTTAAACACCATTTGCAAGAACAGAAATACCTTTTGAACTTTTAACTGCTCAACCTCACCTAGTCCAGACTTTAGTTCATTACCTGTTGCCACAATGCTGAGCTGACAGTCTGGAGTTGACAAAATGCTACTACATCAGGGGAAAATGGACGGTGTGGTTGCTGGATCCCACACCATATGGGCAGGAATAGGCGCTCCACCACAAGACTCTAATCAAAGGATTTTTTATCTAACTTTTGAGAGTACCCACAGTTGCAAGATGAAGCCTTTAAATTTTATTTGGCTGCATCCAAAACACTTCATTAAACTTCAGGCACTTGTTTGCTGGAGGACATCAAACCAAAATATTGGGTGCTTTGATGTATACGTATTAGTCTAAAGGATTAATTAGGTCTGCAAGAATAATCAACAATTTGAGGCAGAAAAAAAAATCTCTTTGCCTGGAAGTCTGTCTCTGGAGATAGTCACTATTACCTGTGAAGGCTTGACTTGACCTCACCACACAGCCAGCTTCTCTTTAAAACCTGCACACAGAAATCAGACCTTGGACTCCTCTCAAGGTCCAATTCCCCTGCCTCCAATCCCTTGTAAATATGTAAGTACTGTCATCAGTTTCTTCCATATTTAAAAATTCCTATGAACTGAAAGCCAAATTCCTAGAAAGCTTAACATGGGCATATTTTTCCCTACCTAGGCAGTAATGGGATATTTTAGTTTTCGTTTCATCATCTCACTCCCCAAGGCTGTGTTTGTAACACACACTCAGCCACGATAAAATATCCAGTTCTAATTAAAGAATAGAAACAAAGTAAAAAGCCAAATTATTACCCCATGAGGTTAAAAAAAAAAAATGTCATCATGATCTTAGCTTAGGTAGCTAAGATCATGATGACATTTTGATATCTGCTCACTTCTGGTCAAATTCTCCATCTCCTATCACAGAGGAAAAGATAAGTTGTCACTGCTATGCATGTCATAATGGGAGAGACTGACTACCTGGCTATAGTAGTTAGGAGTGCTGTCAAAAAAATCCTTAAATGCACAGTCACTAATGATTTTATTGTGGTACATCTTTCATTTGAAAATAATAGTACTTTAATGGAGAAAATAGAAGCTCAATAGATCCTTAATGATGCCAAGTCTCTTTTATGCTAGCAGTTTTACATGGCAAAAACAATTTTTGGAAATGTCAACCTGCCAATCTGGTTTAAGGTTTTAAACCTTTATTATGAATTTCAGAGGTAGACTAGAAATATTTCTGTTAATGGCTTTGTTTGAAATGTCTTGACTATGGATAATCAGGTATGAGCAGCAGATTCTTGCAACACAAGAAGCCCCTGAATAGAAAATTAAAGCTAAATCAACATTATCCCAAGGCTTTCTATTCCTCATTCCCCATCACAAGGTTCCAAGTGGTTACTGCTGCATCCTCCTCACCCAGCAGGTCTTCAAACGAAACAGAAGTAAAATGAGCCTTTGGTGGTGGGCGATTTATCCGAGCTATTTCCTCTCCTAAATGCCCAAGAGGAAATCTCATATCCTTCCCCTTCTCTTCTCTGAGCTGCCAAGAAAAACCCAACTCCAGGATTCAGAGCAAGAGCTAGAGAGTCCAAGTGAGAAACCAAATCAGTTGCAGACCAGGAAAGGGAAGAAAAGATGGCTTAGATTTTAAAGCCCAGATTATAACATGACAAGAAGACAACCTGTGCATTTAATTAGTGCTCTTGTCCCCTTCAATTATGTCAGCTGATGACCTGGAGTAAAGGTGCTAGGATCCAATCAACACCCACGTTTAAAACCAGTTAACAGACTGTCAGGTTTAGTTGTGAAAATGCCTTTATTAGTAAAGGTTTGGTTTATTGGTTTTAGCAAATCCTGGAAAGCACTGTCAGTCTTCATACACCGAGAATTACATGCTGGTTGCTTGAGGAAACTGAAGCCTTCAGAAAGGCTTTCTTTTTTCCCTCTCTCTTGATTTATATTCACAGTGAAAAATCATGTAGTAGCATGACAAAGATCTTTCTTTCAATACTAGACTCTTTGAAGAGGTGTGGTACTTCTTGTGGAGCATTACATTGTGGATACCCGTGGTATATTGTGTCCAAAGCCTTCCTCTTGCTCTTACTTTTAAGGAAAGCATCCTTGAAAGCACAAAGCATGTGAGAAATGTCCATATCCAAATTGCTCAAACCCCAAAGGCTCCCTCTTCCTTCCCTTTGACTAAGAAAATTACTGTCAAATTTTCTCCTGATCATCTTGTAGCAGAGAAACAACAATGCCGAAGCTCTCCACAAAGTTTATTCATACCTGCTCAGAAGGACAGAAATTCATGCAATGTTTCTGTTTTTTGCAACAGCCTGAGAGCACAAAACCATGTTCAATGAAAGCCAGCTGCAGGAGTGCCAATGGTTCATCTTCCTGTGCAGAACTATAAGAACTCTTCTTATTTTTACATTCTCCCCCAAAAGAATACACAATTTCTTACATATGATTATTTTTGTAAGAGTTGTGTCCAAGAGAAGCAGGTGACATCTCTGAATTTGTGTTATTTAAATTACAGCCTCCTCTATGGCTGTGTGAAATGGTGGACTATTCACTTAAACAAAACTGAACAGATGTAAAACTTTACCCAAGAGTGCAATCAACACTGTAGGATAAAAACCACCCTGACTTTAATATTGACTGACATATTATTTTGCATTGTGTTTGGTTTTTTGCACTTACTACAGTCAGGCCCAGAATGGAAGTGAGAAATTATCCCACCACGGGAATGTTCTCACAGTATTTTCGGAGAGATTGAGAGCAGGTGGAACCATAAATAGCAGGAAAAGTTTCCTGTTTAAAGATTTTTTTCCTTGCCTGAAATCCTGACCTAGGGGAGCAGCTTTTGGCAGCAGCTGTAAAGTAACTTTCCAAATAGTGTAGCTCAGCCCTCAGCATCAGAGTCTGCTGTCCCAAGGTGTGTCTGAAGTCCTGCACATCTCAGCTGCCCCTAACCTTGAGGGCTGCTATGCATATACTGGAGAATTTTGTGTTCAGCTCAGCATCCATATCTGAAAAATGGTGAGGAAAAACCTAAGGTGAAGAAGAAAAGGAAGGAACAGAAGGTGAGAGAATCCCACCAAGGAGGAGCCTGTAGAAGGGGAGAGAGGAAAGCTGATCTGTTTGCCATCGCAGGAGATGGAGGACACCAAAAAGGATTTTTTTTTAAGGAAACCAACCCTAATTTCTTTTTCCTTTCTCTTGTGAGGGTAATCCAGAAACTGTAGTCACATAACCCAACAGCTCACCACAAGAGAGGAGAACATAGTAGCTGTCATTCTATAATTTTGATTCATGATGGTCAAGGTACAGCAATTAGTGGTTTTAATACAATGGTCAAGGAAGCTCCTTCCAACAAGTGATTCCCACCCTTTCACATCCTTATAAGTAATGTAGGACCTACATTTCAGTTCTCCCCCAAACTATTATGGGAACCTTCACCTGTAATTGCCCATAGTTTATGATACCTGTGGCAGTATGCACTACAACTTCTGGTTTGGGAATAATAAACAAATTAGTAAATTCATCTTAAAAGACACATGAGCATGGCAATGGAAAAGCAGAAGGATTCCTATAGAAAGGAGGACTTTGGGAATGACCAACCTGTCAGCCTCACCTGTGTGCCTGGGAAGAGCATGGAACAGATCCTCCCAGAAGTTGTGCTAAGGCACACGGAGGACAGAGAAGTGATTTGAGACATCCAGCACGGTTTCACCAAGAGCAAGTCCTGCCTGAGCAACCTGATGGTCTTCTACTGACTCCATAAGTGGGAAAGGGAAGGGTTAGCCCAGATTATACCATGGCAAGAACGATAAACTGAGCATTTTCTCCAAGCAAATCTTTCCTGAACTGGTGGGGGGTGGGGGAGGGGCTGATTGAATTTGCTTTCCAGAGGGACCCCATTTGGAGGTTTTGTCCCAAATTTGCCCTAAACCAGGACATCCAGAGAGGTGGTAGATGCCCCATTCCTAGAAACATTCAAGGTCAGACTGAGGCTCTGAACAACAGATCTAGTTGAAGATGTCTCTGTTCATTGAAGGTGGGTTGGACTAGCTGACATTTAAAGATCCCTCTATGCTATGAAGGACCAGACTCTTGAAAACTGAAAGAAGAGATTAAGAAAAAAATCCCCAATTATTTTTATAGAAAAATATATGAAAAACATTAATAAGGAAAACAATTTAAAGAAATTTGCAGATTTGCATCTGCTTTAGAATTGTTTTATCATATTATTTAATAACTTTATTCCCTCCTCCATCCCTTCAAAGTCTTTTGTTTTGACACAGGATGGGAATTTATCCTGAACTCGGCACGCAGCAACAATGAGGTGAGCTGCCTTCACCAATCTCTGCACAAGACCCACTTTCTCTTGGCACAGCTGACTGAGGCAAGAGCACGCTGAAGAGATTGGACTGTAACTATTTTGGAGTGATCCCTGAGAAAGAGGCCTTAAATAGACCAATACGTACATCTGCCAGTCTCAGATGGATCGTTGTGCTTCTTCTGCCCACGTAGGCATTATGCTGATGTCCCTAAATATCAGCACAGATTACCCTCCCCAGCTCTGGCTACTAGTTATGGAGCAAGACGTAAAATTTGGAATATCTTGTAATTTTTGTATTGATTTTGGCTAGAGCTTCCATCTTGTGACAAAATATACAGTACAGAAAAAAGGAAACAGGGAAATCACAAATAGTGTACCCATTAGGGGTAGACTGTGTCATTTTTCTAGAATGAATGAACCACCATGATGGGCATTTGAAGAAAATTCAGTATTTCTCACACCAAGGCACATGAAACCCAAACCCTAATCAAGGAAAGGCTTTGCCATGCCTCCTCCCACAGAACAGATACTGTCTCTTCACCAGGCATTTTCAGCAGGCTGAGTGTAGGAACAGGGTGAAAAAACATCTTAGCCTTGCAGCGAGCTCCCAGCTGATATAACTGCTAGCAAAACCAATGGAGGTGTGGGGATCACTCCTGTGGGGATGAGAAAGAGGCTGAAACACTGCACACACTGCCACTTTGGCATGGATTGGGTTTGCAAAGAGAGCAAGATAGGTGAAAGTATCCTCATCTGTGGATGCAGGTTATTTACTGAGAGCAGCAAAATGTGCTGATTACAAATTGCTTGAAGAGTCACAACTGCGTGATTCCACCTCTTTACCACTTAAACCCCTTTCCTGACCTACTTGCACCAGCTGACTCCATTTTTCCCTTTCAGAGGAAAAGAGAACTGCCTGACAGATCCAGGCAATGTGTGGCACTCTGCCGAGCCGAGCCGCACTTCAGCCAGCAAGGCTTTGGGCAGTGGAGCCACGCTTACCTGCACAGTGCCAGGCATAGAGAAGGAGGGAAGTCCAGTGCCGTGGCATGTGGCAATGGAAAACTTGCCAAGACGGTCAGATCTCTGCCCCTCATTCATCCTCTGACAGCTTGAGTAGCGCAACGTTAATAATTCATAAGTTATCTCTGCAATAAGTTACGTTCTGCTTTTAAAAATAGAGCTAGAGAAGCAAGTCTAAATAATTAATTTCAGAAGAAAAATAATCAAACAACCCTTTCAAAGAAGGACAAAAATCAATAGCTCTGGCTTTTTTTCATCTTGCTAAGCATTTCCGGAAAATACAGTCCCTATGGATGACAATGCCCGGTGTGACACATATTCCTAAGTGCAGCATCATCACAACAAAAACCACAGGCAATCTGCAAAATTCATTTAGAATCTATGCATCTCACAAAACTCCTCTTCTCACCCTGACAGACTGTCTCTCCCTCTTTTCCATCCTGCTACCCAGCGCTCCAGATGCTGGGATGAAATTACCGGTGATGTGAGATGAAAGCAGCTGGCGCCCGCTCACCGGGAGCCAGCCAAAGGGCAGGGAAGCTGTGCCTCCCTGGAGCGGTGGCACTGAGCTGGCCACCAATGCCAGCCCTGCACTGAGCACCAAATGAAGGGAGCTTCTTTACAGGGTTGCACACCGTTTCTCCTTCAGCTGGAGCTCCCTGATATGCACAAGGCTACATGAACTTGGGATCTGTGCGGGCTCCTCTGAGCCCTGGGAGGAAAGCAGGGCGGGCAGGGCATGAGATATCTCTGAAACTACAATGCCCTGGTATCCACCTCCCCCCAAACACTGCATGACACTTCCCACAGGAACAGTTGTCAGATGGTTGCTGATCTGAATTAGTTTCACTGGAGAGTGGAACGGCAAGGGATATACCTAATCAACTTCAGCATGAATTTAGCTGTGGATATTCCAGCTTTAAATCACACATTCTGTTCACAGAAACAGCAGCATGCTGTGACAATTTACTTCTCCTGAAATGAAGTCTTGTCCACAACTTGGCACCTAGGACTTATGCCCCAAGTGAAACACAATTTAGAATATGGAGAGCATGCACCTATTTTTCCCCCCAGAACAGCACTTGAAGGATTTGCTACCAATGTTTTGCAAGGGTTTGCTGAAGAAAACCTTTAATTATGTTAGGATATATTAAGGGATGGAATGAAAAGAAAAGAAGGTATTTTTCAAATTAAAATGTCACAGAGACTACAGTTTGTTTGCACTGTCACTGCTGAAGCCCATGTGACAGACAGCAGGATTATTTTTGGTAACTGGGTGGAGGATGGGAAGACTGATACACTATTTGAACTTCTCCGTGCCAGTCTCTGCTATTGAAAAAGTTACAAAAAGGCTTCCGCTATGTAGTAAGAAAAATGAGTTATCAATGGAGCACAGAGAAATTTAATTTATCATACAAAGAAGGTTTCCTTATAACTAACCGGTATCTAGACAGTCATGCAGCTATGGCAGGTCATTTTTCCTGCTTTAAATGCCATCAGCCAAACATAATTTCTCCATATGCAAAGGCCAGTTGTGGTTCTTCAAAGTATTTGGGAGTAATGAAGGGGGTGAGTCAGCAGAAGCCCATGCCTGGAATGAGAAACTCAGGCTGAGTAACAGAAGAGAAGAGATTTTGCATGAGACGGATCTCTGGATCTGATCAGCAGAATCACTGTTACTTTATCTCAAAATCACTCACTTCAAAAATTGTAATAGGATTGGGAAGTAGTGTCAGATGATTGCTGGCCAGTCTGGACAGATAGCAAATGCCTAGAAAATAAAGACTAATGAAGCTTGGTGGCAACTTATTTGTTAAATCATAAATCTTAATTTCAGATATAGATACTGCTCAGGAAGAGCATTTATAACATAAGAGAGTGGCACAAAATATTTGGAAAATGTGAGGGGTCCTTCAGTTTAAAGATTTTTTTTAAATTTCTAAAAATAAATGGGGACAGTGCATTAGAAGATGTATAATACAATAACTTAAAAAAAAAATCATGCTACTGAGTTTCCTTCCTAACTACTGTGGTTTTTGAGTCCAGAGAGGTCCATCCCCATGCATGGCCTCCTACTAAGAAGGAGCATTTCACTCTCTCTACAGTTCCTCAAATGCCATAACAAGTATAAATAATTCACTGTGGGTAGGTACAAATTTATTATTTATCACAGTGAAAAAAAAAAGATACTGGATACAAAATGGTGCTGTGGTAAAACTTTCATTCAGTTAATGGGTTTAGTTATGATTATTGCATAGGACTTCATTACTTAAAACTGTCACAAGCACTAAATTCTAAACAGGGTTATTGAGTCAACATATCGTTCTTGCTTAGTCCTTTTAGTGTTACTTGAATCCTGTCCTGTTCCTCATAAATTTCCCTTCAGGTAAACTCACTGATAGCTAAAAAAAAGGTAATGTATTACAAAAATTAAGGAATTTTCACAGCATATCCCTACTTCTGTGAGTAAATTTCTTTTGAAAAATGTCTGAAAAACATTATGTGCCAGTTTAATAAATATGTATAAATTCCTAGCTAATGAAAACATAGGGTAATGTTTTATGCAAACAAGTGTGTTTTCATAAATAATAATAACCAAAAAAATTCTTTAGCACTTATGTACCACTTCGCACCAGCTTTGTATTTATACCAGAGCAAAAAGACAGAAATGTGATTTCAGCTTGGAATAATCACACTTTACACACATGCAGCATGTGTTTTGTCCTACTTACGAGGTTCATGGCAATGAAAATCACTGTCACACTCAGCTCCAGATTTCACACACAGCAACCTCCAGATTTCATTTTGCTATGTTATTCTTATAGAGCTGAATTCCTCCATGAGCAAAATGCACTCCACCTCTATTGATGTTAAACAGAGTACTGCACTTGCACTTTGGAGCAAAACTTGTCTCAAAACAATATGTCTGAAAGACTTTTCAACTTAGCTGATATATTTCTATCATTTTTATAAGCTTCTGAATGTAGGTTTTCACTCTGTTTTAACAAATATTTTAACAGAAAATTTTCTTTGACTGTTAAAAGCAGCAGTTCTTGAACAGTGCCTCAAAAATCAGGTGCTGCAGGGGAGGAGCAGGGAATAAGCTTAAGCATTACACCATCCAAAGCAAGAAAAGCTCTTGGATGAAAGAGCATTTATAGAAGTCACTGCCCTAAAAAGCCCACAGGTAACCTGGGAAAGCCCATTTACAGTAGGTGCTGGTTCCCATTTCAGTCCGTGTCCTGAAGAGACACGTTGGAGGCATTACTATGGGCCAGAGAGGACTTGTACTTCTTCCCTCTTCAGCAGAAATGAATGGAAACAGGATTTCTTGCCTTTTGCCTCTACTCTTTTTTGTAAAAACACCACTGAACATGAGCTTCACCCATAGCCCTCTGTCAGCTGGAATGGTTTCCTGAGTGAAGATGCCCAGGGAACAGCACTTGGGTCTCTGACAGTCCCAACAACCTGAAGGGCTTGAAGCATTTCAACTAAAGTTAGGAGCTGGCCAAGAAAACTTCAGTATCACATGGGAGGCTGCTGCTACAGCAGAGGTCCTTGCAAGACAGAAAGCAACACCTCCAGTTGCTCCCACTCTGGTCCTTCTGCTTTCAGTGGCCACAAGAAAGACTGTCACCTGCTCAGTACGACCAACACACAACCAGTAAATTCCCCTTTCTTCCCAGTTACACAATTCTCATTCATTTCTTGCTAGCCCATTTCACAGTACTCACATCAAATCTTCCAGCAGCTGCTGCCCCTGACCTTATTCCTCCCCTCTTTGTCTGCTCTGACGGGGCTGCCCATCCCCAGCAGTGTCAGGGCTGCCACAGCTCTGCCTCATTCTCTACCCTGGCTCACCACAACAAAACCAGACAAAGGGAAAATACACATTTAGCAGCTGCAAACAACACTTGCCAAGCATGATTTCCTAGTTGTTTACACTTAGACTAAAAACAGATCATCCTTTTGTGAAGTATTTTCCTGAGAAAGGATAAGGAAGAAGTTCCTTCAAGATGCCCGGGTGGCTCCAAAGAAATGAAGTTTGGGGTGAATTAGATGTCGAGTGGAGAAGTTGAGTTTTCAAAGAAAATCCACTTGCTATTTTCAAGTCTTTTAGAGAAGTTCTGATTTGTAGATGCTCAGAAGAGAATTGGTAAGGGCTTTGCATTGCTGCAAAGGAAAGTAAACTTTGAGGAATAAAAGTGTTCTGAATGCTTTCTGGTTGATTGATTGAGAAAAATTCTTAATACACACCAAAATTTCTCATGAGGTGCATTAGGATATTAGGAAGGGGGAAATGACAGCTGCAGGGATGTTGCTGAGGTAATTTGTTAGTGATGGAGTCATTTTTTTCTGTCCTGGCAGCCTGCTGACTCAAATGGCAATGTTAATAACCCAGACAACATGAGGAAAAAGCAAGCAAACCTTGGCAGGGATATGTGTTCTTATCAAATCTGTGAGGGCACACTGCCTTTGCTTCCAAAGCTGTAAGGAGGAAGCAGCTTTGTTAAGTCACAGAAAATCCTAGCAAATTCCTAGAAGGGACACAAACATCCCAGGATGTTAAAAAGAAGTGTTCGCAGCAGTAGGAAAACTCTGCAGCTCTGATGGAGAATGCCACAGAAAAAGGTATCAAAGGGTACTGCAAAACCAGTTGAAATGTTCACAGTAAAAAGGATAGAAAGGCGAGATTTGAAAAATGAAAAATGAAAAAGTAGGTGAGTGTAATCATGGAAAAAAATTAATGAACCACAGTGCTTCAGCAGCTAGAGAAGACTGACAGAAAAAAAAAAAAGATCTTGCTGCAGTCAGTAAAGTTAAAAAAACATTCAGTGAGAAAACATTATTAACCAATGAAAGAAGTATCTTCAAAAGAATCAGTGACAGCATTTCAGGCAAGAGTAGCAGATGATGATCAGTGATAAACGAGTAAAATCCAAAAAAAAATAGGAAGTATTATGGGAAAGGAAAGAACTATATTATCTTTTGGCTAAGAGAACTGAAAGCAAAAAGGGAAATACAGTGGCATGAGTAAGCAAAGTGAATGCCAGGATACTGATGAAGACATTCAGAGAAGAATAATGTCTAACTGGAAGACATAGGAATCAGACAAAATTCACAAGCATTCATTAAATATTCTTATCAACTCATATCTTAGCTCAAAACACAGGAAATGCAGCAAAAGGCTGGTGGGATGGAGCACATTTATGGAAAAAAAGAAAAAGACAAAGGGAAAGAAGGAGGTGGCATCCTAAAAACCTACAAGGGACTCACCAGTTATCTGAGAGTTCCACAATGAAATAATCAGTGAAAATCGGAATATTTTGTTGATGGGGAGCATTTGGCAGATACTAGAACAGAACAAGGGCTTAGATTCTGTTTTGGTAGATTATGCAAAAGCTTCTGAAAATGTGTCATGGAATGGGAATCCAGAAGCACCTGGGACTGGGGAGGGAAGTGCATTAGCAGCAATGCACAGGGAGAGAGGAGAGGAGAGGAGAGGAGAGGAGAGGACCGTGAAGGATTATTTTCACAGTAAGACACATTGAGAAATATTTTTTAGTGACAAGAGAGGAAAGTGCCTCTCATATGTACTTAATAAAACAACTTGAAACTACATGTTCAGTAGGAGGCAAAAAAAATTGCCAGTTAAAACTGTAAGGTTTCTTTCTTAAGGAAATAAACATTTTATTTAGATAGAACAAGCCCATATACCCAAACAGTCCTGTGGAAAATATCACAGGAGATCAAAACAGGTATTGGTGCAAAAAAAAAAAAAAAAACCCAAGAAAAAAACAGAACTAAACATAATAAATGTTAGAAATTCTTCGAAAGATTATGATAAACACCAAAGGTGGCTTTAAAGAAAGAGTGCTTTCAGAGACATGTACAATTCCTAAAGGTATTTCAGCATGCAAAATACATTAAAGATAATCAACATATATGCCATCTACTGCAGTGAGAAATGGGAGCCGAGGGAATTGCACGGCACGCCAAAGCAGAAGCGAGCACTGAATTAAGCAATAAATATGAACATAGATGGGAGAAAGCCGTTCTGTTGATCCAGTGATAGAGAACAGTCAAGGATATTACAGAGAATGAGCATATGGTTGCAGGAAGCTATATCAGAGAGTGAACACTGTCTAACTGAGTCTCAGGCAACGCTCCAGGACCAGATAGGAAAATGCTCCTTGTAACTGTCAGCCCTTAGATAGACAAGATGCAGAGTCAGGGTGGACTGGGAAGACGCTACATGGCTTTGGGCTCACTTTTGTCCTGATATATAAAGAACCAGCTTTCCCACTGGCACGTCTATAATACATTCCCTGCACACATTAAATGTTCCTAAGGAGGTGCCACTTCTGGTAGTTATTTGAACACATCTTGAATGAAGAATTTTTTTTTTTAGCAATGTCAACAACACTGCAAACACACTTATGTGACACATGCGTAGCTGTGTTTCTCCAGCTTTTGGCTCATCTGTCCTTGTGTGACCTGCCAAGGACTCCAACCTCATCTTCTCACCTCCAGTGACCTTGTGAAATTGTGACTGCCAGAGAAACCACAACTCATGGCATGCAAAACCAGACTGTCTCTACTACTACTACTACTACATCTCATGATCCCTCTTATGCCCTGCTTTATCTCCAGATCAGCATTAATGCATCCCATCATTCTACCTGCTATCTCTCCTTTTCCCTAGCTCCCCTCCAGCTTTTGCCCCTTACGGGCAAGGAATACATACAAAGTAAGGGTGCATTCACCTCATCTTGCAATCCAGCAGAGAGACAGCTGACTTAGCAGCGCTTCCCAGCACAGCTAGGCTGCAGCAATCTAAGCAGCAAGGTAAATTCAGCCTGGTTAGCGCTAGCTTGAGCCTTCAGCACTGCTGGACCATTTTTTCCCTCACTTCTCACCCACAATTTAGTTTCTGCTTGAACCCCAAGACTATCAAGCAGTACCCAGTGGGCCTGCATGTTAATCAACAACAAGCAATAAATTAGGTACTGTTGATGAGATGGCATTTTTTTACAGAGCAGAGACTGCAGGCCCTGTAACATGGTATCATGTCCACTTAGCACAGCATTCACAAATAACATTGAGAAAGGAGAAGAAAGCTAAAACATCATGCAGACTTTATCTTTTGTGTCAGGTTCACAAGTAATCTAAGCCACACTGATTTGTGTACCAGCTGATGATCTGTTCTGTTAGGTACAAACACTCCACATCTCCTGCACTGGACTACTCATAACTCAAACGCACAGAGAAATTAAACAGGGGCTGTCCTTATAAGACTGAGCCAGGATTTGTGCCAGTTGACTCACAAGTAATGTTGGAAAGATTAAAATAACACATAATTGCACCAGCTCTCTAAATCTGACCAGGGCTCAGAGGATAAATGTCTTAGCTCATTACTTTTAAATGCTCTATCTCAATCTGGTTTAAAACAGAGCAGGGGCTGTGAACTGCCAATCTGCTGTACTGTTAAAGGAACAGAAATACCACTGCAGATTGGGATGTAGGCTCCAGCAAAGAGCTGTGCTTAGTATTTGGCTTCCCTTTATGGTCCCCTGCTCTTCAGCTCACTTGCTTCCAAGGATCATCACTTCCCCCAGTATGACTCTGTGTCAGCACCAGTTGAAATGATCCCTTTTCTCAAGAGACAGCATTTCTGTGTCTGAAGTGCAGTGTTATTTATACTTTACAGACCACACTCCGGCTGCCCAGCTCATGCTGATGGCTCCACCACCATCACCACTGAGGAGTACCAGCCAAAACAGCAGCTTACCTATCTGAACCCTGCTCTCAGAGACAAATCATGCACACTTCATTTGACTTTCAAGTAGGTGGAAGTCCCAGTCTGTGTAAAGAACAGCCAGAGCTAGCTGGAATCAAATCAGAAAGGGTTTTGCTCCAGCAGGAAGAAAGTTCTTAAGGAGACAGTTTAAAATGGGACAGAAGCCCTGTGAGAAGCCCCAGACAAAAAGTGGAGCATCACTCATCTACATCTCTATTGATTCTCAATTACCGATGACCTATCTGGGACATGGAGAGACCTTTGGGGCAATTGTACAAGCAATATTAGCAAGCATTTCATGTAAGAATCAATCTAAGACACCTCTTTGCAAAATTTCTATTCTAACCCCATGCTCTGC
The DNA here is from genome assembly GCF_017590055.1 of Onychostruthus taczanowskii. Taxonomy (NCBI): domain Eukaryota; kingdom Metazoa; phylum Chordata; class Aves; order Passeriformes; family Passeridae; genus Onychostruthus; species Onychostruthus taczanowskii. The sequence goes on from NW_024498795.1 coordinate 6,474,207, forward strand.
ATGGTTTTTCTGACAATTGCTTACCTCTTTTAACTTGTCCAGCTCATTTTGCAGCGTCTGCTTGGATACTTCCACCTCAATGATTTGCTGCCGAAGGACTTCGTTTTCATCTTCTGCTTTAACTCGTTTCTCCTCCACACTCTCCAGCTCATGGTGCAGTCTGACAGAAACATCTTTGGCTACCTGGTCAAAAGAGCACAAATGCATGAAGATCATCCATGATCAGCAAAAGCTATGGTATGTCTCCTACAGTAAGGAGCATATCGCAGCCCTAGGCAGCCAAGAGATTTTTAATTCAATTATGACACTGTTGATGGAACACTCCAAGCCTTCCAAGTACCAAAATGAATATTCATTTCTAATAAAGGAATCCAGAATGAAAATATATTTGATTACCCATCTCCAGCTCCCTCTCCACCTTATGCTAAGGCAATGTCATGAGCAGCAGGAGGAAACAAGCAGGCACCAAAGCTGCCCATCAAAGTCCCAGCACATCACACAGATAAAGGCAAAGACAAGGAATTGTGCTGTAAAGCTGATGGGCCATCGATCAAAGCAGCGTGTGCAGCAGTCACAGCCACATAAACCTGCTGCTCTAGCAGCAATCACAACTAGGCAAGAGTGATATGAAAGCACAGAAATATATGCTAGATTAGGTTTTCTGAGCCCAGCCTAAGAAGAATAGATATTTACTCCAAAAACATTTGTAAAGGTGATACATCATACAACACAAAGAATTATGGAATTACAAGAAGTCAGTAATAAAAACACTCAATATCTCTTTCATTGAAATCTAGGCACACGATTTTTACTGAGTAATGTATCATTGCTATTGTTATAAGGTTATAATTAGGTTTCCATCATAACAGAAAAAAATTAGATCTGACATTTTAAAAGGTTTGATGACTTGATATGTTACTCTCATTTCCACTGCTGACAACAAATCATTCTGGTTTCAGAAGGTTTTATGTTTTGCATTTTTAAGAACAATATTCTTAATCATTCTAGTTGCAAGCAGTCCCTCTCTACAGAAGATATTTTAAAAACAGCTACAAGATAGCAATACCAAGAAAGAGGAGTAAAGCTAGATAAACATCATGTCTACACAAAGATTTACTTGGTCTTGATGGAAGCATTTCTGAAAGATACAAAAACTCTTTCAGTATGAATATAATTTTGACAGGTATTTGTGTTTGTAGGGAATGAGCATTTTGATTCTCTATCTGCCCTGCAAAAATATTATAACACTGTTCCTCTTACAAGTAACTCACTAGACACTAAGAAATGCAACTTAGACTATTTTTTCCCAGTTACTTTGCATAAGCAAGAAGTGAAAAGGAAGGAAACAGCATGAACTGGGAAAAGCATATCAGGTTTTGTTTACACGGTATTGCAAAGCTAAGGTTTTCAGTAAAACCAGTAAATCAAGACCCTTTAAATCTTTCAAATGCAGAAATGCAACTTGAATGTATTTCTTTCATTTTGAATCTGAACACATGTTTTTCTACTCACTGACACATCTTTTTATGGCAATGAGCTGAGTATTTGTTCTCCACCACAGCAGAAGGAAATTGGTTGTGACGTTTGGAGAACTACTGCTTGTTTCATGTGTCACCCTCACTTCCACTGCAGAGAGCCACATCACAGTCTGCTCTCTTTTGCTGTGAATATGAATCTCTCAACCCACCTTTAAATCTTGTTCCAGGCTCCTAATGAGCTCTCCATCCACATGGCCTGTTTGTGCAACTTTCAAGCTTTTCTGTTCAGCTTTCCTGAGACGATATTGCAGAATGCGGCAATTCTTGTTTGCCCGGTCCAGCTCTCGCCGGAGTTCCTGCAGCTGGTAAACATCTTCCTCTAAATAGCTGTCACGCATTTCTTCCATTTCAGCCCGAAGTTCATCCAGCTCATCCTGTGAGAAGTCAAAACAGTGCTCCATCATACCTCTAAATCTCACCCATGGGAGCAAAATAGGAAACATGCTCGCTAGGATACCACATTAATGAAATGGTACAGACTGCAACACGCAGCTCCAGAAGCCACAGGAACAGAAGTTTTAACCCAACGCTGAGTAATTATGCTGAACTAAATTAATGAATACTTGTCATATTTCTTTCAACTGCTTTGATAATTAAAAACAAACCAGATGCTCATGTCTCCTGAACCTGGTAACCTATATTTTACAATCTCATGTTAAAAGTAAAATTGCACAATACTTTACCACCATTTAAACTGATTCCTTGCTTTTCTTAGACAACAGTAAACCTACTTAATCAAGCACCTCAACATCTCTGTGTGGTACACCTTTTTAACAAACAACACCTCCTAAAAATGAATTTTTTTAGGAAAAAAAGTCTCCTACATGAAATACTGCAATGCTGCACATGGAAATGCTGTCCCATCTGAGCCTAACACTGTGCACTGGCGTAATGACACGTGGATTGTGTGCGGGAAAAAGGGAAGTTTTGTTGTGTGCACACACATCTCAATAACAGGACCACAGCAACAAAACAAAACCTGTGCCCGTGGGAATAACCTGCTCGTTCTTTTCTGGGCATCATGAACTGTCCCAGTTCCATGTTGTACCATGTGTAGCACTTGCTCTCTAAAGTCAGATTAAAGATTTACAGATGAACAGGATAAGCTCTATCATTGCCATTGGTTTAATACCTGTGTGACTGAAGTTCCAAAGCTAGAACTGTTGTAAAGGTCTTCCAGGCAGAGGGATACAAAGTATTAAACTACTGCATGAGAGAAAAAAAAATGATTCTACAAACTGAACAAAACTGAGAGGGAAAAAATCAAGAAAAATAGGCAGGAGGAGAATATTTGAAATTAACTAATTCTTTTTTAATTGGTTTCCCTAAAATTGTATTTGATAGTATAAAAACCAAATTTTCTGTGGAAAACTTTGCTTAAATAAGACTCCAGGAGAACTTGTACTGGGACTAGCTGTGCTGTAACCCCACTTCAGATCTGTAAATCATTCTAGAAATACCAAGGATGGCTGGAGACTATTTCACACTTGAAATTCCAAGGGTGGCCAGAGAATATTTCACACTTGTCTCAGGTGAAGAGAGCACTGCTATGAAGTCAGTACCCTTGACAAATTCCCCCCTGTCCCTGGCTGAACCATCCCTGTCCAGTCCCTGCAAGAACACTCTCCTGAAGTCCTCTCAACCACTCCCCTTCCCATGGCATAACCAGACTGACATATTAACCTTGCTTCATTGGAGCTTTGATAACAAATGCAGGGCAGGTCTTGTCCCTGAGCTCAGTCCTGACCAAAGGAAGGTGGGTTGATGGGCTCTTTAGCCTTCTCATTTATATTAGAATTACAGCGATATTCTTACCAAAATCCCATCCATGTATAAAAACTCCAGTATTTACACAGTTATTGTTTAATTTCAATTAGTTGAGCCAGCATAAATTTTGGGTACGCACAAGGCCTGTTATTTCCAAAATTACAGCTCTGGGCTCACCAGTGAGGCTTTGCTCCACCAATACAGCCCACTCAGGACCCTACACCATTCTCCCCAGATCTCACAAGCCCACCCTGTCACTGTACATTCTCAATATATTCAGATTTCTGCTGCAGCAGCATCCAGTCCCACAGTCTCTCTGGGACAGGGGCAGGATCAGGATATTTGTGTGGATGGATAAACTCAAGGGTTACTCCCCAGTGAGCTGGATCATGCTCACACCATACACTGCCTGGAAAGGAGTAGTGTGAGCACAGTCATTGAGGTTACCCTTGCAGCAATAACATCCTCAGAAGTTCCAAATACATTAATTAAGCACAAACAGCTGACTTCAACGAAGCAAATGAGCTCTGCAGACCAAACCCAGCAGGACTATTTCAAAACAATTTAGGATTCAGGCTCCATCTACTCCTCCTCAGGACACAGCCAAATACTCTGGCCAGTTTACAGCCGACGCACGGGTGAAGTTTTGATAAATGATGTATATTTTTAAAAAGAAAAGCATAGCAATGCATGCTTGGTTGGATTGGGAATGAGACCTGCTTTTCTTTCCTGTGTACACACTTATCACTACACTTCACATTTATAGACACTTTCAAGCGGTAATGTAAAAGTTTACACAGTGAAGATAAGAGATGCAGAAGAAAATGTCAAGGTTTTAGAAACTGATTAGAGAGTAGCAGTGGCTTTTGAAACTAAGAAAGGGAGTACACTTGTGCATTATCAGCTTATTATTGAGGTATTTTGGTTAAGGTACTCATACCAAAAGTAGAGTCTTTACCAGCCAGAGCTAACACAGCTCAGTGGAATGAACAGGACCAGAGTTATTTCTTAAGGGTTGTCTGCAGACTCAGGTGCTGAATTTACCTCAACTAGATTTAAGTTCAATTAACTTTTTAATGTCATCTTCAGAATGCTAATGTTAGATTAGTAATTTGGTTGTAAATTAAAATTCTGAAACACAGCTCCACAATAAAGAAAAACAACTGTCATCAACAAATTAATGTGATCTGGTTTATAATCTGCTGTTTACATTTAAGAACTAAGCAATGGCTTTCATGTATAAAGTAGCCTGCAATTATAATGTCATTGCTCATCTCTTAAACTTCCTTCTTATCTTCATCAGGTTTTGTTGGTCGTAAATTTGGTTGGTTTCTAAAGACAAATAATAAACAATATTTTATTTCAAAGCATTTATTGCAACCAAATTTGGAAAGTGAACCTCACATAATTTTAAACAACCCAGCCCCTGAAACACTCAACCCATTGAAACTGAATATTTCCAAATCCCATCTGTGGGCATGAGAATTCTCCCAGCTGTAAAAGTCAATCTGTCTCTGTTGGAGACTTCAAACCAATATCTTTCCTCACAACAAAGAATTTCCTCAAAGAGTTGCAATCATTGACATGAGTTATGTTTCAGGAGATAGAACTGTCTTTAACTTCCGAAGTTTTCTCCATCTCCATTATCAGCACAACTATGACTTTGTAAGGCAATGTTGTGGGGTTTTATTTTGTTTGGTTGGTTGGTTGTATTTTTGTTTTGTTTTTTTCTTTGCAGTATGTTTTTGTTTATTTGGGGATTTTTTGTGTTATGCTTGCCTCTGGTTTTGGTTATAAATACAAAGTTTGCTTTTCTCTTTAAGTTTGCAGATAAATTAAAACTTAGAAAATAATGAAGGAAGTTGTACTTTAAAATCTCATGCAGTTCTCCTCTGATATTTTTGACTGACACAATTTCTTTTCTACAATTAATTCCTTTTCTACTCCCAAAATTTTCACACAGAAATCAAACTGTGTCCTGACTTCTTGTATTTAGAGATAGAGCACCCTTTGGATGAGCCTCAAAACGAGGCAACATGAGACCACAAACAGTTTTGACTGTATAAGGAGCAGAAACCTCACTGCACAGGCTGCATGCAGCATCAGCCCATATTCTGCTGTATTGCTGCAGTGCTTGGGGCTTGATCCTATGTAGTCTGTCCAGCCCAGAGAGGAAAAGAACCAGATTAAATCAGACAGATTAAATCTTTTTGAATAGCAACATGAAGTCCTATTTTTATATAATAAATATATAGAGAGGATCATGTCACCTCTGGAAAATCTGGCTCAGATTTTGTATGTCAGTCAGCACACAATTATAGATACTGGGATAATCTTAAACCAAACCATAAAAACTTAACTTTAGTTACAATAAAGACACAATCTTGTTTTCAATACAGGTCACAAGGCCAGTGACAAGTGTAGATGCTTTAATTTCCTAACAGTTTATTCTTCTTGGCAAGTACTTGTGATTCTGCTGTGGACACTGAAACTGTATGGTGAAAGATCCTAAGTCACAGCTGTTACGATTGCACCTGGAAAATCAGAACAGCTTTAACTCCTCTTCTAAAGTGATCCATGCACAGACAATGAAGGAACATAAGTTAAAGACCTATGGAAGGGGAAATTACAACTGAAACTATGATGGTCCTACTTACTAAACTGGCAAACTACTGCTTTGAAGGAAAACATGTCAATCATTTGTGAAATCAAAGGTAAATGTAGCAAAGCCAAAATTCTCAGCGTGGTGGTTTGCAAAAAAAGGGATGCTCTGGCTGCAAGGCAGATGGAAATAACAGATAAGCTTGACTTTATTAAAACCTATTGTTCTTATTACTCTTATTATTGTGAGTTAGAATTAAAGCTCTTTCTCCCAGGAAGTATTGAGCTTCATACTGTAGACTTTAATATTGTAAAACTGAAGAAAGAGATCAGAATAAGTACTTAAAAGTAATTAAAACAAACAGACAAGAAAGCAGCCATCCCTCTTTGTCCATCTACAAATGGAGAGCTGTTCCCTTCCTTAAACAGGGAGGACCTGCTCCAGCACTCCAAAGTGGCAATTGAAATTGGGAGGTTAAGTGCTGGCATCAGAAGCTTCACTTTGCTCTGCATTCCTGAAGGGGATGAAAGCCTCCTCTTGATCCCTTTTAATTTAATGGTAATTATGCTATTACTTTCAGTAAGAACAGCACGAGGCAGAGAGTCCTGCAAAAAGGAATATAATTTAGGAAAAGCTAAACTGCTTTTCTTTCCCTATGTTACCCTGGTCATCAGAAAAAATGAATGGAGGTGTGTTTTCTAACTGGCATCTCTTTCCAAATTTGCAGTAGAAATCCAAGATCCACCAGCTCCTGAGCCTTTCAGCTTATGGTTTCACTTGTTCCAAATGAGTTCCTAAAGGCCAGCTCTTTGGGGTCTAATAGGAGTTACCCATCTGAGGGTCACAGGGTGGCTGTATGGACTCAGGGCCACATGCAAACAGCCTCTCTGTCTGCAGGAGGCCCCGTTTGCCTGTCAGTGTGCCAAGAAAATGTGAACTGGCTGAGAAGGGGAAAGCCTTGTGTGCAGCTTCCATCACTGTGTAGCCCCAACACGTACTGATAGGTCATTTTCTGTCTGTACTGTGCAAATTAAACACTTGCCTGTCAGAAGAGAAGCCATTATCTCATTAATACCTTTACTGATGTCATGTTTGTTTATTATTGATTTAATTACAATGAAGTATGATTAAGAACAAATTATAGGAATATGCCTTGTTTATGATTCTTTTTTAAAAAAAAAAAGGACAGAGAGAGAGAAAGAGAGAGAAAGAGAGAGAAAAGGCCAGGCCATGCAGCTACTACACTGAGTAACCCATACTCATCTGAGTCATTCCCACTGAAATGACCAGGAATACTTGCATAACTTATGGGCTCTGTCCACCCAGCCGGTCTGGTTATGGTCTGTAACAAGGTTTGAAAATGAATTTTCCAATCATCTCCACCAACTGCACACTCATACTGTCCACAGAGCATGCAAGAAACAGATTCCTTCCAAAATAAAACAGAGACCTACACTCCAAGCGTGCCACAAATGTCCTCCATTACTTGAGTCCTCCGGACAGCTTTAAAACATATGCATGATGGGGATGCTTTGTTCAAGGGGCCAGACTAAATGCAGGCCAAAGCAAGACCACTAAACTGCATATAAATACAGAGGAAGGGTCATCTTCACCACTTGCGTTTAGGTCAGCCTGCTGATCTACCTTCACTGAGATTAATTACTGCCTAAAGTAAAAAAGCTCTTTTCTCAGAGCCACTAAATAGTGGAACACAACCATGAGTCAAAGAAAACTTGGAAATTATTATTAGGGAGAAATTACATGCAAAAAAACCAGCATAAAAGACACATGAATATTGAATTCATTACTCAGTGAATACACTGGCAAAGTCTTTAGGTTCCAGTGAGTTAAAACACATCCATATCCAGAAGTGATATCTTAGGTTGAAAATACCTGCAAACTACGAAGACAAAACCATACAAAATCAATAAATTGTACAATATTTAAGAAAAATGCAAGTGAATCAGGAAATTCAACTGTCTGTGTAAAAAATATGTTTATTAATTTACCCAAAAGTCATATTTATAGATTTTCTCAGTACTCTTTTCTATATAGCATGTTATTTAATATAAATTAAATCAAATGAGGGGAGAGTGGGGAAGGGAGGAAGGGGGGCAGTTACAGGGGGTAGCTGCTATTGCACTGGTGAATCCAGAGCTTCTAGAAAATCCTTGTTAAATCTAAGATTCATGAACCGTGATTTTACATAATCTCTGTTTTCATGTTTTAAATATCTCAAACCGTCTATATGTAGGAGATGCTGCTGCTGCTGCTGCTAAGGAATATACACATCCCCCATAGCATTTCACAGCAGAACTGCAGCAGGGATAAATATGCTCTGAAAGGCTTTGATTGGGAAGAAAGCAACAACAATTATTTTTGCCTCTTGCAAAATATGTTAATGAACCCGAAGTCCCTGGGCCCCTGATGTTATTATTTAGCTCTCAAATCAGACTGCTTTACAAGTCATGCACCAATCCAACGTGTCTGAAGCTTGTGCACAAGCCAAGATGTGAACTGGAAAGTCATAGGACCGTGAACACCTGTTGACTTCGGGGCTGGTTTAACTTTGCAGGATCTGAGGGCAGCATCTGGCAGCTTTTCTGCTTCATTCAAGCATTAGCTACAGTATTGTTCCGCCACCTATCCTTGACTGGGGCTGATGAAGCAGTTGGAGCACTCATCAATGGCATCACCGATAGCATTTCTTGTCGGCCACCGAGGCAAGCTATTGCCCGGTGCATCACCGAGCTCGTCCCCTCCAGGCAGGGAGGGGGCTACCAGGGGCTCAGCTGGAGCTAGCAAGGCACATGGCCTCGCTATTCTTCCCCCAAATGACATCCTCGCTGGCAGCTGACCGTCCCTCCGGCTGAGCCCGGCCAGCTGGGGTTTGTGCCCCGGGCAGGGCTGTCACCTTCCATTCGCTCCGGGGCCACCGCTCTCCAGGTGGGAAAAGCAGCGCGTCAGGCAGGGATGTGCGACGAGCTTTATTCTGCTAACCCTGGCAACCCCCACTAAACGGAAAAAAAGCTGGTGCCGTCACTGTGCATCATTTTTGCTCTGCAAAACCCTTTGACATCCAGAAATCCCTGCAGGTTAATAAAAGAATCGGTGGAATTACTCCCCCTGAGTTCAGCGCAAGGCTGCAACTCGAAGAGCTACAGTTTCGAGTGAGTAAAGAAATACAATGTAACCTCATACAACACACATTGTGATTTTAAACAAAAATTAACATGGTTTAGATTCATCAGAGTGGCACACAGGGCCTGAAGCGGTCCCTTAGTCAATTTATACCCAGAATATGCCACTTACAAATAAATACAGAAAGAAAAAAAGACAAAGCAAGACCAAAAAAAGACAGTTATCTAATAAATCCAGGATAGTATATTTTCTGTGCTAATCTACACCGCAGCAGCATTTCCAGCATATTGAACTTGTACCAACACAGGCACAAAGAGAAGGGCAGGTAAAGAAAAGCACCAGTTTTATTTTAAGGGCTGTAGGAAGTGTCACGCCTCGTGTAGGAGGCTGCTTTCACATTACGGCCATGAAGGGTGCAAAGAGAAAAGGGCGTGTGTTGTGACCAAAACTCTACTGCTGTTTCTGCTAGCAGTTTTATTTAATTAACACCGTCTAAATTAAAGTTGGGCTGAGGCAAAGAAAAAACATGTCTAATTGCAAAAATTTGGGCCCTCTTCCTTAAGATTCCTCACCCTTCAGAGGGCTCTACACCACAAAGGGCTTCTTTCCAAGTTTCCCAAGGACTCACACGGTGAATGACACTTCTCCATGTGCTGGACACTTTAAAGCAAGCTTGAAAATCAATCATTTGTGCAGGCAGTGTTTTGCTACTACTAACAGGACTGACGAGCAATAACTAAAACTGTATCTACTACCAGCAGTTACCAAGGATCTCCTGGTCCTGCAGAGTCAGGCACCATGACAAATTTTCTCTTTTTAGATATCAACAACTAAGTGATATATTTTAAAATGCTGCTGCAGTATTACAGTCTTCCCCCACAGGTAGCTGAAATAAGGTCATGCAAGGAATACATGAAACTGAAATCAAGGATGAAACTTCACAGAAGTAGTAGAAGAAAGGCTTCTCAATGTAAACACGTCTCCTCATGCACTTCACCTACAGGCTTAGCTTTGCAGCTAGTTAGCTATGGCTAGAGCCAAATTCTTACCTAGGGTAAAGTCCTGGAAATACATAAGGTGGAAACTTGATACCAAGTTAAAATCTGGCTCAGGGTATAAGAAGTCTGAGATGTTTGCAGAAACAGCAGCTTGCTCTGCATTCTGGGAGATTTTCTAATACTTCATGTGTAGAAACAAAAACAAATGATTGGGTTTGTTTTGGGTTTTTTCTTTCTGATAACATTTTAATCTCTGGTAATCTTTAGCACTAAGTCTCTGTGTGTGTGTATGTGTATCATCTATAACCTGTTACAGACTCATGAAAGACCTTCCTATGTGAAAGATAAAATTCCCTGAAAAAGACATTATTATGTGCACTTAGGGCCTCACTCCAGCTGCAGGGAGGGATAAGGAGGAGTGAAAACCACAAAATTTGGCTTGTGGCCATGCTCAGGAAATTAACAGTTTCTTCTGGGATTTGTCTAATCATTTGTCTATTTACAGTTGACAGCATCCCTGTTATCCCTTAGCCCCCTCTGGAGAAACACAGCTCACTCCAATGCCAACCAAGAGAACTTCATTGTAAAAAACACATGGAACAAACCCACAAGTAAACAACTCAGACAGTGATGTGGTTTTAATTTGCAGACTTTTTAGAAGGTTTTCCAAGGAAAGGTGAATAATGTTTGGGAATTCTCCTGATAATTTTTGCACCACTGGGCTGTTTCCAGCCATTTTGAGAGAGGAGCAGAACTAAGACCTCACACACCAAGGTCTTGTACAACCAAGGTGGCCAAGCAAAGCAGACAATGTACTCATTTCCCTCAGAAGAAGAGGCAATGGTGTTAGTTCATGGCTTTCCAGGCACCAGGACATGCCCACCAAAGAAACCAGTCTGTACTATCCTTCCAGACTCAGAAATACTTTTAACATGATAAAGTCACAATCTGAATCAAAAAAAGTGTAAGGAAACAACTGCTGTAGATGATGAAGAAATCAAGGTAAAAGATCTGAAGACATTGTTGCACAGGGTGAAAAATTGGGAATGAAGCAGAATAAAGTTCTTCACCTAAGACTTGCCATTGTCAACCAGGTCCCATGATCACAGGGTTCCTCAGGTGGGACACACTAACAGGGGTCTGTCCTAGACAATCCAAACTCACTCTTTCCCCCTCCCCCCCCCCCCCCCCCCCCAGTTTCTCATAGTTAAAAATCATTTTCAATATAAGGAAAGAGAGCTTGACACACACTTTGTAATGGGCTTAAGTATATAATACTCATATACTTGTTCAAACCCTGTAATGCAGAAGATGCTCTTGGACTTCATGCCTTCTAATGGCAGTGCCAGTTAGCTAGTCCTTAAGCAATTCCCATATCAATTCTGATTTCACTACATCTCCTCCAGCTTCTAGGCTGTCAAATAAAACAGAAGCTTGTGATAAAGCTTCTCTGTGCTGCTCATCTTTTTATAGACTATTACATTTCCCTACCACACTGTAGTATCTCATCCAATGAGTGCTATAAAAGCTTCGCTACAAGCCAATAATTTTTATTGGTCTGGTTTTGTATTATCCTTTTCTAGATGACCAGCAGTGCCCACAGTATTTCAGGTACACTCACTGACCTGTGTAACAGCTACAGTTCTATAAAGTATTGCCAGATTTTCTTTGTCTCTGTTCAGTTCCCACTGTAATCTAACAATGTTTGCAGATTTTCATTTCTCCTTCTCTCATGATGCTCCCAAGTTAACACAATACACTTAAACAGAAAAGTGCATACTTATTCCCTCCAAGTACTTAAGATTTTGAATATTAAGATTTATTTACCATCCTCTGCCTTAATTTTTCACACGTTCCTCAGGGGTCAGCTTTATGATTAAGTTCTGTCTGATCTTTGCTGGACTTGACTTAAGCTAGAAAAACTTAATGTCATCTGAAAATTTTGCTGTATCATTGCTCATTCCTTTTTCCAGTTCACTAAGCAGCACCAGACCTGGCAAAGAACCTTGCAGCACCCCTGCTGCTACCCTTTTGCTATGCTGAATATTGTTTCATGTACCTTAGCCAAAATCCCTTAACGAGCCTAGTCTGTATCTTTATCACTCTTGTTTCCCAAAGTTATAAACAAAACTGCAGTTCTTATTCGAGTAAGAATCCTAGATTTACATGGATTTCCATGGTTATTTTGCTTGACAACAGGGAGTTCCAACAAGGGGAACAAAGATTGTTTTCACCAGAGGCAGAGTCAAACAGTGGCTGTGGTTACAGGATTATCTCAGTTTATCTTATTTATAGATCTTTATGGATGTACCTTCTTTGCTCTGCCAAAAGATCAAATTGTAAGTACAAGTCCAACTAAAGGTTCCCACAGGTCAACCCAGCTCAGAGCTCGCCTGAATTTAGCTTTCCTGTTTCTCTGAGGATGGATTCATACTGATATACTTTTCTACCTGTACAAGGATGCAATGACACTTATTTCTTGCTGCTCTTGTTGTTCTATTAGTATTTCACAGCGAGTGGCTTCACTTTCCAGTGATAAAGTAACACAATAACCAGAGCACATAATGCTATTATCCTTTCCACATCAAATGAGGGAACCTGTTCCTTTGGCTTTTCCTAAAGAGTGATACTGAGGAAAACAGTTCCTGGAAAGCAAAGTTCTGCTAACCAGTAGAGTGTTTGCGGTGCTTTAAAAAGAGTCGGGGTTTGCTGAGCTACCACCACGTCAACGAAGCGCAACATTGCCACGGTACATGTTGCATCGGACTGACGTTCATCCAGCGCCCACAAATCGGGCTCTGCAGGGAGCCGCGATCATACGCTGAAGTCCCTTAACTGTCCTTAAGCCGCGCCTCGGTCCCGCTTCGTGGGGCGGGGGAAGAGGGGGAAGAGCCGAGGTGCGCGGCTGGTTCTCCCTGCCCCTATTTCTCTCCTGCGGGTAAAATTTGGCATTTGGTCCAGCGGGCGCGGGGCTCCCATGGGAGGTGACTCCAGGCAGCGCGAATATTCTTTCCCCCCTTCCAAGCGCGGTCCCCGCATTCCCGGGCAGGAGGGGGCCGCGTTTCTACCGCTGCCGCCTCCCGCCCTTCCCTTCCCCGCCGAGGCCGGGCTCCGCGGGCGATGCTCACCTTGAGGTACTCGTTCTCCGAGCGCAGCTCCTCCACCTCCCGCTGCAGCTCCTCCGGGGCTGCCGGCGGCTGCTCCCCGCGGCTCGGGGCTCTCCCCCCGCCCGTGGCCGCAGGCAGCGCATCCCCGCGGGAGCCGAGGGCCGGCGGAGCTCCGCGCCCGGGGCCGGAGCCGTGGCCGGCGCGGGGCTGCTCGGCGGCGGGATGAGCGGCGGGATGAGCGGCGTGCGGCTCCCGCTCCCGGTCGCTGGAGCCGGTGCCGGACTCGGCGTCGCTGCTGGCGGCCGGGGCCAGGCGCTGCTCGTCGGAGAGCGGCTCGGAGGGGCAGTCGGAGAGGTCGGAGCTGCTGTCCGTGTGGCCGACGCGGGCCAGCGCCGCCGCCGCATGGCCGCTGCCCGCCGCGGCTCCCCGCTTCGCCTTCCTGCCCTTGCCGGGCGGCGGGGCCGCCTCCTGGTGGACGCCCGGGTGCGGCGACGAGGGTGCCCGGGCGGGGAGGCCGGGGGACTTGGGGGGCGCGGGCGGAGGCTTGGCGGCGGCGCGGGCGTGCAGGTCCTTGAGGAAGGGTCTGGCGGGCGACGGGGCGCGGTGCAGCCGCTTCTTCTCGGCGTGCGGGTGGTGGTGGCCGGGCGAAGGCGGCGGCGGCCGCGGGGGCGCCCGGCGGCGGCAGGAGCGGCGGTCCCCGCGGGGCGCGGCGACAGGACGGGCAGCCTCCTCCAGCCTCCCTGCTCGCTCTCTCATCACTTCTGTTTCTCCCAGCCACAGCCCTCACACTTTTCTTTCTCGATCCCCCTCTTCCTGCCCCCCCACCCCCACCTTCTCCTCCTCCTCGCCGCTCTCTCCCGAGCACTGATTTGTTTCAATAAATCGAGCCCAAATCCCCCGGTGGCAGCCGTCTCCTCCTCCTCCTCCTCCTCCTTCTCCTCCTCCTTCTTCTCCTCCTTCTTTTTCCCCTCCCGTTCCCCTCTCCGCCTGGCTCAGCTTGATGCTGCTCAAGTTGTGATGCAGCCCAAAAAACCGATCCTTTTCCCCTCCATCCGAGGCAAAGGCGTGTTTTACCGGCTGCCTTCCCCTCCGCTTGCAAGCCCCCCGCTCAGCCCACCGGCGCCGCTAACCCCATCACTGCCCCGGCTCCAGCCGCCGCCTCCGCCCGGCTCCTGAAATAGCCCCGCGGCTGCCGGGGCCGCTCCGACTCGGCGCTGCCCGCCCGTGCGCAGGATCCGCCCCCTCTGTCAGCCAGCCAGGCAGCTCTCCTCCCGCCCGGCAAAGTACTTTCCTCGCACGCTTTATTATAGGGACGCCTCTGCCAGCCTCTTCCTATCAGAAAGCCTCGTTTAGGGAGAAATTTCGATTTCCCAGTCATGAGCTATATAGCGTTGCCCGTTTTGGTTGTTTTGTCCCCCCCCCCCGCAGCTAAGACTTCATGGAAACGGTCTCTCCAGGGACTGGCAGCAGCAAAACAACAGCCACCGCATTATCTCCCTGCTCAAGGCAGATAGAGGTTCACCTAGAGGCAGAGCCGAGTATCCGAGGATATCAGCAAGTTCCTGGCTCCGGCTGAGCTACAAAAGGCACGGACCCGTCCTTTTGGAGCACGGGGATATGAAATTGCAGCCCTTACATTTGCAAAGCACCCGGAGAGCAAATGAAAGGGAGGAGAGGCTCGGGCGTGGGAAAGAGGCACAGCCTTAATGGGGAGAGCGGAGCAGCACCAGCCGGGATGTTTCCGATTCTTCCGCTGGGACACAGCGGACCTTGGAGAAGCCGCGGTGGCTGCCTTATCTGTCAGACGAAAGTAAATGCTTGCCTAGATTCTAAAGTCCTTGGGAGGCGCGGATCACCCACGTCTGGATGTCAGGGACTGCAGCGCGCTCGGTGGACGATAGTCCCGGACGTTTCGGGGGGCATGGGAGGGTGGGCAGCATCCTGCGGCGCTCCAGGACCCCGCTCCGCTCATGTGGCTCAAGGCATTACCCCTAAAGGCAAAAGCCCAAGGTCTGCTGGAGCCTGGGGGCAGCGGGCACCTCGGGGCGGGTGGCCAAGGCGAGAGCGGGCAGCTGCTTCTGGCAGTGCCAGGCCGGGGCCGCAGTCAGGCCACGGTGTCCGGGGAAGAGACGGGACTGCTCGGGCATCCCCGGGTCCTTTCTCCCGGTAAACGAGGGGAACACTGATTTATCCTGCGGAATAGCGCTGCCGCATGAGTATGCAACAGGTAGTTCTTACTTTGTAAAGACTGCAGAGGTGAAAAAAAAAAAATTCAAATCAGAGCTGCATTTACAGGTCTTCAGGAATTGGGAGCAGCCCCACGACAGCGCCCCGGGCAGCCGGCGTGGGCAGCGCCAGCCGGGAGAGCAGTGATGGGCGGGATGTCGGCGGGGCAGGGGGAGAGGGCGGCTCCAGCCCCGGGAGAAAGCCGGGGCTTGGAGAGGCAGCGGAGGGGGAGGAGGAGGCCAGGTCCTCTCGACAGGGCGGTGTGCTCCTTCCGCGAGTGGGCAGGCGATGAAGGCTCTGCTCCGGGGCAGCCAGCGGTGATGGCATGCTGTGTTGAGTGGTTTCTTAATCTCTTGAAAATTTCTCTTCTGTTAGTGCTCTTTATTTTCCACCCGTTGGCCTCGGTGCCAGACGACTGTGTTCCCGCATCCAAATGTGCCTTGCAGGTCACACGACAAAGTACCTATTGTGGCAAAGATGGCACTGGCCGGTATGTCCACCTACTACAGCTACCGGCAGGACTTCGTGGGGCCAAACCCTTTAAAAAATACAGACAACACTTTGAGGCGAGTCAAACACAACAAACCCACTCGCAGGTGTAAGTCCCCTTATTCTCCTCGGTGTAAAACATTAGTAACTTGTTTGGTGAGACAATCAGTTTATGGAAGCATATGAAGTGGCTCAGTTGATCTAGAAAAATGGCTTATAAAATACAAACTACTGTTACATTTTAATGACATTGCATTTCCATCAGGCCACCACATATTATCAGTGTTCCCTATGGAGCTGTTGTGTTCCTAGTTGTTGTTGGGGTTTTTTTAAATTATTATTTTAATTTTTTTTTGTCAGTACACTGCTGAACAGTTCAAGGACTTCTCCTTTATGGGAATGTGTAAGAGAGTGAAAGAAAGTGAAAGAGATGACAAGTGATGTATTTCATAATGAGAAATAGTAATTATTATGGAAATACTAAATATTATAGATGTTGCCCCACATGGGAGATATCAGAACGGTTGTTTTGCACTACTATGTCATCCCTCTCACTTGGTTTTGGTTATAAATTCCAAGAATAGATGGGAATTCCAGCTTCACCCACTATATTTGCGAAGTGTTTATGCCGGTGATGAAAAGGGAACTGCTCTGTGAAAATTTATGAGTGCCCTGTTTTGACTTCGCCCCATTAACAGAATGGTTCAATTCAGAAGGAAAATGAAAGGAAAAGTATGGCTCAAGATAAGCCACTTTTCTACAAACAATAGCTGAGGGACACTGCCAGGCTTCTTTGCACTGGAGGGGAAAAGAATTAGGGATGTGAAAAAAAGGAGCACATTCACAAAAGGCTGGGAATTGTCTGGGAGAATTAATCTGAGACACTTAAGTGCCTGACAGAGTCCAGTTTCCTGTGGTTACCTTGTAAATTTTACATTGCAAATACAAGAATAAATATATATTTTTTTCTATCTTACTTATCTTTTTCTCCCTCACTAAATACTTTGTTTCCACTGCTAAATGTTTTACGTTTAAGATTGTCTTTTGTGTCGCTGTGCATCACCGACCACAAGCTCCTGCAGGCAAAGAGGACTAAAACTCATCCTGACTTCTGAGGAGGTGCCCTTGACAAACAGAGACTGAGAGTAATGAAAAGCCCATGACAAGGCAGGGTGACCTCAGATCGGGAAGGAGACTGGAGAGCAGATACCTCTGTAAACTCTCTGTATCTTTGTGTTCTGTGCACCTTCTTCGCATTGAAAGATACAGTAATGTTCACTATCCCAGGCAGCACCAGTTCAACCAGGCACCTTAATAAAGTGATTTATTGGCATTAATGCTCAGACAAAGTCAGGCTGTGCCACTGAAAAGGTGCTGCAGCAGAACACGTTAGAGGGAGATGCATGATCAGTCACACCAAGATCCCTTTCTGATGTGCTGGCAGTATAAAGCATTTAATAACAAAGAAATGCAGCCCCTCTAGCCCTCCCTGGGCATGTGCCTGGCTGGGTGCAGATGGCAGATCTGTGTGGTATGAGGCCAGCTGTAGGATTTTGGCTGTGTTCCTCTGTCCTCTGCTGTCGTGCAATGCCTATTGGAAACCCCTAGGAGAATGGTGTAAACAGGCATGGCATGAATGAGGATAAGACCCTAATATGAAAGCTAAGTACATACCACAGAAATCTCCACTGGGCTAGGCAAATGCCTGGTAAGAATTACTGGTATTATATTACTCATTTATTTATATCAAAACTTTTTTTTCCCTTTACTTAAAACTCATTATTGGGTCTTACAGGAAAATACAGTCACAGACTACCATGAGCCCCTAATTCTCCACTCTCTTTCTTTTTATTTGCTTGTTATGTCCAATTGTTTTCTCTTATCGTAAATTAGTCATGCACTCCCTCCTGGTGGAATGGCTGCTTATATGCTTGTGTAGCTCTTAACATAATAGGACATCTGGGTGTTGGTTGAATAATACAAATAATCAGACACAACACTTTTGTGACATGTTTATTTTGGCAATGCTGATATCCTTTGTCTGATTAATGCTGACATTTGATAACTGAGCTGTATTTGCACAAATAATTATGAAAAGTGGATGCTAAGCCTGACTACTTAGATTAGCTATCACACATCTTACAAAGCATAAGACAGTTTTTGGCAGTGCAGGACTGCCTAAATTCTTTTCTTGGGCTGAGGCACGAGAGAGTTTACAATTACTTAGAGAAGATGTGAAGCGGCTCAATCTAAATGTAAATTTGCCCCTCAGCCAGCCCAGCTTACAGTAGCCTAAGTCTAAGCTGTTATTTTCTCCTATTTCAAATCCCTATTTGAGATCTTCTTCAATGACACCACAAGAGCAGCCAACTTCTAATGGCCAGGCTCAGAGTTATGAGGGAGCACTGGTATTTACAGAGCTAAATCAAAACAGTAAATGAAGACACAAATGCATCCATACAGGCCATGTGTACGGATAACCCAGCATAAATCTGGTTGAGTCTATTATTATTCCACCTTTATATGTTGCAGATCATGAGCTGTAATTTCTTTGTGGCCACACTGTTCTCTGTGATTATACCATCCCAGAGGAATTCCAATCAGGGCCAGCAGGTGTTACAGTGACATGTTAACAACAGCAATGGGACATAGCTTCAACAGAAAAATGCATGACATTTTCAAGTTCACAAATTCACAAATCCTTTTTTTTTTTTTTTTTGCAAGCTCTCCCTCAACTGCTCTTTCTCCCTGAGGGATTGATTCAAAGCCCCAAAGACCTTTTTTAAAAGATTTATTCCTGCTCCCAGGAGTCATATCTAGACTGTCTAGCTCTTTATTTGTACAAAACCTGATTATTAGAGGTCTCAGTTCTTCACTGGAGCTTCTGTCCTACAGTAATGATATTACTAACTGCCATAACTCAATCAGGGAATGGAAATAATTGCATGACCAGCTCCTGTAAGGGACTTCAGCAGTAGAAGAGCATGAGGAGATGTTCGGCACATTCATCTAGAACTGTGATGCTTCAAAACACATTCAGTCAACCTCACAGTCTCCTAACTCCTGGTAAACTTCATTTTAGCCATAAAACTCCATGGATGACCAGAGCTTTTCCCTTGTCCATGCCTGCTCATTCAGAGCCAGCAACGGAGCCCCTGGGCATTGTGCAGCTATCACCAATGTTTTCTAAAGGGATTTTTGGGGTCCACACAAAACACAGAGGCAATCAGCTTGGAGGGGATAACAGCAGCACCTCACCTCTTGCAGAGGTGGCCATGTGTCAGGGCAGCAAGTGAGAAGTCTGACTTTAATCTCTGCAGTCCGAGGAAGCTTCAAAGACCAAACCCTGAAACACCAAGGGGCTGATGGGGCTCGCTGGCTGCTGTCAGTGATTCCTGCTTGTGCTGAGCCTTTGTGATCTCATGTGAGAAACTCCTGGGATCAGGCTGGGAAGCAAACATGGCCCTTGCACCCTTGCTGGGAGGAGCTTGTGGCTCCCTCTGCCAGCAGCAGGTGGTTCCCATAGGTGAAGCCTCTTCCCAAATACAGATCTACCTCCTCTCCCAGTTCCTCCAGCCCTGGGTTAGTCACTGCTGCCCAGGCTGAAATCTACAACCCTGTTACAGGTGGGTGTTCCCAAGTGTGCACTGTTCCTCTTTCAATATCCAAGGAAATGTCAAAGAGACAGAATGTAAAGTTCTTTATGTTCACCACCACAAAGGCAGTTTTTCCAGTCTGGTGCCTTCTTGAGGGTCACAAAAGTTCATGCTGAGGACTGACTTGGTCTTACCCACAGTACCATCTCTGCAGAGTACAGCCAACTGTCACTTCCAGTGGGAAAATAACCTCCAAAATTATACATCATGCTATTGTACTAAGGAGTATATACCCTGCTGTTAGAGTTATTGCCTCTTTTAGAACTAAACAAAGAAATTGTGGTTTCCAATATTAATAAATTTTTACTTTTTCTCCTTACTAACTACCTGTGATGTCAATAAACACCCACATGCACACTTAAAATTTTACCATCTGCTTCCCATTGTGGGCACAAGTACTTGGGATCTGCTATTGTCTGTAGCACACCACCGTGTGCCACTCATTTTCCAGCTCCCTAACTTCCAAAGGATCACTTATGTTTGATAAGATGCAACATCTGGGAGAGACCAAATAAGTCAAGAACCATTGAGAATAAAAGGCTGTCTCTAACCATAGACACCAGAGGAGGAACAGCTCATTTTGGGTCTTCCTCCACAGACAGGGTGCATCTGGCACAGAAAGGTAGCATTAATTTATCAGGTGTTCAATGAGAAAAAAGAAAGATGGGTCATATACTTGTTACTTACTGAAGATGGATGCTGTTCACAGTTTCTGGTTATTGAAATTGATATGCATTTCTGGATACACTGTTTGTAAGATGCAGTCTGATAGAATCTCAACACCAGAAATATTTCACAGAATTATGAGACATTTTAAAAGCCAAGGAGCCAGACTAATAAGATGCCTGTTGGTTGGCAGTATGATTAGTTTGGATATCCTGCAAGGAAAGTATCACCTTACACTGGGCAAAACATCAGTCTTAGAATATTACAAATTATCCATTTCTAATGGTACAGTTGGCTGAAGAAAGCTACAGAAAATATAATTCTGCACACACACATACCTCTGATAAGGAACCAATACCCCAATATAGCAAACATTCAGTAGGATCAACTTCCTAGATATATCTGTGCCAAATTTAGCAATTAGAGCCAGTATTTTTCCACAGTGCTTCATTCCGACTGTATTATTTCCTACCCTTAGCAGCTCTTCAACAATTTTTTTCTGACCATGACTAAGGAGGCTGCTCCCAGAAGAAAAAAAAAACCCAAATTTTTATTCATTCACACTTAAATTCCTCTTAAGATGCATGGGCAGACATGCTGTATTTTTTGTTTTACCCCTTTTTAGTAATTTCTATAAATCTACTTCCATTTTATCCCAAACATTTAGGACCTCCAGCTTTAGTTCCAGGTCCCTTCAAAGCCGTAGCCATTTTGATTTAAGATTGTTTTTTGAGACAGCTGTTCCGTAGTTTTTTTCCTGCCTCTGAAAATCCCAAACAATTGCTTCTTACAAATATTCTGACTGTGATGGTTTAGGAGTTCCTTTGCCCTCAGTGCATCTGCTGTTCTGCTAGGTTTCAGAAAAGCTGATTGCCAAAGTCTGCTTCACAATTCCTGTGTTTCCACATGGAATTTCCTCTCCAATGCTCCTATCCAAATTTGGGGCATGTCATTGCTTTCCCACATGACACACAAGCTCTCAGTTTTGCAGCACCTTTGGGACAAGCACACAGTTAGCTCCTGCAGTTTAGACTCAGCAGAGAAGGCTCTACAATGAGTCGAGGAATCAGGGATTTTTAAGGAACATGCAAACAGTGTTTAAGGAACAAAATTAAAGGCTCAGAAGAAGCAGGGCCAATGAGCAGGAATGCACTATTGTGACATAAAGAGAAGTATTAGCAAGTAAGACTGATTTCCATTCACTGGAGGAATGTTTGGAAGATGGACTACTGATCGTGGGAAACGTGGAAGAATAAAATACCTACAACCTCAGCACAATATAACTCACCAAGAATGGTATTAGGGGTATGTTCAGGGTTCAATGTTCTTTTAGTGTGTAAGTCATTGACTATAATTTTTGAATTTAATTTCTAGCACCTCCTATTCAGAAGTCAAAGAAGCAGCTTTGCTTACTTTCTTGTCTTGTAGGGTATTACGGTTTGTTTCTTATCAATAGCAGAAGGGAGAATGGTGTTTCCCTTCACCTGTAACAGAAAGTTCAACAATAAAGATGTTCACTAAATCATGGAATTAATATTCACAGAAAAATATTTTT
The DNA here is from genome assembly GCF_017590055.1 of Onychostruthus taczanowskii. Classification (NCBI taxonomy): domain Eukaryota; kingdom Metazoa; phylum Chordata; class Aves; order Passeriformes; family Passeridae; genus Onychostruthus; species Onychostruthus taczanowskii. The sequence continues at coordinate 6,495,952 of NW_024498795.1, forward strand.
AGATCAGCAGACACTTGTAGCACATCAAAGAGGTGTCCTTAGCACTGAATTATTAGAATTCAAAAGAGGCTAAAAACTTTGACATGTATCTTTAAAACACTTTAGAGGTTTTCTTTTTTGAGGCTAGATGAAAGCAGTGCTTTATATAATTTAGTATTAGAAATGATGGTGTTTTATAAAGAATAAGATACAACCTGATAACTAATTGATTTACTGCAATTCAGGTTGTAGAATCGAGCCCTGAATGGAGTTGAAGTTTCTTGACAGGGCAGGAAAAACAAGGAAGAAGAAAAGTTTTCTAGTTATCTTATGTTGTAAAAAGCTTAGAATCTGTACTCCAGTTTCTGAGGGAAGAAATATCTCTTTGTCAGCTTCTTACTTGGCAATGGAATTACAGCTCTTCTAATCTTTATTTAAAATTGTGAGGTGACAGCATGGTGCTAGTACTGACCAGCCTTGTGATGTTAAATGTATTTAAATGCCTCACCTGTGCAATAATTAGTCCAACAGTCATATGAAGATCTTTTTACATTAAAGAAAAGATAACCCAAAGCCTCAGTTTATTGGATATATATCTTGGTCTGGGATTGACTGCAATTTCACACTGCTGTCCTTACACTGATGCTGCAACTTCCTAAATTAATTTTATCCCGACCCTTGTTCAGAACAGGCACTTGTTGGAGGGATGCCGCAGCAGTGGGTGTCCCAGGAGCGTTGCTCACATCTGAGCCCAGCACCTCAGCCTGTGCTGAGAGGAGATGGGACCTGGGTTTGGTTTTCCACCCTTTCTCCCATCTGTGCTGCTGTGGCTTGGCTCTCTGTCCCAAGGGCTCGTGCTCTCCATCCCCAGGGAGGGGCTGGAGCTGCGTGGTTTGGAGTGTGGGCTGGAGCCCTGCACGTGCTGCCTCTGCTGCTCGTTTCCCTGGAGAAAGCTAAATCCACTGACTATGGCAGCACAGCTTGTGACTGCTTGGGTAAGACTAGATTAAGCCCAGAGGAAAAAAAAGAGTAGGAAGATATGCTTTCCAAAAGGGGATGTCAGCACAGAAGTGAAATCACAAACCAGCTGCCGCTCTGTGTGAGTGCGGAAGATGATTCAGCATTGGATGCAGCACAGGCATTAATTAAAAATAATAAATTGAAGCCATTCCATAGTAAATCTAAGAGTCTTCTAAACACCAAGAGCTTATGAAGTGCACAATGAACCCTTTAGTTAAAAATTTTCTGAAGAGTTTTGATAAAATCTGACTTTAGAGGTTCTTGACGGTTCATCTTGCAATGAGCTAACAATTTGCTGCAATGTGGAAAGTATGTAGGGATAACTGAAAAAATGGAAAGCTGTTAATGATTGAACTTGACAAGGAATATCACAATACAATTGGCATTTTCAACCTGTTTATTAGCAGTTTAGAAAAGACAGGGAACATCTTCATTCAGCAAATTTGCTCATAGCAAAACACTATTCTGGTGGCTCAAGACTGTGACAGACTCTAGGAAAACCTTAATTAAATTACATAATAGAAAATTTTATGGTCAACTAAATTTAGACCCATGCAAGACTGGGAACTACAGATGAGCAAATAATTCTTTCTAAAATACATTCAGCATATATAGCTTTTGTATGTGTTTGAGAAATGCTGAAGACATTTATGTGAATATGATAAAGAGAGGTTTCCAAAAGTTTAGAATTCACTGAATTGAGTGACGTGAAAAAGAAATGCACATTAGAGTTGAAAATGTGACAGTTGAACACAGAACGGGGATGAACTTTTCTTCACCAGTTTTGTATAAGAGGGAACTCTGCAGGAATTTTAAAATATAAGCAAAACCACATATTCTGCATCATAGCTTATCAGCAATAAGAAAAACTAAGCTAACAAATATAAAATGAAGTTTAGGATAACAACAGGAGTAAATACAGAATGCGGGAAAAAATTGTATTTTGAACTAAAATGATAGAAGGTCAGTAGAGAAGCTCAAAGAGTTTGTAGACCCAAAATGATCAGTTGATTATCACAGGAACATCTTTAATGTTTTCTCTTTATTAGGACAGTCAATAAATATTTCAGTAGTTAAAAACATAATTTTAGTTGGCTTGGGAAAGGATTTACTCTGTGGGTTAAAAGTAAGAAATGTGTTGCCTACATTATCTGAAGCCCCATCTAGCAGTCACTGTAGTTGTGTGTGCTGAGAACAACTCGGAGATGGGAACTGGATTAACCTTTCATCATTTTATGAAGATCTGTGCTGAGCCTGTTTTGGCACACCTTACAGAAAACTAGCATCAGATTGTAAGTTACATTGCACCCACAGAATTCTGCAGATTTATCATCATCACAAAGCAAAGTGGAAAATTTGGTGGGAAGGAGACAAAATATGTATGAGGAGAAAAAGAAAAGCAAGGTTACAGATAAAATTACCTTCCTACAATAATAAAATACTCCTAGGTCTAGGACTTACTTCCTGTTACAGCATATTTGGAAAACTATCCCAGTGCAGCCTGACAATGACCTGTACCTCCCTCTCCTTCACTTGTCACACACCCTTTCCTAGTGGATGAAGCATATGGAATATGGGGAGGGGGAAAGGACTGGTGGAGGCTCCAAGAGGCACCGTGGCTGTGCACAACACCTGCTGGCTGCGCCTCCCTCCAGCAAATCCACCCCACACACCACAGAGCTTTCTTGCACGAGGATGTCCCTCAGTTTTCTGTGTTCAGTCATGCAGAGAAGCCTTTCACCCCTCCAAGGGGCAGCAGCTTTGCTCTGAGGAGTCTCGGAATAATGTGGCAATTCATGAGGAACACGGCAGTGCAATTCCATTTCAACAGCAATGAGTTTATGTTTGTGCCACCTCTCATTTTTAATTCATGAATACATTAATTTTGTATCATTTGCATCATAACTAGAGCCTTTCCTGCAAAGGAACACTAAGGATTCGTTATTTTTTTGTCTTTTTTCCCTGATATTCTGCTTTGCTCTTAGTCACCTGCTCTACATATTACTTTTCCCAGAAAACAGGCATGTGGGATTTATTCAGGCAAAGTGCTGGTATTAAAACTGGGACAATTCCCTTTAGCAATAAACAGTGAACAACAATGTAAAACATTATGGCATGACAGCCATCACCTGAATGAAGAACACACACCTGACTCATCCTTTTTGCTGTCTGTCAACAGCAATTCATTTGGATGTGGTAGTGCCTCTGTAAGCCACACAACAGGTTGCCTTCTCATCTCTTTTGGACTTTTGTACTAAAAATCTGTTTTCTCCACATTCCAGAGATTTTCATCTGTTTTCATAAAATCCCTGTTCTTCATGAAGGCCAAGAAGGATTTGTAATATCTATTAAACTGGCAATTGTTGCTGATTATTTTTATCACATTTTGTAACTTTAAAGCTCTCTCTAGTTGCTTGAATTTTGGGGTCAGTACACCATCCTCTTTCCATTCAAGACAGGAGTTCCCTATTTCAGGAGGCAAAGCCATGCACTATTTTAACAGACTCCTGAAGAGATGAAAAAGTTATCAATGGATCCTGTGGTCTAGATGAATATCTATTCTGCTGATGTGACTGTATGAAACACAAAAAGAGGATAAAAAGGAAGGTTCACTTTTGGCATTTAGATTCTCTTTCTTTGCTACACTTTCCCTGAAGCATATCCCTGCCTTTGTTTATCTCCATCTCCTGCTTTCTCTTCTCTTCTAACTCCTGCCCATTCAGAGTATTAAAATCCCCTTTGTCCTTTGGGTCACATTACTGCTCTCGTCAAATCCTTGTTGCCTGCAGCATAATTTTTAAAGGTCTTATCCTCCCATCTTCATGGGGTTACCCGTGCTTCATGCTTTTTCCAAGCATAAAATATAATCAGGGTAAGAAAGATGCCAGAGGCTTGCAGGGTTTGAAACCATTGTGTTTAAGTCTGGCAGTAGGTCAAGGCTGTGATGCAGCTGCAGAGCTGCATTTTGGTGGTTTTTTTAATGTCTCATCTGTAGTAGAGGTGAGCTGTGTAAACTACCTGTTGAAACCTTTGTGTGATGGAAAATCAGAGTGCTAGTAAATATACCATCAAAAAGAGAACAGGGAAGGAGAGGGAAAAAGATAAAAGCTGCTCAGTGAACTCATTACCTCACTATGGGATGAAAGGTGACCAGGAAAACCTAGTCATGGGTACTTGGCAGTCCTTTCCTGCCTCACCTCCTCAAGAGCAAGTAACACCCAACCACTGCAGGGACAGCAGTCACAGCCTTTCATGATGGATACAAAATGTGGTGTCAATTTATCTTTTTTTTTTTTTTCCTCCCCGAAATGACACATTTATGGTGTTTATCCCTGAGGAACTTTCAAGGATACGTACCAATTAATATGCATATTTGAAATTTTACGTTGTATGAAACGAAGAATACAGCCCAAGAAAAACTATCAAATATAAGGTTAAGAATTGAAATCTATATTGTTAACTCAAGGCTACCACACAGTGAAGAGCAAAGCCTTTTAAAGAATACCATACAATACATTACAGATCTAAGCTTTTCAAAGCAGGATATGCAGGATTAGGGCTACATTTAAATCCAAACACGATAAAAGGGAAAAACCAAATAGGCAAAACAGGACTACTTTACAGTGTTACATAAGAACTCATATAGGCAAGTAATTCAACCCCTGATTCTGTTTTGTAATGGTACCAGGAGGAAAAACAATATTTAACAGCATGTTTTTTTTTTTAATTTGTCCTTATCTGATCTGATACCATAAATATCAAAACACTTTAATCCAAACTGTATGGCTATTGCCATCACAGTGCAGAGCTCATTTTGTTTGTGAGACTCAGGCCTGTATTTTCTGTTTCAGCACATATCAGTGTCTGTTCAGCACCAGCTCAGCTCTGACATTTTGGGAGTTTGTGGCCGCTGAAATACTCAGCTTCGTGACACTTTTCAAATAACCACAGCATTATCTACACTGGGTTCTATTTTCAAGCTTGTGACAGATATTCTCAGCACTGACTCAGTCTTGAAGTCCCTCGCATTTTCAGGAAAAAATGCTAAGATTACACTATCCTTTGGGACTATGTACACTGCCTACATAATATACATCTATTTTTTAAGCAGCTTAGGATAGGAACCATGTATTATATAAAGTTGAGTGTATAGCCAATGCCCTTATTTAGTAATAACCCATGCTTCCACTCCTTCTGACTGCAGTGCCTGGTGGCAGACTGGGATTTGTTTGTGAGGAGATGAGTGGTAGCACAATAACATCTACTAAAATGCACTTGTTATTCCTGCCTTTCTCATTCAAAGATGAAGACGGCTGCGAGCAGCCAGCGGCAAAACCTCCTCAGTAATTGATATGCGTAAGAGGCTCCTAGATCCCACCCATGCCATTCCGACTTCTACCTCCCCAGGAAAAAATGCTGTGATGGAGACAGCAGCATTATCCTCAGGAGGGTACCACTGCTCCCTTGCTTCCCTGTCTCCCTCGCACTCTCCCCTGGGCTCTCAAAGAAATATCTTGCTTTTGAAACTCATGTGCCAGGATATTATTCAAAGATTTATGGTTCCTGATTCTTGCTACAGTCCGCTTTTGCGGCTTTGTTTACTTGGCAGGGTGAGGGAGGGAGGAGGGAACTGGATTAGCCTCAAAACCCCACAATAAAAGGCAGAAAAGTGCTGCTTTAGGCATTTAATAATCTGCATTTCTAGAGAATTACTGAATATGCCGGAATTATCTCTTGAAAATCTAGTGTATTTTAAAAGAGTTATTCATAGCACTTAAGAAACACTTGACATCAAAAATCAAATCAATCCTGTAGATTTGAAATCAACAGGAGTTTTGTTCTGATCTGGTAACCACTGTCACATACCATAAGAAAAGAGCAAAACAAAATGTTCTGGTTTTACCTACTTTACCTTTAGAATCATAAACATTACACTGATAATAATCAGAACCACTGGGATCCGAGCACAGGGAAAAAGAAAGGAAAACCAGTTTTAGGTCAAGTAAAAAATTTTCTTCCAATTTGTAAAGACCTTTACAGCTGAGAGGGGACTACAGTATTTCCCTGAAAATGCTGTGGGGAGAGGACTGGAGTATTGGTTTTGTTGACCTTTTTTTTTTTTTTTAGGACTGGAAAAAAGCTACCTAGCCTTTGCTCATGGTATTGGACAGATATCATGCAGTGGCTCAAAACGCTAATTTGCTTAATTGCATTAGTCCACTCCCCTCCTGTTATGGGAATTCAAGCTTCAATGGCAAATTCAACCTCCTAATGAGATTATGGCGCCATTCCCAATATGAGGCTGTGGGGTGGCAAAGGAGCCACGTGTTTCCGTGGTGACTGGCTGAGTGGTTAACCCTGGTAAGACGGGGTGGAGGGGAGAATCAGCCTGAGTGACAGTACTTCATCCTTTAAACTTCAGTTCATGGCTGAGCAAAGCAGAAATAGTGCCAAGCGATGACCATGGGGAAATTACCCTTGTTTTAGTCTTTGTCTCCTCCAGCTGATGTCAGTAGAAGGGGACAAGACAAAGGACCTCAAGCTGTGGTAAAGATCATTAAAAAGAAGACTATAAAGCCATGGACATGCCTGTGCCATCTATTAAATATTAATATCAGGTGAATGCAGATATTTTTCTTTGTTATGCTGTTTGATACTATGATTATTATTACACCTTTAATCCATTTCATGTAGTTTCACTCCTTTTTTAAGCCCCTTTGTAATGAAGGTGCCTTTTAGTCAGCTCCACCAGCTAATCAAATTGCTTTCCCTTCATTACTCACATTGAGCTTTTAAAGCCTGAAGCCTAAGCTAACTGGAATATATGGTCACGATTTAAGTAATGTGGAAGAGCTGAAGCTGTGCCAGAAACACAGCACATGGCTACATTTTTATTGCCTTCATATTAAGAGCAGGTGAGATGCTTTTGAATCAGGGACTGTTCAATCAAAAACATGCCCAATTACTGTACAGGAGTATAACAGTGTGAGAAATGGATTTGTAAAGAATTCTCATATCTGTAAAGAATTTTCACATCTGTTCACATAACAGATGTGTTTATCACTCACATATTTCAGTGGAAACAACTAATAGCCTTTTTTGCCATTTATCCAATAAATTTTGAGAAGACAAATGCAGGGCAATATTAAAGAGATCAAGTCTGTGAATGGAGAACAACAATAATTTTTTGGAAAAAAAATAATTTTTTTCCCAAGGCAAAGATATTTCTGAGTCAGAGGACAATGCTGCCCACATGCAATTAAGGAGTCTATAACCCACACACATGGTTCCCCTGAGCCCAGTTTAGTTCACAGCAGTGCAAACCTAGAGAATTTCCATAGTGGTCAGTAAAGTTAAGCTGTTGTCAAAAACACCCATAAAGGCAAAATTGTTAACTCTTTTTCCAAGCCTGCATATGTGAGAAAAGATTGGAGGAGCATGCCTGTGGGCAAGGCTGAATGAAGGGATTCAAGGGCTAGATAAATTCAAAGGTGATAAAAAACTTACACTGACCATCAAGACCACTGGCATGTGATTTGCCTCTCTGGTATGTGGCTTCTGCCCAGGAGCGTGGTGGTGGGGAACAGCAACCTGGTGCAAGGGCAAGAAGAGGAGATACCATTACTACATGACACCACCAGCAGCAACTCCTAGTTCCTCTACGCTCTAATTTAGTGCAACTGAGAGTGTCATCAATTGCTGAAATCTTTTCACTATTTTTAAACCTCAGGGACCAAATGGAAATCACATTTTAAAGATGGAAACTTAATTAGGGTTTTTGAGTAGTCATTTACCAAAGGAGAAGAGACAAGGGCAGCTCTACATTCCTTACCTCTCCTCAGGGAAAGTTTCTGATGTCTGCTGCCGATCCACGCGGTGTTTCCTTTATTGTGGATTTGTCTGTGATGGCTCCCGGCAGATCAGTTTGATGTAGCTGGTCACCAGGGTTAAAATGGAAGAATCAATAAGTTTCTCAGTTTGCATTTTTGTTTTCCTCAGCACTTTTAGGAAAGCCTCTAATTCTCATAATCACGTCCTGACCTTGATTCCCAAGATCATCTATTTTTGAAGATACCTCCACTGTAATCAAAGCCGCCATTACGGCATTGCTAGTTACACGTGTAACTGCTTTCATCTAGCTAGGCTCAGATTAAAGGTCCCTGCCACATTTAGGCTGCTGAAGCCAATGGCAGGAAGGCTGCTGCAGCAGTGGAGCCCTTACAGCCCCACAGGGGATGGTGGGCATCCACTTGTGAGGACCAAGAGCTTGGTGACCCTTCCCATGACAGCTCCTGCTTCTATGGCTCTGCTGGAGTGACACTTTTGCCTCCTGGAAAAACCTTGTTAGCCCCATCACAATCAATTGTCTGCAGTTAGGTCTAAAATATGACCTTCTTCAGCCCTTCAACCCAAGTATTTATTAAGTGTGTGGACAATTTTACTCATTAAGTTCTCACAGCCCATGTGGGGTGAGAGCAGCAGCTACTGTTGTGGTTGTGACACACATTTGCAGCTCCTCCCCTTCATCTCTGGAATTTTTTTCTGAACATTTTTTTGTCTTGGCTTTCTTCAAGTTTCTTTGTTTCCTGTTGCTCTAGAGCTCAGGAGAAGTGCTTCTGGTGTATTTCTGAAAGTTCAGCAGGATCAATAAGTTAGCAGTTTAAGAGGCTGAGAGGCTGGGAAGAAGGCAAGATAATCAGAGCACCTTTATAAGATATTTAACACATAATAAAGTACAATCAAATATTTTGATAAATAAATTAGGGGCCTAATCTCTCTTGGCTTTCCTAACAGTGACAGAGATGACTTGTTCTGATTCCACTTGGTGGAGGAGCCTAATTTAAGCATCCAGATTTAGATGAGTTAGTATAAGATGTGATGATTCCTTCCCACTCCTGTTCATTTTTCCACTGCTCACATGGGTAGGAAATTCTGATGTTACTTTTTTTTTTTTTTTTTCCAGCCATGTGATGTGACCCCTTATTGTTAATGAGAAGAGATAAACCTTTTGAAATGTGAGGATGAAATTACATTCTTTTTCAGGACTAGAGCCACAAGCTAATATAATAATGTAGAGCCTAGGAAAGAGCTACAGAGACACCCAAATCTCAGATCTGAAATTTGTTCCTATAATGAGAAAAACAGAACACTTATTAAATGGTTATTTACAGAGGCTCAGGATCACAATCCCAACCAATTCTGCTTTGGCCAGGAATAAAGAATAGTTAAGAGAGTAAGGATGCAAACCCAGACCTCCACCCACAGTTTCAGTGGGAAAAAAAATCGTCTTTCAGATGGGTTTTGCCATTGACTAATCCTGCAACAGTAAGAATTTTTATTAGCATTAAGAGGCCTTGGAACTAAAATGATCTCTTAAAATGCAGCCCCAACACTGTCTGGAACTGAATTTTGGGTGTGCAACATGCACTCAGAACAGACTTTGGCTGCACTATGTTTTGAACACAGCTGTGAGCACTCATGTAGCTATTCCCTTAGAAACATCCATCTTGGTTATGGAAATATTAGGAAATATGGTTCTGGAAATCCCTAAAAAATAACTACTAGTCCTTATGAGAGATCCTTCTCAACTGACCAGAAGAACTGTGGAATATAGGCAATTTTATGTAGAAATTAGCAAAAAAGGGGTATGGAGGCAAAGAAATACCAGTTTCTCAGTTTGCATTTTTGTTGCAACCTTTGTTAGGTTGCATTACCATAAAATATAAACAAATGGGAGAAAATGCTTTCATTATTCCAATTCAGAATTTGAGGGATTTCTAAGTTACAGCTCTGCCACAGGCAAGGGGTCAAGGACACTTGTCCCTTCTCAAAGCCAGCAACATTTCCAGACTACCTGACATAGGCTTAGGTGCTTGTGTATCCACAGGGGAGGAAGAAAAGGGTATAATGCAATGGGAATTAAATAGGTTCATCCAATTGTTGTGGTCTACCCCCAGCTGGCAACTAAGCACCACACAGCCCCTCAGCCACTGCCCCTGCTACCAGTGGCGTGGGAGAGAGTAAGAATACTCAGACTCATGGGTTGTGATAAAGACAGTTTAACGGGGCAGAAAATGAAGAAAATAATAATAACGATAAAATAATTTGAATATACAAATCAAATGTTGCACAGTGTGATAGCTCACCACCAACTGGTACCAGTCAGTTCCTGAGCAGTGGCCCCCAGCCAGCTCCCCCCCGGAGCATGATGCCATATGGTATGGGATATCCCTTGGGTCAGCTGGGGTCAGCTGTCCAAGCCTTGTCCCCTCCCAGCTTGTGCCTCTCCTGCCTTCTCACTGTCAGGGCACAAGAAGCTAAAAAGTGCTGTAAATTGCTCAGCAACAATGGGAAACAGAAGTGTGTTTTAAATGTTACTGTCACACTAAATCCAAAACAGAGCACCATACCAGTTACTAGGAAAAAAAATAACTTTGTCCCAGCTGAAACCAGGGCAGAAAATGCAGAAAATACTTACCTACTTTAATGCCTTTCCCCTTTGGTTCTACAGTCTTGCACATCACTTGGAATGTCATATTAAGTGTTGCAATGCTAGAAAAAGAGGTTTTGCTGCTGAAGTTGACATAGTTTCAACAAAAGCTGAGGGCTGAAGTTTTCTGTCTACCACAAATCTAGCCTGCCACATTGTGTATTTCAGAAACAAAGTACATACAGACCATTTCTAGTTGAAAGATGCTTCCACTAATGATTTTTTTGGCAAGATCTAGACTATGCTTTTAATATTATCAACATTTGCTTTGGTTTCTTTCTTCCATTTTAGCCTGTTTGCTTCTTTCTTCCTTCCTTCTGTCCATTCCTTCTAATTTTTCTGCTCCCCCTGCAGTAGTGCTCTTCAGGCACCTGGCAGTCCTGTCCCGTGGGTCCATGCATGCATGGGATGGGACTTTCATGTGACAGCTCCTTGGATCCTGATCCAAGGGTCTGAGCCCTGCTTGCTGGGGCTGCCAGAGGGGTGCTGGTGTGCCACTTGCACAGTGCTCAGCCAGCTCCCTTCTGAGTGGCAAGAGGCTGCTTTGGTGGCTCATCTGGGCACACCAGGAGCTCCGCTCGGCTCAGCTAGCGCTGACAAGGCAGGCACTTCCCCCACTAAATCTGACAGCCTGACAACACAGGTTTAATACTAAGGAGGACAATTTCCTTGCCAATATTTGCTTGACTAGTCTCATGTCTCCCTCCTTTTCCACTTTCACTCTCCCATGTAAATCCAATCTACTTGTGACATACTCCCATCCATTTTCCATTTTCATTTTATCCACAAACACTCCTGTAATTCTCTTCCCTAAAGAAGCAGTGGCCAGGCACACAGAGTGGTTGAAGCCCTAAGTGGTTACTGAGCTCCTGAGCCCTTACCAACACAGCTTTGTATGGAGTAAAATGACTCAGAAGGGGACAGACACAATGGATGTTCCTCTCTCACTGAGGAGAGAGATCAAGGTGCTAGCCATGGCTGAGATACTTTCTAATGAGGAGCTTTTAAGGGAGATCAAAGATGAGGCTGTCCAGATGTGCTATTGCAGTGTGCCAGAGGAGGAAGGACACTGGCCCATCCTTGCTGAAGCTCCTTACAGGAGAGTGAGGGGATTTAAGGAAAGAAGGAAAGCATAAGGCACTGAGTGGCCCAAGCAAGGCAGGACAGATCTGACTCCCACCTGAGTTACCACCTGGTGTGCAGCACTTGAGACATGAGGTCTGGCTGTCCCACAGACCTACCCACGTTTGCATTTACCTCTTATTCATCTTAATTACTCTTCTATTTTGCTACAGGAGGGAGATGTGGACCTTTAAAGGCACTATCTTTGAGATAGCCATCACTGCAGCCTAACCTCCTCCTCTTCTCATGGAAGAGATCTGACAAGTTAGACTTTTCTCTGAAACCACTGACTTGCTAAAGTTTTTAAAAAACTGAAGCATACAAAAGAGCTCCATATTAATTCAATAGGAATTCAGTTTCTAGATGGCAGCTGATTAGAACTGGATGACTGATTCAATCAAAGGACCCTGATGCCTGTTGATCAAACTGACAACTGATGTACTGTAGGGATTGCTTTTTGACTTATCCAGAGATGGGCAGGTACCTGGAAGAAAATGTCTAATTTTAATTTAGACCCCTTCATCAGACAAACCCCTCTTTTTGTTGTTTTTGTCTCTCAAACATTGATATTTACTTATGATGCCTACTTAGAGCTGTGCAGTGCATAGCAAAAGTTGGTCTTATTGCAGAAAAACTGAAGTTCACTTTTTACCACTGGCCAAATTGCATGCGGTATTCCTTAAGAGGAAAAAGAGAAGTTCAGAATAGCTCTCTTCCATCCTCCTTTGAGTTTCATTATCAATGACATTTTCTATTTCAGCAGACACCTAAACTTTCCTTATGAGCTTCCAGCACAGCCTAGCACAACCACCACTATTTAAATCTCTCCTATACAAATACATTTTATCCATAATTTTTATCTTATGACCCAGGAAGACATAAAATTCAATTTACTCATTAACCTTAGCTTTCTGAAACTGCAATTACTGCCCTGTGCACAGTCAGTAATTGAATTGAAAAAAGGTAGCATGCAAATGCCAGCCAGTGCTAGCTACTGCTAAATAGATAATCCTGCATGCTCACTAAAATTGCATGTGGCACAGGGACAGCAGGTAGAAAAGCAGAGCATTAGAAAGGAAAATGCACGAAGTTGCATATGAAGGGATTAAGAAGATGCAAAAGCCCAGACTCACAGTGAAATCACTCAGTGGGAATAAAAACAACACTATATTAGCTTAGGTTTATGATTACAGCTAATAGCACGCAGTTATTACTTTTGCATTGAAAAGCATTTTCTGAGTGGATGGTTTCACCACAGAATCAGATCTTTTTTCCCTGCCTTTTGTAATTCAAGATGCTGGCTAGCATTTTATATAGCCTAGTGTCTCCTGCCCCAGCTGTCATGAAAGAGATCAAGATATTACAAGTAAGGACTGGCCTAACAGAATGAGATTCAACTTGAAGTGTGCTTGTCTTTCAACATTGTTACTTTCCATTTTTTTCCTCCCACTGAAGCATGAGTGTATCCAGGCTTGCAGACAGTGCTTTTCCATTTTTTCAGCTTGATCTGTGTGTAGATGATCCTGGTCTCTTGCAGCTACATTTCATGTCTCATCACGGCCCTTGCAGAAGTATCTCACTGCCTGAGTGTATTTATCATGAGACCTCACATCCCTCTCACAGTCCTAATTCCTTAATTTCTTCCTTCACTGCTGGGAAATGCTCCAGTAAGTAAAAAATGCCACTTAAAAGCTTGACTCACCATGGTTCTGAACCCATACAAGGCATACCTACAGGACTATTTTCATTCAGTTCAGGACCATTCCCTCTAGCTGTACTTTGGTTCATGCCACAAAACTGTACTGGAGAACACAAGAGGATATCTACCCAAGGAGTCTAAAGCAGAAGCTGTTCTTCAGGAGCACAGGCAGCAAATTCTGACTGCTATTGGCAGCCTCTGCCCAAGGCCAGACTACAGCAAGCCCTGAGCAATCCCTTCCCTAGCAAGAACTCAGAATTTCAGCAGAACTGCTCATTTTGGATCACATCACTCATTAAGATTGACATAGAACCCATAACATAAGCATACACAACTTTCTCCTGTTTCAGTTTGGATCTACAGCTATGTATAGAAAACAGCAAGTCATTTTGCTAATCTTTTTGTTGTAAATGATGCCTCTTTAATCTGATGTTTATTAGAGTAGTTTTATGGTTCTCTTTGGCTGAACTTGTCTCAGCCTGACTGGTAACCTTGGTTTTGCTTGCTTAGCTGTAACAATATTTTTTTTTCCTAGTGATCTGACAGCTACTCCCCATTCTATGTACTTTTGCTTATTTTAATCACATGATGTAATAATCTTTGTAGAGACAACGGTGGCAGCTGGTTATTCTACACAGAAAGATGCATTTGGACTCACACATACAGCAGCCAGCGCAATTATACAGGAATAACAGTAAGGCCTTCAAAGGGGGAATACTGGATGTGGTCTAGACAAATACAGGCATGGGTTGATAAGAGGAGGCTTGGAATCACACTAAGGATGCAAATACTCATCAATGGTAAATTAAAGAAAGATATTCACTACTTGGAGCTGGGCAAAACTAGTGTTAGGGGCACAAGAGAGCAGACAGCATTATTGAACACAAATAAAATGCACTGTATATTGTAAATGCAGACGAGATGCACTTGCAGACCAGTGAAAAAAATCAAGGTCCATTGAAGTATCAGCAAACATGAAAATAGTCCCAAGTGGAACCCAGAGAGAGGAAGAAGTTGGCAACACCACATTCCTCTTGGCAAGGAAGAGGAGGAAACCCAGTCATAAACACCACACCCCACTCAGAGTGTGTGCATGTGCTTGTGTGCATCTCTGTGCAACAGTTTAAACTCATTATTTTCCATACAGTGAGAAGTATTAATTTAGTTGGATAATAGGGACTGTGAAACTTAGTAACTGGAGTAAAATCTTAGTAACCATTTATTGAATTTTATTTAAGTCTACTGAAATTTCAGTTGCGTGAACATTAAATTCTTGACTTCTCAAATAAGGCTTGTCCCCATTTTTGCTTATAACAACACTTCGAGAATAATAAACTGATTTGAATTAAGATGTGTTTTGACGCCAGTTTAATCCTTGTCTGGATGCAGAGTTCACAAAAACCTGCAAAAGGGAGTTATTTTGATACAGATTTGTATCTAGCACCAGTGGAACTGGATGTTAAACGTAACCAAGCTTAAACTTTTAATGTGTCAATGTGGAGATTTTCAAAGCTTTTGAACTGCTTTTAATCTCCACACAAGGTGACAAAAATAGTGTAACTTGCCTGTGATTTCTTTGGAGTGGTGACTATACACGTCTTGTACAAAAACCAGCCATTTTTTCTTCCCCCTCTCACACACATTCCACTGAGGAGAATTCTCTAAGGGACATTGGAGAGACATTGATTTGGGATAATTGTTAGATACTATAATCAAAGAACATAAGTCATGTAGAAAAATAATATTGGGGTTCTAAGAATATCTGTTCTATCCAGCCAACATAGACTGATTAAATCAGCTGGACTTTATTTACATGGATTTATAAAAGCCATTCTACACATCTCTTGCTGAAGGCTCCTAGAGATACTAAGATGCCATGGAACAAAAGTCCTCTTCTGGATAAATTGTTGATTAAATGATAAGAAGGTATTGTGTAAACTGATGCTGAAACCACATTTTTTAATGTGGTTCTAGCCCTCTTGAAAAGGGATGATAAAAAAAAAAAAAAAAGATGTACAAAGGAGGGCTGTAAGGATGTTTAAAGGTATGAAATGCCTTCAATAACAGGAACAACTGAAGATAATAGAACATGCCAAGACTGCAAAGGATATGACTGATGGAAACACTTGATACAAAATCTTAAAATTATGGGAAGTTATTTTACCACAGAAATGGTAGAAAGGAAACAATTGTTCAACTGTTTCTTCCTGTAAGAGAATGCTGGGGGAATGAAACAAATTAGTGGATGATAAATTCAAAATCTAAAAAAACCCACTTTTTCCCATAGTCTATTTTTATGATGTAGCACTTACCACCACAGTATATTGAAGATATCAATAATCCACATGGGTCTAAAAAAATGCAAGCAATTGGACCAATTCCTGAGAAAAAAAATTTGCTATTATGATTCATCAGCTTAGGGACAGCAGAAGTTTACCATCAAGACTTCCTGCCCAGCAGGGGAACAACTTTATTTTCTGTAAATCCTTGTCTATTTTAGGATTGCAGTGGGGAAAAAGCCTCCATTTTATGTCTGTTGATAACACAGAGGTTAGAGCAGCCCCTTCCATTTCTCTGTTCTTAAAAATCAAAACTGCACTGGAGCAAAAAAAGCAATGCCCTTATCCAGAGGTCATCTCTAGCTGCAGATGCATGTTCTGGTCTCCTCTTCCTGCCAGTGGTTGTTGGAGCTCTTTGGATGTTGTCCTTTTCCCCTGACATGCCACTAAAACCCTAACTGGGGGCAGCTGCAGTATCCTGCAAGAAGGACTACAGCCAGAAGCCTGGAGCATAAAGTAATTTTATAATTTGGCAGTTAAAACATTTTGGCTTCCTTCCCTCTACTGCCTTCCACTTCTGCCTTGCCTCTTTCCAGGCAAGCTTGGACAATTCCATAAAGCCTGTGTTTACATGGCTACTGTGAATCTGCATCACCATCCCTGAGGAAAAACCCTGACTTCTTTGTTCAGTGCTGGCCAGCTTTTAGGGACCCAAACTCTTACGCCAGCTAGGGAAGGTGTCTGTGGGATTGTGTGTATTAACATACTGAGACACACATGGTAGATTTTATAATCCTTAAACACAACATCAGGCAGCTTTAGAGAACGTGATAAGGAACTTTGGGTTAGAAGACAGCATAACAACTTTAATCTAAACAAGCAACTTAATTCCCTCATCACAACTAAAATCATAGCCAACACCAATCAGGATTCTTCTTTTCTAAGAGCCAAAATCATCTTCAGGAAAGGAAATAAAAATTAAAACTTGTAAAAAAAAAAAAAAAAACTTGTTTCCAGAACTATCTGTTAGGATCTACAGGGAGCTAGATTCTTTGGCAAGGGCTGGTAAACAGCCAGACTGACATAAAATTTTGTTTTAATAATATCAGCCCTGTAATCCTCTGTGACATAACAGTATCCTTAACTCTTTAGTACCTAGCATTGAAATAAAAAGTTTACCTCTACAATTTTAAGGAAAACACCCTTGACAAAGCACAGTTTACCTATATTTTGGCCAGAGTTGGAAGGAAAAATAGTTTCACTCCAGGCCATCTAATCAAGTACAGAAAACAGATTCCACAGGAAATTCTAAGAATAAAAAAAATGTTATGAGTCTTGAGCAAAAGCAAGGTAATAAATCAGACTGAGGGTGGGGTTTTGGCTTTTGTGGTGGTTTTTTAAAATTTTTGTTTGTTTGTTTGTTTTGGTTTTTTGTTTTGTTTTGCTTTTTGTTTGTTTGTTTGGGTGCTTGGGTTTTTTTCCCCCATTTTGATTCATTTATTAGGAAATTGAGAAGGCCCATCTGGATACTTACTGATTTTTGAATAGGTCACTAAGGGTATCATCAAGAAGTACAACTAAACAGATTGCATCTATCATGCAGTTAGGTAACTGGATGTTAGTTAAGAATAGCTTTTCTCTCAGAAAACATACTTAAGAAAACAAAATCAAGTACCTTTCTAATACTTTAGAACTTCCTTCCTTGTACCAAAACAACACACTCGTGCATTTCTTTGGCTATATTTTCAGTGCCCACAGCTAAGCACCACTTTAGTTGCTGCTTTGGAAAAAGCAGGAGCTGTGACGGAAGAGGCGTTTGCTCAGGAGGAAGCGGTGAGAAGGAATTGCTCATCCAGCAGGGCAGGGAACAGACTCCTCCAGTGGCAGAGCTCCACTGACCCCTAATGGACAATCCCCAACAGTGCCTGTCCTGGCAGGATTTTCCAGCCTTGCCAGAAAACCTCACATTGATCAGCATTGATCCTCCTTTCAGCCTAATACGAATTCTGACACCTCAACTTTTCACTATTTAGTGTCAACTTCTTTATTCCACCTTTGTATCTGACCGTCTGAAGTCTTCTAAGAAGCTAGAAGGAAGGTGAACAGTGTTTAATGCAGCCATTCTGACACCTAGCTAGGACAGAGCAAATTCAACTTCAATTCAACAGCAAATTCAATTTCAAATTGCTTTAAAAACTAAAGCAAACCGGTTTTACATCTTTCAACAATAAAAAACATTAAGGACTAACATCTCTAACTGACCCGTTTAAACTACTTTTAAAAGGAAGATGTGCAATCAGCACAATCAAGAACCTCTATAAACGATGGTAGTAATTTGAAAGGCACAGTCCAACTATTTGTGCCTTTTCTCCCCAAGGATCGACTATAGCTGCCATCAGGAGAGCAATGAGACGTTTCCATTCCAGGAAAAATCTCCCTGCTTCAGCAAAACTGCTACCATTTCCACTGAGTGAGAAACTGCCAGCACCAGAAGGGAGAATGAATCCATGCTGGCTGGTGCAGTTTCTTTTTGTCTTTCACAGACTGCAGAGATGAACTCATGGCAATGAACTCCCAATAGAGAAAAATGATCAAGCTAGAAACAGGCTGCATTTCCTATTCCCTGTCTAGAAAAGGGTTTTGTTCACGTTCTTTTTTTTACTAGTTTGGTTGCTCTGTTGCCCTTTTCCTATGCTCCTTGGTTTCCTTCCTACCCCAGAAATGTACCTGCTATAAATCTTCCAAACTAGAGAGATTTTTATGCGCAGAAGGGATGGCATGGAACAAAAAGGATCCCAGAGCCAATGCCCACACTGATAGCCAGCAGAACAGCCCTGTTTAGTCAAATAGCACTAGTTTGTAAGAAAAATGCTGGCTTCCAAGGCTAACTGGATGAACTAAAAATCCCTGCCTAAGTCAAAAAGACACACCAAATTTCAAATCCTGATTAAATCTAGCACTTGAAGTAATGATCACTTTATGGTATCACTTTCACAAACAAAAATGATAAAAGGCAAACCAATTCAGGCAAACCCTTTGCTGCCAGAAATTCCTGCCCCTTCAGTGTGGTGACATAAATAACAGATTAAATTAAATTTCATTAATCTCTGGTTAACAGAGCCTCTTGGGGGACAGTCTTAAAGGGTAAAGGAGTCCAAGAAGGCTGGACATGTTTCCAGAAGGAAATCTTGAAGCTGAAGTTGCAGGCCATCCCCATGTGCTGAAAGATGAGCTGTCAGGGAAGAAGACCCGTCTGGCTGACCAGAGCTTTGGCTGAAACTCAGGAAAAAAAAGTTTGTGACCTTTGGAAGAATGGGCAGGCAACTAAGGAGGACTACATGGACGTGTTGAGGTTATATAGAAAGAAAATTAGAAACAACAGGGCCCACCTAGAACTTAATCTGGCTATTGCCATAGAAGACAATAAAAAACATTTCCATAAATACATGAGCAACAAAAAGAGGGCTAAGGAGAATTACCACCCTTTATAAGATCCAGGGATAAACATAGTGACAAAGGATGAGGAAAAAGACTATGGTGTTTAAGACTATGGTGTTTGCCTTAGTGTTTAATAGTAAAGCCAGTTGTTCCCTGGGTACCCAGCCCCCTAAGCTGGAAGACAGGGATGGGGAACAGAATGTTCACAATTCACAATCCAAAGAGAAATAGCCAGTGACCTGCTACATCAGTTAAGACACACACAGGTCTAATGGGGCTGGATGGGATCCAAGGGTCCTAAGGCAGCTGCTGGTAGTGTTCAATGGGCCACTTTCTGTCATTTCGAATCCTGTGCTCAGCTTCACAACAAAACAGACATTGAGGCACTGGAGTGGCCCGGAAAGGGCAATGTAGCTGGGGAAGGGTCTGGAGCACAAGGCTTATGGGCTGATGGTTCTTTAGCATAAAGAAAAGGAGCCTCAGGGGGATCTTACTGTTCTCTAAAACGACCTGAAAGGAGGCTATAGCCAGGTGGGATCAGTCACTTCTCCCAAGTAACAAGTGACAGAAAAGGAGGAAATGGCCTCAAGTTGTGCTTAGGAGGTTTAATTTGGGTATTTTAACTTCCAGTCCTTTCCCCCCCACCTTCTTCTCATCCTTCTTCAAACAGAAGTACCAAATCTTGACTTTAGTTGTGTATCTCTGCTCTGAAGGAGCAGAGAAATCTAGTGAAAGGTAGATTTGACTGTCACTATTTCTCTAGCACAGATAGGACAACAGAGCATAATTCAAGACGTCCTGGTAAGACAGTGATTTCAGTTTTTTCTGTGTTGTGACTATTAGACATGAAATAAATTTCTGCTGTTCCTTTTTTCTGCTCACTTGTGAAAAAATTACCAGTTAACCCACTGGCTGAATGTCCATTACAGTCAGGTTAAAAAGTTTAGGGACACAGTCAAATATTGTTTGAGTCTCCCAACAGATACGAATTTTAGTTTTGGTAAAAGACACAGTGCTAACTGGACGTAATACAGTATCAGGAATTTACTGTATTAAATCCTTCTCAGTGGCAAGCTACCCTTCAGTGACCACAATTTATCTAATAATTTCAATATTTCATTATTTCTCTGATTCAAGAAAGTCAAGAACCCTCCACTATTTCAGAGTAGCTGACACTCCTGTGACTTATGTTTGCCACGCTCACACATTTATTTTGACCATCATGAAGAACCTGCCAGGGACTAAACGACCTCACAGCACCTCATGAGTTTAGTGTAACAAGCTTTTTGGGCTCAATGTTAGAAGGAAACTATCCCCACACACTCCCTGAAGAGTGGGAACAGCCCCCCTCTAACCAGGGCTTCTAAAGAACAGTGATGTGCAAACACGGTTGTGTCAGTGCTCATCTTCCCTTTTTTCCATCCTGTGATCCTTCATGGTTGTGGAGACCATTCAAACAGTCCATCAGATGCTAACATAGGTTGGGCTGACTGCTGAACTTCCATGAGACAAGGAAGCAGCAAGAATAACTTTTTTTCCCTCCTCCCCTCTTCCCATATCCCACCACTAATGCCTGCTGAGTGGAGCAAGTGCATAAATAAACTGGTTTTGATTAATATAAAAGCTGTAGAGATAAAATCAGGAGACAAAACCCTCTTCATAGTATTCATAGTATAATGGATGGAAAGCAAACAGGTTTCCTGAAAATGTTATGATTTCCAATGAAAAATAAAACACATTCAAGCAGTCAAATAAATATGTCCTTCTTAAATGCAATAGTTTTTAATTTTTGGTACAAGAGACTGAGATCCCAATCTGCCTATATACAAACAGCACAGAATTACAAAAAGAAAGTTTATCTAAGTCAAATTTCTTAATTTTTATTAAATTCAAAAACTGCAGGAAAAAAAATCACAAGTTTCTAAGTACAAATAAAAACAAATCAGCTAAAATAAAACTGTTGTCAAGTTAAAACCCACTTTTCATAATTATCCCTTCCTTGCTATTGCCCACAGTATCATCTGAACTCCTAGAAATGCTTTAGAAATTCATTTTATCTTACCAATAGGATAGTAAACTGTAAGTTTACTATTTAAAAAAAGCTAACTGTTTAGGCACAAGGTGGCAGAAGACATAAGCACAAATATCAACCATGCTTTCCTTAATTTTTCAGTAGAAATCCAGGTGTGCTACAGGCCTGCACGGCATTGAATTCAGAATGTCAGAGCTTATTCAGTGAAATAAGGGCTTTTTTTTGTGTGTGTGTGCGTGTGTTAACAGTTTGTTGTGTCTTTTCTTCTCCCACAAAACAGAGAGAATCTGTTTACATCAGTGGTATACTTTAGTGTTCAGTGCCAGTTCTGGCTAGAAGAGTGGCAAAGGTGACGAAATGGGTTCCAGCACCAGAGAATGCGAAGTAGAGAAGCTGTAGTGTGACAAAGACTGGTTCATACTTGTGTTGTCAGTGTAACTAATAGTCTGGCGACCACCTGCTAAGACAGCATGACAAGCAGTCACATGCTATTTGAAGATATCAGCTGGGCCAGGTCATCAGCTGCTCTCCCAACAGAGCAGCGACCAAGGTGAACAACTAATGTCTGCTGCTCTTCCCACTACACCTAAAGAACTGTCAAACAGAAAACTAAATCATAACAAAATTAACACAAGTGTTGTTCCATATTCCAGATATTACCTTTTACCCATCACTTGACACTTGCCATTCTAATAACAGGTGCAGTTCCACTGTCATTCATAAATACAAAATTTTATTTGCACTTCATTAGTTTAGAAAGACCACAACGTTTTTCAATACCACAACATTCAGGACACACCAAGTTATTCAAATATGTATCTACTGATTTACCACAGCTAAACTAAACAGTGCATTTAATAAAAGATATACCAAAGATATAATTCACAAGTTCATTTTCAGACAAAATCCTAACACAGTATTTGCTTGATGGGAATAATTTCCACCATTAGGAAAGAAAATAATTTTACCTTAGGTTCCCTTCCCCCATCCCTACAGATGTCCAGACAAAAATACACATAAATATTCCTTAACACAGGAAAATGTATCATCTAAATTTTTTTTTTTCTCAAGAATTTGTCTAGGACAGCAGCATTGCTTTTTTATACCTTCTTTTAGAGCTTGATATATCTCCATTCTTTTATTGAAACTTAATGATTCTTGTAACCAAATTTATGTTTATGCAGAAAATTATGTATGCTTTTTCAAAGTGCAATCTTAGATCTGCACCAGGTGTCATGTCTTGGTACACAAAGAAAGGGTGCAGCATTAAACAAAATAAATAAAAGACTGCCAGAAATTAAACTTAGCTTTTCAATAAATCCAGTCAGCAGAGGATGCTACAGCCAAAAATGTTGTCACTACATTAAAAGGAAACATAATGCTGATTATGGAAGCTTTGTACATAAAGTCCTCTGTTTTTAAAAAATTTGTCTTTAAAATAGTTAGCAAAGCACCATATACTTATCTTCATACCAGAAGAGCTTCTGCCTGCCTGTTTATAATAACAAAGAACTATTACAACATTTATGTCAAGAATAGGTATAGATTTAATTTCTCCTCCTCCTCAAATGGATGTGTGGCAAACCCCCACCGACTGTACAGTATTTATAACACTGGGGCAATGAATGAAACATCATTGTGAGGGAGAGGGGTAATAATTAAATGTTATAGTTGAATCCTACATAGGATTGCATATTTGCATATTTACAAGTTAGTGTGTAGCTCTGACTCGAATAACAAAGTGCAACGAGAAACTGCCAAATGATTGTAGTGCAGAGTAGTACAGATACTTTCTTTACCCTCCTGCTCATATTTTTCACTCTGGAGAAAGTAAAAAGTCAACAGCAACGGACATGTGGCCTTGGAGGAGGCAGTTCTGGTGGGATTTCTGGCTCTGGTTGCAGGGACAGGATACTGTTGGACAACTCATTTCTTATAACATCCAGTGGCATCTTAAAGAAAAGAAAAATCACCTGTAAACAGTCATCTGCATAGAAAGAACTCATTCCAAGGGTTCACTGACAGCCAAAGCCTCAATTTAAGGGTCTTTTGGGTCTTATTAGTGAAATGCAGTGGTCAGCAGTCTGTGAACTGCATCATGCCCACTATGTATTGTCCAAAATTTTCACCTGACAATTTGCACTTGCTCTCTGCATATGCAGTCATTATCTAAACATTGACCATTTGTGTGACCAGAGGAGTATCACCACCTGAGTATTTTACCTTTTTCAGAATGTCATCAACAAGTTTTAGAAATATTTCATCCACATTAAAATTATCCTTGGCACTTGCTTCACAGAACCGCATCCCAGTTATTTGCTGTGCAAACTGATGGGAGAGAAAATAAAATAACTCCATGAAGATATGTGCAAACAGCGACACATAGCAAATATATCCTCCTCATAAAACCTTTAAAAAAATCCCAAACATGCAACTTTCCCCAAATCTGAGATGGAATTCAATTAATAATCCCGAATCTGCATGGTAGAGAAAATATTGCAACATATAGTTAATTTTTGCTTAAAATAGGTTTATTGGAAAAGTACTCTGCATTTTTCTGGACTTAATTCATGTATTCAGTTGACACGTAGTGCTGCAGACTGCCAAAAAGGAAGAACTCAGAACAGCTAATCTCAACTTTATTATTCAAAATGTAGAAAAGGGAAGTACAGATGCAAGACCTGCAGAAGTTTGGAATAAGCCTTCACTTCCAAATGTTTGTGTACACCCATACTGACACAATTCTGGTCAAGACAGTGCTGAGTATATCACACTACAGCAAACATACTCTCTTGCCAGCTTCCTTAGCACTTTTGGGGTTGCCAAAGAACAAAAGTTACATGAAAACAAAGGTGAGCCAATAATCAAAGCAGGGCTGTTGCCTGCCAAAAATAGTACAGAGAAGCAAACATCTGAAAGAAGGCCCACTAAGGTTTCCTGACTAGAGGTCTCCATTTGTGCTTCAAGTCCTCACTATGTCCCCTTTCAGAGGCCAAAAAGGAGTATCCCCTACACTACTGGTCCAGTGTAAGCTGACTTGTAGCTTACACTTTCTTTAGACCTAAGACACACTACTCCAGCAGGAACACTTAAAACTGCACATTACATACAAATAAACACCACATGGATTTTGAGAGACCACCACCAGTGGTCTCAATATGCTCCCTGCATCCAACAGTCTGAACAAGAGTAGCCACAGACCATCAGCAGCAATGCCACAACAGCTTTGCCTCTAGACCTGTCCTTACCTTCTCTCCCTGCTGCCGAGAAATCTCTCGATCAACTTCACAGTCCAGTTTATTTCCAACTAGTAGAAGCTCTGCATCTTCTGAAGCATACTGCAATTAAAACATTTCTAATCAACCAAACCTAGAAACATAAGATTTTGTAATGCAAACACAATACAAAAAAAAGGGCAATTCCACTACCACACTGACATAGTTTATAGGTAAATGTTCTTCCCTAACATTATTTCTAATATTTTCATTTTTAAATTCCATTTTAAAAACATGATTTGAAGCTAGCTGCTCTATTTTATCTAAGAATGAACACAATGGCCTTATTTCACAGACAGGAAACAAACCTCCCTCCCCCCACTGCAAAGGTAAATGAGCAATGTTACAGATTTTCACTGACACTTCTAACTGGGACAATTCTAGTTCAAGAAAGCAGGAATGGACAACCATTTTGCAAGTAAAACACATCAATGTTAAATCCTGGCTAAAAGTAATCAGTGCAAAGTATCTGACAGTAGTTTATTAATCCTAAACACATGCTGTAAAGTTGAGAGGAAAAAAACCCTTGTTAAAAAAAAACATGTAAAAAGAAAATACTTAAGGCATACCTTATCAATCATTTTCATCCATTTTGGTAAATCGTCAAATGTTTCCTTCTTGGTGATATCATACACCAAAATAATTCCCTTGGCACTTCTGTAATAAGCTGAGGTAATGCTGTTGAATCTCTCCTGACCTGCTGTGTCCCTAAGAAGCAGCAGCAAACAGTGGCACAAATATTTCACCAATTTGCAAAGTACAGAATAACTTTGTTTACATTTTAATAATAACACTCCCACATTCATTAGAGACACTACATTTCCTTCCATATGTGTGAATTTCAGAAAAAAAAATGGAGCAGTACTTTCAATCGTAAAACATTTTCATATTAAAACTATTTATCCCATACTAACTTCACCAAGAAAGGCCACCAAACATTTCTACATGTGTCTGAGAGTGAAGCTATCCAATGAAAATGTACCAGGAGATAAAGCTGGTTTTGTGTTATTGGGGTTTGTTGTGTGTTTTGTGGACTTTTGGTTGGGTTTTTTTTAACAGCCCTGAAAAAAATGAAAAGATAAAGAAAAAAATGGCTACATGCTTATTAAACACATCCACACACCCAATTACAAAATGAACAATGCACTGCTCAGTATCATTTGAGTTTTCAGACTCTTTTTGGATCAACCACAGCAATTCAGCCACGGTTCTAAAACTACTGCAAAACCTACTGGCACACAAGTGAATGACAAGAGTGAGCAATCACTAAGCAGTACAACTTTTGCACTAGAGACCTGGCTTTCACACTTACATCTACTTATCTGAGGTGTGCAAGTAACATTTCCATGCTCACTGTCAGCACTGTAGGTATTTCAGACAGGGTGCATTCACACTGGAGAATATTTTCCAGCAACTACACTAAGTCACCCATACTAGCTATGGCTTCTGTTCCAAAGTAGATGAGACAGAAGAGCTGCTTTTTACTGAACCATGAAAACTTTTGAACTGCTTTTAATCACATCACCAAGCCTGCCTAGGGAGGATTTTTGGCAGTTATACTAAAAAAATAGCTGGTGCATATCCTAAGTCTTAAAATGTGACTGGCATCTCAATTGGAAAGTAGGTTATATGGTGCTCCGAAGTGATCAAGCATTTGCTGCTTGAGTGCAGCCCCCAAAGTCAATGGATAACTTTGAAATTGCACGGTTAGAACAAGTCCAAAGATGGATCAAAATTAAGAGTAGAGGGAGGAAGATTGTGTGCATGCATGTCGGGACTCAAAACTGCAAAATGAATCCTCTTTAACAGTCACATTTTAGACAAAAGGAGGAGGAGAATGAATTTGGGAATGAGATTAACAATGGAGACCTGAAACACTTGTTGCAAAAAAAAAAAAAAAAAAAAAAAAAAAGTCATGTTCACAAAATGCCACATTGATTGTCCTGAAGATTTATCCCCTTTAAGGTTCTATGCACAAGCAGTAGAATAGACTACCACAAACCTATCTTACTCTGCATAAAATCTTTAGGAATTTCAAGCAATTTTCAAAGCAAAGTATTTAACTTGCCCCTGAAATTGCCACAAGTGTACTTGATAGCAACAATACTTGCTAGTGATTTTACAAACTAAAGCAGAGTCTATAGAAAAAGATTTGCAACCTCTGCTTCATAGCCTGTGGGAAAATAATGACTTATACTTCACTGCAAGCCAATGACACTGTAACACAGGGCAGAGAAGAACAAATTCCTATTGCGTCCATTTTTGTTTTATTTTTATTCAAATCCCACTCTCAGAACTTCAGAATTATATTCATATAAACCTCTGGGACCCTACAGAAAATGAAAACAGGTAGTCTGTTTCAATAAGGTCAAGCACCAGTAGTACTGCAGACCAGTTTTAGATGGTTAATTGGTCGTTTTCTTTTCACTAATGAGGCATTTTTTTGTAAAGCAATACAAGTTCTGGCAGCTGAAATTATATATATATAATATTACTCAGAGCAAGTAACTCCACATTCTTTTCCATTACTTCTTTGTTATGGTCAGATTCATTTTTTGCAAGGTCCTTTGGATGTTCAGTCTGTTAAAAAACTAGTAATTTTAGTATGAACCGTTGATTTTCCACATATGGATAACATTGCTCTAGTGCTTAAGAACAGAACTCTCAGAATTACGACCTCACAGAGCAGCCCGTGTCTTCTGTTGCTAATCCAGCCTACTGATGAAGTGTATTAGGGGTGTGGGACCTTAAATTCCATCATTCTGAGCACAAATGGCAGGTGGAAGGGCAAATCTCATGTGGGAGAGTACATCAATTCTATCTTTGTTCAGAGTAGTGGGAAAACCTGCTTTTTGGTTTTGTTTGGCAGATTGTTTTGCTGACCAGCCTTTTCCCTTTTTTCTGTGCCCTGAGTGGAAAACAGAAACAAAGAGGGTATTTCAGAGTCACCTGTCTGTGCCTTCAGGTGAGTGCTAAGGACCTTTAGCAACTCCATCACGGGGTACCAGACCACTGAGTACATACACTATAAAAACACTCATGTTCCACTACCCTCCCTGAAGGGTAAGTAGGCCATGAAGAGAACTATGCAACATTACAAAACTCTCCCACTCCAGCTATCTCCAACCCCACATTTCCCCAGCCCTGCTGAGTGCTCTGTCTCCAAGTCCACCTGGTACTATCAGCTTCTCCTCTCTCCACAACACCCTCAGGCTCTTGAAAAGTTTACAGCATTCCTAGGCTGCTGCACCCTGTGCTCCTGGCTGTTTGGGACACACCACATGCTGTGGCCATTTCAGAACACCCACGGACAGCCTGGCTGCCCACTACCTACAATAAATGGCCAGATGACCACTGATTGTCACCCGGTCATGCCAATTCCAGTGGATTATGGCTGACTTTCTTTGCCTTGCTTGAAAGTCACAGACTCCCCCACAATTCACCTCTCCTCCCGCAGCAGGTGGAAATGAAACCAGTCAGCAGGTGTCTGATTGTGAGCATGACATTCTAACCCTTATTTCCTTTGAAAAGTGGAAGAAAATAAGCTGAATTTCCTGTCACTAACATTATCCTTGCGTTGTATTAGTCTTCAAAATATAAGGTGAAAGTTGGAAAACTATTTCTGCAGTAAGTAAGTTTAAAATGCAACCCCAGGCTACCTAAGTAAACTGCAGTTTGAGTATCACGTTGATCTTCAGCATGGAAAATCTTGTCTTCTACTAGGTGCCATCATATTTTTCATGAAAATGTGCAGCAAATTCTTCCAGTGCTGAGGAGAAAATGACCACCCCTAATGCAGAGCTAACATTAAAAGCACGTACAACTTCAAATACCTTCTTCTAATGCGCAGGGCTGGAGCATTATTCTTGCTATACTCTATTTTCACGGACAAACTGCACTCCTGCAGTTGGAGTATTTTAGTAAGGATAGCTACTGATGCACTAGTGGAAAACTGGAACAAGAGATGACCACTGTTTAACACTCATGACTTTCATGAGTGATACTAAGTGCTACTAGTTCTTTATTTGCTCTGGTCAAAATCAACACAATAGTAGAAGTTCAATTTAATTCCAACTAAATTAAACTCCAGAAGTTCAAATAAGTTATTACAATTTAAACAAGCACTTGGCATAACTGACAAAAAAAAACATCAGATAATTTTTCTTTTTAACACTAAAAGCAGTTTTCTTCTGTTGATTTTTTTCCAAGAAAGTTTTCTAAATGAAAAGCATTGGTCTTTCTAATCTGTAATCAGAAACTACAGTGTATAACTCCTCAACCAGCTATAATCTGCAACCAGAGAATCCAACGGCTTGTCTGTTTTTTGCTTCCCAAACAGAAACTAGACATCACTTCAAAAATACAAACATACAACAAACAAAAGCAAATTAAAAAATCACACAAAGCCCATTTTCAAGTGGTGACTTGTTATGTTCTATGGCAGACTGCATAAAACACAATACAAATACAGTTAATTAAAATATCTTTGGATAATTTCTCTTTTACATAAATGTTCTCTGTGTCTATCCAAACGAGTTGAAACAAACACATGGACAGACTTAAAACTCTCTTTGGCTCAATAGTTCAATTTATTTGTTATGAGTGGCGGTGTAAAGTGGCAATAGAAGTGAAAATATTTTGAAACTTACATCAAAACTTAACACTAACACTTTCACATGCTCTATGCTTCTATGGAACCTACAGGCAGTATTTTAAAAAATACTTTAAGGTAATTTTAGAGGTTAATTCTACTTGTCAAACAGATTTTTTTTTTCATCTCATAAACCATAAATATATTTAAGATCTTTTATTGTATAAATAATTTATTTCAGAGGTACTGAACCAAAGAAACAACATTCTTATATACTCTAGAACAGGTACTTCCCAAGACAACTGTCTCTTAGAAAACAGAGCAGGCAGAATGTGAATTTTTAATGAGAACGCAGCAGTTTAAAACACCTTCAGAAGCAAACGAAGCTTGTTTTGCTCCCAGGTCGCTGGCTACCTTGAGCATTAAACCTGTAGAGGTATCAGAGCGCTCTCTTGGCTATCCAGGGAGGAACTGGGTGCAGTGGCAGGGCAGCACTGCTTCCCACAGCCAGCTCCTTCCTCTCAGAGGGGAAGCTGGAAGTGGCTGTGTCAGCTGCTTGTGTCAGCGACTGCCCAGATTACTCAGCTCAGAGGGCACAGTCAGACACCTTCCTGTCCTGCTTCAAAGCATCAATGAGGGGTTCCTATTATTTGATCCAGTTTTCCAGCTTGGAAGAAGCGCTGATTCACAGATGCTTGGATTTACCTGGACACTTACACTATCCAGTAGTTCTGGTTATTCTACCTCATGACTTGAGCTGCATGCAGGTATTACTTCTCACAGGACACAGGAGCTTGTGTCAGCCTAGAACTGCAAGGCAGAAGCTGATTTACTGTATCCTAACACTTTTGGCAACCCAAGGGGCACTACTAACTGTTCCAGGTGGCACAGAAAAGGTGAATACTACTCTGTGTCCTCAGTGAAGCTCTATCCTTGCATAATCTAAGGAGTAGAAGATAGTTTCCTGACTGGAAGTTGGGGAAATAGGGGAAGCAGGAACCAGACAGGAAGCTAGAGGTGAGAGCAGACTCAGGGCACAGTTCCCCATTATGAAAGGAACACAGGAGACAAGTCCTTTTGTATTCTACTCTCCTAAAAGCAGCAGGTGTGAATGCTGCTTTCAAAAGGATGCCTTGCACACCTAATCGCTTGAAATAGTCAACATTGTTTTAATGTATCTTTTGATAATCTCAAGTAGTAGAGCTTTGTGGAAAATACTCCACTGATAGTAGTTAGAAGAGAGACAGGTCAAGTGACCATAAAAATACCAAAGTAAACTTTTTGAAAACCATTCTTGTTTGACTCCAGAAGTAGAATCATGAGATTCCTAAAAAAAATAAGCAAAATTTCATGCTTTGAAATGTAACTTTAGCCATTTTAAGAAAACAGGTAAGTGTAAACTTCAGAAATTATTTGTTCACTGAACAAAACAGGTCTTTTTGTAGTAAAGTTACTGCAATCAATGCACATAACACTACCAGGAACTATGAGGCAGCCTAAATTCTGTCACTGTGTAGGTATGAAAGGAGAGTGACTTATGATCAGCCATGCAATTGAAGTCTGCATTTCTAAACTTCCAAGTGTTTGACTGCCTTCCTCTTCAATCCAGCAACTGGAGGTGCAAGAAGGAGCTGAGGGAGCTGGGGGTGTTCAGCCTGGAGGAGGCTCAGGGGAGACCTTGTCACTCTCTACAACTCCCTGACAGTTGTCTGTAGCCAGCTGGGGGTTGGTCTCTTCTCCCAAGTAACAGGGAACAGGACAAGAGGAAACAGCCTCGAGTTCCACTAGGGGAGGTTTAGATTGGCTATTAGAAATAAAAATCTCTTCACCAAAAGTATTTTCAAGCACTGGAACAGGCTGCCCAGGGCAGTGTTTGTGTCACCTTAACAGACATGCCGACATGACCCTTGGGGACAGGGTTTAGTGGCGGACTTAGGACCACTGGGTTCATGGTTGGACTCATTGATCTTAAGGGTCTTTTTAAATCTAAATGATTCTGTGATAATAAGAGTTTATAGGTAGGCCCAACAACACACACAACAGAATTCAGAATCAATTAGCAAAAGTCATGCTTATCTAAATGCTTTTCTAAAAAACCTGGAAGCATGCCAAGGCAGTTTTAAAGTTTAAAAACAACATTTTAACAGCCACCATTGGAGAGAAAGTGACACTCAGGAGCAGGATGATAAATTTATGTTCATGAATTTTATCATATTTTAAAATATTATCTCTTTACACTGTGTTTTCCTTGCCACTTTAGTAAGGCTTCCCATAGGAGTAATTATCACATCTTAACAACCTATCAGCTTTTAAATTCAATTTTTAAAGTGCCCTATATTCTACTAGCATATTCTCAATATGTGGAAAATAATGGTTTAAACAACTCTTTTCCAAAAATTTTCACTCCTATAATATATTTATTCAACATAAGAAATTTTTTCATAAGCTTAGTACATTTCACAGTAAGAATTCATATTAGGTATACATTAGCATCTCCAGATCAGATTTTTTTGTTACCTCTGTCAGCTCCAGCAGACCCTGGCTAACAATTGCTGGCTCAACTGCCAGTCTTGTGGTCATACGTTTCCAAACAGGGACAGATGAATGAAGACATGCCACTAACATTCAAGTGTTAGGTGACGGATGAGACCAAAGATGAAGCAGCAGTTAACTCAGAGGGAAGCAAGACAGACACATGGTGTGACAGACAGAATTGATGGTGACCTGCCAAGAGGAGTTAGTAAACTGAATTCACTGCATCCATGTAGTTAAGAATGAATAACTACAGAATATCCCAAAAGTGTAATAAAAAGAGTATTTAGAGCTTTCCTCCCCCTCTATGGATTGTTAGCAGCTTAAACAGTTTAACTACAATGCTAATTATGCATCACACACTGTTAATAAACCAAAGCTAAGCTTCTACATAGTAGTATGTAAGATTAATGTATAGAACACAGCTGGTTTATTCTCTCATAATTATGTTTATGTATTGTACTACTCTGCAAAACAAAGGAGTGTTTGTTTATCTCAATAATTTCTAAACAAAAAAAGTAGCATTAATCACTACCATGGAGAACCACTACCAGAAATCATGTAGCCTACTGCAGAAAGGAAGAGTTTAGCTCAGACACTGAGCTTTCTGTAGTAGGACACCAGTACCAGTAAAGGTATAGTCTTATTTGCATGGGATTGCTTTATTTTTCCATGCTGTTTAGAGTGGATATGATTTACTTCAGTCTTGAAAGCCTTTCACTTTGAAGTTATTTAAAAACAGTGTCAAAGAAACAGCACTCCCTATACCAAGTTTCAGAAAAACAGTTTAGAAAATACTTCACAGTTGCTTTATAATTGCAGTTACAATGAAGGTCAGTTTTAATCAGTCCAGAAAAATAAAGAAAACAAAATATACTTTCTCTAGTGTCTATTTAACACAGTCAACTTTTGTTGTTTGTAGAACTCCTGTTTCTTATGTAGGTGATGTCACTCTTCCAGGAAAAGGGGCTCAAGGCCTCTGTGATGCATTAATATTTCAGTAATTACATTCATGCCCTACTTCTAACTTTATCTCTCCTTCTCCTCCTTTTACCCTCACAAAAATCTAAGAGCTATTTGCTTTGGTTTAAGTCTTGTGGGGATGGAGGAGAGAAGTAATAGGGTAAGAGCTAAACCAGCTTATAACAGTTAATAGTAGTATTAGACAAGCATATATTAATTCATGCTAGAACATAAAAATTAAAACATACTGCTGGTTGCACGTTTGTTTTACTTACCAGATTTGTAATCTAATTTTCTTTCCTCTTAGCTCTACTGTTTTGATTTTAAAATCAACACCTATAAATAAAATACAGTAAACAGAAAAGGAGGAATAAGAAGCAAAAGTAATGAGGGTGCAATTATTATTTTTTGATACTTTTTTTAGATCAACTTGTAACAGTCTGAACAAGCAGAAGGGTTTGCACCACTACAGTCAACTCAGGAACATCATGGGGATTTGACAACCACTATACAGCCTGTGAGCCATCCAATTTGGCAGCACCACAACATAAATCTTCCGCTTAGTGCAAAATTTCCAGCAGCAGGTAAACCCAACACAACAGTAAAACAACAGGCACAGTATGATTGTTTCAAGGACAAGCCTGTTCTACTTCCAGCTGGCACAGACGCCCTGGAGGCATGGAGCAGAACCAATCCCTCCACATCAGTTTTGCTGTTTGTGAAGCAGGAACAATATAGGTTTGGCTTCCAGGATGGATGCATAGTATCTGTAAAGTGCTTTAGTAAAGTGCTGGAATTGAGGTTGGCTTATGGAGAAGTTTGTCAAGACTGTAATTTTTAAGTCCTGCAAATTAGAAAACTTCTTATATTCAAAGAGGGTATTTGACTTTTAAAATTTATTTTATACCTGTATGGTACTTTTATTCATCATCTCAAAACTCCAGACACATTTTGAATGCACGCTAAATATCAAAGATAGAACCATGAAGACTCTGTTAAACAGAAAGATTTAACTTTTATAAAAAAATAATGCTGGCTAGCAACACATAAGACATACTGTGGTCAAACAATACCTAGACACAAAAGATTAACACCTTAACTACAAAAATGTATCAGGGAATAAATGTCCTAGAATATGATAGATTTGTAGATTGTGACCCTGTTCATTTTAGGATACATTTGTAAGACGATTTTTGCTTCAGTTCATCCTTCTACACATCATCCCTCCCAACAGCTAAAATCAAAAAGGGAGAAATAAAAAGACATGAGAACATGGTTCAGACCCATACACTTAAAACTCACACAGAAGTGTACAAGCATAATGTGTTGGAAACACTTTTGCCGCTTCAAATACAATTATAAACTAAGAACAGGGATGAAACTGAAGAGAGGAAAAATAGTTTTTATTTTCTCTAACAAAAACGACACATTTTCCCAAAGACTACCCTTGGTAAAAGCTGAGTGTCCCTGCTGATATTAAGAACTGAGACTGAATTTAAACTTCGACAGAAGGGACTGAACTTGGCCATTATGTCCATATTTTTAGTTTGCAGAGCAGGTGGACATTTTTCAGCCAGATTAAATAAATGGAAGGATCACTGACCTTCATTCTCCTAAACAAATATCCCCTCTAACAGCCTGCAGTTGCACATTGCATATTGATAAAAGTAATGGCCATCACACCATGACATTTGTCCTCATTCTCCATGTCCTTAATAGTTTCTAGCACACTTAATCACCAATTCTTGGAGAGATATTCAGGACATGATGCATGTATTTCAGTTACAAACACACATGTCTTTCAAACCCCAGGAGTCAATGTGTTAAAAAGTCAAAACTTGGTCAAAACCAAGTAGTCATATGAAAATTGATAAAATATTAAAATTATTAAAATTTAAAAGAATTTATTAATCCTAACTTCAAGAAATCTTTTTGTACAATTCTGAAAAGACAATTCTGTCTTAGTGCAAAAGCAGAAGAGAAATGATCCAGCTATGTTCTAGTCTCCAAAGTGTGTGAAATGAGAATTATTGTAATTCTATTCTAATAATATTTTTTTTTAAAAGAAACACATCCATTTCTACTGTTATAAGCCTTTTCTCTATATAAATGCATTTTAACTATAAAATGCAATTGTCTTAATAGTCATAGGTTTGTCTACAAGGTAGAACTTTACTTAATTAAGTGTAATTGCTTGCCTCAAACCAATCCTGTCCTCAAGGAAGTCTGAATATAACTGCCCAGACATCTCAATCCCAATTCCCAATCCTGCTATTCTGTCATACAGAACATAATACATGATTTGCCATTCATTTGATGTTGAAAAAAGTCTAAATCATCTCTGATCCCAAGGTGAGTGTTAAAACGACCACAGGGATTTCATGTAAGTTTCAATAACTACAAAATGAAAATATTTTTATAGAAGTGGTTTATACAAACCACTGCTGTCTTATACAAAAAACAACAACAAAAAAAAAAAGCAAAAAGCTTTTGCTATATTTCAAAAAATGAAAATAACTATGGAGAGAAAAATCCAACTGTTGTAATAAACCATGTTTTCAACATGGGACCTCCTGGGACTACAAGGCCCAATATATGAATAAAACGAAGTAGAAAAAAGACTACATATTAAAGAGATGGTTTCAAAATCAGCATTCTTAGTTTAAAGGCAGATCCTTTAATTAATCACCTTAAAAGTCATACCATGAAATATTTCCCTACTGGGAAATTTTGCAAGGAATAATACAAACAAGTAACAGTTTTGGAAAAGCAGACAGGATCTTCTATAGAATTGTTTGAATCATTTAACACTTAAGTCAGACAGAGTGCCAGAACTCTGCAAAGGTTGCTCAATTACTTTTTATAATTAGTTATGCTCTGCAAGCATCAACACAATACCAAAAGCTTCATGTCTGCCAATACTGAAGGAAAAAATCTGGCAGCTTTCCTTTTGCACACGAAGAAACAAATTCCTAAGCCTGTCAGGTTTCATTACCCTGTTTTGCCATAGACTGCCAACGCCAGTGCTTCAAGTTTACATACAAATTAGTAATTCAATTAAAACAACACAATAATTTGTTTTCTACTTTAATTTCAAATATTGCATTGAGTTAAGAAAAAGTTCAATGAAAGAAATTATTTAGCTCGACACATGTTAATGGAAATACCTAAATGAAAAGTTTTGCTATCCATACAATTACTCTGGCATGGTTTTATATATAGTTCAATAAAATAGAAGAATCAACAATTACTGTTGACAACTGCATTAAATCTGAATAATATATCTTATAAAAAGAAACGATTTTAAAAAGTTCTCTTTAGCTGCTACAATACCAGCAAACTATCAGTGGCTTGCATGCTACCTAGCTTGAATTTAAAGACTGCTGGGCTAATTGTCAGTGAATAAAAAATATACACATGCCAGGAAATCTGACAAGTGCATGTGCTTATGAACATACTGAAGCATGCCATTTGCCAGGTCACAGTGATGTAAGGGGAACCAAAAGGCTTATTACAATCTCCCCTCCCATTAAAAAGTCAGCCTTCTGTCTATATATCAGGCTTGCATGGACAACAGGCAATCAGTAATATTCCAAAATTATTGCTCTCAGACAACAAGTAAATCCAAATCACCATCTCTCTTTTTATGGATTTTACAGATTAAAATTGTATGTGTTTTGGATGTCACATTTTGACTCTCATTTTTTGCTGGAAAGGCTTTTTTCATGAGTCCAAACAAACATCCTACAAAAAACTGATGAAAAAGGCACAAAAATACAGATCTCAGCCTCTGGATTGGGTTTCTGATTTTGCATTTATTTAAGCGTTTGAAGGTATATTAACTGAGCTTGCCCTACAACTTAAAACTGCAAAGGAGCATTTCTGCTCTCCCCACAGGCTAGACACATGTAAAACAAGGCATTAAGGACAGCAACACTAACCTGGTATGTGTAACATAAGTTAAGGATTTTCAACATTTTATTTAATGTGCACCATCGCTGTTAGTAGCACATTCACTTTGGATGAAAAATTTTCTTTGTGCAAAGAACATCTGTAACACCATGGGCTCAGCTGAAGCTATGCTTCCTCCAGGAAAAACGAAGGGCTACCAGGACAGAAGGGTTTAAAAGTATATTAAACACACAGCCAAACAACCTGTCTGCACTCTTTTCAAAACTAAACAGCCTTAAAAGAAAGGGAAAAGAGACTCAAAATAGAAGCACACTAATGAAATTCTAGATAAGGGCAAGTCACTGAGGATGACATCTCTTGTCAATGAACCAAACTTGAGACTGTTTCAAACTTGAGACTGAAATCCTACAAAAATGAAGCCTAGCCCAGAATTGACTACATTACATTAATTTCTCACACCAAACAGAACTAGAGATTATCTGCCAAAGCACAAACTGAAATACACACAACTGGGTGCAGCCTTTCTCTTTAAAGTGAAAAGTATTTGTATAGAAATAAAATAGTAAAGAAACTTCTTACTATGCATTTTATATTTAAATTTGCAATCTTTAATTTCCCTTCATAAGAGACAGAAAAAGAAAGTGGAAACAGTTGTGCTTAATGCACACAGTGTGACCTTTCAGTGGACAAGATTTTCTGGTGACAAAGTTAATGGAAGAGCTGGGAAAACAGATGTAAATAGAGCACAAAAAAAACCCCTCTAACTAAAATCAATGCCAATGGATTCAATTTTCAGAGGCCTATTAGTGATTTGCATCAAAGTAATTCAATCAGTGAAAGATAATCAGACCATGCTTAAAGAAACACAATCAGTTTAAAAATTCAGAGGTTATATACCAATTAACCCTTAAAACAGACATATAATTTGAAGACTATGACAGATTATTGAATCTGGACATCTGACACCATTATGCAAAACAGTTTTCTTGCTTATGCTGCATTGGATAACTGAGATCCACATGAGTTTTGAGGTAAAAACCGTATGTATTACAAAACATCCTGGTTTGTAACTAAAAAAAACACTTACACCTATCCCAAAACTGTCAAAGTCAATGAAAAGATGCTCAAGAGCATGCCTTCTGATTTCTATCATCCTGCTTGAGGTGGGGGAAGCAAGCAACAACAAAAGGTACATAGGGAGGACAGGAAAAGGTTACAGAAACTGTTACCAGGAAAAAAAACCCAAAACCATTTTGTCTTATTTTAATCGAGCTCTAGGTCAAGCAGTTAGTTTTTAAACCACACCAAAGTGGAAATGCCTCTTTCAAAATTCATATTACAAATTAAAACATTTAAAAGAAGAGATTTGTAATCATTTAGTGCTAAGGCAGATACAAGTATGTTTGGGGATTATTTTAGAAGCAGGTAAAGTACGTTGTCCATAGAGCTTCAAGCACGTAATTCTAGAACGATTAACATGCAGACATTTGAGACTGCTTGCCTAAAATAAAAACGTACCCATACCTCAACTGGCAACTGGGCTACACACTAGAATGAAACAGATATCAATTTTCTTTTTTTTCTGTGTAATATACGTGGAGTGAGTAAATGCTGAAGGTGTAGTCAATTGATTTTTTTTTTCTGAATGTCAAATATACAGCTTCTATAACATTTCAGATGCATGGTACTTCCCAATTCAGTAAGAAAGGAGGAAATTATAATTTCTTTACTTTCTTGTGGACAATAAAATCATAGGGCCTTCGAGAAAACCTACGCTTTTGATATTATTTAGGATACTAAGTTCAAAGCATGTACCAAAACGCTGTCGAACAGAATGAGGTGGAAGAGGAAATTGGAAGGAGTAAGTCTCTCTGTGGCTTCATGAACAAGATTTATTTTCAAACTTCTGATTATAAAGCAGAAGAACACTGAGATACTGGTCAACGACTACCTGGCCTGAAGGGAAAACTGAATGGAAAAAGAAAGTTTATTTCATGAGCAACACTACCCAGATTTTTAGAAGGTGGAACCTATAAGCATTTTGTTTTGGGTATCAAGTTTTCCTCTCCTTGGCATATCAGCAGAAATAAGCAGTAAAAGTGTTGCTAACCAACTTCCAGAAGTCCCTTAGAATCATATGGCCTAATTTTCTTTTTTTTTCTTTGCTAATGACACGCTCAGCTGTTCACAGCAGCGACTGAGTCTGACAGCTGCATTCCAGTCTCCTTGCAAACCTAGCTCCCCATTTGACATCATTCAAGTGGCCTCTTCACTCTGCCTGTTGTTTTATTTGTGTATTCTCATATATGTCCTGGCTAGGGACTACAAGGCTATCTGACAGTCCTGTAGTGTTGATATAACCCAGTGCCTGAATATTTCTGTCAGCTGATGTTAACATCTAGTTTACAAACAAAAAAAAAAACAAAGTTCAACTTCAAATTTACTCTCTCTTGTAACCTCTTGTTAACTAAAAACTCCATACCTCCACAAAACCCTATTCCTAAACCCTAATAATTTATATTATCTACCTACCTTTTCCTGTTTTAAATTACAGTTTTGTTCACTTATGAGGATTCAAATGACTATGCATGGCAAACTATTGCTGACTATAGCAAATGCTGCAAAATACACTTAGCTGGCACATCTGGGGCACACAACGACTGGCCAGGTGTTTTCACTTGCTGGAGTCTCTATGTTGTCCATTACAAGTGACTACACTGCTCCTAAAGGTAAAAGGCAGCTTCCAGGGGACACAGGCCTCTGTCATAATTTGCACCTCCAAAGACAAACAAGGAGGTTCATATATGCTCCCTAATTATTTTAAGGTTTTCTGTGAGACAAAACTGTTTTTCTCTGCGAGTTTCCAGCCTCCTGCTCCTCTCTGTTTATAGTTTGGCAAGAAACTGCAGCACACCATTAACAAGGTATTGGTATGGTTTATTTACACTATACTGCACTAGTGAAAAAGCCAGTACATAAAACCAGATGTATTAACATACTGGATATGCAAAAGTAAGAACAGTCAATTCTCACAAAATTACTTATTCCTCATCAAAACTTCCTTCCTTATTTTATATAAATTTCTCACGTTAAGAGCTATTTCTTGATTACAGCAAGAACATCTTACTGTTACTCTGTCATGATGGGATAAACTAAGAAACATCTATTTTTCCTCTTTCTCCCCTCTCCCCACACCAAGTAAGGTTTCAGTGACATCTTACTGAAGGGGGGGAAAAATGTTTAAAGAAAAATTAAAATTAATTATACTTGTGAGAAAGCCCACAAGCACACACAAGTGTATCAAAGAAAGGAGTGTTCTTTTAGTTGACTCACAATGATTTTCTGAAAATTTTTATAGGTTGTTCTTCATCTCAGATTGCATAAAACTACTAAATTTATTTTTAAGACACATTTTTGATTTACTGAAAAAAACAATAAAATTATTAGTAAGCCACATACTATGTTTAGAGTGTCTGTGAGAATACAGATTAGATAACTAAAAAGATAGAGGAGTAACTTAGTGCACAGTTCTGAAAAATGACAGATACTTTCCAAGTGAAAAAATCATTATGTTATAAAACAAGCTTATGGGAATGAAACCGAACATTTATGTTGTTAGACCCTATTTTTAAGGATAAAGAGAGTGAAGACAGGTTTGAATTGTGACAGCAACCCCAAACATATGTATACATATACATAAAAAGGCATATACGTATATATTTGTATACCATATATAGATGTCTATATATTAAAGACAGAAGTTGCCTTACTTAAGAGCACTCTGATAGAAGACAAAGCTAAAGTTTTCACTATTGCTATTGTTTATTTGATGGACACTAGAAATTTTGCACAGACATGGGCATTTAAAAAATAAATAATAGGAAAAATACCACTTGGAAGGAAAAGCTATGGACCTCTGTAAATCTCAGGAGTTTCCAACTTCCATACCATTTCACATGAAGGTGAAACAAGGTCAAAGAGCATTTCTGTGAAGTCAAAGGAGTCTTGCATCACAATGCATTTACATGCCACTGATCTGGATCCCTCAGGCCCAGAAGGTCACTAATTTCCCATCTTGATACACAACCCTTCCCATTACGAACTCCACTATTATTCTGCTTGTAAACAAGGACAGAAGGAAGCTTTAAGTGTTTACTACATGTGATACTTTGCTTTCCTATGAACAGCTGCTAAACCAGCCAGCAATGCACAAGGCACATAAACTGCACTGGCATTATCAAGGGCAAGGCCTCTTTCCTGGGATGATTTTAGACCTGGTGGAAAAGAGCTGAAAGATAAGACGAGGTCTCAAGAGACTTCACATACTGTGCCAGCATGTAAAAGAAAAGGTGAGGAGCCCAACTTGATCTGAGGGACCAGGACAATCAGCATCCTAAGAGGTGAGTCAGTGCAGGGCCTCACCTTTGGGAGAGCAGGAACCTCAGGTTGAGAGAATAACACCAAGAGCAAAGTGTAATGTCTGCAGAAAAATTAGATTGACAGGAAATACTGCTGAGTACAGGAATTCTGTAGATCTGTCATGGAAGAAAAACAGCAGGGAGACTGGGAATGAACTAAGAATTGGTGGATTAGAACCATGAGACTGAGCAGCAGCTGGACAGATGCTGGGAAGAGAACAGAGGACATTGAATATTTAATAAAGGGACTCTGATGAAAAAGAGTCCCTTTAAAAATATTTTTATTAATATATAAATTTAACATCACAACTATGGAGATCTGAATGAAGACGTATTTCTTTTAGGATAAGAACTAGTTGAGGTGGGATAAAGGGGTGGAAGAAGCAGAGGCAAACACTGTTTCCTCTCCCCCATGCTTGAATCTTCTAACACATGTGGCAATGAGTATTTATCCACTACCCTTGGAAAGATCATTCTTCTTCACACCATATTTGGTGCTTTTTATTTTTTTTAAATTCTCAGTTCTGGAAAACCTTCAAGTAATAGCTTTGGATTCTGTTCCTGTGTGAATAATGCAGGCAACAAATACTAAATGAAGATCAAATTTTACTTAAAAAAAAAGAAGTGTAGATTTATGTTTGTTGACAAAGCCAATATTACCCCTGAACAAGTTATTATCCCATTACAGAAAAACAGTGGATTTAACACTGGCATGGAGAGAGTAATTTTACCTTTTTCAAAAATCAGTAAATATTTGAGCATATTGGGTATTCTCAGTGATATGTAAATAGCAGATTTAAGGAGACACAATATTCCATGCAACTAATATAATGCCCAAAATAAATACATCAAAAGAATTTTAGATCAACAGCACATTGTGTGCTGTTATGAATAATGTGCTGAAATCTGCCAAGCTATTTTTGAACACTTTCAAAGAAGTTCTGTATCTGAGCAGAGACTGAAGACACGTTGATGTGTTTTCATTACAGATTTTTCTTTACCAACCTGGCAACGCAGTCTTCTTAAAGCAGCATTTAAATACTGTATCTTTCTCAATTGAATCCACACCTTCTCCTTTCTGCAGAAATAATCCACTTTTCATTAACATGGCACTATTGTCAGCACTTAGGGGCAGAAGACAGAAAAGGTCTTTGGACATTTGCGGTTCTGCCACTCTCGGAGGAAGTCCTCTGAGTAGCCTCTGCTTTCATACAAAATCTTAAGGTGATAAATGTTTTTCTTTGGTCCTATACATCTACAGGTTTTAGTATAAAAGCATGAAAGTAAGGCTGAGACCATTAATACCAAGATAAGGAAGTAAATATGTATTCCAGCATTCCATTTTAAATACAGCTTTGCTAATGTAAGGTACATACTACAAAATGCAGTTTTTTGGTTGGTTACATGGCCTTTTCAAATTTAATCTCAAGGTACCTTCAGTTTATGTAACTGGATCAGTCACAGCATTTTCACTGATGTCTCAAAACACACTCTCCACTTGCAAATTCTTGAAAACCACTGCAGTTAAGTGGTGACAAAGGAAGAGCTTTATGATTTCAACTGTGTATTAGAGGCTGAACTCAGATTGTTTTGGAGTGTGGGTTATTTTTAATCTATATGAAATGTAAACAGCAGAGGTTACTTTTTCTTACTTTATAGTGCAAAAAAAATCAGAGTACATGTTGACTGTGAAAAGCTCCTTCATTTAGCAGCCAAAAGATCTGGGGGAATCTCAACAGCTCTCAAGTTTAGTCTGAGGACCTTGAAAGAATGCCATTACTATCAAGTCCTTCTACATGTATTTTGGCACAAGCTGATTTCCCTATGCTGCTTTATGTTGGCACATTTTGTACAACAAACATTACGTAACCTTCTGTCTAGCAGCATATCACTACTTATTTCCTGTTTCTTCCCTAAAATAAGGAAGCTTCTCTGCTTAAATCACTGTCTCAGTTATTTAGGAAATCAGTATTGTTGAAAAGGCACCAGCCTGGAAGTCTGGACCGGGGTCTAGACCACCTCCCCTGACTTCCCAAGATTCACAGCAGGAAACTAACCCCAGTTACAGAGAGCAGCCCAGACCTGACGGAACCCTTAACATGGGTCAACCTAAACAAACCGCAGGAGAGTTAACATCAAGGTTAACATGGAGAATTTATAAAGAATACGTTCCTCTATTAATTGTACTTTAGGTGTACCATAAACTCAATCAATCTGTTCATCCAGACAAGCCATCAACATTTCTTCATTACAACACATCTCTTGAGTACTAATGCCTCTGAAACTGTCTTTATAACTTCTACAAGGTTAAGTTGCCAACTTCAAACTAAAAAACTTATCAACATAACAGTGCTAATCTGCAGTACAAGATCTGGATTCTTAGCTTAGGAAAGAATTAAATAACTGGTAAAACATACATTAAAACAAAAGTATGAGTAACTGTGCATCATTTCATTTACAGGAAGATAATTTCGGATACTAATAACTCAGCTTCT
Organism: Onychostruthus taczanowskii; assembly: GCF_017590055.1. Classification (NCBI taxonomy): domain Eukaryota; kingdom Metazoa; phylum Chordata; class Aves; order Passeriformes; family Passeridae; genus Onychostruthus; species Onychostruthus taczanowskii. Next base: position 6,539,197 of record NW_024498795.1, read on the forward strand.
AAAAGGCAATACAATCACTTTTCATCAGATGCCTAAATTCCCTCACATTCCAAGCTGCAATTAAGCTAAGCATACATATTTTCCAGTGACACAGACTTTAACAACCACCTTGCTGCAATACTCAAGAGTTCAACTCCAAGGACAGCACTCTAATAACAACGCAGAATAACTACCTTGTTTTCCCCCCTTTATATACCTGTGTATTAAAAACCAGCAGGTATTAAATTACCTCCGAGACGCGCAGAAATGACTAAATCATGAATAAGGCAGGACACTACAGAACTAGGAGCTTGCTCTCTAGTTAGCTGCATAAAGAGCAAAACACGCAATGCTCTCAAGAAACAAAACATTAACCTCGGATCTAACATCACTGGGGGGGTTCTTCACGAAGCCATAGCAGCCATCTGGAGTTCATCTGACTGCGGTCTGGAAGAGTACTTGAATAATACATTGGAAGAGTACACAAAATACACACTGCAACTTTTCAGCTCCTGAAATACTTCTGTCTCCTTTCACGCAACCTCTAAGACTTAAGCACAAAATCCTGCTTTGCCAACCATGCCCAATTTTTTCTTTAAACTGTCCGCCGTTAGCAAGGCTGAAACAGGAGAGCCCACCAGCTTCTCAAAACTCGCAAAGGTAACTAGGACATCCATGATCTTTCCAAGAAGAGCTGTTGAAGTCTGGCACCAACCATGCCCCTGAGCCTCCCGCGGCCGAGGAACCCATCCGGGGACCCCGAACCCGGCTGCCCCGGGCAGGAAGCGGACAGGGACCACGGCGCGCCCGGGAGCAGGGCAAGGTCTGGGAGGGAATGTCTGGCAGGCGGGGAGCGGGCCCGCACTCGGGAAAAGGCGGGACAGGGGCCGGGGAAGGGCGGCCGCCGCACCGAGCCCCGCGCTCCCACAGCCGGGCCCCGCGAACGGCGGGGGGAGGAGCGCCCCCTCCCCCGGGACGGGACGGGACGCGCTCCCTTACCCACGGTGGACTTGCAGGCCTCGCAGAAGGTGTCGTCGGTGAATCGCTCCATAAGGCTGGTCTTGCCCACCCCCCGCGACCCGATGATGATCACCTGCAGCTTGAAGTCGGCCGGGCGCGGCGGCTGCTTCCTGCGGCGGGACTGCCCACCCGAGAGCGCCGGCGACCCCGCCGCCGAGCCCGCCCCGAGGTCCAGCCCGCCGCCCCCCGCCCTGCGCTGCGGCAGCCCCGAGCCCGGCTCCATCAGCGATGCATGCGGCGGCGCCGCGCACCCTCCCCGCCCTCCCCGCCACCGGCGCCGACCACTGCGAGGCACGGGGAGGAGGGGGCAGCGAGGACGAGACGCGGCCGCCGCCCGGCCCTGCCCGAGGGGAACGGGAACAGCCACAGGAACGGGAACTGCGCCGCCGCCGGGAGCGGCGCGCCCAGGCCCGCGGGCCGGGCCGCAGTGCCGGGGGCGGGAGCGCCCGCCCGTCCTGCCCCGGCCCGCCCGTCCTGCCCCGGCCGTGGCGTGCGGAGTGTGGCTCAGGGGGTCAGCCTTGCCCCGGCCCCCTCCTGGGGTGACCCGCAGCCAGATCTTGCTTCGATCTCCCAGTGGGATCTGCCTCTGCCGGGACGGCGAGGTCTCCATCCTCGTTGGGGGATTGGAGTGTTGCTCTTACGAGGGAAGGTTGAGGGAGCTGGGCTTGTTTAGCCTCGAGAAGAGACGACTGAGAGGGTGTATATAAATATGTGGGGAGGGGTCCCAAGAAGATCAGGCTCTTCTCCGTGGTGCCGAGAAAAAGGACAAGAGGCAACGAGGGGAGCGGATGCACAGAAAGTTCCACCTGAACATGAGGGAGAACTTTTTCACTGTGCAGTGACCGTGCACTGGAACAGGTTGCCCAGAGGGATGTGGAGTCTCCCTCAACAGATATCAAGAGCCCTCCGGATACAATCCTGTGCACTGTGCTCTGGCATGACCCTGCAGATGACCCACTGTGGACCTTCCCTGCATGACCTGTTCTGTAATTCTTGATTTTGTGATTGTCTGATTTTGTCTCACTTAAAATTACCTTTAGGTAGTCAAGTAGAACTCAGCCCTGGGTGGACTCCCTGTGTGTGGTAGCACACACGGGTCTGGGGTTGTCCAGGGATGGATTTCATGGCCAGATTTTTGAACGTGGTACCCACTTGCTCCTGGGCGCTGACCTTTTCATAACAACCACCTGAGTTGTTCAAATTCCAAGCAAAGGAAATTATAGCTGTACAGGAAGTAGTGTAATAAATCATATGAGGGACAAGTGATAGGGATGAGTGTTGCTCATTGTAGTTTTTGAGGAAATTTCTATCTCTCCAAGCTCTGAGGACCGAGAGTTCAGAGAATACAGATTTTTCAGATGCAGCTGGCAGCAAAGCATCATGGAATGTCCTGGGTTGGAAGGGACCTTCAAGATCATCTAATTCCGATCACACTGCTATGGGCAGGGACACCTTTCACTAGACCAGGTTGCTCACAGCTCCATCAAGGAGGAGCAATCTCCACTTGCAGGGCTGAGGCACCCACAGCTTCTCTTCCAGACATAGGAGGGATTAATAGTCTTGAGAGAATCTGAAATCTACGTGTAGGATAAAGTATTATGAACATGAGAGACACAGTCAGTCAAAGCTGGTGGAGATGTGAGAATATTTGGTCACATTTCCTAGATTCTCACTACCATTTGTAAGCTAAGAAAATTCATCATGGGAATGTGAAATTGAGTGGTACGTTTAGGAAACCATTGCCATACAGGAATGATTTTCTCAACAGCTAATTTTCTTGGCCAAGTGAGGCTATTTGATAGTGAGGCTAAGTTTCCAAGAACAACAGAAAAACAAAAATAGAAAAAAACCCCAAACACAAACCTCCAAATAAGCAAATTAAAAAAAAACCCCACAAACAAAATGAGAACTAGAACCAATTTAACATTTTTCTTAATTGCCACTAATTTTCATTACAAGAAAAACTGGCAGTTCTTCAAACAAGTAGAATGGTCTAACCCTTAAAGCAAACAATTAAAAAACATATAAATCCCAACACTTTTGTGCATTACACTCAGCCCACCCTCTCCTTATTGATTATATGTAATACTATAATTGGGTGTTTGAAGGGACAATTTATCACTGAAGTGAGTTAATCTAGTAAGTACAGCATCATAACAAGATAACCATTTTGGTTGTTTTAGTTGGTTTTTTTTATCCCTTAGGTCCATCCTCTAGAATTTCAATGTTCTTCCAAATCTCTAACTCTGCTAGATCCTCAAGACTCCTCTGTTCCTCCTAAAGGATGCAGGCCACTAGGTATGTTATAGACTGTTCCTGCACAATCACTATTGGTCATTAGAGCAGCCTCACTTGCAGTTGTTATTTTGTGTGCTACCAATTCACTTTCAAGCAAGATAACTCAAGCAAATGTGTGCTGACCACCTCATTCCTGTGCCTGCACACAAATATTCAGCAACATTAATACTTTCAGTCCTTCATTAAATGAACTGAGCTGTGAATACCAGGCTTTAATTGCATAACCTTGAGTGGTTTGCATAGTTTGTTCAGCACAAGAGCTTTTTCCTGATGCAAAAGCAGAGAACCCACAAACATGAAGTGTATTCCTTTGTGCCTCCAGTCAGTTGCGAGCCATTGCCATTCTTGCTTTTTATCTCTTTGGGTATTTGGTGGGGTCATCTTGGTAAGCATGCATATATTTTTCATGTCAGCAAGTTCCTGGAATCCAGACCTTTCCCTCAGCATCTCTCACTATTCACTATGTAACTTCTCTTAATTTTATAAAGATATTTATATTGGTATGGTTCATACATTTTCCCCTAAATGGGAACCTGTATATATGAGGTATTAAGTGTATGTGCATCAGTAGAATCTTACCAACATATATACATAAGAATATGCCAATATTACAACATAAAAGGTTTTGTTGAATCTGTACAATTTTTATGGATATCCATATTTTTTGGGATATATGCCTGCACTTCAACTCATTTATAAACAGAAATAAAAGATTAACATAGGGGAAAAAAACCCACCAATCAAAAAATAGCTCAAAAAACAGAGATAGAGATGGGATTTTGATTTCCTTGTAATTGTTTGGTGAAAAATAATCAATGTGCTAGTAGGTAGTGTAGTCTGAATTGCAATGTTTTCATTACAAATTAAATTGATATTGGCCAGCAGAAAAAGAGTTGGAGCAGAACTCACAAGGTTGCTACAGCAGCAGGGATGAAATAGAAAAACAGCTTCTATCCTCTTGAAAAGGAAAGAAACAAAAGGAAAAAAAAGTCCCCAAACCCCCAAACCTCTCTCTTATTTGATTAATAAGCATATGTATGGAAAAAAGGGCTATTTTAATACATTATTCAGCTGTGCTCTTAGGGCAAACTGTAGCTAAAATTTCCATCACTCTTCTGCATCCTAGACACTCTTAGGGCAGCCAACACATGTGTTTATGTTTAAAAATGTGAAGGGGGCTTGGTTCAATGTGGGAAGCTGCCTGGAGATGTCACTTTGTGTCTGTACATTGAATTTCCACTGTACAGCCTTTAGTATATGTCATCTGTCATGCCCCAGGCCTAAACTCTTTCTTTTCATGCAAGTTGTTTTTGTCTTCTGCTACATCTTGTGTTCTTCTAGATTTGGTCCAGGTGGAATTTATTTCCAGAGAATTATTTAAAAGAAAATACATGAAGTATTCCTTTGGAGGGGGGGGTGGGGGCAGAACAGGGCTGGTTGGCTAGATCAGCATCCCTGGCTGTCAAACCCAGTCTCTCTAAGCTTAAAGGATATCGATGGAATATTGACTGGCTGGTCACTATTCCAGGGGAAGGAATCTTGCTACTCAACTGACTACAACAGTATAGTTAATTTGAATGTCTCTTTAATCAATCTATCTCGCAGGCTGTTCTGTGTTACTTATGCCATCACATCTGAGCTTTGTTACTGTTATAATTTATTTATCTTTTCAGTACACATCTAAAGGAATACTGTTATGTCCACATTTCAGGTGGGAAAGTGAGGCCTTGGTAATTTTGGCTGTGTACTCTTTGAGACTGAAAACATTTGGGATGGTTATCTCATGTGTTAAGTTTTGAGGATTTCCTTCAGAAACTGCTTGGAATATACTGTTTTGGAAAGAGTGGCAAGTAGATTTTTGAGACGATGGCAGTCAAAATGAACACAAGACAGGGACTGGAAACTTATGATGCCAGAGTGGTCTAAAATTGGGATTTCAAAGGCTTTTGCTATAGTACATTGGAAAATTTATAGCACTTCAGAAGAGTGATCCAAGAAATAGTAGTCCTGACCTACATTGGAAGAAATGCTAAACACAGGGGTATAGCTAACATCTTTCTTTCCCAGAGAGCTCAAAGTTTTGTAGAGCTTCTTCAAGGTGCCTAGCAGGATGCAAATTCTCCCTCCCAGATTAATATCCTAGGACAAGCTCTTATTAAATAAGTCAGTGACTTTTGTTAACTTCATTGCTCCTGTTTTTACCACATGAGCTTGTGAAAAGATATCTATCTGCAACTTCTTTATTTCCTCTTCTATATTTTTTTTCAAAAAAAAGCAATTACTTTTTCTCTCCTGTTTTCAGAAACTTCAACTCTGAATGTTTTTCCCTTGCAGTTCAGTGGTCCACTGTAATTCCCATGTGAGTACTATATGTGAGTTCCCATGTGAGTTTTATATGTACTCTCTGAACAACTTTTATTCTGAGCAAGAAACCGCCTTTTTAATGTTTGTTCCTTTCTAGTCTGGAATATTTTATTTACGGTGTGAGTGAACTGAAATAAACTTTTTTCTAGGCCAAGAACCCATTTTGAGATTTCAAAAACAGCAATTTTGAGTGATATCGCACCCTGCTTTAGTTCCTTAGTATTTTTTTCCCCTTTATAATTCAATATTAGCATTATTTCATCCTTATTGGCCTCATTTTTGAGAAATTCCTTACATGCGTGGGATATTTATCATCCAGTGTATCCAACCAGAAAGCAAATAAAAATTAGGAAAAGTCCTACTGTAAACAACGTTGAAAGTTCTTTTTTTTACTATCAGTTTTAAGCAGGTATTCTCATTTATTTCAGCGTAGAGCTTGGCTTCCTGATTGTACGCTTAAATTTGAACAAAGACAATAACAGGATTTTATGTGAGGGAGGGACTTTCTTACTAGTACCATTAGTGTGAGGGTTAATAGGCTGCATTCTGATCACTGTCACTTCTGAGTAGGTTTTCTTTTGACACATCTTGCACATAGAGAACAGCTTTACACATGCAATCCATGCCTTTCTTCAGGCAGGAGTGAAGAGCTTTCCACATCTTCTTGGAAACCAAATTAACTTCTACATATGCAGGGACTCTTGGGACAACTGGAAGGAAGTAAGCAGGAGAAGCAGGCACTCAGCCTTCATTTTCTAACAAATTTGGGGATGCAGAATACCTTTAGCTATTTAAAACACTTTTACCCTTTAGCTATTGCCATGGGTTTGTGTGGTCTGCCACAGGAACTTTGGTCTGTCCTGTGAAGGTAAGCAGCTCCCCATCCCCAGTGGAAAGCTGTCTTAGGACTGTATTTTGCTGAATTCCTTGGTTCACAAAAAATGTTCATTAGCATCTATGAAATCAAACTGGTGCCTACTTTTTTTTTTTTTCCCCTGTGGTTGAAGTTTCCAATAAAGTTCTGAAGTACACTAAAAAATTTAGAGTAGTTTTCCTGATGCAAGCGTATCTACCTCAATCCTGTTTCTAGCAATGCAAAAAGTAAAATATATTTGCTATTGAAATGAGAAACTTGGTAAAGTGAAAAAAATACATCCTGAAGATAAATGGACATGCAAACAAATTCTTAGATTCAAATGAAAACTAATGATCCAATAATCTCTGACTACTGTAATAAAATAAAATGTGAAACAAAGCTTCAAATTATGCAATCTTATGGAGCTTAGGTTGTTATTATAAGTTGACTGACCAGGTTTTCTCCTTACTTTTAATTCTGCACTTTTCTGAGTGATTTCAGAGAGCTATTGTTAGATATTTTTCAAATTTTTTGATTAATAAACAGAAATAAACTCTGAGGTTTGATAATCAATATTGCTAATTATTGTGGTTAACTTGAAGGCCTCGATTTAAATATGGAAGGATTACACTAGATGAAGATATTAAAATACTTTGCTCACTATAAGGAGTAGCAGATTTTTTTAGAAAGCATGAGGTCAGTATATGGGTTGCCTTTATTGTATGCAATGACTTTTAAAAACTCAAAATTTTTTTCTTTCTTTTATTTTTCTGTGAAATACCAAAGAATAAATTCACTCTAGATAAAGATCTAGATCCCAGAGAAAGTTGGAATTTACTGTTAAGAAAGTGATCTGTTTATGCATTTCAAGACCACTAGGTGCTGCCTATTCACTGCAGCAAATGTTACAGTCTCTTTTATAGTAAATTAGAGGAAATGTGTGAATTATTCATAGTATCAATCTGAATTTAAGGCCTTTTGCTTCCCACTGTAATCCAAATAACTGAGAATAAAGCTAAAAAATATGGTAGAGGGCTTATGTTGTCTAGTTAAGAGAAGCATTTCCTTGGCTACTTAGTTTTGAGCCCTCAATTACTGACATGGGGAATAAAAGGTATCAGGAAAATCCTGCAAAAAGCCTTTCCAGTGTTTTAAGAAAGGAGAACACCTAAAAAGACCTCGTATTCTAGTCTGACTGGTACGGGAGGGATTTGCTGTCAGGCAATTACTGAAAATTGAAAAATAGAATTAGTTCACTTAAAAGTTTATAATCTCACTTTAGCTTTGATGCTCATTATCATCTTAAATGCGACAACTATTATTTTATAAACAATGTGGGAAGAGCTGGTTTCTTACGGTTAACAGTCAATCCTTCCTAATGTATTTCATTACCTGCTAATTCTGTACATGCAACTGCAGATTAAGGACAGACAGCAGCAGAAGAATAGATTTTTCTGCTTGGTTATAATAGAAAAAAAATAATGCAGATCTCTAGCTTTAAACAAGCCTGTCCAGGATAGTTGTAAATAATGCTTAAGGATGAAATGCCAAGAGCAGTCACAGCATGTGAGTCACCTATCCCTAGACAAATGGAAGCTCATGGCTGCATCAAATTTCATGGAAACAGTTGTGGTTTCGCTGTGTTTGACAAACCTGGATTTCTGTGTTCTACAAGATGGACTGCTGTATGAAGTTCAACACCAACCGTATGAAGTTAAACAAGGACAAGTGCTGGATTCTGCAGCTGGAGCAGGGCAACGCTGGATGAATGTACAGCCTGGGGAATGAGAGCAGTGCCATGGAAAGGAACGTAGAATTCTTGGTCATTTCCAGGTTGAACATGAGTCAGCAGTGCCCTGGCAGCAAGGAGGACCAACCCTGTCCTGGGGGGCATCGCCAGCAGGGCAAGGGAGGGGATTGTCCCTCTCTGCTCTGCACTGGGGCAGCCTCACCTCCAGTCCTGTGTGCAACTTTGGGAGCTATAATGTAGGAAAGAGATTGAGCTCTTAGAGAGCGTCCAAAGGAGGGTCAAAGGGGTAGTGGAGGGCTTTGAGGGGAAGCTGTATGAGGAGTGGCTGAGGTCACTTGGTCTGTTCAGCCTGGAGAAGAGGAGGCTGAGGGGAGGCCTCATGGCAGCGTACAGCTTCCTCACGAGGGGAAGAGGAGGGGCAGGCATTGATCTCTGCTCTGTGCTGACCAGTGACAGGATCTGAGGGAATGGCTTGAAGTTGTGCCAGGGGAGGTTTAGGTTGGATATCAGGAAAAAGTTCTTCACAGAGAGGTTGGTTGGGCACTGGAACAGGCTCCCCAGGGAAGTGGTCACAGCACCAAGCCAGAGAGAGTTCGAGAAGCATTTGGACAGTGCTCTCACGCACCTGGTGTCACTCTTGGGTTGTCTTGTGCAGGGCAGGAGCTGGACTTTGATGATCCCTGTGGGCCACTTCCAACTCAGGACATTTCTGTGATTCTGTTACTAGTTCGGAAATAAATAGGGGACAAGAAATAGAATTAAAGAGCATTGATAGTTTGCCTATATTAGCATATTATGATAAATGAAACATTGAAATAAAATATGCAGTATGCAGAAAGCCGGGTTATTATTACTATGTGTGTTTGATACCACTTTCTCTTTTCTAATGAAGAAGAGATGAAATTTCGTTTTTCCTTTGACTCAAATAGACCATTTTTTCAGAAGGAAGAATAATGAAGATGTGAAACTAATGTTGAAAAGCAGAACTAAGCATTATCAAAAATTTTGGAAAGATTTAGATTAAAAGTTGCAAAAGTGCAATTGTTCTCTTCATGTCAGTGAAATGACTCTAAGAATGAAGCTGTACGTATATTATTTTCAAGGTCTGGAAAAAAAAGTAATGCTTGAATAAACAGTGAAATAAAGAAAATTAGTAGTCTAGATGAAGAGATTCATCACTTCTATAAAATATCTCCCTAGTAATACTTCATGTAAAGATTGTCATAAGAGAACATATATTTATGTGACAGAGAGCTCAAGGGACCAATGTCATAGTAAGAACATGGGTAACATTCTGAAGCAAAGTTTAGAAACCATGAACCCCCTGTATATTCAGCTTTTGCTTTCTCCTCTCTTTATTTGCAAGGTGCAGATCATATATCCCAGAACAATGTTATGATCCAGAAAATTTAACACGAATCAAAACACTCTCAGCGTTCTATTTTTCAGTGGTAAATCCCAAATCCATTTAAACTAATGGGAGGTTAGTTTTTCCCACCTGTAATTTCAGTACAGTGAAAACCCATCAGTGTATCATTTTAACCACTGGCTGGGAAGTGCAGGTTGCTACCAGCTGTGTGGAACAGGCACAGGATATTCCCATCCATGTTTCTGAAAGCTTTGTTTTTCACAGCCACTGCCAGGTTTGGGGCCATCCAGTCAGTCTTCTCTGCTGCAGATTTCCTCTCCTTTTTCAGTGCAAGAGACTTGGCATTCACTATTTATACTGCAGCACTGTGTAATCTTCATTAAATAGAGTCAAAATGAAAATGTTATGTACTGGATGTGGGAAGTGTCAAGCTCATCTGGTCCGTGTCATCACTTTGTAGCACACGTTTTGTTTCCCGGCAGTAAAAATGAGAATGATTTGGGGAACACTGTAATGGGTTGCACCATTGCCTTCTCTAAAGATCTATCAGAAAAACAGCTTTTAATTGTGTCTGGGGTATGGAAGAGACAATGTGACAGAGCCTGCCCCAGTGAACAGTGCCCAGCTGTGTGGGGTCAAAGCTTTAAATTCTAAATTCCTGAAAACCATCAGTTATTTAATGGTATTATTTTGAGCTATGCATGGCAAGCCTGACCAAAGGACCTGCTTAATGAATGCCACTGTTCAGAATTTTGTGCGCAAATAGCAGACTTGTGTCTGATCACACAGTTGCCCAAGTTACAAGGTGGAGACCTTTATTTGTAAGGAAGGTGTCTTCCTTATGGCAATGACAAGATCACCACAACAAGCATCTCATTTTTCAGGTGGAACAGAACATTTACTTTACTTGAGGAAGGTAGAGAGGAGAATATAGAGTAGCATCTTTTAAAATTAAATATATTTATATCAATAATTAATGTGCTATTGAAGTTCTTCTTGAAATAATATTAAATAACACTAATTTTCAAATTAACTTGGAAACCAGAGGACATGCCAGTGAGGATTTCCAGCATTGTTTTAGAGAAGGGGAAGGAAACTTGAGGATCTACTTGTCTCCTTAAATCCCATGCAAAGTAAAAAAAAAAAAAAAAAAAAGCCACTTGAGGATCTACTTATCTCATTAAATCCCATTCAAAGTAAAAAAAAAAAAAAAGCCATACAAAGTAAAAATGAATTTTGTTAACAATAACATCATAAACTGTCAGTAAGTGTTATTTCATGGAAAATAGAACTTTCCAAACAGTCATGTCTATTTCATAGTGAACTGTGGTTCTGATGGAACAAGACAGTTGTATTGATATAGTAGTGTTGGAATTATCCAGAGGGTTTGACATAATAAAGCACATTCTGAAAAAAAAAAAAAAAGTTCTGAGTCCCACGGGATGACCAGTGTACACACCATGTAGAATTAAAGTTGGATTGAAGAGGTCTTGAAATGCAGCTGATACCAGGCTGTCAGAGCTAGGGTGCCTTGAGCAGGTTCCAAAGGGGTCGTTAAAGTACTTCAATGCTCTTTTTAAAATCAATTGTGTAGATGATGATACAGAATCTTTGCCTGGATGGTTTAAAGATGACATAAAGATCGACCAGGGAGTATAATGAATACAAGTTGCTTTACAGAGGGGACCTCATTACCTAATTAAATGCAATTACAGAGTCCAAAGAACTGTGATTCAGAAGAGACACATCTATAACTAGGAGTCATTACCGTTCACAACAGTCTTTGCCAGCACTGAGTATTTTTCAGCAGGGCTACATGGTCTTGGCATGCGGTTTTGTCTGTGCTGTCCACTGTATTCTGATTAACTCTTTAGGGGCCATCTCAGGCATGTCTTAATTGGATTGGATGCAACTGGTTCCAATTGGATTGGATCTTGCTTACTCCCTGTCTTGGTAGATGAGTGATGCAAAGAATAGCTGAAAGTTCTGTGTAGGCAATTGTCTCAAAATCAAATATTAAGCCTATGTCTAGGAAGAAGGCGCAAAGGGAAACAGGGAAGTGACTTTATCAATAGGAACAGCATTACATTAGTCTTAATTTTTCATAGCTGTACTATGAAAACCATGTGGAGATATGATTGAAAGATGCAGAAAGGTACAGGGCAATGTCAGCATGAGGTCTGTAGAGATCCCTGCTTGGTTTATTAACTCCTAACTCTTAGGGACTTTGAAACAAAGGAGAATACCTTTCCAGCTGTAGCCAGTGTTCATAGCTTCACTTCCAAGTTCATTACTTGCTTAGAGAAAGTCTGGGCTGAAAGCATTTAGCATTGTTCTGAGACTCAGACCTGCCCTCTCTCCAGTCTGTGCACTGAAACAGTTTCTCATGGTAGGCAGATAGACTAGGTGATCATTGTAGGTCCCTTCCAAAGGAAATATTCTAATCTAGTACAGACTATTCTGTTCTTCAGGGTTAACCCTGTAACTGACTACTTTTCCTTGGGCTTCCCCCTGCCCCCAGCATGATTTTTAAGTAGTCCATATCCTGTGACTTTTTTTAGTGAAAGCCAGTTGGCTACCTGGAAAAACATACAAGACGAGCAAAGGAAATTAACTAAATAAGTTCTGCAGAAGCCATTGCATAATACTGTGGGCTTTTTAAAAAAAGTTAGACCTGAATGATTTTAGAAAAGATGTTAGTCATTATATACTACTCTGTAGACCCTCTATAATTACCTTTTCATTTTCACTGACTTCACTGATAGCAGAGGGTGGACCACTAATGATCTTTGGCTACATGGTGCTTTTTTCCTTTCAATGAAAGGACAATAGATAATTACAGGTTATTAATGGACAAGAGAACAGTTATATATATACAGGAAAAAATGTTAGGGTCTCATTCAAAGATGCAGGGAGGAATTTTCAATGCATAGAGGCATTCTATTTTATTAAAGGACTTGGTTTTTTTCTTTCCTCTAAACACTGAGTCTTTGGAAGCTCAGTGATATTTTGCATGCTGCATTATTTTGCTATGTAGCAGTGTGCAAGGATTTGCATCTTATGGAAGGAGGAATCTGTCAAAATTTAAAGATGTTTCTGATTTCGTTTATTGACTCCAGTTCAATTGTGCTGATCTTTTTCAGTTAACTGCAGATTTGAAAATGGGAATTTGAAGTGTGATGTCAAATGTCCTTGCCACTGAAAAACCCTTGTAATCTGTCAGCATCCTGGATGACATTTCAATGTGTACTTTTGCTATTTTTAAAAATCAATTTTTATATAACTTCAGTGACAACAATTTTTATTTGAATTTAAATTGTTTCCAAGATAGTTTATAAATCTTGTGGCTGCAAAAAATCATGTATCTCATTCATAGAGCTAAACCACCTGCCTTCTGCTTTGATCAGTACATTGGGTGTTAGGAAGAGATAAAACTGTGCTGTAAATTGTAGCTATTTTTTGTAGTCCAAACCCTTTTAATTTTTTTTTTTTAAAGGAAGAGAAATATTCCCTTTTTCCCAGTCCCTAGCAAATACTGCTATGACTCAGAAGTGCAATTTGAGATTAGGTTATTCCCATTTCAAAAGGAGCTTTGAGTATCCATGAGTAGATACATGGAAGATGCAAAACGACCGGAGTCTTTATGAACAACAATTTCTGAACTGTAATACACTGGGGTTTTTTAGAATTTATTTTATTATGCATTACTAATAAGATGCACCACAAGATGGCTCTCTAACAACAAAAATAGTCACGTAATCTAGTGCTCATTCTAAAAATAGTTACTGAGCTCTGAGTGGGAGCAAATTCACTGGCACAAACCTGTGCATGGTGCTGTTGGAACTGAGGAGAAACATTTTAAGCACACGGACAATGCCACATGGATCCTTGTTTTTTTTCCTGCAGGTTGTTATTTGCTTACAGGAAGCAAGTAGAATATAATAGCACTGTCTTAAAAGTTCAACAGCAAATAGCCATGGCTACCTGGGACAAGTCAACAGTGTCTTTGTTACATGGCTGCAACAGCAGAACTCAGGGGCATTTTAAGTTAAAGAACAATTTCAAAGTAATTGATACCAAACTTTGTGTGAAAGAAGTGAAGTATTTGTTCTTAATTTGCAGAGTACTATTTTCTACTCTACTATCCTTTTAAAAGGAAGATAAGCACGTTCCAAACTTCCATTTATATATAAAAAAAAGTATGTATAGAGCTATTATTTAACCAGCTTCCTTGCTGGAAACAAAAATTTGTACATATGCTAAAGCGAGGGGAGAAATATGCATGTGGAGAATGAATAGCAAATAAATGTATATCAGTGGAAACTTGTGTGCAGTAATAGTCTTAAGCAGGTACAGACAGGAGTGGCTACTGGAAAAGGCCATCTCCCAGGAAGTATGCACTGACTTTGCTGGAGATGAAGCACCAAACTTTTGTATTCTTTTCATTCATTTCATAGGTTACCGTAAAAATCCCTGAGTTTTCCTGCCTGTAGCAAAGGCTAAAACAAACTTCAGATTTTTTAAAGGCAGTAGAGCCATTGAGTGGGTGTATACAGTCCCAGCACAGGACATTTTATGCCCCAGGCAACCAAAAGACAAAGACACTAGTCTAACCTGACTAGTTTAGTCCAGTCAAGCTCTCCTTCGAGCTTAAGTGCAAATTTCACAACCCAGTGGAAGAAATAGGGTTAGCGTCCTGCTGAGCAGATCAGAACACATGGAGGAACCAAGAGGAGAAAGCTGGAAGCTGTGCTTAGCTGCTCCTCATCTGTTAGTCATGGCCAACACCTGCAACTCAGTAATTGCCCATGTGAGCACTTAGGAATTGTGTTAGGACAAAAATCATCTTGAATTCATTCAGCTGTTTGAATTTTCCCATAGATGGAACAGAAGAGCCCCTGTAGCTAGTTACCAGCTCTCAGCCAGGAGTTATACATTATCCAATTCATAGAAGTCAAAATAACAGATTAGTTTGAGCTATCTTCAGCAGCTTGTTAAGATAACATAGCCTGAAATGAAGTGCTCCCATAGTCAGGCACAACAGAAATGTGATGCTAGAATATCTTTTACCTTTCTTTTCAGCTGCTAGCTGCTGTCTCAGACCTATACCTGACTGTGGAAAGGCTTAGGGAGTACTAATAAATCAAAGGCAGGCACAGATTTAATGTGTTAGTGGGTTTGCTGTGACTGAACTTGGGATAGAGAGCTTAGCCACAACTCAGTGTTATTATGGATCTGATAGAGACCACTTCACAGAGGCTTGTGGTGCTAGTAATGAAATATAAGAGGATTACTGTTTTGGACAGAGATTTATATCTAGTCTTCCTAGCTCTAATAAGAAATGGTCCTAAGCCACATAAAATGGGATTTAAGACTTTCCTAAAGTTTACTTGTGCTGTGAAGGGGGACTTTGGTTCAGGGGAAGTATTTATAAACTTATGGATCCTGGAATGTCTGCTGTCTGAGGCTCCCCAGCTCTCTCTATGGCTCCCTGTGGAGCAGTCCAGCAAAATCACTGTGATTTTGTGATACTTAAGGTCCCTTCAAATCCAAATCCTCTATGATTCTATGACCTTCAGTGAAAGTTCTGCCTTGCAATTCCTCATTCTTAACCTTGTCCATGTTTCTTATAAAGGGCTCTTGTTGCTGAGCTGGGCTCTTTGGCTACTGCCCTGTGAGTAACTTGTCTTTCACAGTGGTGAGCTAAGGTCACAGACAATGCCAACAGAGTTCTCCAAATTTGTTAATATGTGACCATTGCTTGATTGCCCTTGTGAAATCATGGGATAGACTGTGTCTGTTGACTGACACCAAGTGAGATGATATATTACACACTGAAATGGCTGGATTAAACTGGAAGTCATGGCTGATTCCTTCCCTTATCCTGATCAGTCTCTTCATTGGAAGCGTAACCTCCAGTTACAATCCAGTTGCAAAATTTTATCTGATTAAAACAACCCATTGTTGGTGGTAATGAAATAAAAAAGCATCCCTAAATCTGTGGAACGGACCAGCCAGATTATATCCATTGTTACAGAATCACAGAATGAATGAAGTTAGAGGATACCATCCCAGGAAGTGTTGAAGGCCAGGTTGAATGGGGCCCTGAGAAATCTGATCTCATGAGTAACACCCCTGCCCATGGTAGCAGGGTTGGAACTAGGTGATACTTAAGGTCCCTTCAAATCCAAATCCTCTATGATTCTATGACCTTCAGGCCTAATCCCATTGTTCACCCATGTCTAGTCAGACCTTGAATTTCTCCACAGAGGAAGTATCTACAACCCTTCAGGGCAACCTGATCCAGTGTTAGGCCTCCTTTATGGTAGAAACATGTTTTATCATGTTCAGTTGGAATTTCATGCAGTTTAAAGTGTTCTTTGACTATTTTCTCATCACTGGGCACCACCACTGACAGGAACCAGGCCCTGTCTTTTTCACTCGTTCTCATAAGATATTTATATAAATCGATAAGTTACCCCTGAGTCTTCTCCAGGCTGAGCAATCCCATCTCTCTCAGCCTTTCCTTATATGAGAGATCCTGGCATCCCTTCATCATCCTAGTGGCCCTTAGCTGGACTTGCTCCAGAAAGTCAAAATCTGTCTCCTACTGGTGAGCCCAGAAGTGAACCCAGCATGCCAGGTGTGGTCCCATCAGTGCTGAATACACAGGAGGAATCACTTACCTGTCGACAACTTTCCTCCTAATGCAGCCCAGGACACTGTTGGCCTTTTCATTGGGACAGGGGTGCACTGCTGGCTCAGGGACAGCTTGTTATCCACCAGGAATCCAAGGCCTTGGCAAAGCTGTTTTCCAGCCTCTTGCCCCCAGTGTGTGCTGCTGCCTGGAATTATTCCTCAGTATGTGGGACTCTGTACTCTCCCTTCAAGAGATAAATCTCTGTCTGCCCTGTTGTCCCGCCAAAGTCCCTCAACAGTAGCACGACCATCTGGTGTATCAACCACTCCTCTCTTTTATATCGTCTGTGAACTTGCAGAGGGTGGATTCTGCCCCATCACTGAGGTCATTAATGAAGGTGTTGAACAGTATTGGCCCCAGTATTGTGCCCCATGACTTGTGCCACTAAGGATTTGCCTCTAGCTGAACTTAGGGCCACAGATCACAAATCTCTGGACCTGGTCATTCAGCTACCTTATAATCCACATCACTGATCCACTTGTCTGATCTATATTTTGTCAGCTTGTCTGTGATGATATTACAGGACTTGATCTTGAAGTCTTTATTTAGGGTAAACTAAACTATTTTAGGGTAAACTAAAACTGCTTTCCCCCTTGTCCTCTAGAGCAGTCATCTCAGTGTAGAAGGCTATCAGGTTGGTCAAACATGTTCCTCCCTTTGCAAATCCTTGCTGACTATTCCCCATAACCTTTTTGTCCTTCTTATATTTGAAAATGCTTTCCAGGAAGATTTTCTCCTAAACTTTGATAGAGACTAAGCTGAAACTGACTGTCTTGTGTTTCTCTAGATAGTTATTCTGGGCTTCTTGAAGACAGGAGACATATTTTCTCTCTTTCAGTAATCTCTCCTCATTGCCTTGACGGTTCAAAGATAATCAAGAATGTCCTTGCAATATTAGCCAGCTCCCTCATCATGAGTGCAGCCTGTCAGGCCCCTGCAGTTATATACCATCCACTTGGTTCTCGTGCTCCCTAAACTGCTCCTCTTCCACTAGGGTGTCTTCCTGGCCCCAGACCTTTCCTCTGGTCTTAAGTGCCTGGAATTCCTGAAGGATAGTTTTCCTTGTAGAGACTTAGGCAAAAAAGGCATGGAGTACCTCAGCCTATCCCCATCATGTCACCAGTTCCCTTGATCCATTCAGCAGTGGGGCTATGTTTTCCATGATGTTTATGAATTTGTAGAACCCTTTCTAGTAGTCCTTCACACCCCTTGCCAGACCCAACTCCAAGTCAGCCTGTAGATGTCAGACTCTCTGCTCCTCCTGGGATATCTGCCTCTGCTTCCACCCTTGGCACACTTACCTGTCATAGCCATGTACCTGCTGAAAATGCTTCAGCAGACATGGACATGAGCAACAGGCTTCTTCATTCCCCACCAGCCCTTTGCAAGGCAGGTTGTGTTGAGTTTGCCAGCTTCTCCTTTTATTTGCTTGCACCTCTGGGCTTACCATGGCTTTCACACCTGATTGCTGTCATCAGCTTCTGCCCTAGAACACGTAGCATCACTGGACTTTTTTGCTTTTGGCTGTATATTTCCAAGAACAAAGTATTTTTGACATATAAAGGATAAGGATAAAGAATATAATAAATACATTGCCTATGTTTTTTCATTTATTTCTGTTTAAAAATTTGTTATTGAAACAAGTCACCAAAGTGACTTGGCCAGTCAGAATATGCAATCCACTGTATTGCTCTTTGGCAAGTGATGTTTTGGGATGCACAGGACACATTATCATTGCAGTTAGAATACCATGGAGTCAACTGGGAAAAGATACCAGACAGAAGAAATCTCTTGATCTTGTTCTAGGTTAAAATTCACAAATCTTTGTGGATTTAAATGAAGGAAAAACTTTTCTTTTAAAATCAGTGGTCAATCAAGGTGTGTTCAGTACAAGGAATGTATTTAGTTGTTTTCTAGTGAGAACATAGCTATTAGTGCAGGCAGCAATAAAAATCCTCAAAAACGATGAAAAATCTGTTCATCTGGCAACAATATCTTTCAGGCTTGTATGCTACCACATACACCAGCTGGTCTTCCAGGGTTAGTCCTCTGAGCTGGGTGTATGCACTCCTTAATACAGATGGGTAATCTGAAGCAGAACTAGTCCCCTGGAAGGAGTTACTCCCACGTCTTAGTGCTGATAGGGCTTGGCAGATCTGTATTTGCATTGTGCAGTTGCAAATGCCAAGGTGAAAGCTATTGAAGTGGTTAAATTTTGGCATGAAGGAGATTCCATAGCACGGTCATAGATATCTGTGCATTGGACCAAGGCAGTGTTTTCTACAAAATTCTGAACTAAATTACAATAATAATACCTTATTTGCTTAATGTCAAGTTATCATCAATCCCATGCAAATTGTTAGCTTTGCAACAAAACACCATGTAATTGTCACTACAATCTTAAGCCTCAGCAGTCTTGATTTTCAAAATACTAGTTCATCAATAAACAATTGTAAAGGCTTTAAGCTACAACAGGAATGCAGTAAAGAAGCTCTTTTCATCTATGATGTCAATAAACTGAGAAGAGAAAAGAAACTAGATTCATCCAAATGACAAGTGGAGATATATATTTTAACCATAATGAATATATGACATCCTTATTAATGATTTATCTGCTTTCAACTTTAACAAACACTTCTAGTGATAATAACTAAATTTTTTTTTGCATTAGAAAAATAAACTGACACATAGCTAACATAGTCAATTAGAGCCTAGTTCGATATTCATAAATGCTAGCTTAGTGTATGGAAATTATTTTGGTAATTACAACCAGAACTATTCATTTTCTTTTTTAAGAGTAGATATCTAGGAATGCCATTTAGTCATTACTCAGAATTACTTGTTATCTTTGATGAACTTAGTCTGTGCTTTCATCTGGTACCAGACTGCATGCTAATGCCAATCAACAGTGTAAATATGCAAAGACAAAATATTTGGGATGCGAATTTTAAATAAGCCTGGTATCATTCTCATTCTGATCCCATTGAGTCAGAAACTGCAGTAGCAGCACCCTCTTCAAAAATGCTACCACTGGGGCAAGAGGGGATATCATCATGCTCAGAGAAATCCATCTCTGTTCTTGTGACAAGAAATGCACTGCAAATGGGCATTTTTCCTATCCCTCAGTCTATTCCATTTGTTCCTATTCTTATACCAATTTCGAGCCACTCACCCGTATCCTGCCCATTAGAGCTGGTTAGTGCATGCTGTTCATTTATCATACAGGAAACAGGCTGCTTCACCAGTCAGATATTTTTACAGGAAGGTCTCTGTGTCAGCAAGGCTTTTTCTGAAGGCTTGAAAAGTGAGAGAGTAGAGCCCTGGGTCCCATGGCAGCCTTGCCATCGCCAGGGGCCCCAGGCGCAGGCGCCGGAGACTGAAACCCAGCGCTTCTGTTTTGTGCAAACAACGGAAACAGGTTGTTTTTGTCCCTGTGCAGAGAAAAAAGCACAGCAGAAACAATAAATGTCACAACCTGAAGAGCTGCCACAAAAGAGAAATGTCATCCTCCGGTCAAGTTTTGGAGACATTTAATTTGGGGATCTAACTCAGCATTTAAGACACACAGACATACAGAGAGAAAAAGATGATGCAGCTGTTTTTCTGCAACAGGATTTTATCTTTTTTTACACCCTTATATTTTAAATACCTATCTTAGGCTTTCCTGTAGTGTCTGTCACAAACCCCTTTAGGTATTGCAGACAAAATTTTGAAACACAAATAATAATAATAATAGCAACGACCATGACAATAAATATGAATGTCAGAAAGACAATTTCTCCTTTTTTTGGCTTTGAAAAGCTCTAACACCTGTATGTATAAACATCCCCAGTGTTCTCTAACCACAGTATATTTATCTGTAGGGAGATTAATGCTCTTTTGAAGTTGTGGGTCATTTTTCAAAATGTTGGTTTCCTCCTGTTTTCTCTTCATTTTTCTCAAGATGCCTCTGCTCTGTGGAGATGCTAGTTAGTACATTAGCTCTTCGCCTCTGAAGAGCTAGATGAAAGATTTTAACCTTTGACACTTGTCCCTTATATTTACTCAGTCATGAATGACAGCACACCTACCAGAAAAGCAGGAGGAAACATAGAGCAGAGCTGGAGCACGTGGCTGGATAATGTTAGTACAGCTGCAAGGGGAACACTCACTAAAGCCAGCAGATCTGGTTAAACCTGAGTTAGGCTGTCAGCACTGAGGTCAATGCATTGTCACAGCTGGACCAAGGTGAAATCAGGACTTAACCTCTTTTTTTTTTTTTCTGCTGGTTGCAGATTCAGTTCCTCATTCTAGCAAGACTGTAAGAACTCCCTCTCCACCTTTGGAGAACAGACATTAACCTTGAAGGATAGCTATTTGCATAAAATATGTTGCAAATACTGGATTTCCGAACACAGGCTTCTGTTAACACATTTCATTGGAAGTACATTTAAAAAAAATATGGTTATTTGGAATTGTCACGCATTACAGTGAATACAAATACACTTTTATAAATGAATAAAATGCTAAAGCTTCTTATGTTAGGATCTGTCACTCAGTCTCAGTGGAACTTTATCCTCTTCTTAAAGGCTTAAATTTTCTACTGAAATAAATATAAATCAGCACCTCATTCTAAGTCATTGAAATGGTGGTTTGCTTTGTTTTTCTTGACAAAAATCAGATGGGATCCAGCTAGCAAGCTGATGGTAAATGTCTTAGTGGTCAGACTAATCACCTCTAATCATTTCAAGCCCTGAACCACTCTGACATAAAAAAGGGAAAAGCCAGGCATTGCTGTCTGCACTTTCCTGAGAAAAAGTGTCTTTGGGCGCAAAGCCCAGTGGAGGCCACAACCTTGGAAAGAGGGGCCAGAAGAAATAATGAAGTAAGTTCAGCCTAGCCTGAAAATGTTCTTTGTCCTGGTGGGGACCTCCCAAGGCTCAGAAGGATGCTTCTGTGACCCTTCAGGCACGCTTTAACCTAACTGGAGAGGTGCACAGAAAGCAGGGGGAAAAATGACAGATAGTCCCTCCTGTCATGGTGTGTGATAGGTGCTGTGCAGAAAGCAGAGTGGTGTTGTTCAGGTGCTGCAGAAAGCAGGCTTTGAGAAGCTGTCTGGCAGGAAGAAGTGAGTGTGTTGTGTGTTGATGGCTTGCTCCCATGAAGAGGGCCCTCAATCTTTTCTCCAATGAGGATCTTTTATAGAAAGTCATAGCAAATATCAGGGCAGGCATCAGGCAGTTCTGTGGTCTCACTGTCCTCAAATTTCAGAAATAGTGTGTATAGGCCATTTTGCTATTTACACTGGAAATCACAGCTTCCTAGCAGAGACTGAGGAGGTTAAATGAGATTTTTTATCTTCTCTGGGAGTCCTGCTGGGCTGAGGTCTATGGTCTGCATGCAGGTGTTGATAGTGTCTCTGTATGACAAGGAGACAGCAGATAGAAATCAAAATGGTTTTTCGCTGTGAATGTGCTTTGTGACCACAGACTCTGTAGTACACATGAAGCATCTCTGATCTAGTAATAATAAGATGTAGAGGAAAATTTCCTTTGGAAAAAAACAAAGTTAACAGAACTTTTAAAGTCAAGTCTCTACCCTTTTGCCCTGCTTCTTTCAGTTATTATAAAGTTATTATAAGAGTTGATAAAGATGTATTTGCTTTTCCCCTCCCCCCCCCCCCCCCCCCCCAACTCTTTCAGCTCTCCTTTCTCCCTGCTCCTCAAGCTCTGCTAGGGCCTGTGTTCTGCGCCTGAAGTATTCTTGCAGCTGACTGCTTCCAAACAACAATTAGGAAAAAGTTTCTGGACTAGGACCAGAAAAAAGTTAATGGAAAGGAGGCGAACAAGGTATGTGTTACAGACCGTTTGTTCCCAAACTTTTCTGTCCCCCACAACTTCATAGGATCAGATCTTGATTATCCACATTAACAGAGACTTAACACAGCTTGTGTAAAGCAAAAACACAGCTTATGCAAACCATATGGCAATTAGGCTATCAGAACATTGAGTGAAAAAGTAATGGGGAATGGAAATAAGGCAAGTAAAACTCTCAAGCCACTTTAAACTGAGCTTTAAAATTATTGATTCTACTCTGTTTTCTCTGTGGACTCCCAGAAGAAAACTTTGTCCACGTTCAGCAAACAGCCACTGCAGGTTGAATTGCCCAGTGGTCAGCCTTGAGGGACAGTGCCTGAAATCACAACAGATGAACACCTGTTAGAGCTGGAAAGTGAAACATCCCACCTGCTTAATGCCCTGGCTGAGAAAGGAAAAACCTGGAATGAAAAAAGGTTCCTGATTGATGAACTGAAAATGATGGCCTTTGAGCAGTTCATTGTTTAGTTGCCCCATCAGGCTTCAAAGTGCTTTTCTCACTTGGAAGATAGACCTGAAGTTCATTGAACAAGATATGTCAGAATATGTCATTTGTTTGCAAGTTTATCCTGACCTAGTACACTCAATTTCTTAGTGAAAGGAAACAAGAAATAATTCATATTAAATATGTTTCTCTCAAAACCTGCTGTCTGCTGGTAATTTGATCAAGATACAAAAATCCCTTTTCTGTTTGGGAACATTAAGTGCTACCCTATGGGATTAAAAGCAATGACTCTGTAATGCATCATGAAATGGATTCTGGGATTTCAGGACATGGCAAAAACATTTGAAGGACTTAGATGCAAAGCTGTTGGCAGGGAAAGCAGTAATAAGGAATCTTACAATGGCAGTACTGAAACCACCAGATTCCTCATGTGTTATTGGTCCCTTGGGATGTCACTTGTCTTAGAATCTAGCTTACTGATTCTCACTGTACTGCAGTGGAATGACTGGAAGAATTCTGCATCTTCTTCTTACCTGCTATGCCTGTCAGAGTGTGTCTTCTGGTGAGTCTAATATCAGGCCTGTTGTTCAGTAATGAAATACTAAGTGGAAAAGAACTCCATACATCTTCAGGCGAAAAAAAGTCTGTGCACGTTCACAAAGAACAAATCGTACCACCCAAGCTAGATTATTTTTTGATAGAATTTCTAAATTAATGGATGATGGGAATGAAATCGATTAAGCGGTTCTGAGCTTTCAGTAAGGCTTTTGATATGGTGTGTCACAAAATCTGGTGTGAAAAATGAGTAGCCATCTGAGCTGCAAAGAAACTGTCATGGATTGAATCAAGGACTTAAGGGGAGGGAAAGAAAGTTCAAAAAATAAATGGCAATGACAAACCAGAAGGATGTATTTGCTCTGGGCTGTCCAAAATCTGGTGTTCATTTCATTGGTATTTCATGCCCTATTAGGGAGCTGTTACAAAAGGTGGAGGTGACAATAAATTAGGAGGTTCAACTGACTTAGAAATATGAGCAAGAATTAGTAGAAAGATGAATTTCCCCTCAGCCTCAGATTCACTCAACATCACCTCCACACATGCACTCCAGACCCCCCAGAAAATATCAAATCACATCTATTATGGGAGAAAAGGAGGGAAACACAGTGGGACTGAAATTTGTGCCCAGAGCGCACATTTGTGCTCTGGGCACACATTTCAGTGGCATGGTGAGTTCAGCAGAGGCCTTAGTGGAGGTGAGTTCATGTGGCATGGTGAGTTCAGCAGAGACCTTAGTGGAGGGACCTCTTGACCACCTGACTGCATCCAGCTGGTGACCCTCTGGGCTGTGGGTTTTGGTTCTCTCACAACTTGCTTTGCCTGACAGCTGTACTCTCCTTGGAAGGCTGAAAAGCCAGCAGAGGCCTACAGAGATGGCAATTGAAAAAAAAAAAAAAAGAAAAATTGGCAATCTGACTCACATAGCACAGAAAAAAGGTTATTTTAAGGAATGTGCAGGAATGTTCCATATCATGTCACAGGAAGATCCTGTCTGCGCACTGATGAAACTAGGCTTCAAATTCAGCTTTGCTGTAGATTTTTACTCAAGTTTCTGTGTATTTTCAACAATAACCTGGAGAATTGAAGGTGACACAATCAAGCTAAAGGACCAGTAAGGGTCCGTGACACAGCCTAGGACAGATCCCTAAGCCCTGAGTGCCAACATCAGTTTTTTCTACCTGCTTATAAGCACTTAACTCCCTCCCACCCTCTTAGTATGAGCATTTACTTCCAAATGTTGTTGGATGAGACCACTTGAAGACTTGGAAAGCACCTTTTATTCCTGTATATGCATTGTAGCAATTTCTGTTCTGAAGGTCTTAGACATTCTGTGACGCGTTTTCTCTGGAGATTTCAGGTTTTTGAACAAGTGAAGTAGCGAGCATGACTGATAGTAAAACTGGTAAAACTTTGCCAAACAGAGAGATTAATTTTCTTCTGTTACAGAGATTAATGTCATGCTTTTTGGATACAAAAGAAATCTCCTGGCTGATGAACTTTGCTCTGACACTGGGTGGGAATGGCTCCAGACTGTTGTTATTCTCTCTCTTTCCCCAGAATAGCCTTGCTCAGCAGCTATTTGCAGGATACTGAATAAGCCAAGGAGCCGCGCCAGTTCCTGCTGAGAATCAGTGATCAGCTCTTGTGCTGGGGGAAAAGGCAATAGGAACTGAGCCCTTCTGAGGGAAAACTGCCTTGTTAAAGACCTGTCAGCTGCTGCCAAAACCAACAAGGCAAACAGCCCTCATGGGCATCTGTGAACCCATGGGGAGGAGAGGTCTTTGCTGGTGGCGCAGTCCACTGGCTGAGAACACCTGCGGTTTGAAGGAGCCAGCAGTCCTTTCTGATTAACAGCCTCCTACAAAGCACATTTTCATCTAATTTACCTCTTTTGGCTTTCAAATAAGCAAGTAATGTCACACCTGCTAAGCAGCTAGAATTATGCAGCATCATAAATTAAACTTTTTAATTTGCCAAGATTCTTGGCTTATGCTGTTTATCATTCAGAGTTATCCTTCAGAGAGGCAGGAATGTTTCCTGCATGGCTGCACGTGAGAGGGGAATCTT
This sequence comes from Onychostruthus taczanowskii, assembly GCF_017590055.1. Classification (NCBI taxonomy): domain Eukaryota; kingdom Metazoa; phylum Chordata; class Aves; order Passeriformes; family Passeridae; genus Onychostruthus; species Onychostruthus taczanowskii. Next base: position 6,564,458 of record NW_024498795.1, read on the forward strand.
TTTCCTAGTCCTGCAGTACAAGAGGAGGCACGGGTGGCAGTGGGCAGGGGATGCCAGCACTAGGAGCTCTCCAGAAGGATGCAAAGGAAGGATGCTCTAGGAGCTCTCCAGAAGGATGGATCATTAGTAAAGTCATTAAGCCAGGACACTTGTGTGGCAGTGCTGCGTTTTGCACCACGTACCCCACAGCTGCTGGAGGCTGAGCATCTGGTGAGGTCCTGCTGTTTGGACTCTCGTGGTGCAGACCAGAGCCCTCTGTGGCTCAGGCACTTTTGGTCAGCAGGGCAGCACTGAGGAGCCAAGAGCTTTGCAGCTGCCTGGTACTCTGAGAAGTCCTTACAAATGGGAGCATGATGCTCACATTAGTGCTGCTGTTCCAGCTGAGTAGGCTGGCACTGACTTCAAACATTCTGCTGTGCAGGAAGGGAAATTGTCCTTATGAAGTTGGGTATTTTTGGCTTCTCTCTTCCCGTCCCTCAAGGCCCTTTGGACTCAAGACCCAAAGCTGTTTAACACATGAGAGAGGGAATCAGTGAAGAGGATCCTTCTGTAAATGCATTTCACTGATGGAAGCTGGCTTTGGAGATTGTTATCTCTTGAAAATTATTTAATACAGTGAGTATCTGTTGGAAAAGTATTGATGGGACTGGGTTTTACATAAAAGCGCAAAGTGGTGCTGCTGCTTAGCACAAGTTCCCTGGAGGAGAAATCAGAAATGTGAGTTAGTCCCAGGTCTGGTAATTGCAGAAAAAATGGGGTGACTGTACTGTCTTTTCCTGTGAAATTTTTCAATGGCCTTTTTCTCAAAGCTGGTTCCTTCTGATTGTTTGGAGAATCATGGTAGGTTCTCCTTCTCAACAAGAAATAGTCTTATTCATGGACTAGAACAGTTTGAGGTCAGGGAATGTGGAGTGAAAACACTAAAGTGAAAAAATAATTTCCTTTTGAAGAAATAGTTGAAGTAACAACAGATTGGTTTTTGAACAAATCTATGAAGAGTTATCTAGGAAGGAAGTAATACAAATGAGTTAAACTGCTCATAAGCATTTAACCTTTTTCATAAGTGAAAAATCTGTATCAAAATAGATACAGATATATGTGGATGTGCCTAGGGAAAAATAAGTGCATTTAAAGAACTTAACCCAAAAATAGTAGCACACGTAGTCTAGATGTTCTAGCATCACAAACAGATGCTAGAAGATGAGGGTGATTTGTGGTACCTTGCAGAGAGAGAGAGAGAGCTTAATTTGGATGCTATCCCTTCTTTCTGTACAACGTACACATAGCTGCTCGAAAACAAGTTGGGAAGGAGCCAAGAAGGACAGCAGTCAATGGCATGAACTCCCTAAAGGGGAAACAAAGTTCACCAACTGTGTACAGCGCAGCTCAGCTTTCCCTCTGCCGTTGGCTTTGCTGGGATCAGCAGCTCAGCCTGGGGCCAGAGGGCAGAAGGGAGATTTCTTCTGGACAGCCTTCTCCCAGTGAGATCCTGGGCTTGCCAAGGGAAGAGCAAAAGAGCTGTGAAGGCTCAGAAATGTACCTGCTTGTATGAGACACCAAAACTGCTCTGTGCTATTATGTAATCAGGACTATCCATGGAGGTCTTGTTTGCCTTTCTGAGGAAAGACAAACTCTTAAATTAGATGTGCACATTGCCTATGCAATACTGATAAAAATCTTTTACACTCTATCCCTGCTGTTAAGGGATATAAAAATTCTTTGTTTAAATGAAGACTACATTATTGCTGTTTACATCTAAATTAAGCGTGGAGACCAAGTCTGGAGTTGTTACACACATCTCTCCCCAGAGGACTTAGCCATATTTATTCAGTGTAGGGACAGATGTGGGAGGCTCAAGGTCTGTAATAAGCATATCCATGGCTTAGATGTGTTGGCACCATTGGGTCTTTCTCAGCAATGGGAATGCAGCCTATGGATAGGAGACTTTGTCTTGCTTCAGCTGGGCCTGGAGCAGCAATGCCACCAACTCCAAGCCCAGCAGGAACAGCCCATCCCCACAGGTCAGTAGTGTTAACTGTCTTCTGGAAGCCAGATCAGTTGGATATCTCATCACCATGTGAAGTTTATTTAGAACGTCACACCTGTTAGTTATAAGAAAAAAATATGCTAACATATACATCAACAAGGTGTGATTTGTGATGTTAATCACTTTCCCATCTATGCGTTTACTGACAAAATACATTGCATAATTTATGGAATTGCTTTAGAGCTCAGACCACAAACAGGGTCTCCTGATTTGCTGAGTTCAGTGCCATATGTTATAGAGAAAATGTGTGTATACTCAATGAAGATGTAAGTTTTAAGGAAACCTTGAGCAAAAGGATACAATTATAAACATATTTTCTGCCTGTTGAACACAGAATTTATATTTGTAATCTTATCTGAGTTGTGTTGCAACAGACAGCTTGGCTTTTGTTTTCACCCCTTAAGGCTTTCTTCAAATATTCCCATACTAGAAATGTTTTCTGAAGCTCTACAACCAGACAATTAAGTGAGTACAAAGAGCACAGTAATTACTCCACACAGCTAGTATCATGTCATGTGTGGTAATGCCTTTCTTCCTTTCAGTTTTTCTTATCTAGAGACAAGTTACATCGACAGACTGGCTTCTGAGTCCATATCCAGTTCAGTTAGGATCAGTTTTAAGAGAATATTGTGCTTCAGAAAATACATAAATGCAAATGTTTGAAGACTGGAAAGAGTTAAAGTGATCTAGGAATTTTTCATTCTCACTAATTGATGAGAGCATTTAAATTTTGAACACTCCTGCTATAATTTATATATATATATAAACACACATATACATACATACATATACATATACATATACATATACATATACATATACATATATATATATATATATATATGTATTTGAACTCCATTTCCTCAATTTTTTATGTTATATTATCATATAGCATGTTACTTTAAATAGGTTTATCTTTTCTGAAATAATTTAGGTGCAAAATATGCAAGAGGAGAAGAGAAGTGATGGTACATCACATTGAGGGACATCATCATTGTCAGTTCGTGGAGGCAGACAGACCTCTTCAAGATGACTTACCCCACAGCCATGGAAAAACAGTTTTGGGGCAGGCAGGCTCCTAGCAGGGTCCTCAGATGGCCATGATGAGTCAGAGCCTTGGCACATGTGTTTTATTTGAACACAGATTTCTTACAATCCTGGTAAACATTGGCCAAGTTGGCCAAGCTTTTTTTCTTTCCTACCTCCTTTCCAGAGAGAACTGAAGATGTGTTTAACTGCTGCCAACTTTGTTAGCTGATTGATGGTCTTGCTGGCCTGGCTGAGCACTGCTCTGAAGGTTAGGTTTCCTGAAAGCAGAAGGAAAATCCCCCCATGACCACTCTGGTGGTTGTAGAACAAGCAATTTGTCTGACTGGCTGCTGAATGTATTAATATTTGAAGTTAATTTGTCTGCTTGAGTAATCTGATGCCAAATCATGTAGCCATTTCTCAGTTGTAAAGGGAAGGCACTCTTCTTGCCCAACCATCTCTAGAAAGTAAAACCACCACAACCTTGGTACATTTGACACAGCTGATCGTGGAAAATTACACTGCAATATTGTTCTGACTGCTTGCTAACAAGAAGTATTTAGTAGTCTTATGTTCAAGGTTGGACTACATTATATGTCCATTGTCCAGAAGAAATGTAACGTGAATTTGCAGTTGTATTAGCAGTACCAATTATGCAAGAGTATCCAAGTCTTCCTAAGAGTCTCAGCTAAATGGAAATCCCATGCAACAGGTACATGTATTGCAAGAGACCATTCTCAGCAGAGTCCTGGGAGGGGAGAGAATGCTGTCTTTAAAAACATGGAAGGTGAACACCACCCAAAGCAATACAACTCTTCCCACCTTCATCAGATGATGCCCTGCCCCCAACTGAACTGCTGACAGATGGTGGGATGGCAAATAGGAGGGCAATGCTGCCAGCAGGAATGAGAGCTTCACTGGAGGACATGGGTTTGGCAAAGCTGCCTGTCAAACCAGCCACAGGATGACGACAGACTGATCCTTAAGTGTTGTCAGATACCCAGAATGGGGGTCAGAATGATTTGGCAAGAGGGAAGATTGGCAATGGGAAGGGAGGAAGCAAGAGAGGAGTGCCAACAGGAGAGAGAAGCTCTATTGGACCAGCAGGCTTTGTCATCTGATAGAAAGACAGTACATTTTAATAGATCAAAAGCTTTCATTTACTAAATCAAAGGCTTTTATTCAAATAAATTACAGCAGCACTCATTGCTGGGTCCTTTTGGCTGTCAGGCTGAGCTGTGGCTCCATGCAAGGCTGTGTAAAGAAGGCAAAAGACAGACTGATGTTACATTTCATTAGTTGATTGTCATTGGAAGAGATACAGATATGTGCATGTGCTGTTTTCTTGCTAGGTGTTGACAGAGGTTGGTACAGTCAGGCTTGAAGAACCAGGATGTGAAAAGTACCTAGTCTGGGTGATGGCTTGCTCATATCCTACCAAGAAAAAAACCCAACCTGAATAAAATGAAGCAAAAGCATTGCAAGACATTGGCAGATGTTTTTTAAACAGAGCTGTCTCTATGGATTTGCTCAAAAATCTGGTTTTCAGATGTAGACTGTAATTATTCCAAAACACAGGGCTGCAATCCACCACTGCAATTCAGTGTGGCTGAATCTGTGTTGATCCCTGTAACAGCAAAGCTACATTTTGGTTTATGTGGTGTGTAATACTGATTAAATTCCTGTCCATGTCCAATCAAGGTCATGTCCCTTATGACTGGGTGTGCAAGAGTTTCCCAGGCATTCCCACCTACCTGTGCAGACTGGAGAACACTGAGATAATGAAATCTTCAAGGACCAACATAAAATGTCATCCCACTTCACATGTGGCAAGGCAGTAACTATATTTCACTCCCAAGACTTTTCATCCCCAAAGGTTTATATTATAGGCTGATTGTTATATACCATATAAATCAGAATTTCAAGAGGGCACAACAGCAGGTTAGTTCTCTATGCATTCAGCTCAGCTTCTAAGGGTTACAAATACAGAGTGTAATGAGATTGCATACATACCAGTGTCTCTTCAGAGGCTGTCATTGTTAACTTCATGTGTGAAAGGAGTGTGAAGTGTGTGATGCAGCATGGTGCTCACCCTTCTGAATTATCTGAAAGTAATAGTTTCTGGAGGAGCAACTCATCAGGGTCAAATGCCACCTCCTTGTACAGTTGTGCAGCTTGGAAGCTCTCAGGAAGGGCTCTGCTGCACTTGTAACATTCATTCATGGCATAGCAAAAGCTCTGGCAGAGGAGTTTTTGTCACAATAAGTGCTGGTCATAGACATTGCTTAAAATGGACTGAATATTGTACAGATAGAGAGGGCCAAATGCCTGCCCCAAATTTTCTGCCACACACAACTAATTTCCATGTTTTTATCACTTTGAATGAGAGGGCCAATCTGCTTCATCTATTTAGGTTCATTTTTAAAATATGCTCTTAATGATATACATCATGCGCTTGAGGACCTAAGCAACCCTACTCATTTTATGACAAATAAGCTCCTATGTAAAGTTTTTTGTGGAAGCATATTGTTGACTGATGCCTGTAGACCTTAGTCCTATGAACCTTTATGTGCTCTGGTGGACTGACACCAGCCAGCAGTTAAGGCTCCCCAGAGACACTTGCACAGTCCTTCCAGAGAACAGCAAGAACAAAAACATGGTAAATACATGGGCTGAGATAAAAAGAGTTCAAGAAGTGAAGTGGAAGAAGAAAGGGGAAAAAAGGCCCCACACAATTAATGCAAAAGCATTCACTCAGCACCTTCCACAGACAGACCAATGCCCAGCCAGTCTCCCAGCAACTGCTTCCCCCTCCTCCATCCCCCTTTTGCTGCTGGGCGTGATGATGTGCTGTGTGGGACATCCTGTCTTTGGTCAGTGGAGCTCATCTGGCCCAGCCGTGTTCCCTCCCACTCTGACTGCTCTTTATCACCCCCAGGTTACTTGCTGGAGTGGAGGCAGAGTGAGAACCAGAGAAGGTCTTGATGTTGTGCAAACACTGATCAGCAATAGCTAAAATATTGGTGTGCTATCAACACTGCTCTATCACAAGTACAAAACACAACACCATATGGGCTGCTATGAAGAAAATTAACTTCATCCCAAACAGACTCAATATAGCATCATGACAGGACATGCACAAGGACTGATGAACTCATATATGCATAATTTGTGTGAGTATCAGATTGATTTTTTTGTGTACGTTGGGCTAGACAAGAGGATATTAATTTAAATATTTGTAGCACTGGGAGTTCTGATTGCATTTACTCAGGCCTGGCAGCAGTATTAATGCATGTCTAGCATGAAAGATACTTAGGCTTTAATTGTGACCCCCAAGCACATCATCACAAAAACCCTCAATTGCTAGAAATATCACAACTGCAGAGAGACAATTAAAAATCTTCTAGCTGCTACTAAAAACACATCAATAAAAGGGTTTCAGAAGTAAAAATACTTGGAAGGACTGTCAGTGAACATGAGATATTAATCTCCCCTGCCATGTTCCCCCCAGACAAGCTACAGCAAGTATCATTCTCACTCTTCATATCCAAGGTCCCCCTTTTCTTTTCCTTTGTACATTGAATCCTACCAGCAATATTAAAAAAATATAAATCATGGCAGAGTGTTTGTAGACCCCAGCACCACTCCCCCCCCTGCCCCCCGCCTTCAGCCTCAAATCTTCCTTCCACCTCTCTCAAGTCATGGTACTGAGAAAGAACAGCACATGCTGTGGTGACAGGACTGGAAGAGAAGTGGGAGCACCAGAGGGCACTGCATCTTCCAGGAGGGCTCCTGGAGGTGGAGATGTGCCAGCCTTGCCCTGAGAGTAGGTGAAAACCTGGAGAGACAGACTGGAGGAAATGTGGGCAGCAGGAAGTGGCTTTCACGCTTCAGGCAGATCAGGTGAGTGTGGAGAAATAACCAGGGCAGGAGCTGCCTTTTCAGCCTTCCACAGAGAAGTCTGCTTGGAAATAGCAGCAGGAGTGAAGAAGGCATCTGCTGCTGTTTGTTACAGTTTGCAAAGGGTTGATAAGGCTTTAGAAAGCTTTTTCTATTAAAGTGGGCTAGGATGCTGAAGGGGGATGCTGGCTGCTGAGCAGGAATGTGCAGAACAATCTTCCTCATGCCAATGGTGTATGGAAAACTCCCACAGGCAGAGCATGGGAATGGCAGAGGTCATGCAAATGCACCCATCAGTTTATAATTTCACCATATAGACAAGGTCTAAGCTACAAAAACCAACCAAACAAATGGGCTCCATTAGAAATAGCATTATTTTTCACATGGTCTGTTGGGTTTTACTGGTAGTGTGCCCCAAAATTGGTGGTGGTCATTGTCTTTCCTAACAAGCATCACACAACAGACCCAAGATGTAAATTTTTTTTATTCCTAATTTAATTTTTCTTTTAATAAAGCCCTGTGTCCAGCATGAGATAGAGGATGCATGAGATTTTGTAGGGCAAGGCTCCAAGTTGATAAAATAAGTGTAAAGCCAACAATAAATCCAAAATGATAGGACGAATAATTCTGTTACAGTGATCTGTGTATAAAACTTCCTTCCTCTGAAGACTAATGAACAAATGCTTGAAGAAGTTACTTTGGGAGGCAGAGCAACCCAATAACTTTTGAATCAGAAAACTAATGAGGCTGTAAAACCTCAAGTAAACTTTAGATTTACATACTTTCCTTGAGTCAATCTTGATGTGGGGGAGGGGGCAGGGGGAGAACAGACAAGACTCAAAACAACCATGAAAAGAGACTCAGCAGATGAATCCTGCTCAGTTTTGGAGTGAACAATACCAAAAGCTTTATATTTGCTACTGCCATTACAGCTTCCCCAGGCCTTCCCAAAGGCAGATATTTGGAATAGCTGCTGCTGGAAGTGTCAAATTATCTCCATTGCCACACCTCAAAGAACAAAAGCCTGTTTGTGTCTTTGCTACATGTTATTAAAGAACTGTGAAGGGGCACATACAGTAAGCAGCTGGATCTGGGGACAGACCCTCATACAATGAAATTAAAAGAAAACATTTCAGAGATATTAAAGATGAGCCAGAACTAGATAAAGGAGATACTCAAAATGACTATGGTCTTGATGATGCATTACACCTTCAGATCAAGTCTTTGGGGCACAGACACCATTTTGAAACACACTATGTAGAGCTGGGTAAGAAGTTTTTTCTAATTTTTTTATTTTTCATCTTACTAGCTATAGTCCTTAAGCTGCTAGTACTCCATGAAGGTATCCTGCCGGGGACAGACTAATTTTGCTGACAAAGAAGCCCAGGAAGCTGTCAGGAGTATTGCTGTTATAAAGATATGGATTACCTGCATGCCATCAGCTCTCTCACCATCCCCACTGCTGCCGGTATCCTGCCGAGGACAGACAAATTTGGTGACAAAGAAGCCCAGGAAGCTGTCAAGAGTATTGCTGTTATAAAGATACGGATTACCTGCATGCCATCAGCTCTCTCACCATCCCCACTGCTGCTCTTTCAGAATAGCTTAGAAAAAAATCACCTACCTCAAGTCCTGGAGAGACAATGAGCTGGGTGACACAACAAATGGCAAGCCTTCAAAATATCTCTTTATTCATTTATATACCTCTTATATACTGGCTATACTGGGCATTGAAGAAAGCATCCCTTCCTCTCTTCCAGACTGGGACTGATGTCTCCCAAAGTTCTGCAGCTCTACTGGGCCTGTGTTTATGTAACTTTCTTCTGAAAAGGGAGGTTGGATTATGAACACTTAAAACAGCTGTCACTGCTGTTTTCTTTGTCTCCTCTAAAATGCCACCCTCCAGATAACTTTCAGAGTTCTGGAATACCAGCCCCTCATGTTCATCATACCTTCTTTCTCATCCTTTCTGATTCCTTTTATTTTCTCCATTCCTAACTTCTAATGAATGCAGTTGGTTGGAACGCACTAGTCCAACCTGGCTGCCATGGGCAGGAACACCTTCCATAAGATAGAAGTTAAAAAGAACCTCATCCAACACATCCTTGAATGTTTCCAGGAATGGGCACCTACCACCTCTCCAGGCAACCTATTCCAGTGTTTTTCCATCCTCACTGGAAAACAAGTCTTCCATCTAATTTAAATAGTCACTCTTTTAGTTTAAAACCATTACCCTCCATCCTATTGCAATAGGCCCTGTCACAAAGCCTGTCACCATCTTTCCTATAGACCATCCTGAAGTACTGAAAGGCTGCAATGATGTCTCCATGGAGCCTTCTCTTCTCCAGAGAAAAACCTCAGCTCTCTCAGCCTTTTCTTTAAGGAGAGACGCTCCAACCATGTGATCAGCTTTATTTGTTTTTTCTTCTTGGCAAAACACTGTTTTGCCTAAGCCTGGATTTTTCTATAATTTGTATGGATTGACAGCTGTAGTATGAGAGTGAGGACACAAAGCTGCTTGCTGTGCTTTCTTTGGCTGGCTCCATTTTCACGGCACTGCAGTTCGCAGAATGCCTTTTGGAACAACATCAGACAGACTCTGCAACATAAACTCTATGTCAGAAGAATTAGGGAAAAAAAGACTAATATCAGTAAAACAATAAGAACACTGCAGAACTTTTTCCTCCTCCTCTCCTTTGACCCCTTGCCCCAGCCCCCCAAGGCCTACCTGTGCAAAGTATGTCTGCATGCATGCAGCAGCTGAAATAATGCCTGGTTGACACTGTGGCAATCTCTGTCCTCGGGAGAGAAATCCATGATTCTTGCTGCATTTCACATTTGGGATCACACTGCCAGCATCACCTTCTGTCCAAGGGCTCCTTTGGCACACATATCTTACTTATGCTTTTTGAAACACTAGATGTGTCCATGCATATTTCAATGGATAGATCACAGAACACAACTTTTTATGGTCCCATAATTATTACAAAGAAGCGTGCTTGGCTGGCATAACTGGCCTGTCAAGCTGGTTGTGAGGAATATGATGTTGGAGGTTTGGATTTTGTTTCCTAACACGAGGGTTTTAAAGTGAGCAAGAGCACATCCTGCAACAGGCTGAAAGGCTGCAAGGTTTATCCAAGGACCATCATTCTTCTCAGGACTGGGATTGTATTTCCCAAGGTTTTCAGCACCTCTGTTCAATTTATAGCAATGCCCCGTACCTGCCAGCTACACTTTAAAAGAGATGCCTTCCAGATGCAGAGCAAACCTATCTTTGTGTCTTCAGATCTGAATTTTAGAGTGGTTTTGAACTGGCAGTTGACAAGCTGTGAGTCATTCTGTCCAAGCTGGGTCTGTTAGATTTAGAGCTCCTCAAAATATATCAGGTTGACTGATACATTTATATAGACACTGCCCCCATTCCAGACAGCTTAGCAGGATCATTTAAGAGCTGAAATACTGTGCAGTCGGCCACATCCTTGAATTGGGCTTCCCATAAAGCTTTGGAAGTATTGAGCAGTTGCTCTTCCTGCAATGTCTCCTTGAAACTTCTGGGTGAGAAAATGTTCTGTGGTTCCAGCAGATGGCTCAGCAAGCCATTGCTGACTCATTCCCTCTTTTTGCTGTTTGTTGCTGTGACAAAGGCAATTCCCAGCATATTCAGATACTGGTAAGTGCTCTGTAGAAAGGGAAACCATCCAAACAGCATGGAAGATCAGTACAGCCATTCTCAGGAGCTTTAATGATGTAAACCTGTCCACTGACAACAGCTTGAGCAGTTTCACGATTTTTTGAGTAACATCCCCACCAGCCATTCTAGTATTGGTGTCTTTAACATCTTTAACAGAAGGAATTAGATTCCCCTCACAGCAGTCAAACATCTCAAGAACAAGAGCACCACCATCCCTCCCACAGCAGCAGCAGGCACAGAGGGAATGGCAGGGAATGCCCAGGGCTGCAGAGGGTTGCTGTGCCAAGACCAAGTACTACCAGAACAACACCATCTCTTCTTCAGAGCAGGGCATCTTTCAGGTTCTGCATTTGTGCATTTTTAAGCATACAATTCACCTCTTTCATATCCTGGCACAGTGTATCTTACTACACTCTGGTGAGCTGCATCCAGCTCCAGGGATCCCAGAAAAGGCTGTGAGAATTTGGTTTGTTCACCCTGGAGAAGAGAAGGCTTCAGGCTGACATAATTGCAACCCTCCAGTACCTGAAGGGAGCCTTCAAGAAAGATGGAAATGGACTTTTTACAAGGGGTTGTAGTGACAGGACAAGAGGGAATGAATTAGAATTGAGAGAGAGCTGATTAGATACTAGGAAGAGTTTTTCAGTTTTAGAGTGGTGAGGCACTGGAACAGGTTGCCCAGAGAAGCTGTGGATGCCCCATCCCTGAAAGTGCTCAAGGCCAGGCTGGATGGGGCTTTGAACAACCTGGACTAGTGAAAGGTGTCCCAGCCACTGGCAGGGGGGTGGGAACTAGATGATCTTTAAGGTCCCTTCCAACCCAAACCATTCTATGATTCTGTGATTCTATGACCTCACTATTGGCTGGACCAACACTGGATCACACAATAAACATTCACTGGAGGTAGCTCAGTATTTACTAGATTTAATCTGGAAAAGAGGCTTAGTTGGAGGCACTCAGATGCCAAGAGATATTAAATTGAACAAAATTTTATCATGTATGTAATTATTTATTGAGCTGAGAATCCATACAAGGTAAACAAATGTTTACACTATCATACAGTAAGCATTTCCAGAGCTTAATAAAAATGATTGTCACTCACTGTGCTTCACCAAAAAAAATCATTTTAATGAATAAATAATTTGATGAAATCAAAAAATATTTACAATATAAACAAATGAAAAAGCTTTGGATATATTAATCTGAGCATCCTGTCTTTTGCATTTTTAACTGCATTTCTATCAAGATTCTCTCTATGAAATGGTACAAAGTGGATAGAAATTACAACTCAACAAAGTTATCATGATTTGGTACATGTCTTTCTGTTAGTTCAGATAAGCTACATATGATTTGTTTATTATGCACGTGTTAGAATACAAATATAACTAAAATCATATATTATCAAAATGCCAGACAGCATTCTCCACAGAACAGAAATGTACACTAGGCTGTGACAAGAACTGAGAATCACAGGCAACGAAATGTAACAGAAAAAAGTACAAATTCCTTCATAAGAATATAATTGTGCTCTCTTATTTACCAGAGGACTATGCTGCTTCACCACATCAATGGCTGAGTATGAATACGGTGTTGAAGGAGTGCCACGTGGTTCAGTGTAGGCTCACGGGAGTGCCAAGCAGCAGCTTCGGAGTGGGCATCGGGCAGTGCAAGCGGTTTTATAAACATCTTTTGGGGCTCTTAAAAAGAGCCAATTATACAAAGCAGTAGAAGCATAACACTGAGAAGTCTTCATCTCATTTACACAGACACCATGAAGTGACTTGCTTTGTTTGTGGTGGTGAAAGGAGGAGCTTTGTCTGTGCTGTTGAGACAATCAGCCAGAATTCAAGTATTCTAAAGCCACTTCGTAGCAGAATTTGTATTGATCCTGAAAAATCAAAAGAAAACCACAAAGTCAGTTATTGAAGAAACTTAATTAAAGGGGTCAATATTTCTCTCCTGTTAAAATTATTTACTATCAGCTGTTGTCAGTGGGAGCCAGTTTGCAAATCCAATTTATGTTCAGATAAGAAAATCTTTATATTAACCAGACAATAGAAACTATACATAGTAACTTATGGCACTGCTCATGTTAGATGAGTATTTAGCTGCTGTAATACACTTTATGAGAAAAACTGACGGCACATAAGTAAATTGACTTGCAACCTTTCTGTCATCTGTGAAAATGCTCATGTAGCACTTTATGAGAATTGGAGTTATTGAAATTCCTCCCCAGAAATGTTTATCTTAAAATAGACCCAGTGTTTAGTACTTCCCAGACTGCAACTTTTATTTTAATGTCATTCAGACACTTGCTGCATTTCAGGGCAAGACTAATTACTGTTGGTCCCCTGTCTGCAGCCCAGACCCAACCCACAAGACTGTGCCTTGTGAAATGGAGCCTGAGCTAAATTAATTGGATTAATTCCAGTTAATTTTTAGCAACTGTCAGTAATGCTCAAGTTAGCCTGGGTAACAGAGGAACTGTAAAGAACCCAAGTTTTCAGGTGCCAGCCCCGTGCTTCAGACACAGACCTGCTGGTTTTATTTGTAACTGCTTGGAAACAGAGCAAGTCCCACAGAAATAAATCCCCTTCCTGAGGGATGCAAACCCACTCTGCATCTTTGGGGACAAAAGGTCATGTCTTGGCCCCTTTCATGTCTTCAGTGGAATGGAGAGGACAGATTTGACTCACCATTGTCCACTCTGAAATTTTAAATGGTGCAGTCACTGGTGACTTCCCAGTTTTATGTGCATACATAGACCTCTCCTACTTCCATTCTTACCACTTGCAATACTCAAAAATACTACAAATATTTAAATGAAAAAAAAGCTGAAAGAAGTAGTAAGTTCAGGTTCCTCAAATCTAAGGGCTCTGGATTCTGAAAATTCAATTTGTTTGGAAACACTTGCCAGTTTCATAACTATTTCTGTTACTGAAATGCCTCTTTTGCTTATGCACTTTATTTGATTAATAAAGGATAACTAAGCACATATTGACATTTAGGAACAACAACAGATTTAATGAGCTGACAGCACTCAGCCTTGCCCAATATCACGAGTAGTAATATCTTCAGATATATTCTCTTTTCCCTGAAGCAAACATTTTAAAGGATTAAATCTTTCGTTCTTGTGATTTTGGGTCACATTTTAGCTAAGAAGAGAGTCCACTTTACAAGCAAAAGACCATACACTATTAATAAAATGAAAAAAAGCTATTAAAAAGCATGGATCATTTAGAAGTTCTTTTGTTGAGAAGTGTCATGTCATAAGAAGACAAGTCTTAGGTGCACATATAACGTAAGTGATGAGTGAGTTGCATGTGAGAGTTTGAAGTCCTGCAAGGTTCCATAAACTGCTTGTGTCTTCTTCAGAATGAGAAAAGAATAAAAAAAAAAAAGAAGAAAGGAAAGAACAGAATATTATGTAAATTCCTTTTCTGCTTTTATTGCATTTATGTTTCTAAATAAATGGAAATTGTTCTTTAACTACATAACAGATCAAAACAAGAGATCAGCCACTCATCCATTTCCACTCTTCCATGCTCATTTTATGCTGATTTACTGATCTAGCAGAATAACTGTCATTTTCAGTAAGCTGAATACCTGTCTTAAAGAGCAGAAATACCTTATTTCCCACTGTGTTCACTCACTAGTGTCCTTTGTACATTTTTATTATTCACTTGATGGTGGATATTAAAAGCCTCTTTAGACTAGCTGGCTTCAGAGACGTATATTTAGATTTATTTTCTAGGACACCTGTGAGTAGGCCCAATAACATTTATCACTAAATGCTTCGGGCATTCCATAATAGGTATTTTGCAATATCATGTGTTACCTTTGTATGATAGCTGAAAAAAATTACTAGATTCCCATACTGTAGGGATGTGGCACTCAGATTTTTACACTTGGAGGAAAACGAAAGGTTTCAGTGAAATTAAGAGATGAATCTCTAAGTATGGATGGTAAAGACTGCCTTTTATCTAGTCAGAAAGTGCATGACATGCATTGGTAAAGCAGTCTTAAAACTGTTTTTTGTGAAGCAATGTAATGATTTTGAGCATTTAATCTTTTACCGTAAAATTTTACAAGGTAGATGAATATTACTGTTCTTTTTCCAGTAGAGAAACTGAGGCAAAGACACATTAATATAAGAAGAGTCATAAAGGATAAAGTCAGTAACAAGATCAGGAAAAGAACTCAAGTCTCCCAATTCCCTTTACCATGAAGCAATCTACACAGAAATTGAAACCTGGCTAATTCAAATATTTGTTCCTACGAAGTGGCAGACCACAACTGAAGAGATGTCATTCTAACTCTGCTCAGTCAGTGCATTATGTGATAATGGGAAAAATCCTGGTTGTCCCTTGCCTTTATTCTTCTGTCTGTAAAAATAAGGAAAACAATACTGATCTCTTTCACAAGTGCTGTGAAATTTCCTAATAAAAAAAGGCCCTACAAGGCCTTTCTATGCCTTTCAGACATTGCCAATACCACTCTCAATTTACTAAAAGGTACATTTTTATCTAAAATAACACATTTAGCTTTTTTGATTTAAAAAATTCTCTGCTGAAAAATGGATACAGCTGCCTGACAAATCTATACCTGGAGAACTGTCACAAATGGGAATTTATAGAGAGCATTTTCTTCTACTGTACTTCTACGCTACTAAGTTACTTTTTACTTCTGTAAAATAAATGAATAAGAGATCAGAGAGTTCTGTGGGCTTAAGTTCTAGGAGGATGGAGAACAGCAGGCCTGCCAAATCCCTGTATAAACTATACTACATGAATGAAGTAGAAGGACATTTCTCTTAATATCTAGGAAATAAAAATGTATGATGAGTCTCACCACGATGATTCTTCTCCTGAGGATATAAACTAGAGGAAAAGAAGCCAGTCAAGCTGCTCCCTCTCATCACTGTGGAAGTTTGATAGTTTCTCACTGACACAGTTCCACTCTGCTGTCCCTGTGGTGCTGCTCATGAACTCCCTCCTTGCTCTGCACAGCTGACACATCTGGCCTTTTTCCGTGTGCCTGGCCAGAGCTGGGCCTAGGGGAGGGTTTGGGACTTCAGAGGCAGGCTAGGAGAGAGCACTGTGATGGGGAATGTGGTGGGAGCCACTCTCCCACAGGAGAGAGGAGGCACAGCCATCCGTATGGTGGGGAGGTGGATATCCCTCCCTACTTGCCTTCACCTGGGTGTGAAAGCCTTGATCTTCTGTTTATTCTCTCAGCTCATCTGAGGCGGTGCTCTCCTAAAATTACAGCAGGTTGGACCAACTCAGTGAGATGTCTCCTGCCTCACCCTGGGCATGCTACAGAAAAGTTGATGAAATGACTCCAACTTACTTAACCAGAGCTTGCAAAATTGGCTCAGATTGGGTTAACATCCCTGAAAGTGCCCAGATGCTGCTTCTTCCTGCCTGTGACACTAAATCAAATGCAGCTGCCTCTTAAGCAGCCACCTCTGCAGCAGGATGTTGCAAAAGTGTCTTTTATAGCCCATGCTTCAGAACAGGGCATCGAGCTACACCCATCTCCAAGTACAAAACTACACACTGGAGTGTAAGAACCTGCTGGTTTAAGCTGTTCTGCAGCTCTTCTGGCATACAGCTGGCACTTCAGCAGTTCTCCATTTAGGAAAAAAGCTCATAAAACACTCTCTAGGAAAATAATTGCACATGGCCCCTTGTTTCTGAACTTCTTTAATCTTTCTATGAGATAGAGCAAGCATAATTAAATGCAATATTCTGGATGTCAAACTGAAATTCATGGCTTTGATAAATATTAGGCGATTAAGCTATTTATAAAATATATAATTTGAAAATCTGGCATTTAATTTTACATAACTATTATTTCTACCATGCAAGGGCTGCTCTCCACTTGGTTCAGCCCGCTAGAAAAGAAAATTAATAAGGATGTTCATCTGAAAGTTTAAAACTCTTAAAAAATTCAAACGAACAGAGACAAAGTCTCCTTGGGAAGAAAGCAGTGTAAAAATACTCTTACAAGTGAAGTGACTTCATTATCCCCTTTGAAAATGACTTGCTTGCTTTGTGAACAACTCCCACTGCAAATCCTGGAAATCTTACTGACTCTTCTGAGAAAAAGAACATTTTCTATTTAATGGTGCAGTTAAAAAGCTCCTACCAGAAGGTCCACCATGTTAGGCTTATTATTCCTCAGTGTCTTCACAGCATGGAATACGTCAACAGCCCTCTGATGTCGAAGCATTTCACAAACAATACTGATTGCACAAAACGTCCCACTGCGGCCACCTCCATTCCTGCAGGGAAAGTGATAAAATGGCTCAGTTACAATGGACTCTGTGTCACAAGTTTGTACAGCAACAGGGATGGCTCCAGAAGGCATGAGTTCCAGCAGGGAGAAACCACAGAACATTCCTGGCCCCAAAGGCTGCTGAACTCTAGGCAAAACATGATTTTTAATTGGAATTGGCATGCTGAAAGATCTCAAAGCTATGATTCAGAAGTCAGCAGGCTGACAGCCTGGAGGCAATTGAATGGCTGAGTTTTGTACCACCCTTCAGTGAACACAAAGAGGATGCTAAAATAAGGATAAAGTACTTTTAGTTTCAGTTCAACACTGCTTTGCATTGTAAACACAAACACACATGGCTGTGATGAGCACAAGGCCTGGAAATGCCACACAGAAAGTGAATCTTTGAGGTCTTTTATTCCAGATTCAATTGCTTTCCTCCTGGACACACAGGCATTTCAGAGGAACTGCTAAAGCACCAGAAGTCTCATTTGGGGGAGTCCTGGTGGCTGCACTTGGTATGGCACTGGGCGGTGCTGCCATGTCCCCCTGGCTGATTATCTCAGCTCCTGGCAGCAGGAAGAGGGGCTGGCTGCCTGGCAAGGATGGCTTCTAAAGGCAGATGTATTCCCCCTCCACCCACAGTTATCAGAGGATGAGAGCCTGAAGCGAATTGCTAACAAAGAAGCCAGGCACAAATGTTCATATACGTGATCAAATACAGTATTTAATAATACTTTATCCCTGGTTATTTTTAATCTTCAGGAGAATCTCTTTCTTTCTGGAAACCCCATTATTTCTACACTTATTCTAATCAGAATCTTTAGGCTGTGCTTCACTGAAAATAATAAACCTTAATAATTACCAGCGTACAGACTAGTTAGGTAGTAGGTCTTTCAAACAAGCTTTGCAATGGTTGATTTTCAAAGGAAGACACAACGTCGCACATCTGTCACATCCAGGCACTATGAAAAGAATGCTCTCTGCTGCCAAAACAGTGCCTGATATTGTGGGACTGTTTGAGAATTTTAATTAAAATAAAGTCATTTAAAAGGATTATATTAGAGCTTTTTCTTTCTTTACTGCCTGGAAGTGACGCATGTGTGATGTTGTACAACTATTTAATATCATCAGCCACCTCAGAGATAACAGTAATTTGCACTTCAAAAGGGTCTTTTCAGCTAAAGATCTCAAAACATTAATTAATCACACTGCACAATGCTCCTTTGATGAAAGTATTATTATCCCCATACTACAGATGGGGAAACTGAAGAGCAATGACTTGTTCAAGGTCAGTGATAGTGGGAATTATTAATATACTCTTAGATTTCCCTCCATCATTCTGACACAGGGTCCCAACTTCTGAACATGGTTTTCCTGTTAGCAGGTCCCTTCTCTATCACGGCAACATCTTTAAAAAGGTGTTTAGAGGAAGACAAATACAACTTCAACCGCTGAAGACTCAGCCTCAAAAGATCAGCTACTTCTGAGGTAAAAGCACGTACAAGTATTAGACTGTACCAAAAGAAGGATGGTGGCAGAGTGGATGAGAGTCTGCATGAGTGGAGCACAAAGTCACAGGAGGACAAAAATATATACCATTATTAGAGAAAGGTAAGGCAATTACAGGATCATCGTAACTGGTCTATCACACCACTTTTACTCCCGTGCTTCATGCCTGGAAAATGAATCACCCCTCCAAACCTACTTATTTCTATGGTCCTTATCTGCAGGAATAAAAGGTACATTGTTCTGAAGGCACATTTTTGATTTACTGTGAATAAGTATGCAACTTTCCCATTTGCAAGAGTCACTGGACATTTTTATATAAAATAGAGTTAACTCGAACCCATCATCTTTTCATAGGGCTCTAACAAAGGACAGATGGGGAAACTCATGAATCTACATTAGAATTACACAATTCCTCTTGCATTCAAGGCTTTTAAATGAGCAGTTGTATTATTTATTCAGCTCCAGATTAGATAGATGCCTCTTCACCTCTTTACAAACCTTTCTAAGCCTGGCACATATTCTGTGTCAGTATTCCCTTATTCCTCTCTCCCGTTTCCAGTACTCACAAGCAATGTACAACTGTGCGTCCCTCTCCCCCGTTGTACTCCTCCTGCCACTTATCCACCTGACGGATGAGCTTCAAGAAGGAGCGCTTAGAAACCGGAGTGTCCCTGTACATGGGCCATCCCAGGAATTGGAACTGCTGCACCATCCGATAGCCATCCTGGGGCTGCAGAGATCCGGACAAAAGCAGGAAAAGTAACGTTATTTGTTCAGCACGTAATTTAGGTACTTGCGTCACTAAGGGAAGTTGTTCAAGCAGATGATTGCTGACAAACTGCTAATGTAATTTCAACTGCCCTTGAGGATTTATGACTTTTAATTACCAATGGAGTTATTAGAACAAGAGCTTTTAAACAGACTGCTATACAATAGCCTAAAACATAGCAATAGTACATCTGCACAGTCAAGCAAATAATTAATAAGTTGGGAAGAACTTGGTAGGAAAGACAGAGCTGTAACATAACTTCAATTATATACTGTTTTCATATATAAGCTTCAGTGTTTTTAGGAATGTTTATGTGTTTCTGTCCTTTTTTACACGAAAGGTCAAACCCTCTCAAGATATTTTGAAGCAGGAAACATTAAAAAAACCAAACTGAACCCTCAGATGTTTGTGGCTTATAAAAAGTATCTAACTACATTTTATTTTATTGTGTTCTATTGCAGCAGTCAGAACCCCTCTGGTGAAACATTACTGAACAGTTGCTTTATGGTGATTTAAAAAAAAAAAAGGAGCACAGAACAAGTGATACTGGCAGAAAACCACAGTCCTCTGAAAAGGGCATAATAAACATGCACATGAAAACTGGTTTTGTAGTCTAGAGTTTGCCACTTTTGTGCAAAGTGAGGGCATTTTAGTGCCACTCCTAAAATGAACAACACACAGAAACATTGACATTGTATTTTATTCTGCAGAGCAAGAGTTAATGGAGAGGATGTAAGATTAACACGATATGGGAACAAACAAAACTTAGACGTGCTCTCCAATTGGTTTTGTGTGCTTTATATCAAAGTCTGGAATCTACTGATTTCCTGTCCAGTTTCTTTCAGCTCATGGCCCCTCTTCCCAAAGCAGCCAGACCCAGTCCTTGCTGAAGGTCACAGCCTGCTGGAGGCTGTGTTTTTTATATTGCCACATTTACTGCAAATGCCAGGCCTTCACAGTATTAAAGAAGTATTTGAAGCTTTACAATCTGCTTCCCTGTTTGGATATTAACATATTTTCTGTGTCTTTCCAGGTCCCAGGGAAGTTCTTGATTTTTTTTTCTGAAAGGAACGCTGCTTATTCCTAACTACAGCTTTTTGGTGGCTCTTACGAGTCCATTGCAAAGGCTCCTTGGATAGGAACAGATACCTCGTCTGTGGTGGAATCTTTTTTCCATTCAGCTTGAAAGACATGCTATGTTTAGTCTTCCGTCAACTTTATGGGAGCATAAAAGCTGGATACAAGAACAACCTGCTTGCCCTTCTGAAGTGGTTACATATGTTATGAAGTGTGGTTAGTGGGAGACAATCTTCACTAAGAGACTGGGATTGCTATTGAAAAACATAACTGGTATTGGTGCACAGCTTTCTTCACATAATACAGGATACAAATACACAAGATGGCTAATTTCAAACTATTGAAAACAGCACTGATTTCAGCACTTTTTGGCTATCATACCATCTGAATACTGCATTTATTTCATTTGCATTTAAAACACTTGAGATATGTATTAATTTTTTTTTTACTTTTATTATACACGAAAGACTTTTTTTCCCTTTGTGATTGTGCTTTGACTCAGTATTGCGCCACTGCTTTCAAATAAATATGCTGAAAAATGAAAATGGTTCTGTGTGTGTTTAGCTTTAATTTTTATGATTTGACTGGACTCAACTCATCTAATGAGACAAAATTGCTTTGCAAATAAGATCCTTACTCTGGCTGCGTTATAAATTCGGAATATCCGGCTGATGATGTCTTCTTCTAAGTCAGCCGACACAAACTCCACCTGAATTGGACCGTGCCGGTGTACTCCATTTTCTGGCCAGTACTGAGGACAGAGCTATAGGAGACCATGGACAAAAAAGAATACAGTTAATCACCTTGGATTTCATGCTGCCTCAACATACTTTTCTGTATTTGAATTCGTCATACACGTACTACTGGAATTCTTGCACAGTATCTTTATAAAATACACAATGCACCAAGTTTGGTTTTGAGCACTCTGCTTTCATAATGCCTTTCCAGGTACCTAACATGCTGCCTCTTGCTGCTGTACTTTCAGTGTCTGGTGTTTGGAGTAAAACACTTCTGACACTCAATGTTAGTTCTACAATATATTACGACGAGACAGGGAGAGGCTGACAAATATTGCCCTATCTTGTAGACAGTGGAGGCTAAAGCCCAAAGGCTTGGGACCTCCAACTGCCCTGAATATCTGCTAATAATTCAAACTGCATGTGATTTATGCTAGGAAAGGCACATACATTCTCAAAACTCAGGACTTTCACATTTTTCACCCGTGACTGATGATATTGGCTAATATTAGCATTGCTTTAAACTTCAAATAATTGCTTAATTTCATCTTATTAGTGACACCTGAAAATATTAATTAAGCTTTCTTCAGTTCTCAGAAAAAATTACTTCTAGGTAACTAAAGATCACAAAGTAAAATTACTATTATCTTGCATGGTTTTAGTGTCTAATAATATAACAATGGCTTAATCCATGAACCAATTACCATCTGTGTTAATACTTTAAAGATTGAATCAACACCTTGCAAGAAGGTTTTAGAAGCTAGAATCTGCATTTTTTTTTTTTTCATAAAAATCCTAATGATTTTTTTTTTTTTTTTGCCAGGGATATTTAGAGCAGTTTGAGCATGTAGCTTTTGTAAGCATTCGCCAAAATTAAATATGAACTCATGAAATTTTGTTTGCTTGCAGAAGCATTGATGTCATATTTGGAACTTTTTATTTCAATCAGTAAAACAGCTGTGGTCTTCATTCTGCTGCATTGCTGTTGGTGATCCAGAGCTAAGCTGACAAATCACATTTACTCCAGATGTTGTTTTGCATTTCTTACAATGCTTAGTCCTCAACAAAGCTGTTTAGAGATGACTACATTTTAGGAAAACATAATCATTTACTACACCAATTAAAAAAGACAACAGGGTCTGATTTGCAGGAGATCACTTTAACAAGTTAAACCCAGGAATTTTAGGTAGGAAAATAGATTTTCATTTTTTTAACCCTCTCTGTGATGTGGTCTGCTGAGACAACTGCTTTCCAAATATTGTCTAAATCTTACATAAATGTTTTATTATGAAATATGCTGGTGCATAGGATCGCAAAACACAATGCATACAACTGCTGCAAATGCCAGGGCTCAGATCATTTAACATGTGCACAGTTTAGTACACATCTTTCAAATACATAGGAATACAGTTCTAACAGATCTCTGAAAAATGCTTAAATGATAATAAGCAGAGCTGTTTGCTGGGGCTGTTTTAGGAAGCTATGGTTTTCAAGTTCTGAAGAAACCAAAAGCATTTAAGTCTGCACATTTTGCATGCAAGTGATGCTAGTGATTGTCTTGAAGTCAGAGCCACTGTGAAGGGTTGAATTTCATTTCCCAATAGAGCACAACAATCCACATAAATGGTAATATCTAAACAGAACTGTAAACACTTCATATATACATAAATAATCATCATAACAGTAATTATTAATAAATCTGAATGTAATGTGTGTTCTTAATAAGCTTTGCCCTCTCTCCACTTCTGTTTGCTCTGAGGGTTTTGAGATTTATTCCTAATGAAAAGACTGTTACTCGCATTAAGAGGTAAAAGGTTTAACATACTGCAGAGGCAGGTGCATTAACTGCATATCCCAACAGCTTTTAAATCCTGTGAGGCTAATACACACTTGGAATAGCCATGTCCTATTGTAAATTCAAAACACAGCCAACAAATTAAAAAACACTCTGTTCAGCAGTCCCTAACAGTCTGTCTCCCTTGAGCCTTTCCTTATTCACTCAGAAAATAATCTTAGATTCATGAATAAAAGTTTTGTCTTTCATTTCTATTTTTCCTCCCTGTAGACAGCGCAGGGCTTAGAATCAGAAATTCAGTCTTTAAAACAGTGTGTGGAATTCCTACATGTTCCTTTGAAAGACCAAAAGGAAGAACAGTATGTTTTAAAACCAAATTCTACACATTAAAAAGAAGAGGAAACATTTTTTAAGTATGTGCAATACCAAACAAAGCTAAAAATATTCTTGATCATTAAATGACCTGCAGTCTGCTCTAAAATATCACAATTGCTCTTAACCAATAATTAACAAATATATACATATTAAGAATCCACATTACCACCACATTATTCCAGCAGAGGGCTGGTGCAGTTTGTTGGAACTAAGGAAATTATATCTTTGTAAGAACTTGGAATTGTGCAGTTGTGAGCCAGGCTCTGGGACACTTAGTGATTAATCCTAGTGATTAAACTGCCAAGCAGTAGGTTCGGTTTTCCAATTTTCTGAACAACATGTACAGCATGTGCAACTCTTTTGTAAGGTAATTACATTCCCCTACACGTTCTGTTGCTCTCTTTTCTCTTCCAAAGGATGCTTAGTCTCCAATGTTTAGCTCCTCTCTCCTAGTTTAGTTCCTATCTCCTTGCTTATGACATCATTTTGTACAACACAACACAGATTTTCACACTGGGAACACCTATTCCCTGGTAAGGAGACCAAGGTCATTGACCTGTTTCAGGCAGGCCAATGAATAGCTGTTGGCTTCCGTTTATGATTTTGGCCACTATAGCATGTTTCAGACTTCAGTCAGAATTCTACAATCTTAATTTTTGGGTTTTAGCAGCCCTTCCCAAAACATGTTCTCTTAGAATAAATTACAGGTGCATGCACTTATGTCTGTGTGCACTAACATTTTGGATAAAAAGCTACTGATGGTGTGATTTATTCCTCTTCCCCTACGAGTATCTGCAAGGTACAAATCAATGTTTTAGTGCGTAAGTATTTAATGTTGTTTTAAAAAAAACTAATTACTTCCTAAAGCTGTTCTGAAATGCTGAGGCACTAGCACTTGTCTTTTAAATGAAGCATTTTTCTGGACTTACTTGTGCGGGATCCACATCATTCAACATAACTACTGAAGTGCAGTGATAATCTAGGACCAGTCTCCAGAAATCTTTGACAGTATTTGGTAAGGGATGCTGTGTAACTATAAACGCTGATGGTTGCTTGTAGCTCTGCAAAGAAGTAACAAGATGATGAGAAGAATGGCAAGAGAGAAAAATCCATTTAGCAGAATGTCAGTCATAGCCCCAGAACTTCAGGACTGAAAGCATTATTTCTATTTTCTGCATAATTAATATATTGTTTTCAGCTCTTTCCTGAGATCTTATATGCTTCAAAGTTAATAAACTGTATTTGGGCAGGATATAACTTCTGCAAATGTTATATTTCTAAAATGTATTTCATGCCACAGGCATAGAGTAAAATCATCAGAGGCTTTTGCTTCCAATGTAACTCCTACAAGATTTTGAGCAAGGGGTTTGTTTTGAGCTGTTAATGGACAGATTAATCTTGGCTGTTTGCATTTAGCTCTAAATTTGAATGATGCCTGTGAAAGGAAATATCTAGTTATTCTTCAGAAATATTGTTGAAATTCTGGTCGATCTGACAGCAGCGAAGATACCCAGGGGATAAATTTCAGTGTTCTTTGTTTCTTTTAGTACCAGAGTATGTCATTGACTGAGCTGTTTGCTGGAACTTTTCCACTGTGTATCTCAAACCAGCATTTTCACTTATATCCTTCTGAGTTTTGAAAGCAACCGTGGCCATACTGGGGCAATTGTTGGGAGGAGGTGCCACTGCCTTCATTTAGGAGGGCAGGGAAGTCTCTACATGGCTTGAACTGAACCATCTGCACCACAACAGAGATCCAATCAGATCAGCTACTGCAGACAAATGGTTAGATTCCTGGGGCTGTCCTGTGCAGGGCCAGGATTTGGATTTTGGTGGCTTTGACTTGGCAGGTGCCAAGAGGATGGTGCCAGACTCTTTTTGGTGGTGCCCAGTGAAAGGACAAGGAGCAATGGCTAAGCTAAAACACAATAAGTTCCACCCTGAAGGTGAGGAAGAATTTATTTACACTGAGGGTGGCAGAGCACTGGAACAGGCTGCCTAGGGAGGTCATGGAGTCTCCCTTTCTGGAGACATTCAACACCCACCTGGACACATTCCTGTGTCACCTGCTCAGGGTGACCCTGCTTGGCAGGAGGGGTCAGACCACATGATCTCCAGAGGTCTCTTCCACCCCTAGCAATTATGGGATTTGGTGATCCTTGTGGGTCCCTTCAAACTCAGATTATTCTATGATTCTATGATCGTTTTTTCACAGACTCACAGCCACTGAGGAGACTGCAGAAAATGATTCCACTGTGGTTTGGGTACAGATGCAGACATGCAAAACTTTGGTTCCTTGTTTCAGCACAAGGCAACCAGCAGGTAATGATGCTGCTCCTACATTAGGCAGCTGCTTTCTATCCTACTGGTCCTGCCTTGCTGGAAGTTTCACACAGGAGAGAGATGTCCAAAGGGGTCTCCATTAATCCAAAGGGGTCTCCATTAAATTAGAAGCCTCAGAAGTTTTTTTGGGAAAACTATTTTTGAACTCATTCTGATACTTAGTAAGGAAAACTATAAAACTGCTTGCTACCCTTTTTTCTTGAAGTGAACTCTGAAAGGCTTAAATGAGGTGATTCAACAAGACCTCAATGGATTCTAGTGGAGAGGGGGGAAACACTTCCTCTTGCTTGGTGGAGATTGAGTGTTTAGAGAGATGGACAAACGTCTGCTATTGTCCATCAGTGCAGGGATTCTGCAGAAGCATGCTTCAGGTGGAAAGCAACCCAAATCACCTCCTCCCCTGGAGCCTTTTGCCCAGACAGATATGCATGTAGCCCATTGTCTCAATAGTGAAGCAAGTATTAAGGCCCTGCTCTTTCTGAGCATTACTTAATTCACGGAACAAAACACTACTGAAGTCTCCAGGAAAGAAGACAATGTAATGGCACAATCACAGACCACAAATTAAGGCAGCTCTGTTCTAATATGAAATGTCATTGACCTAATGTAAGAAACTAGACAAGTCAATTACACTTCTGTTCTCAGTTTCTCTACACAGATAAACACAAAGATACATTTTCCTACATTTTCACAGGAGTGTTTTGAACTTCAGCTTATTTTAGGAAAAAGGCTTTGAGAACTTGGAAGCAAAGAGATGAAAAAACGGCAATAAACTGTTATTACTCTATCTTCACTTTTTAAAAAGACCATTTACAATGTGTTCCTTCCTTACTAACCCCTGCTTTCTTGTTTATGTGTTTGACAACTGTAATGACTATAGCTGTAAATTGTCAAAAACAGGGTATAAATATCTACAGACTGTAAAGGCAGTTTAAGTGTCTTTTTACTGTTACTCTATTACAAGGATTAGAATTGCCATAGATGCATTTGGGAAAAAACTCCACACACACATGAAGAGGAACCATTAATTCAAGCAGAAATAAACAGGAAGGCTGAAGTAATGGCTTGTGTACTATCTTGTGTTGACAGACAATTATTTTTTTTGTTAATTACTGTTTAAATTATAAACAAAGGGAACTGAAATATTGCTGCAAACCTTATTATTCTGTTTAACTGCCTGTATCTCTTAATAGGTAACTCTTGTTTTCCTAGGCCAGATGGTTAAAAATTCAAGCACTAGGGAGAAATCCAGACACATTTAATTTATCAAAACTCTCTGAATTGCTCTCTGAGCATGGCTTTGGAACCTTGGCCGTGACATAACATATGTGTGATCCTAAATGTACTTGGGAGTTTAAAGATTTTGTGCCATGCTTCTGGGATACAAAACAAGCTAGAAGGTTTTCCTTCTTATGCTGACTCCATTTGCTAGCACCGCTCAGTTTGGAGAGCTGCTTATTGCCTTTTTATTATTAATGATGCGGTGGAGACTTACATCCATCAGTGCAGCATTGATGTAGTTACTGCTTTCCCCATCTATCGTGATGAGGAAAGGCAGGCATCTGTCTGGAGGCAGCACATCCATGCAGCGATTCTTCTCGTGGTTCCGCGGCAAAAGCGCGATGCTGCAATCTTCGACACGCAGCGTCGGAGTCACCATGTTTAAAGTCTTCCAAAGAGAGTAAACAATGCAACAGAAAAATCAACACAGCACTGAAAGCAACCCAAAATATTTAAGAATAGATCAGCTCAGCATTCAGCTTCAGTGGGAATCAATATGCAGAGAAATGAAAACACATCACAGCCAGCAGGCTTTGGAAGCAGAGAAATCCTGGAAGCATACGATTATGAAAAATAACCTCAAAGACAGCTGCGGAGTAGCCTGCCTTCTGGAGAAAGGACAGTGGAAGGATCAACTTCCCTCGAGTAAAAATAATACTCTACTACTACCCCACTGCATTATTTTATGATTCAGCATTACTCAGCAGAGATGACTGACATGCTATTTTTTTCCTTTTTTTGCCATCTTTCCCTTCTAGACCTGTTACAAAAACTCATACGGCTATAAAAATTTAAGCAAAAGTCTTTATTATAGCTGAACTCTACAGCCTCTAGGCAATGTAAGCCACTACTTACCCTAAATTCCTCTTTGATCTGGCTCGAGTTTGTTTGAGGATCTAGTTTATTCATTTCATAGTAAGCAGACCTAACTTGAGAAGCTGGAATAGATGTGTCCCCGCAAAGACAGGCTTCCAGGATAGCATCATGGATGAATACATACTGCTCCTGGTTAAGCAATCAAAATAGATAGTTACTGACATGGACTGCATAGACCATTACTACTTTGGTAAATAAAACATAGCAACTAATATGATTTCTACTTCACTCTTCAGTTTACCAGCACTGAAGCAAGACCAGAAGTAACAACCACAGTTTAAAAAACTTGATCCCACTCATTCAGAAATTAATATATAAAGACTGGCTTAAACTAACTACAAGTAGTTAGAGAAGTGCAGTAACACCCTGTAACAAAACTCAGAATGTTTCTGGTTTCCTCATTCCTCTGGGCAGTTCTGTAGGTGCTATCATGAAACTAAACCTCAACAAGATGTACGCCAGAATGATTCCTTCCCAGAGGGGAAACATTTCCGATTTTCCCTATTTTTAAGAAACACTGTGAACTTTCAGTGTGGAGCACAACTGTGCACTTGCTTGGGAAGGGGTTCTCCAGGTATGTGTGGAGACTATTTTCTGCATGTGACTGAGTAATCAACTTTCTGGAGGGTGCCAACTACAAAGCTCTCTCTTTATGGGCTAGAAGGGCATTTTTCCTTGCAAAAAGTATTCCAGTAGATGAGCAATACCTCGGTCTGCACCATGTTAACTCTCCGGGATCGAAGCTCTCTCACGCAATTGTAAATGTCTACAACGCCTTCTCGTTCTGCCATATCTAGCATGATGTCAATGACAATGAAGCATCCAGTTCTGCCAGCACCAGCACTGAAGCAGAAGAAGAACACAATCAATGTGCAGCAGTGTATTGGAAATGTAAAGGGTGTCAGGGTTCATCTCACAGGTGCTTCACCAATTGGATGATTACTGAAATTGAGTCGGGCACTTGCAGAGCTTCAGACTCAGCTTTTTTACTCTCATTTATATATTTATATATGTTTGTTATAAATATAATATATGTATTCTTGTTTACAGTTAGTTTTTGAGTAGACCTCCAGTGGCTTCAGCAGCCTGTGTGGGGAATACACAGTAAAGGAGAAGCAAAGGTAGGTTTTGAGTTTAATGCAAACCACAACAGAGAGATTTCTGTTTTACCTACCTGCAGTGAACAACCAGAGGCCCAGCATTTGGCGGACTCTTGGATTTGACCTGCCGTACAAATCCCAGCAGGCCCGTGGCATGGTATGGGACACCATGGTCTGGCCAGCCCGTGAAGTGGAACTGACGTATTTCCCGAATCTCATGAGCACCTCTCTGTTGAAAAGACAAGTGTTGAAATCTTCAAAAGCCTGAGCCTTACTGCAAAGCACCCCCTACCAGCACAATCTGTACAGACTGCTGGAGAGCTTCCTCTAAGCAGGAGAGCAAGCTCAAAGGTTAGGTATTAACTGCTTCCAAAGCCTTCCAACAAAATTAAGTAAGTAAGCACTAGATTGGTCAGAAACTTTTAGCAACAAGAGAAATGCTCATCTCTATATTTAAGAACTAGGCTGCTTTGCAAACTGTGGCCTTAAAATGCATGCCATAATCACAGAACAAGTCAGCAGCAAGGCTGAACACAGAGCACTGATGACCTTTTTTTCCCCACTGCCCTCCATAGGGGTTTTGCTGCTGACTTCAGGGCACTACAGCTTCAGCATAATTTTCCTTATCATTTGTCTCCTTCACTGGTCTGAAAGAAAAAGCTGAATAATAGGAAACCTTTTTACACCTTCAATCACAGGGGCTGTGTGTGTGGCCCTCCACATGCTCACCGTTCAGGTGATTTGCCACAGTCTGCAAGGACATAGATATAGTGAGACAAGTATGAATGAGAAGCTGATTGTGCAAGTAATTTCCCATGTGACTTTGGAGAGCAGTCTGGATATCAGAAGTGTGTATACTAAGTTTTATTTTCTTACTGCCTGTATTTTCCCTTCCCCCTCTAAGAATGCAGCTGCCAGTATTTTATTCTCATTAGAAATCCACAAACTGGAGGCCACCATACACAGCTCATAAACAAACAGAAAAATTATGGCATATCATGTCTAGGCTGGACTAAATGTCAACAATACTAGTAACTGGTAGTTTACAGCTTTTCTTCTTAAAGATGTATTTCCTGTCTTGAGCCGGTTTGCATACAAAAAGTTTTATTTTCTTTGAATAATAAATAATATAAGCTTCCTAATTTACTGCTATTATGCATTAGTCTGGGATTTTCAGTGGTGGAGAAATTTTGGACATGCCAGTGCTATAGGACTAGAAAGGACTTAGTGTATGTTGGAGCCCCTGATGCTCTGATAGCTCAGGCTGGGGGTCTGTGGAGACAGGGCATCTGCTCAGAGGAATATCTCATCTCCCCTGGAAATAGACATAGAAAGGCAGGCAAGGGAGAGGATTAAGAGCATATGAGGCAGTGATGTAGACTGAGGAGATCACACCTTCTAAACAGAAATGACCTCATATCCTAAAAACCAATTTTAAAATATAACGAAATCCAGGAACAGATAAAACAATTTGCATTTTAAGACAGTCTAGCAAACACATTCAAATACAATTTGGTCCCTGCTCTTTGGGGATTTTAGAGTGTGTTAGTTAATGCATTTCTGCTACTGTAAGCAAGGCCTTCAACTCTGCAAATAGCTCTGCTTAGGTGAAGGTAGTGCCTCAAACACTTTTATATTGCTTGTAACAACTGCCCATGACCCCCAAAGAAACAAAGATCCCACAGAAAAAAGCAATGCCATGACTATACAAGCTGAGGACTGAAGTGAGTATCCCATACAAATTCTTCACACAGTCTACAGCTGAGATTTTCAAACATTTTGCAAAAAAGAAACTGCCCCTCCAAAGCTGTGTGCCTGGCTGCTACACAGATCAGGTTATGTCCTTTACATCCTCTGCCTTAGTTGTGAACAGGCTGTCTGTCAGGCTGACTGCATTTTTGTCTGTCATTGTTAACAGCTACTTAGGAAAGGTTTTGTATATAGGATACTTTTATAATGAATTTTCTTATATATACAAAGGAATGACTTTTATATCTAGCTTTCCTGCTGGTTTCTAAACCCAAAATATCACACAACTGCATGAATCATAAAAGCATATGCTCATCTGGGGAAGACTATACAGCTGAAACAAACAGAAAATGCTGTACACTGCTAAACCCTAGGATCTTAAAAAATTCTACAAAAACTTATGCTGCTACTGTATTTTACTATTCATGTAAGACTTATTCATCTGAGTTAACTGTTGTGCCGTAAAGAAACTGCTCCAAAGGAACTGCTTATTCACAATGCAAAGCATATCTAGAAACAGTTGTCAAAATCAGACTGCACTTTTGACTTCAATTTTCTCAGCAGTATCCCCCTACTACTCAATATCCACAAAAAAAACCCCAACAAAACTGAAGTAAGTGATCAATTTATCTTCAAGCAAATCAACTTCTAAATTGTACTTTATGGACAGGCATGAGAAGTTCATCAACAAACAGAAAGGACGGTCAGAAGGGACTAGAGGTCTTGGAGAATTTGATTCCTCTGATTTTTGGAACAGCTATGAGGTAGCTGTAGGCTGCAATTAGACCTTCCTTACCCCTCCTCCTCATCTCTGCCACAATGGACAAGGCCAGCTCTCTTAACTCCACCCATGCAGTTCATATGTGATAAATCTTTAATCATTCTGCATTTCAGATGTCCCCAGAAGTCACCCTGACACAGGGGGTTAGGCCACCTAAGGCACAGAACTTTGCAATATTTTCCTGTTGAATTACTGAAGCTGCTGTTAGTGAAAACTTCAAGTCCTTTGGAATGGAGGCTCCAGTGTTAAGTGTTAAATACCACCTTTCAATTAGTATTATCTGCCTGTTTGGCTAGGGTGCTCTCTGTCTCATCATGCACCTTGATTTAGGGAAGGTGAAAAGTACCAATCTCAGTGCATCAAAAATATAAACTTGAGAGAATTATGGTGAAAGAAATGTACAGACTTCATGTTCCAGTACCACTGGAGGAGTTAAAAAATATGGAAAATAGAGTAAAAACAAATGTACTTTACTCAAACTACAGTGACACTGCTTTTAGAGGCTTACTGAAAAGCTACCAACTATTAAAAAGCAGTGTCTAAATGAAATCTTTTCAGATGGAGATTTTAAAAAAGAAATAAAATGTTTAGTGCCTTTTATCTCTATCTGTTCTAATGCACTTATTCAAGACAGTTTGGTTATGTTCAACTGTAAAATCCTCTAGGTCTTTTCTTCAGTCCCAGTTAAGAAGCGAAAAGCTAACATCAAAGCATGAGCTTAAAATTTGCAGTGCTTCATCTACTTCAAAGTGTAGCCAACGTTTCTCATCTGTTTATTAAAAATACCTAAATGCAAGGAAACAACAGGCTTGAGTGAATTCAGTCTACAATATGTATAGTGGTAAACATGATACAATTTTTCAATTCATTCAAACCACGTAATTCTATTATCATTACCCTCAGGTTGCTGTATTGATGCATATTTAAGAATTAGATTGAAGAATAAAACAGGGAAAACCCCTAATTCCTTTGTTACTCTGGACGTGTGTACAGAGACCCTGTGGTGTAGTCTTTTTGGCAGTTTGAGATACCTGGGTGCAGGATTCTTTGATGCTAAATATTATGCTCTTCAAACCCATAAATGAATACTAGTTCATCATTAGAGAGAACCAATAAATCATGGGTACTGCAATCAAATCAAAAGAAGCTTTCTAAGCTAATTAGTTGAAAATCTACTCATGGTGATGGAGCATTACTTTGGTATGCTATTAGGAATATCTAGTCTTACCAAGGAGGCCCCTTCCTTGGTCTTGTGCAACCCAAATGGGTCCTGATACATACAATTCAAACCTTTCTGTCCTTTAATGAGTTCTGAATGAAACTGCTGAGTTGACACAAAATGCATGGTACACTTCACCATTGACTGACTCTGCCTGTTCTCACTTTCAGTGAGTACCTTATTTGTTAGTTCTGTATTTTCCACATATTGCAGTTGGGGAGCTGCAAGTTCTGCAGGCTACAAAGCATCAAACAAATGTGTGACATTACTCTAACAAACAGTAATACAACACAGAAGCTGGAACTCTCCATGTAAGGATGGATTCCACATGAAAAGGGAAATTGCCTTGAGAAGAAAAGTAATTTGTTACAACTCTGTCTCTGCCGACCAGGCACACCCTGGCCCAACAGAAAACTGTATTCTCCACCACAGACTTCTAAATAATGCTGCATGCAGCCTCTGGTACAGACAGAAAGTGATTGTGGGGAACGTAAGATGGGAAAGCAGCACAAATGTGTTTTTCAATTGATTGCTGGGAGGGAGGTTTCGATTTCTCTTAGGCAAGGAACATCACTTTTTCTAACTCAGACAGGGGCCAACAGTGATGAAAAGCACAGAACAGTTGCTGCATTTGAAGAAGAAAAACACACAGAAAAATTTCCATAAGAGGGCGGTAGTAGTTTACCCAAAAAAACCCTATAAACCCAGGATGTCAGTCAAGAGATTTAACTTTCCCTCGTTGAATCTGCATGTAAGTTACTTTGGCAGATATCAATGTATTTAAGAAAAGTGAATTTGGAAACTTACCTTTTCTACAGCAAATGTTCGAATCACATATTCAGCCAGCAGCTCTGTTTCTATTAGGGTAACTTTAATGTCTTTATATATCTCTGTGTCATCTGGCCAGTATTTGCAGCATTTGACCTTTAAAAGATACAAAAGAAATTAAGATTCATTTATTTTAGAAGGTTCATACAGAATTCTGTGCAATGATTTCTGATTTAAAGTGCAATCATGCACAGAACAGTCACATTTTCTGCACCTGTAAATGTTTGAGGGACATTGCTTCTTCTCTTTTTAAGACAGCTTTCATAGTTTCACATGAGCTTTGTGTTGTGCTTAGTGAAGTAAGGCAAACTTGTTTGGAGCACAAAGGATATTTATGCCCTGCACAGTTCAGCCATGGTAGCTGCTCATTTCCTGTGCTCTCCAAAGCAGAGTGTGCCCAGAGAGACAAATACCACCAGAAGCTTTTCCCCCAACCTCTACTTGTTGATTTGTCTCAAAAATACCTTTCTATCTTCTAAAATAAAAATGTTCTGCAGACAGGAAGGAGACCTCACGGCAGTTCACAGCTTCCTCACAAGGGGAAGAGGAGGGGTATCCATGGGTCTCTTTTCTGTGCTGACCAGCGAGGGACTGAGGGAATGGCCTGAGTGTGTGTTAGGGCTGGGTATCAGGAAAAGGTTCTTCCCCCAGAGGGTGGCTGAGCACTGGAACAAGCTCCCCAGGGAACTGGTCACAGCACCAAGCCTGACAGAGCTCAGGAAGCATTTGTACAACGCTTTCAGGCACATCGTGTAACTCTTCAGGATGGTGCTGTGCAGGGCCAGGAGCTGGACTTCAATAATCCTTGTGGATTCCTTCTAAATAAAGACTTTGTAGGATTCTCTGTTTTTAGAAAAGCACCTGTTTTCTCAGATTAACTTTCCAAAGGAACTGATGAGAGGTCAAATAGCAAAACTCAGTGCTTGAAGTCAAGAGCTGAGGTTTATGCCCAGGCTCTAACTATTATTACTCTACATAGCCTAACTACTAATTCACAGATAACTCCCAACATTATGGGTAGGATTCATCTCACTTAGCTCAACCTAAACTGCTATTTTTAAAAGTGGGTGGTTTGAGGACTGTACATGATGATGTAGATAGCTGACTGACTTAAGAATTTTCTCCTCCTTCCCATTTGTGTGGACAAAGTGGTGGGCTGGGAAGCTAACACATTACTTACATCTCTCTTTTACTCTGCTTTATCATGGTAATAGCTGTGCTATCACCACTGCATCTGGCCATCATCCAGTAGTGCAGTACGTGCTAGGAGTGGCATCTGTTGTACATCTGCTGCATGGAACAGTTTCTTTCTCCCACAAAGGGAAAATTTAAAATTATCTTTTAATACATGTAGATCTAGTTCACCTAAATATCCACTTAAATTAGCCAGGTAAAAAACCTGAGCACTCTAAATATTCAATGGAAAACTGATAGAAAAAAAAAAATTAAACTTCACAATTGATAAGAGTATTTCTCAGACCTATTTTCATGCAAAAATATTTGGATTACTACCATGTTTAATCCTGAGCAAAAGGTAAAACAGATGAACATTTGTATAAGTATACATTGAAAACTGTAATGCAGGATTCAAATGATTTATTTATACAGACTCCAGGTTCAGTACAGAAAGGATTATGCAGAGAGTCAAACCCTGTCCTGTCAAGAAGAAAATACATTTTCTTAAGCATTTGTTTCCAGTATGTCACTGATAATTGTGAACAATCCTTCTTTACTGTCTGGATAGATGGGAGGTCTTGCCACATCACAGTAGTGACATTAGCTGATAAAATAAAAAGTTTGTCCAGGCAGGGTCAGTAGTTCTGGCCCTTTTTCTGGCTCATTAGCAGGATAAAATTTAACTCTGAATAGAACTGAGTTGAAGGGCTGGCAAAATAGAGCCCCAAATCAGGATCCTCTTCAGATAAAAAGAGTAGCCTGGTCAGAAGCCCTGGCTCCCAGCCACAGAATTATACAAGCACCCTAACAGCTTGTTCTGCTTACGCAGCTGATGGAAAGCTCCTAGAGCAGAGCTGAAGTTCAGGTAGCTTTATAAGTAGGTTTTTATTTATTTTTCTGTGCTTGCCTTTAGACCTACTAACCACAATAGTATCGAATAAAAGAACTTTATCTTTATAGTCTTCACATTTCAGCTGGTATTAAGGGTGGTTTCAGGATGACTGGCAACAGCAGAGTTCCCTTCCATGGTGAGAGGGTGGAGCTGGGACCTTGGACAGTGCTCAGCACTCCTGTAACAGGAGCAAGGGTAGCAAGACTGCTCCCCACACCATGCTGCAGAGCCAGAAAGCTGACAGGGTGCCAGAGAGGAGAAGGATTCCATCAACCAAGGACCAAGCTGAGGGCCATTCCCAGGATCCCTAACAACAGGATCTCTGACAAATGCGCATTCACCTCTAAAACAAATCTATCCACTGTAAGCAACGAGCAAACATTTCTAAAGCATTATACATTGCTGCAAACAGTTTCGTAGTTACTGCTGCTATCTATTGTCGCATCTACTTGATATTTGTTCAGATCTTATTTTGTTCAGATGTATTTCCAAAAGTCTTCTCATAGAAGCTAAGTGAAAGACCTTGAATGCTCATTGTTTTGTCCGTGCTGTTAAAATAATCCAGAAAATTGTTCAAATGTTCACATTGTTCAAATCCCTCAGGCCAGCAAACTGACCCTTTCATATTAATTGCCAGAAGCTCTCTGAAACAGGGTTTTCCCACCTATGGCCAAGATGACTTTCTGACTCTTCATGGAGAGTAAGACAATTCACACTGCCTCTGTGCTGGAGCAACACACAGACAACGCCTTCTCTGGAGCCGATTCCCTTTTCCTGCCTGTTCGTGTATCCGTTCCATAGGTGGAACCTGAGCCACACGGAGAGGGCCAATGCACGTAGGAAGGGAGCAGCTGCAGCCGTGATCCCAGGCACAGCACTGCTCATCAGCACGTCTCTTTGTTGCTAACTTTAGCCTCGTCTCTTTCTGATGGGCGCCTGCCATCCTTGAAACAGCTCTAGTTTAGCAAAATAAACAATTGCGGGGGGGGGGGGGGGGGGGGGAAGCAACCTTGGCTGAATTAAATTGCTCTTTCCTTAAAGGAAAACATACCTGTTTCTAACTTGGTAAGTCCAGACCATCTGGATCATGGCTAAGAACCAGGGACAATTTGGAAAGAACAATTTAGAAGAGCACAGTCCCCATGCTCTTATGCCTCAACTGCTGGATTTGATTCCACTCTTCTTTAAACCTTATTTAAGATGATGCAGAGGAATAATTAGGAAGCACTGGGAGATGTTGCACAGAAGTTACAGCCTTTTGTGCCTCATGCAGCTTGGGCCTGCTGGGGATTTCTTACTCTGCTGCACAGGGGATTTTGGGCACGGAGCAGACTGGAGCTGAGCAGAAGGATCCATGACAACACAATTTCCTGAAAACTCTCCCAAGTGGAATAGGGGCTGTGAAAGCCACAGGAACCATGCCAGAATTCAGTCAGAGCCACAGACCAAGTGATGATTCACTCTCTAACAGAGGAAAAAAGACCCAAACCCAACTTTATTTTAATTCAGGCTTTTCTCCTACTTTTGGCTCTTGTTCTGCAATGCTATGCACGTGCAGAGCTCTGGACCTGAGAACTCCATGGACTCCTGGTGAACCAAAAGTCAATTAAATGCATAAATATCCATCTCCCATCTCCTCTAGGACCACCCAAATAAATGCAAAGGTGTCTTAAAGACAGAAATAGATTAACTAGTGTAAATCAAAACCACATTTATAAATGCTTATTGGATCAGGGCCTTTATTTGTATAAGAAAAGACAATTGCAACAAAATAGAATATGGTTTTACTCACTAAATATGAGAAACACTGCTGGTAGCATATGTTCAATTTTTCTTTTTAGCACAGCTTTAGCTACCATAACTTGAAGAATTTCTTTTCCATTTTATAAACATTTGGTACGTGTTTTACAAAAAAGCCTTACTAACAGAAGGTTCAACTAAATAATTGATATATGATTCCAGAACTGAATAGTAAATGCACTAGATCTTTTTTTTTCCACACAGTTGCTACCATAACAGTAAGTATCATCTACAAAGCAGAAAACATAATTTTGAAATCTCATCTGAGCAGAATTATAATTGAGAGTTTGTTCACATACACCCCACATTTATATCCTACCAACATGCCAAAAAATACAGATGTTCATCACAAGATGAGATAAAAGGATGATTGCCAGAGACATAATGAAAATGCTCTGGTTTAATCTATTCATCCCAAGGTACACTGTCCAATTGTTTCAAACATGTTTATTTTACTAATAATTTTAGAAATTTGGACAAGAGAATTACGTACTTCCACCTTCTAGTTCCATCCCCCAGTAAAATAGTCTAACGTGTGAAACTCAGAATTAAAAATGAAGGTGGAAAGTTGTTGTTGCTAGTTTTAAATATAACAAATAACGTAGGCTGTGGATGGCTAATGAACACAAATTGTGACTTCCGAAGCTGTATATTTAACCATTTGGCAATGTGA
This sequence comes from Onychostruthus taczanowskii, assembly GCF_017590055.1. Taxonomy (NCBI): domain Eukaryota; kingdom Metazoa; phylum Chordata; class Aves; order Passeriformes; family Passeridae; genus Onychostruthus; species Onychostruthus taczanowskii. Next base: position 6,602,390 of record NW_024498795.1, read on the forward strand.
CACATGTTGCTAAAGGCAGTAGGAAAGTCAGGACAGTAATTCATTTACCTAGAATGTTGGAATAGGAGTAATATTACAGACTTAATATGTGAGCTAGCTGTGAAATACACTTTGCAGGCCATACAGAACAGTTTAAATAACACTGATTATTCAAAGTTTCCAATTGCCTTTGATTCTGAAATATTCTTAGCAAAAGGGTGATATATATAACTGACTATGCCCTGCATGGATTGTCATTAGTGAAGAGCAGTATTATACATTCTAATCTAAAATTAATCCTGAACTAAGTAATAACGATAAGTCAGACATAAATTTTGAAGTGAAACCTCTTGGCTATAAAATGAAACAGCCAACCATGCTCACTGGTAAAATTTTTAACAGATTTTACAGATGTAGCTTGGATAACAGATACTTTTATTTGGCTGACTTGAACTAAAAGAACATCCAATAATTGAAAGTATTTTTATTTAAATACTTTTCAAACAAAAAATGTATTACAATATAAGAACATTTTATATGTTATAAAACAACCTTTGACAGGAGATAAAACCCAGTCTTCCTTTTTTTCATTTTCTTTTGTTTGCTTTTGAGCAAGTCTGTTATTAGTTTTATACCTCATTCTACAGTTTTCTAAAAGAGATGTGGAAGACTATTGAGAAATATATTTGAGGTACTGTTTGGCACCATCAGAAGAATGGGTCTCTGTGAAGTCAGCCAAAAGTCTTTATGTTGTTCACAGCTGCCAGGGTAAGGAGAGATGTCTCCATGAATTTTACTAGCTCAGTCTAACTTCTTCTTGGGACGACTCAGAGCTGAGGTAGCTCTCCACCTTCTGCTGCTCTAAGCTGCCCCAACAGTGCAGCCCTAAGTTGCCTGGTGGGTGCACTCTCATTCAGCTTCTGCCCAAAAGAACTGGCTTTCTGGACATGCCCAGCAGCAGCCATAAATGAATGCTTTCCACCTGAAAAAGTGAGTGTGACCCTTTGTTCTTAAGACTCAGTGTTCTGTTAGCATGCCATCAACCTGGCAGAGTGGGTTAGATGAAATTAAGATAAAATTAAAATTAAGGCCCAACCCATGGTGTGACCTTCCTTTGACCATAAAGAAGATTTGGAGTAGAAGAGCTGCTTTAGGGTAAAGCAACCCAAGGTAAAGCTGTTCCAGTGTACCTGCCTCCACTGATAATACTAACAGCGGAATATGGATTGTATCTGTTTCACTGCTTATGTTGAGGCAATTTTATGCGTCTCAGTACATCCCTGGAGAAGAAAAGCTGAGCACAGAACACATGAGAAGGGTGGTCCCATGCCAAGATGAAGGATGGTTAGCTAGAGCTCCCCAAAGCCTGTCTTAATTCCTGACACAACTGTGAAATCATGGGCCTGTTTCTCAGATCCTGTGCTCCAAGGACCTGATGTGTCTACATCGAGCAGCCCAGACTGTGCTCTGAACCATGCTTCCATTCCAAGATCAAAATCATGCCATTAGCTGGGTACAGAGCACCACCTACTTAGTGGATTGCCTTCTGGCTCTAAAACCTGATCATCTGATATTAGCTTAGACAACTCTACATGGGTAAAGTAAAAGTGTGTCAGTGCCTCCAGGATCCTTCTCCCTTCACAGAGAGACTGAGAGATAATTTCAAGAGACTGCTGAGGTGAGGAGACTTGCAATTATGAAGCCATTTTGCTAGCCCTGACATTTCAAGAAAGAACCTGAAGCCCTCCCTCTTAGCAAACTGCACCTGAAGTTGCATCCTACACCTTGGTGACACTTCAGTTAGCCCAACAAAGGGGTCAGTGCATTTGTGTATCCTTAAACCTCTTTTGTTCGTTACTCTAAGTGAATTATCTCAATTGGATTAGTAAGCATTAAGATATTAATCTGTGTTGATTAACATTCTTTGAAACATAGCTTTTACTGGAGATGAGAATACAACAAAACACTGAGAGCTGAACCCATGTCTGCTCTGTATGACATGGGACAGTGCTGAATGCCTATAGCTTCATGTTCTGCTTCATGATGCTAACATTGCTAACCTGGACACATCTTTTTTAGACAATTCCAAAGAGTCCTTCCTTCTCTTTCCTGGAGAGCAACAAACTAAATTTTCCCTAAGGGCTGCTCCTCTACTGTGTATAATGCAGTAATGTAAGCCTACTATTTCTGGTTAAAAATCTAGAAAGATGAAATCTGTTTTGATGACTAGAAGGGTTCACTGACTTGAAAGATTAACAATAGTTTTAAATTTTGATTGGTTTTCTGTTTTTCTTATTGATATTCTGTAAAAGTATAAACTGTCCTCTACTCAATAAGAGATACTGGAATTACAGCGAAATCAAAAGTATAACAACAGAATATAATACCTTGTGCTGATGTGCCATAAGCACAAGTCCCATTTTTGGGGAGTAAACAAGATTAGGAAAAAAAAATTCAATGGATGGGGAAGGACACTATTTATATATTTAAGAAGTTTGGACTAGAGTTATCTTGAGGAAGCAAATGGATTCATGTAACAACCTTTCCCCTCTTATTTATACAATGTGGTTTCCTTCTTTAAGTAGAAAAGTTGAAATGAAATCTTAGTCACCAGTATGCATACAAACTCTTTGGCACACCTCCTAAGGAGCATTAACACCAGTATCCTGAATTAATTCCAGTGTAGGCAATTTGGCTTATTACATTTAGAGGCAGCTTCAATTAGACAGAGTGTTCTTCCATTTATACTAAATACAAACGGGCTGTTTGTGAGACATGCTGGAGAGTCACTGTGTTTCACCTCTGCAAGATCACAGTATTGGGTGATCTGAATCTTAAATACAATTTGAGTTTACCTTTGTTTATTAGAAGCATCTTCATGGAAGATTCTCAAAAACTTGTAAAATGCATAAGTAAAAACTTTGTAATAGCTTTGTGATAAAAAAAAATCCATTTTCATTCTAAGCACAGGTGTTAAGTCCATTGGAAGTTTCACACAGTTTTTTTGCTGCTGAAATTTCCAATGAAGATTTTTTTTTTTTCTTTAATCTGTTTCCAGTAAGAAGACTGTGGACAAGGTTTTATTTAGTAGTTTTTCTTGCATGTATAATCTCTGTCGGTAACACAAACTATCAAGTAGATCTGAATAAGATATGGTACGACATCAAGAATTTTGGGTTTTATTTGTTAAGAAAATGTATTTGAATCTGTTTAAGAAATGTCTCTTGAATGCTGACCAGTGCTGCACATCCTGAGAACCCAAAAACATGAACATAGAGCAGTGACCATACAGGCTTTCCTAGGAAGAGCAACCCTCTTCTGACACCATTTATCTTACAAGTAATGTTTTTTATAGCAAGCCAGCATCAGGAGATATTCCCTCTGTCAGAAGACTGTTGTATGGATCTCCTCGCTGTCATGTGGAACTCTTTTAAGCATGAACAGTTGAAATTATCCCCATTTTTGCAGAGAAGTGCCACGTACAAAACATGTCAAGCACAGGTCCAGGAAAACAAGCCAAGGAAAAGTTAAACCACCAGAGTATTCTTCCTTTTCCCCTATGCAAACACAACCCTTCTGGCTCCTGGGAGGGAAATGTCACCTGGGAAGAGTGTGAAATGACTGTTAGGAAAGTTCACCACTCCTGAGGGATAAGATGGCAGGGAGAGGCAGCTTGGGTAGGACATAGGTGTGGGCACAGGCATATTTACCAGTCTGTGGCTGACCTTCCTTCCCCCTTTGTGCCACATCCATTCTGTTGTAGTCAACCTTGCTTCCTTTCACAAAAAGGGTCTTTTGTGTGCTTATTAACACTATTAGCACTGGCTGTTTTCTAATTCCGAATAATAATTGAGAAACTCTAATTACTGTAATTACTATGCTCCTGGGGTGAGGTTTTTTTTTTTATAATTATTTATAGTGATTTGCTTTGTGAATACTTTGTTACATTAAAAGCATGATAGACAATCATAAGTCCTTGCAATGCATTTATTTATAGCTACCTCTACTAAAATTCGCCAATGCATTTCAGCATTTATTAATCAGTTATTACTAAATTTCTTCTGCCTAAAGCAAGTGGGAGAGAAAGCGACTACTGAAAAATGACAAATAACGTGACATGCCAAGTTTGATTCTGCCAACTAAGTAGTAGCACCAAACCAACAAGAACAAAGATGGAGGCGGCAGCTAGATGACACAATTGAATATATTCTAAATCTTCCTACCATGCTTCTTCAAGGAAGACAGAAATGTTTCAATGTGTGAAAACACTGAAACAAATCAAGAACCACCTGACACTTTGGCCAGTACATAAAACTTTGATCCCATTCCCACTGCTTTTCTGGGTCTTTGGGACTTTGCCCTCCAGAGTGGTATCTTGAAGTAAGCAAGATGTTCTTCTGTGTCTACCTTTATGATCACCCTGTGTGATTGTAACATCATCATACTGCTGGGTAAAAATTTTTGTTTCTTACAGAATAATCTAGCAGATTATGCTAAATCTCTCAGGTAAAGATGCTCCCTGAAATTACACTATCTTCAGTTCCTCCACCGTTTACAGACATGGGCATGTAGGCCTCTTACATTAATATAATCCAGAATACATTACTTTGAAACAGCTTGTTGTCACACTGATGTAATTATATGAGTCTTGATTCTCGTTTATGCTTTTTATCCATTAGTGTGTGGCTTGGAAAATTCTGATTCTTGGATCATTACCATTAATTACTTGCCATTTTCTTTTTGTGAACTTCACTGTGAGTGAAAAGCTGTTGATCCCAGCACGAAAAAGACAGAAACCTTTTTTTCAAGGTTGTTTCAAGAGCTGTTTATTTGTTTAGGATTTTTTTTTGGTAAAAATTGTTGTCAACCTAGACCAACCTTAACAAGCACCACTTCATTCTTTATCAAAGAACTATTCATGCAACTCAGCAATGCTTTTTCTAAATGACTGTGAGACCTCATTTTGATTTTTAATAAACAGTCACATTCTAATGAGGTCTTCATAAAACTGACTAAATATGTTTAGGAATCATTAGCTTAAATTATCAGTACAAAAGTCTCCTTAGGGAGCCCTGCAGATTTTGTGATAAGACTTCTGGCAGATGGATTAGTGTAACAGCTCCAGCTAGTTCTGTATTTCCACACAAGCAGTGTAAATGTGAGTGACTGGGTAACAGGCTACTAGATGAAGAGCTAAATGTCCCTCAGGTGGGTTCATTAAAGAGAGAAAAAAATCAAAACACATTTTGGTGCCATTTAAATACCAGGTGCACAGCAGTCTGCAGGTGCCAGAAACACTGACAAGGGTCCCTCACTGGAATACACAAGAGCTTAAAGGGATGTGCAGTTCTGACAAGTGCGCCTCAGATAATGACAGATATTGGCAGATGTACCTGGACTCTGCTGGAGGGTAATGGGGGACTGAGTCATTTGCAGCAGGTGCCTGTATTAGGGACAGCCTCATGGTGATTCCTCCAGCAGCAATTAAAACAGTCCTGATGCATAATGCTCCAGGGCAAGAAGCAAGTTCCTAGCACTGATTTAATGACTATCCAGCCAGTACTGAAAAACAAATACAAATACGCCCTCTCAATGATTAATTCATGAAGGCTGTACACCGTGTGGCAAACATGTTAAATTCTGAAAATTCCTGCTTCCTGAAAATGCAAAAAAATTTTCCTCCTTGGCTTACCATGGGTCAACATGGTTAAAAAGTAAAACTAAGAAACCGCTATAAATCTTATAGAAGTGATAGCAATAGAAATAGAAAACCTCAAGTTTGGGAAGGTTATAAAGGTTTTCCCTACAGGAATGCTACCAAAAGTCCATTAAAATCATTGCTACTCAAGGTGGCACAGAGCTTGTGTTAGGGGCTGTGGGACAGATGGTGTGTTTGTAATTTGCCTCCTTGTTGCTGATGATTCCAGCTCTGGGAGTGGCACAAAAACACCAATGGAGGAGTGAGTGCACTGTTCTGTGGCTCATACGATTTTATTTCCATTAAAAGCTCATTTTAATTTCTGCTCTCTGATTTCACCTATGCTGGCCTCCAGAGCAAGTGAGAACATAGTAATTTCTACCACTGACGGAAACAACAAAGCTGTAGATCTGTATCCTACTAGGACTCTTGCACCCTGAAGAAATCTCCATGGTGGCACAAAGCATTCCTTGCTGCTGTGGGAATGTGCTGTGAGCAGAGGCTGCCAGCACTGGCACCAAGACTGGTGTCTCCCTTGCTGACATCTGACAGTTCACTCTAATTGGCGCTTCCAAATACTGACTTTGGGAAAACAGCATGTGGTTTCATGCAGAATGCTGTTTTTGCTCTCAGGCTTGTTTATTCATACCCAGAAAACATCCCTTTTTAAGTTGTTCTCTTGGGCACTTATGAATGTGTATAAAGCTTTAACAAAGAGGTTTGCTGGAGAGCTTCCTATTCTTACAAATCCATCAGTTTTGAATTGATACGTGACCATCCAGCTATTTCTACCTTCTTCCTCACTCAAGGGACTGCATTTTGAAAGCAGCCTCCATGATCCCTCTTTGTCTCTGCAATTAGTCGTACATGTGCTCCTGCAGCAGGTGTTAATTGCAGTCACAATCCCCATCTTCTTTAAATCTAAAAATAATACTGGCACCTGATCTGTAAGCAGGCTTGGGCACACTGATATCTAACTGTTAGGATTTATATTATCCGTTCACAAAGGACATACAGAAGAATAAACTGAGATTGTAAAACTGGACTTGCTCAAAAGGACTTCAACTCACACCACATAAACAGTGCTCTCTCCTAATGCAAATGCCACAGGGCAGAGGGGGTATCACACACTCCACCAGTGTGAAATTAAAAACATCTCTTAAAACTGTGCTGCTCATTCCAAGATGCGTGCACTTGACTTCTTATTTCAACACTTCACAATAATTTACAATAATTGCCATAGTTCCCATAAAAGCAGTGGGATTTCTTTTCATATCAAATGAAAGCTATATGCCAAATTCCTAAGCAAATTTTCTTGAAAAAAACATCCCAGATGAGAACTAAGACAGCAGTGCACAGACAAAGCAGTAAATGAAAAGACTCACTCATTGACATTTGTGTGAAACACAGAAAAAGATTCCATTCAATACTTGTTGAAAACAAAATTAGCCATAACTACTAGAGTAGGAGGCCTACTTTAGAAGTTACCGAGCAAAGAAAGAGCATAACACAGTATCAGTGAGGTAACTCAAGCTTTCCTTTACTATCCAGCTCCCCAACATGACCTCCTCATCAACAAACAGTGCACAAATGTGTAAAACTAATTTTTTCTGTTTTAGTCCAGAAGGCTTTCAGGAAGGAAAATCCAAACAAGCCACACCAAACAATTTCATAGTTTAGCTACTTTTCTCAGACATCTGTTTCAGAATGACACCCCCTTAGTCTTAAAAAAATGAAGAGATGATTCTATACCTTGTTCTGCAACAAATGTACTGACTTTCTTAAGAGAAATGGCATATCTGAGATATGTACAACCATATGACACCTCCCCTCTCTGTCAGTCTTTGCAGATTCTGCTGTACAGAATACAGCTTTATCAGTTACTTTTCATGGAGCTAATGGTAACAAAGCCAAGCATCCAAGGCATGTTTAACAATAATTGATAATGAACCTCTCAGCACAGGCAGTCATACATATTTTATGTGCTACACTTAGTATGTAAGAACCTTGTTGGTCTGTTATTTAATTTTGAAAAGCAAACACCTTGGATGCCTTTAATCTTTTTAAGTAAAAAAACCACTTACCCTTCCCACTTCTACGAGATTAGTAACCATGATTATGCTGGCTGTGTTTTCATGCCATACCATCCTCCAGAAGTCATATATTGTCTCCTGCATTGGTCCTGAAACAATAAATCAAATGAAAGGTTACTATCTGAAAGTCTCATGATTGGAAGCTTGTCTCTGGGGGACTTTGTGAAACCGTGACTGTACACATATATTTGTATCACTATCATCATATTTTTCATTTAGGGTCGGTCAATTTCTTTTCTGTCATCCTACCTATTTGCATTTAAGCATTTTTCTCCTGAAATAGTGCTCTGAAAGAAAGTTAGTCCTCCACCACTTAGGTATTTATCTCCATAATACCCAGAAGTGGAATTATAAAAAATGGATAACATCACTCTTTCTTTCAGCAATTGGATGATAACCTAGGGAAGGTGTATTTGGAATGAAATGAGTCTCAATGGAGTATGTGGCCTTTCCTGGTTTCTAATATTTTTCTTAGTGTTCACTATTTATCAAATTAGCCCAGCTCCTAAACTGTAGTTCCTGAAGTGAGACAGAAATTATAGTTTTTTTTCTGCAGTGTATCACTTTGCAAAACAGTGGGGAAAGTGGCAAAGAAACCTGATGTACCACGGCAGCAGATCCTCTGCAGTGCTTTCCCCAACCCATGTGCTTCTGTTCATGAACATACAGGGCTTCCTCCAGCATCATGATGAAGCTGGGTACCAGCTCACAGGAAATGCTACAGAAATGCAAAATGTTGAGAAAAAAACCACATCTCTTTGTGTGCACCTGGTCCTGTCTGTTTGTAGCCTACACATCTTACCCGTGGTGCTCAGTGTGCCACCCCAATTTTAAACCAGTGCTTTAAAATCACTGAGCCAGTAAGAGTAAACAATATAAACTATAAGCTTAACATCCGTACTGAATCCATTACCGAACTGTCACATTGCAGTAAACAATTAGGGGCTTATTTAGAGGAATGACTTAAATCTAAGCTAATTGGAGAACAAATGGATAATGTATTGCCCTAATGTTCCTTTAGCAAAGAAGCCAACACTCTTCAAGCATTACCAAACCATACATTAAGAGATTTTGGCAGTCTGGCATCCATGTTGTGTACTTTGATCTCCCTTTGAAAATAAAACATCCACTCCGAAATTGAGCATTTAGCGGAAAACGTAGTAATATATTATTACTATATTGTCACAGCAGAGGGCTTGGGCCAGATGGTATTTAAAGATTCCTTCCATCCCAAACCATTCTGTGACTTTGTGACTCTCTGATATTATAGGCAAGCCAAAACCAACTCACTAGGCAAGTAACATTACAGTTATGACATAACTTTAATTTAAGAAAAAGGTAATAGACTAAAACTCTTGAATTTTTAAAAAAACTATTTCTTTATAGCAATTCCAAATTACAGTTTTTCCACCCATAATTTGCACAAATAATTTAAAGAAGCTATGTATTTTCCCCCTTATTTTATCTGTCTTTAAAAATGATGCATACATCATGAGTTTCGTAGGTCTCCTTATAGTTTTCGTTTCCTTATAAATTTCCTTGAATTGCTTTCATTGTTCATGTAACAGGAGCAAAAGCCATTTAAAACAACAGGAAACTATGACTATTAGAACACAAAAAATGTCAGAAGGTCTTAAGAGTAGAATTAACAGCAGAATCTCAAGCTACAGTTTCTGAAATTACTAAATTCAAGCTAATGTTATAGCTGCAAAACCGAACACTTTTCTTTCTTCTTTAAATTAACAGCACAGAACAAGTGAATCTTTTGTGAGATTTCATTCTGAACTTCAACAATAGTTTAATCGCTCTCCATCATATGGAAATTTACAGCAAGCATTTTACTTCTACCTAAGCATCCTGGATATGTGATACAGTCATGGTCCAATGCAATTTTGAATATCACAATATATTGTGGTGAAAGTTTAGCTTGCTTGTGTTTTAATATTTTAGGATTCAATGTAGCTTTCTTTCACAATTAAAGTCACAACAGAACTGGAGAGGTTTTGTGCCAGCCTCTCCTACTGATTATAAGGAATCAGAGTATTCCACTCACTCTAGGAAAATACTGTCTCTGTATAGCTTCTTCCTTCCTCTCAAATCTGAAACAAATACTCAGCTCAATTACTGTTGCTATTGTCTTTTAAGGAGCATAGCTAAAAGCAGGCTAGGGAAAGATGGTTTTCCACAGAGTAGTGTCCCGGAAAAAGCCTTCAAGTTCACAACACATTATTAACATTATGCTTGATCAAGGACAAAAAAAATAACATTATTGCTTCAAGAATCCTGGTTTAATGGAGAAAATCTAGATGGCTCCTCTGCATTCTGTCTTCATAGGACTGTGTGATGTTTCAATAAATTTATTCTGAGCATATTTTTGGTAATGCTGCAGGAAAAGTAAAGGTCTACACATCTACACAGGTCTCAGCCCCTTGAAGAAGCCAGAATCTTTGAGACTCTGTGGGGCAATGTAGCAAGTTTCTTTATACATTAATTCAGTTTTCTTTCCCACAGATTCACTGGAGATACAAGACAGCTGGGCCCTACATTGTAACACTCATTTCTTTTTGACAGCTCTGGGATAACCTGCAACAATTTAATCTTGATTTCTTTTTTCCCTACATATGGCATAATTCGTGCTGTGATTTAAAGATTCCTACATTTCAAATCCAGAAATCACAAATTACAACTGGGAAGAGATCCTAAACACTAATTTATTCCCGTAGATTTTGAATTTGTCATTCTCCATAAAGAAAAAAAGACAATAAATTAGAAGAAAAAGAAATCTTTAGGAAAAGTAATGGTTTTTTGCAGGCCAGAGAAAGAGCTGAGTTATAACAAGTTTTTCAAGCTTGATTCTAAGTGTACTTCTAGAAGAAATTCCCTATTCTGCAGTGCAGAGTATGCTCCTGTCAATCTTACTGCCCAAATAAGACAACCATAATTAAAAGTGCTTGACAGGACTTCCTGCTCTCCCTTCATATTCTCACATTATTTTCTTGCTTTTTGGGTCCAACTCTTACCTGCAGCCTCTAAACTTCTTTCACATTCAGGACATGGGAAAAAAAAAACAAACTACCCCAAAACCTACTTTAAAATCTCAGAAAGTAATTCTTCTACATCCCATTTTTCTTTTCTTCTTGACATTTAAAAAAATATCTTCTGACATATTAATAAATTATTTATTGTCTCCAGCAAGAATTGAAAAGCATTAGAGGCTAGGTGGGGGTTGTGGGATTTATTGTCCTGAAGAACTAAACAATTTGATTCCAGAGACTTGTGGTAGGAGGAGAAAGAGTCTATAATTGTTCTAAGCATCAGCTTAACAGCTGTGTGCACAATAGGCAGAAAGGTTATTCTCAGCAGTCTCCTCCTTGCAGGAGGAGAAGGTCTGAAGAGAAGGTACTGTGCTACTCAACAGAAAGCCTGTGGCACACCCCGTTAGCTCCACAATACAGTACTTGCTATCAAAGATCTCTGCTGTGAAAAAAAAGGTCACCAACATACTGCAACCAGAAGATGGAAAGCAAAGGAAGATAAGAACAAGAAATCAACCATCCAAACCCCTAGCTAATTAAATGCATTATTGAAAAAACTCAACAGAAACGACTGGTTGTGTATACTACAACCATTGTTTCTATTACCAGCAGTAGCTGCTCTGGGAACAAAAACATATTAGGAAATGGAACATCACACAGCTTTTATGAATGGCTTAGACTCTTTAATGCTGCATTGTAACCAGAGTTTTCTAGTTCCTCTATTTCTCCTTCCTATTGTGAAAACCACTTCTAAAAACTGGTATTGTTACTGGGGTATGAGATCAATTTGAATGTGATGAACTAGCCCAGAATATAGGAAAAAGTGTTCAGGTGTACGGAATAAAGCAAGCACACGAAGAAACAAGTAAAGCCTGAATCCTGAAGCATACATACCACTTACTCACACATGACGTTTAAATCTGTGGGTCATTTTTCAATTTCTAGAAAAGCAAGCAGCTTAGACAAGGAACAAATAGCTTCTAAAATATTTTTCTAGCACAGAATGCCAAATCCACAAGCTAAAATTTGGTCCATCTGAGACCAAGTTCAGTGATAGATATTAAAGCTAGAAATGTGCAGAAAATGAGCAGATACCCTTAAGCTCCAAAGGCTCCCCAGGGACAGTGCATGGGTGTTGGGAACCATAAATACGTGCTAATAGAGGCAGGGGACTGACAAGATGCAAGACTTATTACCTGCAGCAGTTAAATTCCATCTTGAAAAGAGAGCAGAAATACCCCTTACAGTGAGTAGCCACAACCACACTGCATGAGGAGGTGATTATAAAATGGTCCCTTCACCTCCTGGTTACCGCGGTTTCTGGTAGAAATGCCTTCACTTTTTACTGAAGGAACACCTGCTGCTCGCTGCTGTGACTGCCTACAGCTGGACTGCTGAAAGACACTTAGCTAATATACCTGCTTAGAGGGAGCTGAATTTTAGCCCTCATTCTTTTACTATGTATGTTCCCTTCAAAAAGAACTGGAGATACGAGTGTTTTCCTATTAAGAGATATGGCTGCACGGCAACAACAGTAACAACAAAAGCCCAGAAGCAATGATTCCCTTTGCAACTACAGTGTCAAAAACCCCAAAGCCATTATTATGTAGCAGAAATTGTCTAAAATACACTCAAAAGCATAAAGCCAGAGGAAAATAAAATATTTGGTAGTAAGGTGCAAGGTAGTAGGTTAAAAATTTCAAGAACTCTGGTTTTCCTAATAAACCTTTTGGGACAGACATAGCTGTTAGTAGGGTAATTTATTTCACAGGAGGAAAAAATTTAAAATTTACACTGCCAGTCCAGAGATCTGATAATCCACAAGAATGTGGATTATTTGCTCTTTTAACCATGTTAGAATTTGGAGGTAAATATGCCTTCAGAAAAAGGTATGTAATAAACTGCAGCTAATTGTCACTTTACACTATAAATGTCACTGACTGCAGGCAAGGGAACATCTCTTGTGAAGGGAATACATTTTTGTCCTACTCAATAAGGCAATTTGCCCAAGATTTTACCAAAAGGAGTTTGCAGGTGCATCATTATGGGACCAAGTTTTCATGACTGTTCAGTTCCGTTAGTCTCCCAGTTACCTCATGGGAAGCTCATCACTGGTCAGCAGCTCTGCAAATCTGGACACCTCCTCAGGTGACCAGGTGTAGGCTAAGGAGTCTTAAGATTGAATTCTACTTTTTCATAAAGTAACCTGCCTTCATCTTTCTATCTAAAATAGTCAACTTACTATAGAGGAAAGGTACAGATCCCAGCTGTGCTGACTTAGCCAACCTGCAAGATAAACTGCTGGTTCAGCATTTTTTATAATTCCATGGCCACACAGCAGTACAGCTGTTGTTGAATCATCTTCACCTTCCCAAATGAGCTGGTTTCTGGAACGGAAGGTAATTTGAAGATTTGCTCAATTGCTGATAGTCTGATTTGTCAGGGGCAGTCTTCACCATGTGCTTGTTGAAAACTTATGGTATAGAATGCGTTGAACTTTCACTCATGCTTCCAAGAGCTCTTAAGGATTTAATGCCTCTGTGAAGTCCAGAACAAAACTCTGCTAAAACTTCAAAAACTCAGGCAAAGATTGTGCAGTCTTTTCTCTCTCAAAACAGGTGTAGACATTTGTTTTCTATTGTAACATATACACTTAACTTTAAAGGTTTACACAAGAGCATTTTCATGGGCACAGTATGTGTGTTCCTTTTACTTTATTACAATAACGTTCCTATTATTATGAACAATTTTGATATCTGAGATACAGCTGAAGTCAAGACATGAGTACATCATATGAGCCCACTGCTCACCACTAGCTTCAAAATGCTTACAGATCAGTCTTCTGTTTTTATGTTTCAAGAAAATAATGATGAAAGAGAATCAGATCACATAACCTGGAAACCTTCTAAATGCTTTAATGAAGTCCTCTGAAGTCTGTTCCAGAAACTAAAAGAGCATTGAGGGTAAAAGGTATGCCAGTGTCATCCACCTGTTCACTTTTACTGAAGTCTCTTCCAGGTCTATCACTGTAAGAATTAGCACATAAAAATGCAACAGACATTTATACTGGCAAAACCTGGCCACTAATGCTTCGGTGTTATTTATTAATTGCTAGTTTCTAGTTGTCATACACATTTTATGCACTAAAGAATCTCAATGAAATAAATAAAACCCCTGCAATGAGCTGAAAAAACCCATGTTTTGCTTTTATCCCTTTATGTCATTTGAATTAATATTTAATTCCAATGTAGAGTGTGATGACATCTGAAAAGCACTTTCTAACTCTAGCCTTACAAGTATTAATTATTACATAATCTTCAACAGGGCTATATAGTAATTATATAGCTATGCTGGATTTCCTGATAAAATCTTCCTTAAAAATGTCTCTTGCCTTGGAAAAAAACATAAATAAACAAAGTTGTGGATGGCTTACCAATGAGGCTGTTTCCGTATTATGTATGTTAGACCAGCAAGGATGCCTGAGGCTATGGCTACTCTCACGTGAGGTATGGAAAATATTCTGCCCCAGTCTTAGACCTTATTTTAACAATGCTTTCATTGCAGGAGATTCAGAGATTGCACAGAGAGAAGCCAACTGCTTGCAGAGGCAGCAATAGCCTCACAGTCAGCTGAAAAAGACACCAGCTTGTAAGCAAAAATTCTACTAGAATTTAATTCAAAAGCAAATAATTTTTTTTTTTTCTCCTAACACTAGTTTTAACCTAGGCTTCAGAACATACCAAGAATATCAGCTATATCTGAGTTGCAGCCAGTCTGCCATTTCTTTTTTTGGCCTTTTGCAATGACACCACCTTATAATGCTTACCCCCCAAAAACCATTATGCAGCAACAGTGTTCAACAGTAAGCCACCTCAGCTGTACTCAAATGGGTTAATCAGGACTGAGATACAAATTTAAAATGTGCTTTTCATTATTTCCTTATTTAGATGGATTGTCAATAAGAAACAGATCTGACTGAATCCTGTTAGCTTGGCATTTATGGAAAATGCTTCTTATATAGCAAGCTGAAATGCTTTGTTGGGACAAATCCTGCCTAGTGCAGCTACTGGCAACGTAGAGGCTTTCTACTGTATCCTTTGCTCTGGAAAAACACAGCTTTCTCTCATTACCAGCCAAGGGACAGCACAGTGAATAGTAATTGGCTGATTTTCAAGCACAAACTGAATCCTACCTGCTCTGAGCTAGCCAGTCAGCCAGCCCTGCTGCCTGCACACTGCTATATGCGAAAATTGGCTTTCAGAAAATGAAATGTTCAAAGTGCTTTCAAGTCCCATTAGCTTTCAACAAGGCTTAGATTACTAAGTGACTGTGGAGCATGTGGAAATTTTATGTATAGCTCCCACGAGACTGACCAGTGCTTTGGCTGGCTTTCCATACCACCTACTCCTGTATTTAAGGAGTCAGCACTAGACCTCTTACAGGAAGAATAACAGGAGAAGATTGCCCTGTAAATTCTCCATGTCTTTCCAAAAATAAAAATAAAACAAAAACATTGTATTTATGTATTTACAATGTGCAGTAGTGAGGAGCCAGAGTCCCACTGTTTTATGAAATAATGCAAGTGTTTCACAAGTAGATAAAATAAAAAACCTCTCCATTTTGAATTCCCAGTTTAATATAGAGATACTTAAAAATATAATCCTTTGAGCAATGATAAAACTGATTACTTCAGAGATTTTTTTCCTTTAAAATTGCTCATTTCATAAAACTAGATAATTGGTTTGAAAATGCATATTTTCTAAATATATGTATATTCACATACACACCAGTTGTTGGCTAGAGCTGCATTATTTCTCTTGTTGGCATTTCCTCTGCTCCTATTCTGCAACGATTCTGTGGCTAGTCAGATGGAGGAATGTGGTATTTATTCTCTGGAATATCATATGGCATTTTCTTTACTGATACAGATCTAACTGGGCGGGAACAGTGCCCATCTCAATGCATTATTTTGTCTGCATTATTATTATCTAGAAATCCCAGTCTGGGACTGGAGCTCCATTGCAGCAGAAATGCATTACATATGAAATGCCCATGAATACACAAAAGGTGTGCATGCCCCTCACAGTCATAAGAAGGCAAACACACCTTGAAAGACAACAGAAGCAAGGCAGGGTTTGAACGACCTGAACAGTCTTGGTACAACACACAGCAACCACAACATGACAGCTCCTACCATTCCTGAATCACCTTACCTGTTCCTGCTCCATGTTATTATTTCCACCATTTTCAGAAACAAGTCATTGCTGAACTTATTTTAAAGGCTGCGACCACACTTTATTTGTGCGCTCTTGACAGGTGCTATTTAAGACATTTTTATACCACTACAGCTAATGCTGCCAGCTAAGTTGCCATCTAATAAAGTGTTACACACTTATTGATTGACATTTCTCCACGGTTAGATTTCCAATACTAGCTCAGTTTGTTCTATTTGAACAAAATAAAATGAAAATGTCATATAGTTTTCCAAATAAATAGCACATTTCCACAACACCTTTCAACAACAACTCAGAGAAGTACTGCAGACTGGTAACAGAGGAACTGGCAGCAACAGAAATTGTCCAGATTTAAACAGTTAGCCTGAGATGAGACAAAGCTGAATGCAATAAAAGCAGTGTACATAGTACTACTGTCCATATTTGCACCCTTATGCCACTCAAAAGAGCTGCTTTTTCTGATCATAACTGCAGGAAACTAAAAAACCCCATCAAAACAGTGTAGTTGTAGCTGAATGTTGTTCATCCAGTCTAACTGAAGAATTCCTTCTTTCATATAATTTGCTTGCCCCACAGCAGAGATGTTAAATGGTCTGCTCCTCCCACTAACATTTTCTCAAGACTGCATAAATCCAGCATCTTCCAAATTCTGAATTACATGTAGCATTCCTGGGGTTAGGAATTCCCTAGAGAGGGCTATGTGGGATACCTGAGTAATGCCAGAGCCTTGAATCCTTACCTTGCAGCTTTTAAGACAGCACTGCTAGACAGTGGCTTGCAGAGAGTGTGCTTCAGGTTTTTCTTCTATGAAACAGGAAAGCTTTGAATAATGTAATTGTAACTAGAGGCCTCGATATATTTTCTGGCAGAGGGTACTGGCTACAGAGAAGTAAGTCTCATTCATACATGGACCTTCTTTCACTCTATGTACTACAGATATTTTAATTGCTTAATTATAGTCAAGCATGTGAGAAGAACGATGGGTGACTGGGAACCTGGGGTTCAGGAATGAACACATCAGATGGGACAGCAACGAGAGGTGTTGGCTCTCTGCCTGAGGTCACAGCTCTGACTGAAGGGTTATTCCAGGAGGCTTGAGACCGTGGTTCAGACCTGAACTGTCTTTGTGAGAGCAGTCCAACAGAAAGTTTCAGTTGCTGATTCAGTGTTTTCCACCAAGAAGGCTGTTTATGTTTCTAATTTGTGCATTCTTCTTAATAAGCATGATTTGCATCATGGAAATATGAATACCTATTAATTACTCATTCTAAATAGCTCATCTGAGCTTGGAAAGACTAACACATACAGATTTTTTTTTTTTTTTTTGCAAAAAACATGCTGCATCTAACATTTCCAAAACAAAAATCTTAAGTAATTGACTTGTTGGACTGGGCTCTTCACATCAACTTGTAATGCAGAATCAATTTTGATCATGGATGAGAAGTTTAAGATCATTTTATCCCCTTCAGTAGAAGGTTCCTTAGGGAATGGACAAAAGAACCTAATTAGTCTTTTGCATTTCTACTTTCTATTTCCATGTTGAGTCAATCATAAGCATCAGATTGTAATAAAATCATCACTATTCTCTAGCTCAAAAATATGAGTTCATTTTGGCTACTTGTTTCTTTTATTTTTCCCCAAGGACCTTATTGTGAAGGAATGTTGCTCAAGCTTGTGAGTAAGATATTCAGATGCTGTATTTTTTAATCTTGTACTGGGAGTTTAAGTGCATTAACACGAACACTTTACCTAGATGAAAAAACAAGATAATTTAGTCCACATTAAAGCATAAGTAAAAATGCTTTGAAAAAACTTCTGCCATAGCTTATTGTCCTGATAAGTATCTCATGAGTGAGATGTATCACTCACAATGTATTTTTATATTTAAGGGTAGAGAACATTGGTACATTCATGGGAGACTGCAGTATTTGATGAACACTGTAACAAGGAATACCATTCTAACATGCCAAGTGTATTTGTGCTCAGTGTAGACAATACATGAATATGCTTGCAACAGAGTGAGATTTAGAACAGTAGAGGGAATCTCCACAGTCTACATCTGAATATGCAACTGCATGGAAGAATACAGATGGACAGGGAAAGAAATTAATCTAATAAGCCTGCATATTTTTTTTTTTTGTTTTCAAAGGCAGTGCTTCAAAATCACCTGCACTGTCTGTGCATAGGTGGCCATATCAATATAGAGATTGCAGCTGCCACCAAAGGATATATATGAGAGAAAAGACGACAGACTTCAAAGATTTGGATATGGTTACAAGACAAAAACCCAAATCAAAACAAAAACAACCAACCAAAAACCACAGAAACACACAAAAACCCCCCAACTCCCCAAAAAACTCCAAAGCACCCAAAACCACCAAAAAACCAAAATAACCCAACCCCAGTTTATTTGCTTCTTGATACATTTGTTTCTGAAATACATTTTGTTTTGTAAATTTGCTACACTACTTTTTTTTTTTTAAATCTAGGAGATGAGAAGACCAAAAGCCTTCTTCTTCCAGACTGCTGAAGACCATCTGGTGAATAAACTTCACTGAACTAGGTGATTTTTCTGACAAACTGCATTTCTTGGCCTGTCTTCTGCTTTAGCACTAGGCTTCACTGATTAACAGGTGTGCTAACAGGACTCTGTCTAGCACCTCTGGGTGCTAGGTACCCTCCCCACCAAGCCAAATTTAAGACTGATTTTTTGTCAGAGATGGAAAACCTCTCATCACGCATCAGCTTTTCATAATTTGCCTTTCTCTGAAATACAGACATGCAGTTGAATTTGTACAGCTCATGCTGTATACATCTTCCTTGAGCAAAAAATGGATTCTAGTGCATAATATAGGCAATTAGTAGTCAGAGCAACACTAATAGAGGGTCGCCTTTATAATGTTCTTTTCTGAAAGTATTTGGTTCACAAGGACAGTATGCTCAGCTCTTGAGTTTCAGAAAGATGACAATTTCCCTGTCTGCAGAATTTATTTTAAGTTACATATTTTTGAAGAGGACAAATATACAACTTTTCACACAATCTTCTATTTTCTACATTACAACGAGTAAACATTTTCCTTTTGCCTTATTTGCCCCTAATTATTTACTGAAGACTCTCATTTCTCTTACTTCTTTATTCTGATATGCAAAGATCTGTTGTAATTTTTCTGATCTGATTTTCACAACACAGAAATCAAACCAAGATCTTGTCTTTGAGACAGAGATCTATATATGCTCTGAAGTCCTTTATGTCTGATTTACTGCCGCTCAGTCTGTGTGGGGAAGAGGATAGCAAGAATTGTTTTTTCTTCCTCTGTGGCTTTTACAATGGACTACAGAAAAATCATAATTTTCTCAAACTTGTTTCACAAGCCACATTCACAAGCAAGTGAAAGAACAGCCTGCATGGGATTACGGAATTTATATTGGCAAATAAATACTAAATAACTATTGATATAAAACAAAAGCTTGTTTGTACTTTCAGAGAACTTCCAAAGCTGTATGAAAGGTGGGCATGTATTACATCCAAAATGTAGACACACGTGAAAAATGCAAGTGCCTTCACCTAGCAATGAACCTATCAGCAGTTTTCTAACACTGCTCCTATTTCACTTGGTCTGTACACAAAGATCCAGGGAAATGAAACACTGCAACAAAGCCTAAGTCAACTTTGTATCAGAAAACCATGCTAGCTCTGCATTTACAGCCTTCCACCTGAATGGGGTGTCTCATTAGGGAATGAGACACAAAAAAAACTACCCACTACCCCGCAGCTGATTATGACAAAGACAGAAAAATACAGAAATCATGAAAATGGTGAAAGACAGCTGTTCTGGCAGTTATCACTAAATCCTCATATTACAAATGAAGAGGCAAAGAGAAACTCTGGTATTCTCATGTACCATAAAGTGGTAACTTGTAAAAAGCATTGACTTTTATGGTTACCAAGATTTTAGTACACTACACATTTTTTCTTTTTGTCCTCAACACCAGTAAGAGTAGAAATTTTTAACAGATACTCAAACGTAACAGTAGTCATGAGTCTGGTGGGTAATGGTAGCAAGTGAATTAAGTTGAATTTACCATATGGCTTCACAATATAACCTGTAGATGTCACTTTCACATATAAAGGGTCTGTTCCTTCTGTATGTGTTTAGGTAGGGGTGAAAAGCAACTTCTTTTTCATTTGTCACCACTACTGCAAAACAGGTGAACTTGGTTCTATAAAGCCTCACCTTTCCAAAGGGGGGCTGAGAATGGGCTCATATCTCTGACTGAAGACAGATGGCTTCAACCACCTTTTGAATGTTTTGAAGATTAAGAAGTAAAGAACAGCAGCCAACCAGTTGAATCTTGAAGATTAATACAGGCACATAGAATTCAATCACTTAGTATATATATCAGGAAAACAGCCTGGCTGTTTTCAGGCCACATCCTGCAAAAAAATAACAGCATCTATGAAACTGAAAAATTGTGGACAACTATTTTGCCTTGCTGTTATTTAATTCTCCCTGAAGTAATTTCACATGTTATTATTCATCTGAAGGCTAAAAACATAGAAGAAAAAGTTTCTTTGTGAAGAGAAGTGTGGAACTTCCACACTGCTGTAGTTGTGACAACTTTTTGCAACATAAAAACAAAAAACATGCCAAGGAAGTTAAGAGTATTGTTATTTAATGCACTATTTCTGCTTCAGATGCCTAAAAGAGAAGTTTCAGTTTGAAAGAAAATGTGTTTTTGTTTCTGAAAACCCTTATTAAAATGTTCACACAGCACACAGAATTGTGCGTGGAAGAAAGACATGTATTTTGCAGAAAAGAGAAGGAATATGAAAGGGGTTATTAGAGAGGCAACATTGTGCTGTTGGTAGTGAAGACTGTAAACATTTTCCTTGTAAATATTTATTTTCAAAAGTTTCTAACTTATACCTAAAATGTCCTCCTGACTGAAACTTGGCTTGATGTCTGTCTCCATAATAAGCAATACAGAAAGCAATTTTGCATCTGCTTTACAACTGGATACAGAGGAAAAAAAGAGGCTGAAAGGCTACACTGAGACACTGTATCTAAAATGGCTTTATTTTCAAGAGTAACTTTTTACAGTCATTAAGATATGCTCTGAAGTATTTCCACAAAACATCCCAGATCCAGCTGCAGCAAGCAGAGACAATCTGAACTGTGGGGAGCGTTCAGAAGTCTGAGATGCACACAAGAACATACTTTATATATAAAGACATGCAGCCTGTATGTGAGATATCTGCTGTTTCACACGACTGACCTGCTTGAAAACCTGCCCTGGTGGAAATGGCCATGAGTGACGCTGTAGAACTGTGCTAACATCCATTTGTCACTCATCATTTACAGCTGCTGGTGCTGTGGAGGAGGAAGCATCCAAAATCCTTGACAGAGACTCACTAAAAGAAGCTACAACATAGTGCAGTAAACTACCTGAGCTTCAGGAGACACAGAACAAATAAGTACAAACCCAATTATTTTTTTCCTGCTCAGTAATCAAGGTCAGACATGCTAGATCAGAAGTCATACAATAGTCAGAACATCCAGCACTGTGTGTGAGAATAAGCACTGTACAGATATTCAACCTAATGCTCTCACGGAAGGACCAGGTTAAAATTCATTGATTACCTATCTCCTGCAAAAAAATAACTCTTAGCTGCCAGTAAATTGAACAGATCATACAAGAGCTCGATATTCTCCTATAAAAAGAAGAATTATATCTATGGGAACAAGGGATATAGAAAGCAAAATAATGAGTTTTAAATTGCACCAGCCTGCTGGTTCTGCATGACCCAATATGCTGGCTTTTGACGAGGGATTCTTTTTAATCATGGTGACTCAGGTGCAGATCCCATCTGTTGATGCCAATTACAGCATATCACCAAAAGTCTTTATTAGCTGTAAATTCAGTCTACCACTCACATTATACTTATCACATAAAAGAAAATTGATATTAATTTAGTAATTGAAATTGCACACTCTGAATGTATTACTCTTAAAAGCTGAAGTAAAATAATTTTTGATATTTAGTTGAGAAAGCTTCCATTAAGAAATTATTTTAAAAAATGTTTCCTCCCTTAATTCAAGGTAGCAGCAGGATGCTATGAATGCCAAGGTGGAAAGCTACCAGTCTGCACGTCAGACTCTGGTTAGTATGGAAGACAGTAACACTTCAATAAACAGGTGATTAGGCAACTCCCAGCTCTGTTAAAAGCAGATTGGTAGTCTATTACAAACTGATTAAATTTGCCACTTCTTCACTTCAAACAATTATATTCGCTCATTAACACTTGATATGTTGAATGCAGCTTAAGAACATAGGAAAATTAAATATCAATCATTCTAACTCCTCAGAGATTTAAAACTGACTCACATAATGATATTTTCCTTCAAAGAACAATAGGCTTGTGCACCTGCGAAAGCTGCTGTGGAGGAGAAAAGGGAGGATGAGAAAAGTTATTTAAAGATTGATGAAAAGTAGATATCAAGGGAATTAAACATGCAGCTTAACTGTTGTGCTGCGCTGATGTGTTCTTACATACCTGATGACAGTGTGTTATAAAACAGCATGAACATCGCTGGCCACAGTGCAAGCTGTGGCACACGACATGCTTGTTACTAAGGCTGACCTAGAATAGAATCATGAAGTATCCTGGGCCCTACAAGGATCATCAAGTCCAACTCCTGGTCGTGCATACATCAGCCCAAGAATCCCACCATGTGCCTGAGAGCGTTGCCAAAATGCTCCCTGAACTCCGACAAGCTTGGTGCTGTGACCATTTCCCTGGAACACATGGAGGCATAGTCTGACGTGTGAAAGAAATGGGTTTCTTTCATAGTTAATGTTCAGTCCTAAAGGGCTTCTGGAGATTATTCCCAGTTACTTTATCACCTTCGCAAAACACAGAGACTGCATCTTATTGGAAGTGTGCTTTGTCAGGAAGCTGGGATACTGGAGGGTGACACTAACTAGTCTTTAAACAACTGCATCTGTCAGAGAACCATGAAGAGCAGAAGAGTATTTTTAACCCTATTGTGATGATGGGAAAGCTGAGACAGAGGAGGGAAAATAAACTTTCTCATGATTCTTCATCAGGCCACAGACAGAACCAGACAGAACACACAAACTTATGAGACCAGTGTTCTTCATTCCTACGAACTAGAAGTACAAACCCACTTTCTAACTGACCTTAAAAGTAAGATGTTAAAGATGTAAACCACAAAAAACATCACAGCCAGATAATTCTGAGCTTGCTATAAATTGCATGCTTATTTTAAAATTAATATTACATTCTTCACAGAATCTGTTTCTTACTCATTACACCACGGGAGGAAGGGGTTAGGCTTCCCCATGTGCATTTATCTGCACCTACACAGAAGACACTGATGTTACCCACCCCCAAAATTGACAGCTGTAACAGTCATATATCCTTTGCATCTTGGAAGAACATTAGTTTCTACTCCTCTTATTCTCTTTCTTGACTAGGTACTTCTTGACACCATATCATGAAAAAACATGGCAAAGAAACTGTTGGACTTGCTGGTGGATCTGGTAAACAGACTTCAGCACATTATTCATATATAATTACATACTTGGTTTAAAGACCTGAAAGTACAAAACTTCAAGCTTGGCATTTGCTATTCAAGTATTATGATGATTGTGATAAAAATGATGATAAATTACAAAAAACACTGTGATAAAACAGTATTTAAACTTTAGGTGGGGACCTATGAGAAAGAAGATCTTCCTGTCTGGGAGATCGCCATATCTGGGAGATCTTCTGGTTAACTTCCTGATGAAAACTTATTGCAAACTATAAGCTAAAGGCAAACTGTTTATCTTTTTATTTTAGGTTTCAATTAAAAGTGAAGAACAATGACATCGTTAGGTAAATGTTAAATGGAACAAACCATTTCGTCCTTGAAGAGGAGGGTGTAAAAGTCCAAAATGAATAAATCAAATTGCTGCATTTTTGTTCCTGTCTTCCTATCTGGCTAAAACCATGACAGTGGCTTGTCTGTAGAGTCTGTGGACTAAGGAACATGGTGGGTGGGCAGCAGAAGGGGAAGATGAAGAACACTTACATGGCTCATATTCTAAGATCACAAATTCTGAACGTATAAAACTCTGGTCAAGAAGTGTAATGCTGACACTAGTGAAGTGGTTCTGGAAATAACATCTGTGCCCTGCCCCACTGTCATCTGACTTGAAGTAATACCACATTTGAGACTGTGGAGAGCTGATGTACAGCAAGGTATAGATACAAAACCTCCCACTGGTTTAAGTGGGGACTAGAGGAAGCAGACTCTGGGAAACTTAAGCAACAACTTAAATCACAGCAAGATGCTTTATTTGACATGGTCAACATTTTATTTGCTTTAATAAAAAACCATTAAAAAGTATGTGAGCTCTAAATCCAACACACGTTAAGATCATTTTGAGCATATTATACTCAGTACTCCAGCTGGGTCCCTTACAAGGTTGAAATAATATCTGTGGGTGGACCTCAGCTTTCTCAGATCCATGAACAGATACAGGAAGCTCTGTCACAGACTACCTATTACAAAAAAGATTCCCTCCAATCAGTGGAGGAGCAATCAAATTTTCACACACGCTATTGAAGCACAGGCAGGAGATTGGCATATTGTTCAATATTATGACTAAGTAGTCACAGAAGACTCATTCTTCCCATTTGTTCCAGCTCTGAACTTGACCAAAAAAAATAAATAAGAACTGCATCAGAATGCAAAAATGATGTCTTTGAAGACAAGTACAAATTGAAAATTAATTTGTGTGTTGATAGAAGAATAGACTCTTTTTTCTCAAGCAAGCTTTTAAATGACGGCCTGTAAAAGTGTCTCTGTAGAACCCTGTGATGAATCCTCCTGCCAGTGTCTAGATGTCCTTTGCTCATCTACCAAAAGTTGCTAGCTGAAGAGTTTTGTATTTTAAGGACCTGGAGCCCAGTTGTCATTGAACAGTTAAGAGAACACACATTTTCCTGACACTGTTGTCTCTCTGAAGAGGTACAAAACATTTCTACCATGACTCATTTCTTTTTTCATGAGTAACGTAATGCTGAGTAACTTCTTTGAAAAAGGATGTATTTAGCTTTTTTTACTCAAAACCTGTTTTAACACAAAGGTAAAGGACTGCTCACCTGAAATACCTGAAAATTCGGTAATAATTCAGTTTCCTCACTTCTACCTAAGTGATTGAGCCAACTCTACCCTGGGTATTGACTGTGGCAAGAATTCATGTTAGAGAGAATGAACTGCAATCCAAGTACCAAAACCTCTTAGCCTCACATAAGGAAAGGGTGATAAACTTACCTTGTGTAGCAATGTAGTGATTTGGTCTATGATAACCCTAGAATAAATTGAAAGGAAAAAAAAATTATCAGCAATTTGCACCTTGGCTATGTTCCTATGAGTGGAACTTCATTGAGGATAGTATTCAGTAAATGTCACAACAGTAGAAATAATGTATTAGATGCAAAAGGTCTTTTCAGCTGGGGAAGGGCAAGTGAGAAGGGAAACAAAAGCAAATGTGTTTTCTGCAAAATACTTAAGTTGCAGCCTTGTACATTAGGGGCCAGAAGTAATATGTTCTTTCAGTCCCTTGTTGGCTCTGCTGAAAATGAACAGTATGAAATCCTCTCTAGCCCTTGCAGTTAATGGCATCAGGTGCTCACAGAGTCTGAGATATTCCTTCACCTATTGCTGTTGACTGCAAAGCCTATCCCTTTTTTAACAGTTAAAAAATGTCATATTAAAATTCAGCCTGGGGAAGGCAGGAGAGTATGGTGTTCACTCTGACCATGGTGGTTTGTTTTATGTTTTATTTCCCAACAGTAAAAAGGACGATAAGTTCTTTGATTAAATCATTTGGTATGAACATACTTTTTCAAGAAGAACATAATACAACTCTGATGACAAGAGCAGCTTAATCACAAGTTGGCCAAGCAATAAAGACCAATACTCTATGCATTCTTTGCAACATGGAAAAGGTTGCCAAAATTTAATGATAGCATTTTTATAGAATTTGAATTTCTGATGTGATGGGAGTGTCACCATATGTTTAGATCACGTACCAGTATGCTGATCAATCCAGCTGTAGGAGTGTTAATATTTGAATAATGGTTATGATGCATTGTCAGTTATCAGCAGGAAGAATTTAAGGCTGTAGCATGCATGCCATTGCAATTTCTTTGTGAAAGAGCAAGGGGAAATGCAGTGATACAAGGTAGGAGAGAATCAAAACAACTGAAGATACTTTGAATATTACAGAAATAATAAGAGTTACAGAATTGATTTCTTTACATGACACTGAAGCAAAATTTGGAAGTCTGTGAACTGAGAAGTGTTCAGAGAACTATAGAGTGGGTTTTTTTCCCTGCTATGCATTACCTAATCCTTAGTGTCTGGGATCAAACACTTCCATTTCCCAGTGAAAAAAAGCATGGGAAGAAACACATCATAACCATTGTGCCTATGATGGTGCCATTCCCTTATTAACGCGTTACACTGACAGCCAGACAACTCCAGTAATAACTGCATGCAAGAGCAAAATTAAAGCTGCTTCTGTAGTAGAAAAACCAGTGCTTCCAACAGAAACCTGACTTGCAAGATTATAAACAAACATGCTGTGTTTTGTGGCAGAGTTGTCTTTGGAGGATGCCTGCAGTCCTCCAAGATTTGCAATGAAGCCATCTGCTGAGGCTAGAAAGGGCCACATTCTCGCCATACTTTTGTACTCCATGAGAAAAAAAAAAAGAAAGTTTCTATGCAGATATCTATCAGCATTTTACATGAAACTGTATAATCCACATCTTTATTTCTCATACCACATAATATTTTAGAACAAGATCCAAATCTGACACAAGAACATACTACTAGCCTAAAACAAGAACAATCCTGAATGCGGGAGAAAATGTGAAAGTGAATTCAAATCTCAGGCCCCAGTGTAAACCCTCTCTTTCCTTTCATGACAGATTATTCCCTTCAGAGATTAGTGTGGCATCTAACTAAATAGATTTCCATATGTGCCTTCACTGCTTGGTGACTGTGCTACTCTTTCAAACAGCAAGGGATTGAGCACAAATCTGAGCTTAGTCTAATGATTCTTGAATTTGCTTATAAACATCAGTAATGAGATATCACCAGAAAGTTCCCTCAGACTTCATATTGTTATAACTGAAGTACCTACTTTTCTTGTGTAGCTCTAGTTTCTCCACATTCTGAGAAAAAAAAGTATCTATTACATTCCTGTTTAGTACCAGTAATTAAATTTGAACTGCAAAATCTGACACCATTTTTCAAAGAAGTAACTGCTGAACAAGAAATCTTTAGCAGACACATTTTCCTATGAAGCAGCAATTGTTTTACTTAGCCTAACATCTAGCACTCCATGTAAACAGTAAAATTACTAACTTTGCTATCCATAGACTTGTGGCTTTAGATAAATAATATTGGCTCTTTAATGATTTTCAATTCTACTTTTGAGCTCATTCTTTCAGCCAAAAACACCTTGTCTCTTAAAGAATTTATTTTAATGTAAAACATTAAGTTAACATGATGCAGAATGAACAAAGAAGCCACTTTCAATAATTAAACAGCCTACATATTTAATGAAATGTCTTGCTTGCATTAGAAATACTGGTTAACAGCTGCAGAATATACTTTGAAGGCGACTTAAAAGTGCAGAGATGACAAGAGACTGCAAATCTCTGCATTAGGCATTACGGAGTTTTGTCACATTAATATGCAAACAGCTTTCTTTTAAATGTGGAATGATGCCAAGCTGTTGACAGAAAGTGAAAATAACATTTTGCTAGCCCATATAAGCACCAGCAGGCAAAGTAGCCATACAGTGTTCCTGGCAAGGTTTCAGTCTAGTGGCAGTGGGAGGAAATGACTCATTTCATTCACTGACTGACAAACCTTTGAGGCTCTTCTCTTCCTTTAGTGCACACCTAGCTGCCAAAGACAGCACTCTCCAGTGCTAAACAATGTTAGCAGCTGTTATTAGCTGTGGTATCTATTACAAATTGTGAATAATGTGAGAATGATAAGAGTTCCCTCTTTGACTGAACACAACATTAGGTTTGTTGACTACATCAGGATACGCACATCGATGTAATTCCCATTGATGTAATCAGAACTTGTTTCTCCTTCAATAGGCTGCAATCTCACTCGAGAATGATCATCTGAAAAGGGAACAATGGACAGGAGAAAAAAGCAATTAAAGACATATTCAATAACACAGGCCTAATAAAAATATTCCTTTATAGTCAAACTAAAACCTTAGCAATCGCAAGTTCATGCTTATTTTGTTGGACATGAAAACTGCACCAACATTTAATTCTCATTTCAGTCATTCAGAGGTTTTTCAAATCCCCTCTGGTTTTCAGTATGAATTTCTTAAATCTTGTAATGTGAAATCCATTTGCCTTGACCCCCTGCTTTTGTCAATAAAATAACATTAAGTTGTCAAAGGAGCTGAAATCATTCAACACATACTGCAACCTTAGAGTTTTTGAAGGAAACTCATTATCTTTTCAGTAAGAGAGAAAGGAGAACACAGTAATGGCAAAACCCAAGCAGTAAGACAATGGCTTTGTCACAGAATTTTGCCCTGCTGTAGTCATCTGTATCTATCCAGGACTGTGAAAACATTTCCAACTTTACTTTCTAAATTCCAATCCGAAACATCACGGCATGAATTCATCTCATGACAGCTGCCTCATCTTCTCTATGACATAGCAACACTGCTAGAGGCTAGTTTCTACTCTGCACAAGAATTATCTGTAGGCTGGCAGGGTTCCTTCTCAGAGACTTTTGTAAGCTGCTCTTAACTCTCTTAGTTCAACAGCAGCCATGAATAATGGCTTTTTCAGAATGCTGCACAAGTAGACAAAACAATTTGAGGGTAGGATCTCAAGGATGGAGAGATGGTAAGCAGCCACTTTATTGCTGCCTTGTTTATGAGGTACTCTTGCTAATTAGATACCTGTGTATTATTGTTTTGCTGCCTGCCTGCTGAGCTAATATTACTTGCAGCTGATGCTAGATCTTCATGACTGTCATTATTGTGTTGTAAATGTAAATAACCATTAAAACACCCAAAACTTGCCACCTGTGTTCTGAACAGCTAGTTCTGAAGCTTTAAAATTCCTAAAAGATGGCAAAAAAAAAGAAAGAACATGAAGTGGCTTAAAAACCCAACTTCATTATAAGTAGCATAATTTCGGCCCACGTTATGGTGGAGGAAGAACAGGGCAAGTGCTTCTTAAAATAACGTTGTTTTAGAATTACTAGTCAAGAGAGAAACTGGTCGAGGTGAATTCTCTACCTCTTCCTCTTATGCTCCAAGCCTTAGGAAACACAGATCTCAGAGCCTCATTTATTTCCCTGGGATTCCCTTGGGAGAGAGCAAGGGCACGCTACAACCCCAAACATAGTAAATCAGAATGAATTAAAATTCCCTCTCCAGGTTCCACGCAGGTCTTACATTGCTATTTTCTTGGAATTATTTCATTCAACAGTCTTCAAGAATGAGGTTTTCAAACATGCTGCAATATTGCAATCAGTTATGTTAACTAGGTCAACCTTTTCAGCCTCTTTATTCACTTTTCCAAGAGCAAAAATTTATGGAGCTGTGACTTCCCATTACATAACCCCTGCTTGTCTGACTCTATCAAGCTACGCTTATCCAAGTGCTTTGCTATTCTATGCTTAATTAAGCTATTTATCAGTTCCTTCAGAACAGAGCTTCAGCTCACAGGACCTTAATCCTAAAAATCCATCTTACTAAAGCAAGATACTAAGGAACTTTCTAAGCTCCAGCCATGGCTGCAGCTTTTACAGTTTTGGGACCTGATCCAACTTCTGCTTGAGTCAGCAGACTCAGAAGTCAAGCTTGCCTGGACTCAGTATCTTCATCTATATTTTCATGATTTCCCAAATTGTTGCCTTACAGGCATTCTCACCAGGGCAACTCAGGCTAGTAAAGATCTACACTTTTGCATTCCTTCAATTACAGAGGGCAAGGTTCAGTTGTCTAGGCACAAAACATATCATGGCACTTTTTATAGCCACCAGGATACACTGCCTAGCTTTCAGCTGCCACTATGGAATAACAAGTTTCTCATATTTACTGTGCTGCATTTGTTGGTCTTGCACAGATGTCCCAGGCCACCTGAAATGTCATCACATGTCTATATTTAGGTAACTGAAACCCCTATCTGATCACTTGCCTAGAAATGAGTTCCACATTGGACAAAACAAGCTTAGATTTCCCTCTAAGAAACATCTAAAAAATGTAACTTTCTATTATTTGACTGATTTATACAATTGAGTAATATGCAGTATGTTTTCTTTACATTTCCATTATTTTGTTACTTTTCTTACAATAACTCTTGCTTTGGATTAAGCAAAATAAAGAAGTTACTTCATATAAATATATATATCTTCCTATCATCTCTTTCCCTTTTTTATTTTCATTTTTGCTTGTACTGCATTCTCAGCTAAGTTTCTGGGAATTCTGGAGGTAATGGACTGTCCAATACCCATTTATTTGCAGTGGAACTGGAGTGACTCCCTTTTTTGTATTGCTTTGAGAACTCAACTCCTTCCTGCATGGCAACTCTTGTTAAAATGAAAAAAATCCTTATGTCAACACAAAGAAATGTTACTGTGTCTGGGCTGTGCTTCTGTCAAACAGATTTAAAACTAAGAGGCACACTAGCCATATTCTTCAACACGTGTGTTGATTCTTAAATAGCCTCTAGATTAACTGTCTATATTTTAAGGTATTTTTTCCCTTTATACTTCAGCTGCTCTTGACAATTTATGCAGCTTTTAAATACTCTCTTTTCTATCTCATTGTTATTTTGATACCCTTCCATTAGGAGATCTAATTTAACTTTCCACTGATCACTTAAGCTTTTAAAATTACTTATCTTAGAATAAATTTGTCTTTGTGGAATATGATAATAGATAACAAATATAAGCATTTTATTCTCTCTCGCCTCATGTTACCTACAACATGCAGACTGTGATCTCTAACAAGCCCCTTGAGCACCTGGGTGATTAGCATGCCCAGCCAATGACCCTTTCTTGGGACATACACTCCTGATTCTCTGCAAATCAAACCTTTTATAAATGTCTCACCTAAAATCTTTAGCTGCTTTTAAAAGCTGTGATCAATACTCTCTTCTCATTTAGTCAATATTGAGTTAGGTAAAAATAAATACAGAACCCCTCCCATTCCCTCAAGATCTCTCCTGAGGAAAAAATGAATAAATTTTACCCAAATCCATGCCTAACCCCACACAGTTATGGCAGAAACATGATTTTTCTTAGGTGATGAAAGATTCATTTAGCAGGTTCATGCTGGGTATAGCTTGTAATGAGAAAACATGAAGGATTTTTGTTCAGTAAAGAAAGAACATGTTTTCTGTGGGTGCCTGGACTGTGATCACGATCCAGCTTTTTGTAGCCACTGTCATAAAGTGGGCAGGGCACACTTGTAGCCAATTAAATGCACATCATTTGGGTAACATAAACCATAATAAAGCATATTACAATTTTGACAAGCTCCTGCAATGCTGGATGCTTGTTGCTATTGTTTTAGCTCCCTCTGAGAACAATAAGGACTACAAGCGATAACGTAGTTAAAGTTTAACGTAATTAAAACAAAGAGGGTAAATGCATAGAAAAAAATATGCTGTGCAGAAAAAATATACATTTCATTACAATCATGTATCCATAGTCAGTGGCATCTAAACCACTGTATTTTTGTTTGAACGTAGCATAAAAGAGTAATTTATTAAAATGCTTTTAAGCTGAAGCATATACTTTATACAATTATCCGGGACAAATTTTCACAAGTAGACAATTCAAATTGTACCCTCAGACTCTGAGAAATGCAATTATTGATCCAGGAGAAAAACACATAAAATAATTAAAAAGTTAACTACCCCATTTGCATGCATGCATTTAACAACAACAAATGACAAAGTGAACGACAAACTGTGGGCAGTTTCAGCTTTTCTTTTGAGACACTGCCTTTAATTCTAGTAGATCTTAATTTTAAATTGAGTTGTCCTTGTTTTCACAGCCACATAAACAGTAAGTGTTATTGATAAAAACTCCATCCAACTCTCTCCCTCTGCTAAATACTGAGGACATTTCAAGTAAATTGAGATCTAAATGTCCTGAGTTATATTTTGCCTCTTAGAAAGCCTTCAGTATCACTTGTAATTGTCAGTGATTTGTGTATCTAATATCTTTTATGTGTTCTCCCTTGGCTATTCATCACTCGATTACCTCAGACATAAAGCAGTAGCAGTTTTCTAACTTTCTTCAACCAAAGGGTGTCAAAGTTTAAGACACTGTCTAACATGATATTAAAAGAGGGGTGTGACACACTAAACCTGATGACAAGATAAGATCTATTGTAATAGGCTTGGACTGGAAAAGAAAATTCATGAAGCAAGGGTAAGCGTTAAACTGCTTTTTATTTCTTATTTTTGATATTTTTACTCAAATCATTAGCTGTTACTCATATAATGTATGGGTACATCCTCACAAAATAGCAGGTTTGTTACAAATTAAATATTGCTTGAAGGGAAACAAGCAAAACCGTATCTAGTTAACTTATCTCCTTTTGCATATGCGCCAGCCCATCATGATGATCACATTTCTCTAGAAGATTTAATTTCCTTTTTCAGTATACAGCACAGTGTACATCCAAAATATACAGCAATACTATCACATCCACTCAAAAACATGTGGCAGATCATCTCTTGCTTAATTTGCCTCTGCCTCCATCTGCATTTCCTGTGGGTTCTCATTCTACAGCAAGCTACCAAGCTGTTTTCTCTTTGCAGACACTCTCAGCCCAGCTGGGCCCTATTCACATCACTTACTGTAGGTCACTAAGCTGGGAGCTGTCCTCTCCAGACCTGTTACACATGCACTGCAGAGAGGACCTCCTGAGGTCGAGATTCAGAAGCACATAGATGCGCTCTATTTCAGAACCCTCTCTCTAGAAGATCTGTCCTTCTCTCTATCAAGTCCATGTGGTTCACTGATGAGGAAACCTAGGCAGGTATGTGCCTGGACAACCACCAAGGACAGGTGCTGAAGTTAGTGTAAATATGCACTACATACTCCTTCCACAGGAAGTCCAAATGTTCAGACAATCAGCATGGCTTATTCTCCTCTGCTGGGTTCTGTTTGATTTCTGAACTCAGCACTATCATTAAGTGACCCCTCCTTAAACACCACTCTTCATCTTCATGCTTACACAACAAGGTGACAGCTGCTTATTTCTGCGCTTATACCTGCTCATGGTTATCTGGCTGGCTGTTAAAAACACATACACTCCACATGTTAAATTTAGATTTTAAAGTGAAAAAGCAGGGAAAGGATCATCTCCTACATACAGAGAGAACCTACCTTTAAGTGCAACTAAGAGCAGTGTGTAAATAATATAACTTTACTGAACTTGACATATTTCCCGCCTCCACATTCATGTGCAACAGCTCTAGTCACAATGCTTTGGAACTCTCATAATGCAAGATTTAGGGGTCACTCACCAAAGCATGTTATCATCTCCTCAAGTTACTTGATTATTATCATGTCTAATCCTTTTTAAGCCTGGAATTTTTAAGTAAAACATAAGGATTATCTTTTTTACTTCCAGTCTGTCTAGCATAAGCCAGGATAGTTGTTTCTGTTACTGTGGAACATGTCAGCACCAGTATTGTCTGCTCCTAAACTACCCAGAACCTAATACCAAGGTATTGATGTGGGTAGTCTTGTGCTAAGCTGACAGGAGCAGTTTGGGACCTTTTAGAGCTGAGTACTGGTTAAAGGTGTTGTTCTCCATCAGACAAACGCTGATCTCAGGATGGAAGGTAGACAGAAGGGCAGTTGAGAAAATACATTAAACCTGACAGTTTTCTCAAAAAATAAAAAAAAGAACATTTTCCCTCATTTTTATTTTCTTAATTAGGGAAAAGGAATATAAGCCTGATATAAGCACAAGGCTGCTGGTCATTCTTATCCAGATCTGAAGGGAAGTTAACAAAGTGCACAATTATGTTGTTAACACTCACATGCAATGATATTCCCATATCTGTTTTTCATTCTGTTCTCATCTTTCTTAGCTGAATCCCATGGTGCAGACTGTCCTTCAAAGAAACTCTAAAAAAAGGAAAGAAAGTGACATTAAGAAAAGCATGCAGCAACAGTTACCTTATGGCTAAATGAAAAAGAAAGGCAAACAGTACTTGTGGATATTGTTGTTAAAGTGTCATTTAAATGATTCATTTATTGAGCAAAAATACGAGTTTCCTGTTTAAATGGTATTTATGCATAGCTCCAGATGTTACTTAAGATTTGACATGAGATTATCTGTGTAATAGCAAGAAGAATTACTTGCAAGTGAAGTGCTATTAAACCTTTCCAAATCTGCTTTCTTGCAACACTGAGAGTCCTTCACTTGTGCTATCCAGATTCCCCGTACAGTTCTCATACACACACGTGAAGCTGAAGGAGCTTCATCATCAGTGTTGGAGCTGCTCCAGTATTTAAGTGTAGAAATTACAGACTGCACTGGTATGTTTTATTTTTGACATATCCCAAGTTTCATTTACTTGCTGGCAGATGACCTCATGGATCAAAACATATACAGGCATTTAAAAAACCATGGATTCAACTAGCACCTGTCTTTTTTTTCTCTTCAGCACAATTTACAACACCACCATGATGATTATTTTCTCAGAGAATAAAATCAACGTGATTTTGTGGAAGATATGATCTCATATTCACCGAACTGCCGTCCTTTAGCTACTAAATCTCATGTAAATGAGAAAGCTGAAGGTGCTAAAAGTTTATTTTTACATTAATAAAACACAGAAGCTGCCAAAAGGGCAGCAAGCAAATTGTTATGCCCTAGATGTCCTGTGCTTTCTGTGGTGTAAAAGAGCATTGGCACAACCTCCTAATTTACGCACTGTCTCCATAAGTCATATGATACAGATACATTTTAAAATTTTGTCTTGAAATATTAATCTTGTGTTTAAAAATAATTTGTTGCCAAGCAAACTACTGGAATGATATAATTATTATGACCTGTCCTAACTCATATTTTCATCTTTTAGAATGATCAGTAGATTAAATCTTTTGTACCACACTAAACAGAGAAAACACTGCGAAGTTTGTACCTCTTACAAGATCTCAAGACATTCTGAGTGGTTTAAAACAGAAAATGCCCATAAAATTGTCTTGTATTACTGTCGTTTGCCCTCAAATTTAAAAAAGGTGTTTTTAGAATCCCAGTGATTTCCAATAACAAAGAGCATAAAAGTCAAACCAAATCCTTGACCTCTTGCTGAAGTCAATAGAACACAAGGGCATTCAGAGTCTAAAATGGCTGTTCTTTTCACAAGTTTCATAGAGTGCTGCTTTCCAATTTATGATCTAGAAATTCCTGAGAATATATGGACTACTTCTAAAATGTTTATAAATAATAATTCAAGAAAACTGCAAGCCTTTTCAGTGGCTTAAATTTGTTTCTCCTTCATCTTTCCACACTTCCTTCGAAAATTTTTAACGGTTTGGAAACCGAAATTATTAAAACCCACTAATACAAATAAACTTCTCCTTACTCATTACCATCATTGGGTACAGCTCTGAGAAACACCGATTGCTACCAGGACAGAGAAGTGTAACCCTGTGAATCCTAAGATGATTTACAGCTTTGGGGCTCTTTGCCAAAAAGGCGTCAATCGTTATCTGATTATAGATTTGCCAACGGCATCTAAAGCAAGCAGGCCCTCCCACTCTAGAGCACTCTCAACTCAGGCTGGATGGAAATTACTTTTCTAGTAATTTGACCAAACTGCATAAGGAATGACTCTCTGTGGGCAAAGATCTATGTCTCAATTTCTTGTGAAGTTCAGACTCAGACAACGCTGGGTGACGAACAATTAAACATGGTTAAAGGCAAAGTAGAAATGGAAATGGTCAGCAGCAAAGCTCTAAAGACACAACAAACGAACAATTCATTTGATCTAAAATTTGATGTGGATTTCACACTTCGGACAGCTAATCAGACTAGTGAAAACTCCAGTTTTTTTACAGTTCTTCTCCTAGAGACTAATGCACAGAATTGATCCATAAGACACTACCCAGCAAGTGGTTTTGAGTTTAATTCAGTAAGCATCACATGTGCCGTTACAGAGAAAGAGTCCTGCTGACACAGCTTCTGAGCCCACACCTTGAAATACAGAAGACCCAAATATTCTCCAAGGGACATCTTGCTTCACTCTGTCCCACTAATGAACTTTTTCAAAATTGCTGTAAACCAATTGAATAAAGTAAATCTCTGGAGGCAACTGGGAAAGATTTAGATGGTGCTGAATTCAGGGAAGAAATACACCAGGCAATGTATTGCTTTCAGAAACTCGTCTGCATCTCAGATGCAATGTACGAGTTCTACTTCTCCCAAGCGTTTGGAACTTCTGAAAACAATGATAACTTTAATGAGCCTTGCAGATAAACCATCTTCTAAAAATTTATCTGCAACAAAGATAATTCTGTTCCTTAGAACATATACATATATATCAAACCTCACACAACAGCAAAGACCAGGAAACAGATTCACATTTCCAGCTACTGCTTACTGACTTCACTTTCTTTATTAAAAATGTATTACAGAAAAGGAAATTCAGATATTTATTTTTGAGTTTTTATCAATAAATTAGTGAATGAAATAAAACATATCACACAGGGAAAATAAGACATAATTTATGTATATCCATTTTTCTTTTTAATTCATTTTGGGATACACACTGGTATTACAGTGAGAAGAGTACAGCAAAGATAATGGAAGGAAGAGGCATTACAGTGCAAAAGCATAAAAAAACCCAGTTATTGTAAAAGACAGCTGGAGTGTCATTTCCTAAATTCCCCGTGTGCTGCCATTACACAAACTGCAACAGAATGATAATCCACAATGTATTGTAAGGAGAAATCTCATTTGTCCCACAAGTAAAGAACAGAGCAGATATTTCATAACAGATGATCTGTCAAGATCTTTCCTTACTTGTGAGAAATACACGTTTCATCAGAGAAATTTTTAAAATCTCTTTTCTGACATATCACTCTCCAGGGATGCTGCTGCACAGCAGCCCACACATTATCTTTGTGGCTATTCATTCTAATTCATCCTTACAAGTTTCTTAAAACTGTGGACTGTTAGGAAGAAATATGGCCCCCAAACAGCTTCACTCCACCAAATGCTTGGCAAGGGCAATGGAGAACTGAAAATGAGTACAGGACATTTCTAAACTAATTTAAAATATTTCTTCAGCTTGAAATCACACAGAACCCTGGCTACCCAGCCTCTGTGATCTTCTTGAAAAATGAAATGCTCTTCAAGCCAGCTGTTGTTACAGCAGACATTTCAGTATGCGTGTCAACTGCCATTCTGTTAGTAGAAAATATTACAATAATTAGGATAAAAACACTTTCTGAAGAAAAATTAATTACAGAGAACTGCTTTATATGCAACATGAAAACTGGGAAGTGATGCAGTAGCAGGATCATCTTAGGATGAATGCGATACTTTTGTGTGCTTTCCCTCAATACTGTAGTGCTTACCATTAAAAATTAAATATTTGCCAAGTGCTAATTCACTCTGACCCTCAGACTAGAAAATAACTGCAATATCTTAAATGAGAAGAGGAGATAATCATTGCAAATACAGATTTTTTAGATTATTCTCTTTCCTAATTTAAAATTGATATGGAAAAATTAATTGGAAAGGACTTATATAAAATACAGTTTGAAGAGGCTGGAATGTGGAGAACAGGGTGACATCTTCAGAATAAAATTTGTCTCTCTGTTGATTGTCATCTTTGCCAACACACTTTCTATCCCAGATTTCACGTTTCCAGATAAGGATACATAAAAAAAATACATCTTTCTAAGTGTTTTAAGGTCCACAAATGTTAATTGTGGAATTACTATTTTTATTATTAGTCAAAAACCAAGCAGCAACTTTTCTAAAAAACACTTTGTAGTTGCTAGGTGACAACAGTGTAGTCTCTTACGATGTCATTTACAAAATGCAAACTCTTATGTAAAGAAATGAGAAGTTAAGGATCTCATAAATCTCTCTCTGCCTACTTAATAAGCAAGAGTATTATTTTTAGGAACAAAGACATGCTCTTGCACTGTGCAACAGCCTTTAGTTTGACCTGTGGATTTGTTTTTAAATATATCACTCTTTATGGTATCTGATTTTCTCTACTGACTCTTGAGTTTCTTCACTGGTAACATTAATTTCTCACTGCCATTTCTAAATAACCATATTACAATGTATTTTAACAACACTGGTAATTTGATGTATCCGGTTATAAATACCTCTGGATTTGTTTTTAAGTTACATGCAGAGAGTTATGGACACTGTCTACTTTAAGCCAGACCAGACAACTACCCGTGATCCTAATGGAGGTCCTTGTCTAAACTCAATTAGCTAAAGAAGAAACTTGTATTTCTACAATTGCCCTTTGAGTTGCAGCTAAATTAGATGCCTAAAATCCCCTGAATTTGATAGTGAAGATCCATTACTAGTTTAACACTAATGCTGCATCCATTTTATATGTGGAGATTACAGACGGGAAAAAATGCATCCATTAAAGTCTGAGTAAAGATCTCAGGGTCACATTAGACTCTTTGTATTTACAAACCCTAGTAAATACACATTTAAGCAAGTCCATAAATGTTTGGAGGAAAAGGATCTTCAGGCTCATTTAATCATTTAATGAACACTGCAAGATTTGAGAGCGCAGTAAATCTGTCAGTTCATTGGATTTTCAGTATTCAGAATCTGCTAAATATCTGGCATATTAGGATGTTTTGGTGACCTAACAACATTAACTGTTTTGGTTTTTTTAAACAGAAAATTGAAATAATCAAGTTATGTTTCTTGATAACTCAGTATTTAGACTATTAAGGAATTAAAAAGGATCCCTGAAAGTTATGTTAAAAGAAATCTGCTAGTCACTTTCAAGGAAGCTTTCATCATTGAAAATGCATCACCTGTAGGTAACAGATCTCCCGAAGTGTTTGGGAGCAGTGGCAAATGATTTCACTGATGGCAATCCCCAGTATGCAAGCAGCTCTTCGTACTTCAGTCATTGCTTTGGTCACTGAGAGCATCTGTGGATGACAGCCTGCCACTAGAGAATATATTCACCATCAGCTTTTCCTTCACTGTCAGCTTCAATCACTGAGAATTATGTCCAGTTTTCAAATAATGGAATTTAAAAAAACCATTTCACTGTGCCTGCCCTTGAAAAGTGTCTGTTGCAAGAGCCAATGTGAAAATCTATCTCATCAATGTTAACTGCCCTCAGAAGCTATAAAGCACTTACTGGTGTGTTACTGTAGCCTAAGTCTGAACACAGAAGAAAAAAACCCCAAAGCTCAATAAAGACTGTAGCAAATAGAATATATTGGTGTTATTGTTAAAACTCCCTTGCTGTGTTCATATTTTTCTGGTAAAATTAGGCTGATAGTTTACATAAGGTTTTCTATGCGTGAGATGCAAGATGCAGATCAGTTTTGAAGCAGATACAGAGTTAATAGTCTGGCATACAGCACCTCTCTGATATTTTTCCCAATGCTGTTTTATGTGGTTGTTCCACCTTGAACTGATGTACAAAAACCCAGAAACATCCACTCAAGGGTTTGCATAGCCAGAGGCAGGAAACAGTCTTTTCTTTTTCAGGTGAATTTAGGTTAGTCTGCATTACACGTGAGAAGAAGAGTAGGAAAGCAAAAGTCCTGCTGGTCTTTTGAGACACTAAACATCATACTCACTGCCTACATTAAATGTTGAAATGGAAGGGGAATTATTACCTCCTCCACTGACTAACTGCAGCATACCTTAACACTTGGATTTCAAAACAAGGACAAAAAAACCACAGGTAAGACAAAATCTGGTACTAATTCTGTGATTGCATTGGTGTGCTCATTTTTCAGAGGCAGTGCTTTCAGTCAGTGCTCTTCCTAATATGTTTGTATTTTTAAAGTCACAGGCTTTGCTACTCCCTGGACAACTGGGCAGTCTAGTCAACCTATAGCAGCACAAGGAAAACATACTAAAATGGTCAAACTGCTTCAGTATTATACTAGATACTGACACAGATACTTGCACCACTTATCATGAGTTAGCTCTAGTTGACAATAGCATTGGGGAATATACATGAAATTTAGTTAACACCATACGATAAGAGAGTAGTCACTAGCTCACTAGAATAGAGAAGTAACTTAAGTGAAAATGACTCGTCAGTCACTGTGAAAATTGCACACCTTCAGGAATAGCAGGTTGTGAATACTGGTTTTTAGGTGCTGAAGGCTGGTTTTTAGGTGCTAAGAGCATTTGAACAAGATAATCAAGAGTAAGTTTTTTTTCTACCTAGTCCTATATTTGACAGTGTCTAGAGTTGCTTGGGCAAAAAACCCAGGGGATGAGGTGACCTGAGAGACTGTAGGAGAGCATGTGGCATGGCTGGAACCACCACACAGACCCACCTGAATTCTTTCCTGGAATGAGTTCTCACTTGTAGAATGGAAGCTGTGCAATGTGTAAAACTGCACTTATGGTGATTGAAATATTTTGGTAGCTTAGTACATTTAGTGCCCAATAACCAATTGTCATTTGGTCTTAAATTACGACAAGGCCGCAAAACCAGAGTGTCATAGAGTACTTCTGTAATAACTAATGAAGAATTACTTTCCATGTACTTTTAATCCAACCTATTTATGAGATTTGTTGGTGCAACTTATTTTCTTGCTATCTAACACTGAAGATAATACCTGAAACTCACGTGTAATACTCAACAGCAGGAATAGAAATCTTTATAGATTCTGCAGAGCAGTCTAAAGATTTGACAGATTACCTAGTTTTGATAGGTTTTCAGAATCATTTCCATTTTACCTACTTAAGTTTTAAAAACTCCATTACTTTTATTCCTTTAAAATTCTTTAAGACTACCGTATAAGGAAAGATTTTAGAAATATGGTGAATTAGTAAGAGGACTGCAATAAAGCATACAATTAAAATTCTAATTTAAAAACTTATTCCCTGGCATGCAAGACTGCAATAACTTAACCTCATTAATCTTCCTGATTTATCTCCAGCAGAAAAATATAGTATGCTGATAGGATTTCATGATTCTTTTTCATAGAAAGGACCCTCTGGGTACAATATGCACACTTTGTACTGTAACTAAAGTGCAGGATGTATTTTTTTTACTTGTGTGTAAAGGAAAATAAAGTTGGTCTCAAGCAGTGCTTATTTCCTCTTATGAAAATGAATTTCCTAGTTTTGGAGGATTTAATGAATATTTTTCATGTACAGCATGTGGAGTTTTCTTATCTTTCCTTTTTCCCCCTTTACACAGTATATAATTAGGAGTGAAAAGCAAGAACTTGAGCAAGACTCATGACTATGATGTCTATAAACATAAAGTGAATGAACACAACCTACTCTGAATACCAACTAGCTCTATGTTTGATAGGAGACCAGAGAAAGACTTTGACCACCACAAAGGCACAATCCATCCTCTTGTGAACAAAACTATCTGCATCATTATTCATGAACTGTGCCATCTCCTTGGTTCCTCCCTATGCTGTTCCAAAGGATGTAAATACATGTTTGTTGTACACACATAAGTAAAAAACGGTGCAGAGTCATTTAT
This sequence comes from Onychostruthus taczanowskii, assembly GCF_017590055.1. NCBI lineage: Eukaryota > Metazoa > Chordata > Aves > Passeriformes > Passeridae > Onychostruthus > Onychostruthus taczanowskii. Next base: position 6,644,230 of record NW_024498795.1, read on the forward strand.
TTCTTAATGAGAAATCCTACCCACCAGGACACATGTATTTCTTCACTACAAGGATGGTGAGGCACTGGAACAGAGAAGTTGTGTATGCCCCACCCTTTGAAGAGTTCAAGGCCAGGTTGGATGGGGGTCCAAGCAACCAGGGAGAGATGCCCCTGTCCATGGCAGGAGGGGAGGAGATGATCTTTTATTTCCTTCCAACCTAAGCCATTCTGGGATTCTATAGCATTCTTACCCAAAAGGGGAAGGACTCCAGGTCACCTACAGTCCACGGAATGTGTAGGCAAGGTAAATTCTAAATTGGCTTCTTTATACTGTCTTTGGAAGGGTAACATGTAAATATCTCAAAGGACTTAGAGAGAAAGAAAACACTCACTCTGGTCACTATGACATGGTTTGAGTGAGGCCAAAACAAAGACGTATCTTAAAATGTTATATGAAGGCAGAGACATTAAATTTGAGCTAAGGTAGGTGTCCAAGGTACCATTATAACCAGATTTTTCACCTCTTGTTTTTAATTTCCAATTTATTCAGGAAACTGTTTTTCAAGTCCCTTTCTGCCAAGCAAAACATTCCTTCCACAATGCTACTCGGAACTTAGAGGTACATCACTTCTAGATTTTTTTTAATGTACTCAGAATGTTAGCAGATAGATGGTTTCTAAAAACTGGTTTTAGGTACCTGAAAGCTTTGAGAAAATTATTAATCTTTCTGTGCACTTTAAATTTTAATTCAAAAAGCTAATAAAAGATGTAAATATTTTTTCTGAGTCTAGCCCATTTTTTCCTCCTAAAGATTAGCACTTTGATATTTGATTTACTTTACAAATAATAAAAGCTTGCCCCAGGGAATGGTTTCAAAGAGCTAATGAAATATTATTGAAGTACAGCATAAAGATACAATGTGTTGTGAAAAAAGAAAGCAAGGACTGAAGATTTTTTTCCTCTTACAGTAAAGAGAAGAGTTTGCAATTTGTTTAAAATATAACAAAAAAGAGAAAACAAATGGAAGAAAAAAAATGAAAAAGATTTTGAAATGAGAAATTCAGAGTGAGACAGAGAGGGGGAGGAGAAGAAGAAAATACAAAAAAAATCCAGGCACCAGAGAGAAAGTCTACATTTGACTGAAGTGGTAAGCTTTGTGTTGCAGTCATTAAAATTTTTTGTTCACTCGTGTTTTACATAGTGATTAATGAGAGCTATTTCACTTATTGCCTAGATATGATATGTAATGAAGAAAACAAGGCTTAAGGATTCCAAGAAACTTTTCTGAAGTGGGAAATACTTTCTTTGGGAAAATACTTCTTTTCCATGACTTGACTGATGCTGTAAGCCTGTGACATTATTCTTTGAGGAATTATATTATTTGAAAAGAGACTATTTAATACCTGGGCCATTCTGCTTACTGAAGATTATTTCTTATGAAAGGTGATCAACATTAAACTTGTGGACACATACACTGATAGGAAAGGTGACTTCCGACACATTTCTAGGTAATCCAGTAATATTTTTGTCTGATTTTACCTGCATGCATCATTGTAATTGAGACAGTGCTCTGAGCTCAGAATTCACTAGAGCTGCCTGACTTTAAATTATCAGCTAACTCAGGCAGAGAAAACCTGATAAGATCTTCAAATCCCCTGTAAAAACAAGCTGTTTGTGATTTAGAACCCACAATTTGGAAAAACCTTCAATGTAATAAAATTCCCTGAAGCAACAGAAAACGGCATGTGGAAAAACGAGACAAAAGCAAACAAATGTTGAATTTGAAAAGTGAATAAACCCCTCCCCTATCTTCATCCAAGTTGTAATGTACACACAGCTGATCTAACCTTTCAGAAGTGATAAAGCACCACTCAGATTTGGCTCACTAAGTGGGCCTCAAGGGTTTCCATGAGTGTATCTCAGCTGCTTTACTTAATATAGTTTGAAGAGAAGATAAGAGAGAAACAAAGCTCACATAATAAGATTTTAATTCTGCTACAAGGCAACAATGACATCACATTTAACTACAAGATAAAAGCCAGAATACACTGGCGTGCACAGATGGAACACAAGTATTTTGCACACTGTTGTTTTTCCCTGTAGATAAGATAAAACTTTTCATGGGAAGTAAGAGCAGTATGGTATACTAAAAAAGATAAAGGTCTGCTTGCAGTGCCCTTTCAAAAAAAGGATAGCACTCCATTGTGTTGGCTCATTACATTTTTTGATCTTCACAGGAAGCTTTGGTGCCTCGACGTCTGCTTTGCTTGTTTGCAAATACACTGTTTGCTAGCATATATAAAGTCAACCAGTCACTCCTCTGGGCTTGACTTTGAGCCCAGCAGTTTCCTTGTTCTAAAGAAAAAGATCTCCTATCTAAAAGCTACATGTCTATTTACCACTTTTGCTGGCTGTCATCCAGTCCCTGAGCTGATCATTTGGTACACTTTCTGCTTTGGGCAGAGCAGTAATGGGTCACAGCAGAGCCACTGAGAACTTCCACAGCAACGGGACCTCCCGCTACTTCAGCATTCAAAAATCTTGGCTCTGGGTTTTAAAGTTATGTTGCCTTTTCCCAGACATCTCTCTGCAGCCTCTCACTCTGTAATTGCTTCCTGTCAATCATCTTCCCTTTGGACAACTGCACACTTACTGGAAAGGTGGATAAAACCTTTAAAAGAATGGTGTTGGTCCTAGACGATTTCCCATCTGTCTGAGAAACTACTCAAAGAATAATACAGAGTACTTAAGAGCACATAAAGATAATCAGCATAGAAATAGTAGAGGTAGTAATGGGATTGACGATGACAAGTGTTGCTGTCAATTGTTAACCTAATTATTTTCAGTTTGCTCACTGTACACTGACAGATAGCAGACCTTCAATACAGCCCCAAGACTACTCGTTAGAACAAACAGTGTCTGCTTAGGCACACTAATGAAGAGCTGCAGCTCACCAACCTGAATTGCCTTATTTTGATGCACCTCCTCATTCCAAGAGAGGTAACCCTGCAGAAATTTATCAACCAGGCTTAAAACCAGACAGTTCATTCAAATATATAATGCACTGAATCCAGGCTACTCAAATGACCCAGGCTCACCTAATGGATAATGGGTAGTGGAAGTACTCTGTGGAAGTTAACAATGAGGGAGGGACAAAAGGGCTTCCTGTCTCTACATGCTCTTATTTGAAGAGCAGTTCTGCATCATTCATCTAACATCTGATAAGTGATACTAATATTTTCTCAGTAGAAAAATAAAATGCATATGTGACAATTCCACTACAGTACATATTTACAGGAGCTTATTGATGGACATTTTGATTGTCCAGATCTCTTTCCATGTAATCACCTATTATATTCCAAGAGAGAAAATTTCAAAGAGCTTTGAGAAGTCTTCTGAACTTGTACTGACCTTGTGCAATACAATGGGGATCTTTGAATGTCCCAGTGCAAGTATCTCTTCCTTCTTATTTATCACTGACACAGCTACATTCAGAGAATACACTCTGCAAGTGAAATAAGTACTGAACTAACTAACAGAAAAAAATCTACCTCCAGCAAAAATGATGGAGATGGAATTTGAGTGTCATGAGTTACTTACTGGGCAGATGTACAACAAGAATGTCTCTTCTCCTCTAGTTTGGTGGTGTTTTAAAATTGCTATGTACAAGTAATGCAGTTTAGTAAATTAACAACCCAAAGGTAATACTCACAGCAGATTCCAGCAAAAAAAACCAAAACCCAAAAACCCAAAAAACAAAACAAAACAAAAACAAACCAAAAAAACCCCACCCAAAAAAACCCCAAAAAAACAACCCCAAAAAAAAAACAACAAAAAAAAAACCCGGAAGAAAAGTAGTAGCATTGTAACAGTCTTTTTTCTAAAGGACAATTAAAGACAGCTAACTGAAAAGTTACTAAGTCTATGTTAACACAAACGGATTATGAGACATGAAATTTAACTAAGAAATAAAAGGTTAGTCACAAAGAGAAAATCAGTGCAAAATACTGTTTATATTCAGAGCCTTGAGAACAGAAAAGGAGCAATCATAGTTCTGCACTTAGATCATATATATGACATTATTCTGTGGATTTTTCCTGGTGTGCAGGACTCTTCTGAACATGTCACCTAGCTACTCTTTTGTTCAGATTCTGATCTTGCTGAGTATCAAAACAATTCTTCAGTAATGAAGATTGAGGTTTAATGACTTGATGTGTAATTTTGGCTTCTGCAATCTGCTTCTTGATTTTATCTTTCGCATAAACTGAACAAAACATAGCAATTTATCAGCTATCTGTGGACATCTCAAGATTCATATACACTGCAGCTCGAAATTTTTATTCTACACTTCCTTTCATTAGAACACTGCACTCAAGCTAGATTCATTGAGGCAAGCCAACATTATAACAGCTCTTTGAATAGCAGCAGATGCCTTTATTTTCTGCATCCCTCTATAAAACAAAACTTTAAAAAATTTGAGTCTCTATATAAATATTTCCCTTAGAAGACAATACAAAGATTCCAGGCATCTGTTCCTCATTAAGCCAATTACTAGTTGTTTAAAATAGCAACCCAGTAAAGTCCGTATTTATTAGATTTATTAATAAACTATTATGATCCAAATTCTGCAAATGGAACAAGATAAAATGATGAAGAGTGAGCTAGATGGACAAGAGCGACCTGGCACTGAAATGTTCCAATCCTGACATTAGGTGGAATAATCAATGTCCAATCTAAACCTCCCCTGGCAGGAACTTGATGCTGTTTACTTTTGTCCTGTTGCTGCCTGGGAGAAGAGACCCACCCTTAGCTCGTTACAGCCTCATTTCAGGTAGCTGAAGAGAGAGGCAAGGTCTCACATGTCCCACTCTGGCTCCCTACCTTGCTCTATGTCAACCTGAATCTTAGTTCCATAAGAATATATTTAAAAGTATATCTGAGACAACACCTCTGAAGAATATGGTTTGTTTTTCTCCCTATTAGGTACTTGAATTTGAAAGCTATCACTCTCTATAACTTCACTGTAGTCATAATAGCTGGCAACTAAACTTGTCATTTCACTTAAAATACAAACACTTAATATGACAGCAGACTAAACTTGAATTCTGGTGTAAATCAAGATAGTTTTTCTGTTTTTCGTTAGAAGGTGCTGCAACTTTCCCAGGTGTAGGCAGAAACTGTATGGTGAATGGAAAACTTCACTGCTTTGTGTACATGAATTTCAGCTTAAATCTGGTGTGTATTAGTGACAATCAATATAGTACTTTGTATAGAAAGATTTTACTTTTTCTTCATGAAAACAGAGAGGAAACCAATCTTTTTAGGACTTTTTTTTCCATATTATTGCACCATTAAGCTTGAGCACTCCAAAACACTGCTGCTCCACACTAAAACAGTCATATGGGTAGCACTATCCAAATATTTCATGACACCAAAAAAAATCATCTTACTATTACACTTCCAGATTTGTCAGTTGGGTTTCCAGGGACTCTGGCAGGAAATGAGTGTAAATACTGATGAAGCACACGCAGATCTCTGTGTCAGTGTGCAGTTAGATAAAAACTTAGTAAGTTCATTAATTTCTTAGCCTTGGAAAAGGACTATTTTAAAAAAGATTCAACCTGATCCCCTACAAGATATTTAAGGCAGTTCCACTGTAGCATACTTCAGCTAAAAGAAAACATACTCCTAGTTATGTCAAAATGAAAGACATGCTTCCCAACTAGACTGTCCTCCTATGTCAGCAAGGTTCAAATATCAATTAGTGGCAGGAATGAAGTGTTTATAAAAAATGTCACCAAAAATAAGAAACACACAGTCTTAATAGCAAGAAATAAAAAGCAATCCACAAAACAGTTAAACTTCAAAGAAGCCATAAATCCTGCACATAGCACAGCTTTTCTAGCTTTCTTTGTGTGCTAGAGATACATGTGCTTAGTAAATACCAGTAAAATAAACACAAATGCTGTGCAAAAAACTGACAAATGGAAGGAAAATATGTCAATCTCAAACAAGATCTACAATTAAACATATAAAAAGCATGAGCAATTTATGTGATTTTCCTTGTATTCAAACAGTTTTGTATGTTCTAGCTACTGTCGCTTCTATAGACTTGATTCACAATGTAACCATCAAAACGCAAAATTCAAGCTGCTGATGTTGTAAAAGAAGAGACAATTAAAAAGTCAGTGGCAAAACTGAAATGTGTAGAAAACGACTAGGAAAACAGCAAGACACCAAATGTTCTTAGATTTTAAATGTGTTTCCCAGTGCAAAACCAAAGCAAACGCTTTGGTGTGGTTTGGAAGCTCAACCTGTTTAACTTCAAAATTCAGATAATGGTGCCCCTTTTGCTCTCCAAAACATGAGAAGAAGTGGTTTACTGCCCACACGAGGAGTTTCACTACCTCAGTGTACTCTAATCAATACAACTCTCTTGAAAGGGTCTAATTAATGGAAATGAGACTGCAGAATAAAGAACTGCTCAGAAAAAAGGTTCAAGGACCAGGCTTTAGCACAGCAACTTACATGCATTTTATATAAAAGTATTTTAAAACGGAATTTCTTTTTTTTTTTATCTCTTTCCCTTTACAGCATCATCAAGCTGCAGCCGCAGTCCTCAGCAGTCCTACAGTCCACCAGTAAGGCAGTGGACCAGGAGAACTGCTAGTAAAAGAACTAGAAAACACTAAGGATGCTATCTGATTTAAGAAGCAGTTTGTGTTCTTTATAAACTGAAGTGATGTTAGTTCTATAAAATTGACTACTAGTATGGGAAAAAAAAAAAGAATTACTATTTCACATCAAACTGTTTATTGTGTATATACAAGAACATTGATTTATTTTTTTTCCTTTTGATGTGAGTTAACAGCCATACTGGGTCAAACCAGAGGTCCATACAACCGATTAGTTTTTCTACAACAGAACTAGTAGCAGATGTTTACAAAAAAGTATGAAGAATAGAGTAAATAGAGAGTGAATCTTTCCCCAGCATATCCTTTTAGCTTCTAGCAATCAATGGCTTTCCTGAGCAATCTCTTCCTCAGCCAGAGACTGCACACAGCCATTGTGTTTAATAATGAATTTTTCCAGCCCATTTTTTAACCCATTTATAATTTTGGCTTCACAGCATCTTGAGGCAATGAGCTCCACAATGTAATTATGTGCTGTGTGAAAAATATTTCCTTTTGTTCATTTTAAACCTGCTGCTTAATAGCTTTGTTGGGTGCTCCTGATTCCCTGTATTATAGGAAATAATGAATAATTGCTATTACCATTGCAGAAGTAACACTGATCTCTGGCACAGCTCAGAATATCCTAAGGGGGTATTAGAGCAGCCAGGAATGAGTGATATTTCACTGTCCTAGAAAGAAAGTAGAGACTTGGTACTGGACCTGATAAAGTGGCTCTGTGTCACTTTTAAGGATTTCCTTACTCATATAATCTTTTCATAGTTTATTATGCCAGCCTTAGGGAAGCTGTGTACAACAGTGTTACACAGAGCATAAAAGCCAGAGTTGCAGTATGACTGGGTGAATGAGCAAAACTACAAACCCAAAATGCAGAGTTTTACTTTAGTTTTCTTTGTCCAGCTTGACAAGAGACACCAATGAAAAACAGAAACAGCTGCAGATAAAAAAATCAAGGCTAAGTGAACAAAAGCTCAGCAGATATCACAGCCTAATGCAGTGGACACTGTTCTGAGATACTTTTGAAGCAAAAAATACACTCAAGTGTTCTGGCAATGACTAATGGTTGACAGCACATGGAAGAGCAATACTGGGATCACAAAAGACTGACAAACTGTTGCATGCAGACTTTCCCAAGATTAAAAAGCATGCGTCTCAACTTGACAGTCGTGCTTAGATTCAGAGGACTTTGGAAGGACACGAAAAATCTAAAAACAGCTTTGCACTACATCTTTTCCCCATCTAGTTAAGTCCCCTCTGTTATTTTCTAACTATTTATGTGGGGTTGGAGGTGGCTGCTTTTACTGAGTAGAGGAAGCAGGATCTAACCTACCTTTCTAACATTTGTTATGTCCCACTGGAAGTCTGTTGCTTGGCCATCATTTTTGGCAAGGAAAAGCACAGAGATGGCTCATGTTAATATTTAGTGTAAACAATCAGAATGGTAATATTACCTCATTTAAAAACTCTAAGCTCTGTGATACAACCAGGTATTTAAGCATCAAAGGCAAAGTGTTCCTGTTGTCATCTCCCAGACTAATCAGAAACTATGCTTACTTCAGGAACCAATACTGCACTGTGTGGAAGCTTCCACTGTCCCAAAGCAAGCAGCAGGAGGCATTCCATACAGAAAGGAACCCTTTGTTCATAGGACAGAAACAAAAATCTACAATTTCACAAAAAGAGCCTTTACTGCAGGCTCTCTTTGCTAGCCAAAGGCAGCCATAGCTATGTCTGCCTTGAACAGTCCCAGCCCATGCATCAAGGAAGGTCCCCACTGCTTTTTATCCCCTTTGGTATGTGGTGTGAGAGCAGAGATTGCCTATCTCTTGGAGACCCAGAACCCCCTCTAGCAGATACAACAACTTCTTTTCTGTAATATATTAAGAACAGTTATTATAGCATAGGCAAACACCTTAAAGCTAGATGAGTAATAACTGAGCTCAGCTGATTTTAACAGAAACACAATCCATTTATTTTTAACACAGACCAAGGCAGAGCACTGTCACTCATTAATCTTTCTTAGACCTTAAGGGGAAGAAACTGCACCAGTTCTGTGGATGGATATTCAAGCTCCTTCACCATTAGATGAGCATGTCTATCATGTCCCTTGTGTGGCTTTCATTTATGTAAACTGTAAAATGTAAAACAGGAAAGAAGGTATATTCAAAGCTACTTCAGTGCCTTAAATCCCTTTAAAACCAACTGAACTTAAACATGCGCTTAAGGTCTTCCCTATCTTGGATTCTAAATCATGTTGTAGACCTAAACCTTTCAGCTTTTGTGTGTGGATTTATGTTGAGTGACTCTGACCTCCTGTTTCTATCTTGTGAAGAAGTGTCAATATTATGAATTTTCATCAGTCTTGAACTAAGCTGCAAACCCAGTAACTCCAATAATTTTACATGGTTGACGCTGCCATTTCTGAAATAGTGACTCTCACTGACAGTATTTCACAAGTCTCCAAAGCCAGCCAGCTTTTCCTTCTGCTCACCTCCTGGGCTGCTTTGTTTCCATGGGTACTCTGGACTTCCCATCAGCTTTGCCCTGGATTTTCTGCCCATCGTTACCCTGCTCATCTTTGCCTGGCCAAGGTACCTGCATTTTCTTACAGCTGTTTAGCAGGCCATGTCCCCTACACCTCTGAAATGACTTGCTGTGCACCCAGGTGACCTCACTATCAATTAACAGGAGAGATGCAGAGCCAAGCAGCTCAGAAAAGAGCACAGCCCCACAACAGGGCAGGCAGGGGCACCACGGAGACGGGGCGTGAAGGGTAAACCAGGGTAGCAGCTATCACACACAGACACAGGCAATGGCAGGAAACCAGCAAGAGAGAATAGAAGCTTGCCAGCCCCCTTGTCTGCCCAATTATGACCTGGCAGATTTTCAGTGGACTTAACACTTCTCGCAGACTCTTTCGGGCCCATCAAATCAGTATTTGTAACCAAACAAACAAACAAACAAATTCCTGCTAGAAAATGATGAGCATCTGTTCCACTGACAGGACAATCACTAAAGCACTACAGGAAACATGCAAGAAGAAGTCATGTATTCCAGTCAGAAAATGTCTTAAAAGATACTCTGAGCCACAGGCTACATAAAAATACAAATTTTCATTTCCTGAAGAATTTGCAAGGGCTACTTTAACTTATTTAAAACCAATGCATTATAGAAAATATTATATATTTTACTTATGCTGTGGATAAACTGATGCTAAATAAAAACCCCAATTGCTAAATTATGCTAATTTGATTTGAAAAGTGTTCCTCTCCCTTTACAAACAACCAGTAAAAATGCTCTGGTCATGAGACAACCAATGGACTAAAATGCCTAATTATTTGTAGTGAATAAATGCAATCTGTAGAAAACACATAGTGAATATATAATTAATAGATTATAATTGCATTTAACATCATTGCATAATTTAAAATGGAATAATTACATGACTGATTTTTTATGTCTTTTTAAAGGGCACTAATAAAATATGAAGAAGGTAAGAAGGCGTATATGGGTAGGAAGTGATGAATAATATCTTGAACATTAAAGCACAATATATTATTCTGTGCACGTAAATAGGACCAATTCATTTTTGCAGGTGCAATGGGAAAAGTATGGTACATCAGCACTTTTCCAAAGTAAATAATATGTTAACTGAAGAAGAGATTACAGATTCTGATCAAATATTCAATGTCTTATTTGAATAATTAATAAGTCAGGCTGGTGCAAATATGCAGCAAATGGCCTGCAATGTTTCAAAAACTTTTCTTTGTTTCAAATCATACTTGTCACTAGCATTTAGAATGTTTAACCTATCACCTTACTGCTGTGAGCATTAAAGCCATTCTTGCAGATTTCCCTCTGGAAATTCACACTATGACTGAAATGACGTTCAGTGGCCTCATTTAGTTTCCTACTGTCGTGTTCAATAGCCCGTAACAATACATAGATTGGCTAAATCTGAAATTAAACCCTGATTTGAATAGGTACAGAGAGAGCATGAACTTGATACTAGCAAAAGCACAGTAGCAAGATCAGTCAGCAAAAATGACTTCACTAATGGACAACCAGAGTAAAATATACTGAGAAGTCTGCTTAGTGCATTTTGACTGTTTCTCAGCCTGTGTCTGCCAAAGGGCATGAAGACAAGACAGACAGGAGAATAATGTTCAACAGATTCTACATGCTAAAATAGTGGAATGGTGTGTGAGTGTTTGTTATTAATAAGAATATACCTCTGTGTACACCCAAACATGTAGGAAGAAAGCAGTACGATGGAAAAGGTTAATTCTTTCCATTAATATTATATAAACCCTGTGTTAATTACTTGGACTTATCACATGTGGATACAGGATTTTCAAAGATCTGCTCAGTCAACTAAGTTGGCAATAATCACTGAAACTTTGAAACTATTTCTTTTATTGCTCCAATTTTATACTGCACACACCCACAGATCTTTCCAGAATAAACCGAGAAAAATTTTGCAATGTCTTCAGAGAATAAAAGATCCTAATGATGGAGTCATAGGTCAGTAAAAAGGGGAGGAAGATTAAAACCGCTTGTGAAAGACTGCTGTGATGGCTGGACTCAAGATAGGGAAAAAACCCACAACCATCTTAAGCAAATTGAAACTTTATTACCATGGGATAATGAAGTGCCAGAGGCACATCCACAAAACTGCATGCAACAGTTAAAATCATCCATTTTAAATGCTTATGCAGACTCACTCATTAAGGATCAGGAATAAGATCAGAGGTGCTTATCATGCTTTAAATTTGCTTTAGATTTTCAGTCCAGCTATGCTAAGATACAAAACAAACGTCTGCTAAATATCTGATCATGGAAAAGACTCCCAGGGCATCTTCAGTACCAAGAAAAATTACATGTTACAGCACATTTTTTCTTGCTGACATATTTTGTATTCATTCATATGTTTGCCTCAGCATGAACCAGGACTACCAGACTCAGGAGAAGCAGTGAATGACTGAAATAGCTGCCAGAGTTTCTACATAAGAACAACCTGCAATTGTTTATCCATCCAATTGATCAGCTTAAGAATCTATGTCTCACGACTTTTGAGTGGACCAACATTTTTCTGAATGGATCAATACCACCAGTCTCTGTTTTAACTGCTTAGAGAGTCAAAGATGCACTTTAAAGCTACCAGGCTTTCCTTAAAACATGGTCTAAACTTTACATACAAGACTAAGTCTGGCAGACTTTCATGAAGAAAAAAATTTGGCTGAATTAGGTATCCTTGCTCTTGTTAGGTGTCCTTGCTGCCTGAGATCACACACAGTTCAGACTGTTTAGGCAGCTGAGAAGAAGAAAATGAGACGTCCATACCCATGTAAATCACAGACTGATCAGTACCAAAAATAGCTGAATCACAGCATGAGCAAACAGCTGCCTACATCTCACTGAGAGTAATCCTAAGGATACTGGAAGTGTTCTACTCTATACACCTCTGCGATTTTATTATTCCAACAGATAAAGGCACAAAGCCTTTCTAATGAAGCCATGACCTGCCTAAATCTAATTTCTGTGATAAGAATAAATTCTAATTAAACCTGCTTAAACAAAACAAATTAGAGAGCTGTTTCTGCATATACATGCACTTTTATTTAAATTGGAGGAGAATGCATTTAGGAAGAGTGGGAGAGGGAAACAGTGTGATTTAGAAAGTTGTGCGACATCTTGATCACTGGGCAGTTAACCACACTGTGACATAAAGCAGTGTCACATGAATGATATTAAGCACTACGGCAGCACTTCTCATCTGTGTGAAATCTGTTAAGAAGAGAAATACAGGGTGATAAAGGATAGGTTTAGAATTGCAAAAAAACTAGCTGACAACAACAGACAGTCGGCAAACTAAGCGTCCTTCCTCTGAATGGAAAAAACCCCAAACTGCCATACAGTTAAAATTGCTGACAACTGATTCTGGCTGATCAACATATGGAAGGCCATTTAAGTCTTCTACAAGATTTAAATAGATATTGCATACACTGGGAAGCTGTCACTACTAACATAGGCTATCCACCAGTGAATGTTGTTTCAAGTTTGGGATTACTTTATTTCAACAATTTGGTATTGATGTGGAGTACCTTAGGATTTACAAACCAAAACATGCTTTGTGGATAAGGCAGTTGCTTGTTTTGACTACTTCCTTCAGCCTCCCTACATATGATCTCCACAGTGCCAGGTTTTCCAGTGCTCAGGTGTCGGGGATAATCCCCACCAAGAACAAATTACTTGGTATTGTTGGAAGGATTTTGCAAATTCCGCAGCAGTGTGAAGAAAGTGGTTATGTCCAAACAAAGTTCTTTGATAAAGGAGGAGTACCTGCCTCATGCAAAGGACCTCTGTTGGGGTTATCCCTTGTCGTGTAAGAGAGAACACTTACACAGTAATATATAGCTTAACCAAGCCACTGCAACTTTCTAATATTAAAGATTAACACTTAAACTGGGCATTCTGCAACTGTTTTGAGCTCCATCTGAACAGATGAAACTTGAAAAAAAATTATAGTAGTGGTCTCTCTGGATGAATATTTCTAACAGTACTCCCTGCCATTTTCAAGGACAAATTCCCACTATTTCACTTCTATCTCTTTTACATTTATAGTGCCTAATGAGTTTTCCCTTGTATTACAAAAACAGAAAGAGAGAAACAGTTACCTGCACCTGGTTCTTGAAGACACAGATGCTGTCCTTCCTGTACTTACACTGTGGATTAATGCCCCCATGCTCACACAGTGTTCCACAGTCTTCCTGTTTTCTGTGTAACTTGTGTCTTGTGGGATAAAAAGAAACCTGCACTGATTACGGTACTGACTGTCTCAGCTGGTGTTTTAGAATATCAAATAAAATCAGAGAAAAAGGTGTGATAAAAATGTACAGGTTGGAGGTGAGAAAGATTAGCTGGAGTCACAAGGAACATGCAGGAAAAAATAGGACCAGCTGGGTCCTACCAGTAGCTATAATAACATTAAAAAATACTCAATTTTCCTACAATTTTCAAGATTTCAGAACAGGGCCCCAGAAGCACAAGTCTTAAAAGCGTTATGTGGCAGCAAATTTGTCTTCCAGCTGGAACCAAAGAGAAATAAAAGATGCAACTGGAGACTGGGTTTGAGTGACAGGATTCTAGTCTGTTATGGCTTTGCATGACAGCAGAAAATGGAAACTATACCAGACTTCTTTCAAAGTCAGACATTATTCTAAGAGTGGTCTAGAGAAAAAAAAAATCAAAGTAGGCAACTATGGGGCAAACATCCTCCATGAAAAATTTCCTGCTTGTCTGTAATACTTTCTGCCTCCCCAGACTAGGATCTGTATGTCTACTGGTTTTCCCTGCTATTTTGTTTCTTGAAATAATTTTGTATTTATACCAGATATTCCACTGGCCAATGAATTTTTTTCAGTGAGTTGGGTTTTACTGATGATTGTCATATCTGCCTTAGCATATCTGCATTAGCAAATCTTCTGAAATTCATTTAAATGACTAGACTGCTATTAAGACAGAATTTCTTTCATATCCCCAATTATTTTCAACACTCATCTTCAACTTCTCTTTAAATTATCCATATTTTTGTAATATTTTTAAATGCTATTTTTAAACACTTTTACCAATCTCTAACAGGTGCTAAACTGAAGTGCTAAACTGAAATGAATTGTTTAACACACATTAGATAATATATTTCATGTTCCTGACCTTGACAGGCACCCTGAGCCTGTATTCATCTATTTAACTATGATAATTTAGACATTAGTACAGTTACACTGGTGCAACACATCAAAATGAAGGCCACGCAGCACAGAAGGAATACATTCAGTGCAGTTTATCTTGACAGTGTAGGACATTATTTTATTTTAAATAGTAGTGGTTTAATGACATAAAATAATGCCCGGACTGAAACAGTTAACTGCCAGAAAACCTAGAGAAAGGATCTGTTCTACAGAAGGGGAGGAGAGGGAAGATGGGACAGATGATAAGAAGGAAAGCCTTAAAGATAAAGCTACATGGAGGAACCTTTTTTTAAATTCTGTTATTGACACAGTCCTGTTAGTGACAGTAAGTGAGGCTGATCTGAGCAGGACATCCTTTGCAAATCTTGGCTTTTCAAAGGAACCTCTGCTTTTGAGATAATGGAAGCTCAGAACTCCCTGTCATGGAACATAATGTGAAATTGATTTTTCAAGGCTTTATCCACACAAAGTTGCACTGGTTTAATTAAAGGTGTGTTTTCAAATCAATTTTGTTAAACCAGTCCAAGCTCCTGCGTGGACACTCTGAAATTGATTTGGAACTGTCTTATGTCAACTAACCTTAATTTGGCAAAGAACCACTTTACACTGAGTAGTCACCAATTTAAGTTGATCCAAAAACAGGGTTAAAAATAAAACTTATCTGAAATCATAAGACTTTAATGATTTATCTGTTTCTGCCCTAGCTACGCCAAACCATGCTAACCTCCAGAAGCCTAATTGATCTGTTTAGGAAGCAGATGAACTTGTTACTTGGATTTATGGCCCTTTGACAATGGATGTTTTTGAGAAAGGATATAGTGAAATCCCTGTTAAGGTACTGAGTCTAAAACCAAAAGGTGACATAGGGAAGGAGGAAGATGTGATGAATTGAGGAAACCACTTTTCCTTTTTGTAGTTACTTTGTTTCTTTAATGCAGAAAGAAGATGAGCAAGGAGGCTCCTTCATGACCAGGAAAAGCTCTCCCATGCTATAGTACTTGGGAACAGATTAAATAATGCACAATCAGTGCAGGGGTACTTGGGAAATCAGGCCAGTGATATCCTGTCAGTCTAACATCTAACACCACTGGAACCAAGCGAAAATCTCTCCTTTCTTAAGGGTCTGGCAGGGGATAGAAAGGATTTTAAAGATCCACTGCAGACTAGCTATGTGGAAATTTCCCTGAGGTTTCAAGATTTCTGCGCAATCTTGATCATTCGCACTCCACTAGGCTGCAAATGAAGGTTTGAATTTAAATTCCACAGCTTACAGAACTGCATTTGTGTTCTTTCCTTACACCTGAGAAACAGAAGGGAAAGCAGCAGTGAAGTTGCCACTGGTGTGGCTCTAAGGACATGTCTGCATGTGCTCTGGTTCTACAGACAGGCACGGTATCAATCTCTCCAGCCAAAAGCAAGGGCCTGATCCTTCTTGTGGGAACAGGAGCCTTCTTCCAGGAGAACAAATGGGTAAAATCCTGCAAAACAGGGTGTTCCTCCGAGCTCCTGAGTATTGGGAGCTATAGATATTCAGTATCCCAAGAGGGTAAATCCTAATGCAGAGCTGAGCAGTGAGCAAGGAAGTACTAGCCTGCCATTGCTCAAAGACGATTTTTCAACATTCATCCTTTTCATCAGTTATGCTACACCAAAAACTTCTGCATGACACTAGCAGGACTCAAAACTACATATATGTGCTTAGATGGTGAACTATAGCTCAAACTATTGAGAACAGTGGCCCTAATTATTAAGTTTTATTTTAAAGCACTTAAAACTACGCATGACAGCAAATGCTCTGTATCCTTGCACTCCTCTGAAGTGCTCCTAATGGATAATGTGCTACTTTACTTTCTGTTCTGTTCCACAGATTTATTTTCATAGTGAATCCTGTGTGAATTTCTCCTGAATCAAACTCCCTGGTGAGACTATAAAATCCTGCTGTCTTGTTAGAACAAAAACCATCTATGAGACTTCATTCAAAACAAATCCCCTGTCAAACTATTCATTCCTTTTCTCTGGACATTTATCGTTCTGGTAATACATGAAGAAGAAATTCTTTTGTTGTCTAGTTCAAATTTGTAAAGAGGACAGTATCAGTCTGACAGAAATGTAAACAAAGAGATTTGCAACCTTTGCAGTGCTAGCATATATTGGACAGTCATTCACTGCATATGGAGGAAAAACAGCATTACTGCAGTAGCTCAATGGAAATAACCCTCAAATATATAGCTAGCTACAGTTCATTGTGATTATAACAATTTCCATATATAGAGGAGTTTTTCAGTTCCAGCTTCACTATTTTAAGTCCTCCTTCCCTGCCACTATTAACAAACTGCACCCTGACATATTGCATCTACTGGCATTAGTCATGACTATACCTACTGTCTGTAATGGGATGCCATTTATCAGCTTGGTAGGCTGAAAATTAAGTGATTTTCCTGGAAATTGTTTCTCAGCAGCATCATTTGATCCACTGTAGTTAAAAAGTCATGCCACTGGTTGCAATATAAATTTCATTTTACAGTTTGATTTTATTTTTTTTTTAAATAAATTAATTGTAGTTTTCCTCTAGGCTAAATGCTGGTATAAAAGGTTTTGGTTGATGAGCAAATCTTTTCCAAACACAAGAATTTTCAATTCCATCACTTTTAAATAACAGTGGCATAAAAAAACCTCACAGGAACAAACTTGTTTAAGTCAGCCACACAAATGAAAGTTGACAAGTGATTAGGTCCTCCTGGGAATTAATTGTTTTCTATGTTCCAGGGGAAAAAATGTCATCAGTGATTTTGGAAGTGGCCTGAAGCATGGGTTTTGGAAATCTAATTCTACAAATACCAGTTTAAACAATTATATATTTAAGCAATTTTTATAATGCAAAGTTGGCATGACAACGCGTGAAATTAAAAAAAACCCATCTCGTAAAATGCAAGCAGCACGCACACTGGTAAAATCTCAGCATCAGACACATACAGCCAACAGTGCAGAAGACACGATCAGATCCTCAGACCTGACACTTACTTCATACTCCTCTTTGAATCCATAGCCTTCTGCACATTTCATCTGGGTGATGTGCTGCAGCAAGTCAGCTACACGGATGGCTGGATGGAGCTGTCCGGTCTGGTAGGGCACATCCACTGGGTCTCGCTTCTTATAGGTATGGGATTGCACCAGGCTGCTTGTGTCACTGACCATCGTGTGGGTTTCATCTAGAAAAAGAGTATCTCGTCACCTACTGGCTCATTTTCACTTATTAGAAGAAATAGAAACTACAAAGATTTCTAGAGGAATGGCAGAAATCTGACACCATCAGCATTGGCTCTGTCTGTGAGGGCTACACCAGAAGAACAGTAAATCCATGAGCAGTTTACACACGGAAATCGCAAGACTGATTGGAATGAGGCAAAGTCCATAGTTCTACAATGGAAGCATTGCAGAGCAGTCCAAACTCTAATATTGTTTTAAATGTTGCTAGCTGATTGCAAACAAATTTTAAAACAGGCATTTCGTTTTAAACTGCGTGGAAGTTTCATTCTGAAACTTCAACAAGTCCCATGGAATGAAACCGGACTTGTATTTTTCATAGACTACTAAAGTGCTGTATTTTACACTGCAAATTTAGAGCAAATGTTTGGAGTGAGCAAAATAAAAAGATGCACAAAATGGCTTATGGTTTCATCAAGCTAGGACTGCAATGGTAATGTAGATCTGAAAATGACACTTGGAGACAAACTACAAGAGGACAAATGCAAAGGATCATCTGGTAAGGAAAAAGGTCTTGACTGACTGCTGAACATGCTTTAGGACCACGGTGTATCATGAGCCACCACATTAGGCATGGAATGTTATATGTCAACTGACATGCAAGCCAACAAACAGGAGACCCCCGTGGGCTGGTTAAAATTTTTATGAGACACAAACTTCTCCCAACCCTCCACATCTCTTCCATGGGGCAAATGGGCAACTTACCATTGATTGGCACTTTTAAGAAGATACATATCAGGAGAAAAAAAAGAGGAGGAGAAAAAGGAAACAGGGCATAAGCAACAGTACTACATTAGTAATTACAGGTAATTTTATGTTTCTAATTTAGTCTTTACAGAATGATTCCCTAAATGAGCCAGATTCTGATCTCAGTTTCACAGTAGAAATTAGATTTACTAAAACCAAGATATCACATTGTGAGTCAATTCACACAGATGGAACTGAGATCAAAACCTATACTTAGAAGTAAATAGATGTGAAAGTGCACTCTACCTAAGGAAGCAGTATGACTTGCTTCCTGTATAGACAGAATTCTAAAAATTTATTCAGACTTGGCAAGAGAAAAACCCACCCCAAATTCTAAGGTCCAAGAATCATCACAAATATTTTATCTGTTTGCTCAAATAATAATTTTATGTATCTTAGAGTTTTTTAATTTTAACCAAAATTGTTAATTAGGTGCCTTGATTTATTCAAGCTATTCCTTCCTGAGTGAATATTGGGAAAAAAATCCAAACCCCTAAATCTGCATCATATTTAAAAAATAAGGTATTTACTAAAAAAATATTACTTTTTAAAATAAGCCATATGGAAAGGGAAGCCTTAAAATAATATTTCCACATTCATAAATTAGATATAGTATAGCAGAAAGTTCCACAAATACTCTGTATGAAAAGGTCCCAGATTCTCATGTACACACCAAAAATATTAACACACCTTGTTAAAGGTGAGAGATTCTGGTCTTAGTTGTACTACTGAAAATTGACATTAAAGCCAGAAAGCTCAACGACTCGTATTTCAAAGATGATTTGAGACCCTCTCAATTCCCACTAAGACAAATGAAATCTGGTCCTCACTAAGCATACAGTCAACATGAGCTGTGCATTGACACCTAAACCAAAAATAGCAGAGAAAAATGTATGGTTATGAGTATGGCTATTTCACTCCTTTTCCTGTCAGTCTGCTAATCTGATCTAATGCAGAGAAAAGGGATTCAACTTTTAGTCATAAAATTTTACAACTTTTGTTTGATGTGGTATAGAATTGTACTGCAAAGCACCTCGGGATGCATGGCATGAAGCGTGGTATACAAGTGTAGGTACAGTATGTTGCTGCTGAAATGGCACCTGAAAACTACAAGGTGGCTAAGACACAAAAGACAAAAAAAAGTGCAGAGAGTTGATAATGATTTTTTGGGTTGCTTATTACAATTTTAGAAACAGGTTAGAAAATGTGAGGATTTTTTTTTTTTTGCAAACTGCAAAATTCTTTGCATCACAGACTGTTAGTAACTAAGATGAAGACAAAGCTATCAAAGTCTTTCACTATGCAAGCATCAGTTTAATAATTATGAATCTCTTTCCTACAAGCTCCCTAGTTTTAGACTAATTTTTTTCTTTCCATTTCTTTATCTCTTATAGCTGCCTTAATACAGAAGGCGTTATTATTTAAGCTTTTTAAAGTAAAGTGGTTTTAATCCTTGGTTTATACAGTACATTAGGAGTCACATACTACAGTTTTTTATTTTGCCTCTGAGCACTGCAGCATGAGCTTTTCAGGCTGCGAGTTTTTCGAAGGGTGAGCTCCTCCAGATGTAGTGTCCATGGGCAATGGGAAGTTTGCCTGGCTTAAATACTCCTACAGCTGCAGTTGTCCTACTGTACACTTACCCGTTCCTGTAGAGCTATACAACATTTAATAAATAATATATTTGGAAACAGTAAGTGTGCTGTGGCTTTTCTATCAGATTTTGAAAGCTGAACTCAACCATTTGCCAGACTTGTACCTTTCCCAGGAGGTCACACTGAGAAGATCATTTAGTTCTAACTACAGGCTTGATCCTGGAGTTTAACATGACTTCTTTGGACAGTGGAAGACAGCAAGAGCAGGTATTACTTGTAATTAAAAACCTGCATGCTTTGTTAACAGCTGTATTCCTCTACCAGCTCAAGCACAATTAATTTGATTTACCTCAGATACAACACTATTTATGTACAGAGAGTCATAAACACATATTGGGAGAGAGATCCAATCTGAATGGAACACCATTCATAAAATGGTAATAAATTTTTAACATGTTAAAAAAATATTTATTTAATGCAGCGAAATAACGGAAATATTTTCTGAGATGAGTAAGCACAGGTTTGCTGTAGTAGTCCATAAAATACATACCTAACTAATTAAAAGATTTTACAGACTTAGTAAAAACAGAGAACTTATTTTTCCCAGTGTGTGTTTGCCTGATAGCTGAATTACTTGTTTAGAGATTATTTCTTGGGGGGAAAAAAGCTAACAAATTATTTTACCATTGTTATTATATAGAAAAAGATCACAAAAATAACTGAAGAAAGCATTAACTAAAAATAATACATATAGGAAATCTCAAAGTTTTTCTCCTAATAATAGTACTTTTCTCCTTGCCCACCCACAAGGTCAGAAAGAACATCTACTGCACGAAGTGCTGAATGAATGCTAAAGCACACCAAAAAATCTAACATCTCAGGCAGTTAAAAGGCACTGCAAATTTCATTTGCATGCAGATTATTACATTGTTACAGTCACTACCATTACCTTCTTCCAGATTTACATAATGTATAAAACCAGCAAAGTTCCTTCTCAAAGTTATCACATTGAAGTGCACTGCACTAAATATTCTTTCACAATAACATATTTTCAAGATCACTTCCTAAACTTTTATTTCTTATATGCTTCACTCTGTGTCTGTGTAAGCCTGTTTAATTTACAGTTCAAGGGCAGGAATCAGATAAGGGAGCTTAAATTTTTTACAGTGATTGGAAGAAAAAAGAGGAGAAAGGAAAATATTTGTTGTGAAAATATAGATTGAAAAACAAGTAAATTATTAGGCTTAACACTTAAGGAGTTTGACTTCTGCTACAGTGCACTGTTATATTTTGAATTACTATTAAAAACCAGCCCCTGTTTAGTTTAAAGTTAGCAAGGGAAGGAGGTGTAAATGAATACAAGCCACAAAGGGGTTAGTTAAGCATTGAAAATGCAATAGCACCTCATGCTTACTACTTATCACTGCACAGAAATCTCTCTCTCTTTGACATTGGACAATAACAGATTTTCCTAAATTCCAAGTGGAAATGCTTTACATTTTACCTGTATGTTTGTAACCTACAGTTTTACTGTTTTATTTAATCCCTGTGACACCTGATACATAATAAACTATATACTCTGTCATGTTATGATTTTGCTGTTCAAAATACCATCTCCTCTCTGAAACTTCATTTTTTGACAAGCACATCAGAAAGTCTCCAGAACTGTCAGAAGACACGATAGCTGGTAGATGGCCAGAACAGTATTTTGTCTGATTTTCTGTATCCTGAGCAGTTTAACCAGGAAAAAAAGCTATTTTTAAGAAGTGACATCTTCAGCTCTGAGATAAAACAGAAAAAAAATGAGGAAAACTATTTCAATTGCCGTGATAATCAAATTCTTTTGTGTCACTCCAAATACATGCATAAACATTTTCTTGCAAATCCACTTGTTAAAATTATTTCTGTCTTTTCTCAACTGACTTGCACGATGACAGCAGTAATCAAACCTGGTAACTGCCCTTAGCACCTCAGTGCAGCCAAGTTTACCACCCCTCCCTTTAGCAGAAAGCTCCAGCATTTTGCATACTGTTGTCTGCTCCCCAAGAACTGCAACTTCTGAAATTACTTCAGCAATAAACTTTGATAAAGGGAAATGTTCTCACCTAAAATTGCAGTTGGCACAAATGGATCTGTCATACATCATAAGCAGGTCAATGCAGGAAAGGTAAAAAGAGAGAGAACAGTAAATGATTGATACATGTTCCCGAGTTTTCTTTCAGAAAGCTGCTGTTAGCAAATGGTATGTTTCTTATATATACATTAAATGTTGATGGCAAGAAGTATAATTACATAAATATGTATGCTTTTATTATGGAAAGGTCTATAGAGGGTGGAAACCAAGAAAAAAACTGGTTACCTGGGTAATAAGAATTAGGCACTGTTGTGCTCAGTGTGTTAGTTTTCATTGTAAATGAAGATGGTGAAGATACAGCTGCAAAGAGAAACAAAGCTGGTTAGAAACAGAGATATGATATGCAGCTATTTAAGCTGAGTGACACAGCAGATGGTATTGACCTGACTTAAGAGTTCATCCTGCTGTGTTTCTTGCTCTGGAATCAGGACCTGGGGAAAACCAGGCAAGTCTAGTGAATGAAACAGCTCACTGAATTTGACAAATTGTCTAAAAAGAAGTGTTGTTGGAGAAAACATTTTGATTGCTGATGGGAAATACACTTCTTAAATCACTAAATTAGAGTGAATACTGATGCTTGAAACAACACATCACCATGACAAGAGGTGTTTTTGACAGAAGCTTTGATCATTAATAAGTTTTCCTTATAACACTGTAAATACCTTATGCAAATATTATACTGTAGTTTATTTTTTTCCCCTCCTTTTTTTATTTGATTTGTTTAGACAAACTCTATGTGTGGATAGTATGCATAGAGATTCTAATAGACCCTGAAAAGACCTCTTTGTTTAAAGGTGGTTTTCAGGGAGTAATATACAGACCAATGCTCACATAGGTATTTAATCACTGAACTATTTGTAAAACCAATGGGAAAGACCAATGGGAACAAATTAAGTTCAGTTTGCCCCTAGTATAGAAATATCACACAAATTACCATTGTAAACACAGATGCATTTAACAGGTAGGAGTTAATAGTAGCATTTTACAGGATGTTCAGCTAAGGAGTCATTATGGGCTTTTAAGCAAAGCTCCTTGCAAATTCTGCATTAGTTGCTTGTGTACACATCTCAAATTCAGTCTGACCAGTGAACATAAGCATATTCTGGATACCTGCAAACAAACTAACAGGAATGTGTCAAACAAAGCAGAGAAAACAGGATCTGCTGGATGAGGAGTGAGATTACTGCTGCTGGCTTTCATCCATCTTTTTTCCAGTTGATCCTCCAGGGCAAACAGTTACTAGCCCAGTTAACAAACAGTTAACAACTGCAGTTGTTAATATGGGGATATCTCAAAACTGGTTTAAATAATGCTGATAGTTATCCTTTATCATATAAATTATTGAGACATGAGACCATGTTCCTTTGATTATGTCTCCAGAATGAGGAGATTACATTTCCCTGACAGCCAGAACAAAGTGATTCTTCTTTTGGGTATGGATACAGAGATAATTTGAAGTCAGTGCTGCTGCAGGTAATAAAACTTGCTAGGTAGAGAATGCAGGCAGGGTAATGAACTTTCATAGGAAGTAGGAATGTTCTAAATCTCTTGTGTACAAGGTCTTACACAAAGATTATTCCTGAAGACTGTCAGGGTGCACCTTCTGGTGACCACATATCTTATGGAAAGTCTAATTAGAGGTTCTAGCCCTCGAGCAGTACAAAAATCCTTGTTATGGCAATAATTTCAAAGAGGTTTGAGGTGGTTTACATAAGGAGGATTTAGTCCCAGGAACTCATTGCAGCTTCATTTATAGTTATGACCATTCAGTAGCACCACTGGAAAACTGCACCATGATGATGGAAGATGAAGCAAAACCTCTTGATCTCCTCACAGAAATAAGCAATCTCATTAACTGCAAGGGTATATTCTCACAAGAAAGGCAGGTCTGATTTGAAAGATCTATTTCAAACCAATTTCAAAAGTAACTGAAATGCAAATTAACATTGCAAATTCTGAGCCTAATGCTGCTGAGAAAAGTCTCACTGTATAAACCTCACAGAGTGTTTGTACAATTGAGCTCATCAAAGATAAATTCTTAAGCATATTATTAAAGAGTGGGAGCTGGGCCTTGCATACTGTTAGTACTTGAAAAAAATTTAATCTTTGACAAATTCTGAAGATGTTAAAGAAACCACTGGCATACAAAAAACCCTGAGGTTCCTTAAGAACCAAAATGAAAAAAATACCAATAACTTTTTGAACCTAGTCATTCTTTAAAACAATTATAAAAAAAGTATTGTTTTTTCATAGTCTCTGCTTAGTGCCAACTCTCTGACAGGCGTGAGACCTTGACTAAAATTCTAATACAGGAAATTTTATAACCCAAATCCTATTTTTTTTCAGGGTAGATACAAGAAGATCCAGGATATTAGAGAATCTCTTATGAAATTGCAGAACATATAATCCATGGAGTTCTTCCTTTGCATAAGCAACAGAAAAAGCATAATCTAGAATTTCACATAATAAGACAATCAGATTATCATTATTAAGTTATTACATTCAAAAATAAAATTGTACTGTCAAAAAAATTGAACAAGGGAAGCATTTGAAGGACTTGGGACAGCATGAGAGATATAAAATTTTCAACATAATGGAGAGTGGAGAAAGGTAAAACTACTGTTTCAGTAATGTCACTGCTCTTCTGCAGAAGAAAAGGATGGACAGAAAAAAGCTCAATTATCCTTATTATTTTTAAAGAAGTCTATACTTGATGTCTGACTGTCTTGCTCATTTGAATAGACACTGTAATGTATTGCACAGTGGGAAACTCTCAGTCCCATGGATTTTCCATGACTGAGTAATGAGGAATATTTTAAAAACCATTTGCACCTTTCTTTCACCTTCAAAAAAAAAATAAAAAGAAAAAAAGAAAAAAAGAAAAAGGAAAGAAAAGAAAAGAAAAATACTTACATCTCCCATTTAGATTGTGCGTGTCCATGAAAGAGAAAGCTTCATCACAGTTGGTGCCTTGCTCAGTGTAGCTTTTATCCATTGAATTCACCATCACTGTCATTTCCTGCCGAGTACTACTCAATGTCTCTTTCCGCTTTTTAGCCAATTTTCTTAAGAAATGAATGAAAAAAAAGGAGAAAAACAACTCTCAGTAAGCAGACATAGTTTTCATGTTGTTTACATCAGTATTGCTGCTTGTGCTAATGCTGGGACTATATTATTAAGTAACATTTACATTTGTTTCTGCATTTCTGGAACCTCAAATTTATTTTGCTCTCATCTCTTTCAGTCTGATAATCAAGGGATAGTTGCCAGTGCACTGACACACGTGGTCAACAGCACCTCAGCCCTTGGGGACCACCACTGAATTAAAGGGGACTACTTGGATATGAAGGTGTTGTGAACTACAGTTATCAGAGGCTACATCTGATTAAACATATAAATAAAAAAGAAAAGACATTTCACTGGAACTGACAAATCAGCAGCAATGTTCAGGCACATAGAAGAGTCTGGAGAAGTTTTATTGAGACTCTGTGTAACACAACAATCTAGTTTATATAATACTGTATAGTCTATGTTGGAGCTCTGAATACACACTGCACACTCAAGAGACATTTCAAATTGACTTGTATTCCTAAAGACTATTTTCTGTCACTCCTGATTTCAGGAGAATTAGTCACATGAGTTAGTTGCTTCTCAGCAGGAGTGGTCTGTCAGAGACAAGATCTTAAATCTGATACTACAGTAGTGATTCATTAAACTATAGAATTGCCTTGGATGCATATATCTGTTTTTTTTCCAGATCTGTCTGCTTCTGTCTGAAGTCTCACTGTCTCTCCCGGAGTTATGCTTAGCTATATCACAAAACAACATGCCCAAAACTCTTGATTTTTCCTTCAACCTCTGAGGCATCTGTGATCCTGATGATAGCAGATCCCATGACTATTTGGGCTGTTTCCCTAGCCCATGACTCTGTCTGAGACCAAGCCTTTCTCCAAGTTCTTGCCTTGAGCCTTAATTCAAATTTTCCAGATTCCTTCTGTAGAGTATCTTCAAGGCATGGGTTTAAAAAACCAAATCCTCCACAGACTTTAATTGTCTTGTCTGTTAATTTAATGACTTTTCCTCTGTGGAAAACACAATGAGCCAGGTCATATTCATCTGACAGAACAATCTTTTACATATCTTCAACTAGAAGTTACAGGAGCTTATTATCTCACCTAGGTTCCTTCTACTTCTAGAGGTCAAATGTATCAAGCACAACCAACCTGTACTAACTTTCAAAGCCTTTCTGTTAACTCTTATTCAGTATGAAAAGATGGTTCCCACCACAGGCAAAATTTTACACCAGCCTCCCTTAGATTTTCAAACACTTGTCTCCTCTCATGCTATACAGGAGGGGCTTTCTGTAACTCTCCCAACTGATCTCATTCTTCAACTTCAAATCACTACTGCCTCAGCCTCCTCATGCTCCCCATCTATCCACCTGTTATCCCCCACCTTTCACCTAGATGAGAAGCCATTTGGGCAGGAGCTGTGGTTGTGCTCTGTACCAATGTAGAACCAAGCTCAGCAGTATCTTAATCCATGAATAAAGCTCAAAATATCTTTGAAATTAAAGGCTTGCTAAAATAAAAGCAGGAATAGTAAGTGCAGGCATGGCAGTGGGTCACTGGACAAGAAAGTATTAAGCGTCCCATTTGGCCCTCCATAAGCTGACAGACTGCCGCCCCATTCCCAAGGGCATGTTCCCATGACTGAAAGTGAATGAAGTACACTGCCTTAAACTCCTGCTGCAGCACTTGCAGCAATGAGCAGTGCTGTGCCTTTGCCCACCCCAGCTCAGGAGTCACCTGTGTTTGCTTGAGCCTTTGCTTACTCTGTAGACTTGATAATAAAATGGGTTCTTTGTTACTCCCCAGTGCATAAACGCACAAGGGAGCATGAACTCTTTCATATCAGAGATCGTTACATTTCATTTGAGTACCGTAAGTAAAACAAAACTCTTAGGTCTTTGCATCCTTCAATCTCCCTCCTCCTTCATATCTAATTGTAATGAATAAGTAGTATATTATTCGAAGTAGAATCTGAGACTTATCACCTAATACATGAATAACTTAACTGAAGTCCTTTGTAAGGACAGGCTTATCAAAGTGATAACATGACATGGATATTTTTTTTCCTCTTTCACCCTTAGATGGCAGTACATTTAGATGGCAGTCATGCATGACTCCCCTTCCAATCCTTGGGTCCCATGATCAAGCTAAAGCAGATTTATTTTTAAAGACAGTAACAACTGTACAGTACTTCTCAATCTGAATCTAATTCTGGAAATAGGTCTTGTGGGAAAAGTCCAAATCTGAAACAACTTTCAGGAAGAGAGCAATATCAGCCAGACTTCTGTACTGTGAACAAAAACACCCACTGGACTCAGTCAAGTAAACTTTAGCTGAATATAACATTTCTAGCATCTGCAGTTTTCAGATTTTGCTGAAAGTGTTGCAGTGCTGCAGTCTCGGCATCTCATCCATTCCTTGGATCTCTCAATCCCCAAGAGGGTCTAGCTATACAAGATTCAAGAAACTTGTAAAACTGTGGCACCTCACATCTCCACCACCACTCACACTCTTATATTTGAAGTAAATTTTGGGGGGGAAAAAAAGGTTTAAATATTTGATCATCCTCACTCATGGAAAAGATACTTCATAGCTACTATCTGATGTTTCATCCTTCTTAAAGGAAAAGAGATCTACAATCAAAGGGAAAACATAAAACAGATGGAAGCTCCCAGGATGATTACCTAGGATGAAATTATTTTTGTAGGAAAAGCAAAAAGATCAGCTTATCACACAAACAGTGTTACCATTACTATATGAGGAAAGTGAATGCACTATCTCAGTCCCAGGAAAGAGGAGCTTGATATTCAGAAAAATCTCAAGACTAGCTAAAAACTGTTGGAATTTTAAGGCATAAGAAATAGAATGAAGTGAACTGGTGCAATGGTTAAAATACATTAAAATGCACAGCAGACAAAATACAGACTTCCCCTGCAAAACTCTGCAGGATTTCGTGTATCATTTACTCTGTTCTGTTACAAAATTAATAAAAACGCTTCAGGAAAGTAATAAGCTAAACAGCTCATCACAATCTGTCCCCATTTTTTCCACTGACGAAAACTGTCCAATGATGCATCTTCTCCATACAGTGCCTCCTTGCTGAATGGCCCACTCTGTAAAACCTGTGCCAGCCTAACTCAGTATCTCTCTCAAAATCCTCCTTCCCAGTGACTTCTCCCTCAAACCCTCCAAGAAACCAACTCCAATAACTGCTAAGATGCTACTATATTGTCAGCCTCTCTAGCTCATTTTCCACCTATTTTTTTGCATCCCTTTTCTCAGTCCTGTCTTGACTTAAATACCAAACTCTTTTGGACCTAGCTTGCCTTGCCTCTTCTCTGTTTAAAAAGCACTGGGCACAAAGAATGAGGCATAATGGGACACTGCCATAGTTAGAGAACGCAACAACGTAAAAATAAAATTTTTAAAAAAATGGTGACTGGGGTTGAAATGAACTCAGGCCCTGCCAAAAACGTGCTTTCCATTTTAACTTAGGAACAATGAGAAAAGCATATTAATTAAAAATCTAACAAAAACTTTCTGCTTCCCCATTCCACACTGAGTGGTCCTCTCCTTTCTGTATCAGTAAGCCTCCCTTCTCACCAGGCAAAGAAAGGAGAAACAAGATGCTGGCACTTTCCACAGCTCCAGCAACACATCACCAAGATATTATAAACAAAGTGAGATGAAATTTGTAATTGTGCTATTTAAGGAATTGGGCTGAATTTTTTTTTTTTTAATTAATGCACTGACCTATCGCACTTACTGTAACTCAAGATAAAATAGCTGCTTCTGACACACTTATTGTTTTAAATTTTACTTCTCTGTTTGTGGACAAATCACAGAAATGGTTCAGATGAAGAAAGGATTGGGGCTTTCATGTAACCCAGTAGTGCAGTGCACTTACAACTGCAAAAGCCTTTTAACAATTTGCTCACCAAACCTCTAAAGGAAACTAAACTACAGTAAGAATGATCTTTTAGTAAAATGCTTTAGCAGCTGGTTAGAAAGATGTGATACCAAGAGTAGGGTTAAGTGGTCATTTTTTCACAACATTAGTAGTGGCTATTCTGCATAGGTGCATGTTCGTATTTGCACTATTTACCGTATACACACTGACCTAGAAAATTCCCAGAATCTTTTTCAACAAAACACAATTTTTAAATTGTAGTAATAATTAGAAACAGGGTTAAAAAGTTACAAATTTATCTCATGAGGCAGAGTAATTGGATATTCACTTAAGGCGAAATTCAATGTTGAAAGACATAAAGGCATGCATATGGGAAAAATAATCCTAATTATACACACACACAATATTGCATCTAAATGACTTCATAAAATACAGAAGAAAGAGATCTGACAGTCACTGATTCTTTGAAGACAAGAAGTTTAGCACTATGTATAGTCAAAAAGGCAAAACGAAGTCAGAAATGACTATGTAAGGGACAGAGAACAAATTGGAAAATGTGATTAAACAATTGTATAGATCTATGGAGCTTCCACATTTTGAACACTGCATGCAGTTCTGACACATGCCCATCCAAAAAAGATTTTCACAAAGCAGAGAACATATACAGAGAGGCGATAGGAAGATCAAAGGGGCAGATCCTACCAGAAGAGCAGTAATCCTTCCATAGATAAGGAGTCCCTAGTTTAAAAAGGAGGCAGTTGAACTGAGAATATGATAAAAGCATATAGAAACATGAAGAAAATTAAGAGACTAATAACGAATTTGTATTTCTCAACAATGAAAGAACCAGAAGCAGAGCGTGAGTATACAGATTTTTTAAAATATAAAAGCAAATATTTTCACAAAACCCTGAAAATGCTCTGCTCTGCCTTGCCTTGAGTCCTGTGTGCATTTCTGGGCACCACAATATAAAAAAGACATTATGCTATTAGAAAGTGTCCAAAGAAGGACAACAAAGATGATGAGGGGCCTTGAGGGGAAGCTGTATAAGCAATGCCTCAGGCCACTTGGTCTGTTCAGCCCGGAAAATGAGAGACTAGGACAGACCTCACTTTGGTCTGCAACTTCCTCAGGAGGGGAAGAGAAGGGGCAGGCGCTGATCTCTGCTCTGAGCTGACCACTGACAGGACCCAAGGGAATGGGCTGAAGTTGTGCCAGGGGAGGTTTGGGTAGGACATCAGGAAAAGGTTCTTCTCCCAGTGGGTGCTTGGGCACTGGAACAGGCTCCCCAGGGAAGTGGTCACAGCACCAAGCCAGACAGAGCTCAGGAAGTGTTTGGACACTCAGGCACACGGTGTCACTCTTGGGGTGTCCAATGCAGGGCCAGGAGTTGGACTTGATGATTCTAATGGGTCCCTTTCAATTCAGGATATTCTACGAAAATTTTGTAATGCATCAGCACTAGGGCTCATGAAATACCGAAAGCTAGTATCGGTAAAGTAAAATTTGATTAATGGCTGAGTGGAGGACAGTGAATGCATTACCTTCCCTGCATTCTGTTTCTGTATTCAGCTGAAGGTCTGTCACTGGCCACTAACACAGACACAGTGCAGATGTTTTTTTCAAAATTTGATTCCACAATTTTTTTTTTGTATTAACAATCTCTTCAACAGGTAATGCAGGAAACATTTGTTTGGATTTGAATATATTATTTGCTTTTCTAGCACTCAGAATTACTCACTTTTTTGGATTTTTTTAGTCTACCTACACTACCTGCTGTGTTAATCAACACTGTTACTATTATTATTATTATTATTAGTAGTAGTATTAGTAGTTGTTGTATATAAATTTAATTAATTACTTTGCCCATCTATTTTGGCTGCTTAGAATATGCTAAAAGAAAACTCATAGCTAATTTTGGGAAATCTGCTTCAACCTTAAATAATTTAATAAGCATAACTGATTCAACAACATTCAGCATGAAGATGCAATGTGATAAAGGCTCTCCACAGGAAGTGGGTAAAAAAGTGCAAAGATAACAGACTTGTTCCTTGTTTATTGAGTTTTTATACACGTTTCCAACTTATGTTGAAATTATTTCTTCTTGAACAACAAAACAATTCTTCTTAATAACTGTGATTGCTTTCCTGTCTTCAACAATGGGTCCTCTAAGGCAGAGATAAACCCACACATCACATATCATAGCGAGATTTACATGTGTGTGAGCTGGTACACATTTGGTAACACTGGGTATTATTCTAATCTGCATTAGAAAACTCAAAATGCTACTTTCTATTTTTAGAATTTTTTTTTCTTTATGTGGGGATACTTTGAATCCCCAATGCCTCATTTGTATTCTTTATGTTGCTTTTTATTGTTAAAAAGTCCTTACAGAAAACAAGTTTTCAGAACCTGAATATCAAATCCAATTCAATCAAAATGCTAAATTTCTTTAGGTGTTATTAAATAACTGTAAATACAAGTAATTGGTATTTTAGTCTACTTTACATCTCTTATCAAAACAGCAACGCTCTGCAGAGAACCCTTTCTATCTCCCACAAATGGACTGAGCCACAAATATGAAGCAATTGAAATGAAATAAGGAAATGAAATAGAAACAGTATGCGATTAGTGACAGTAAAGTCACCTGAACTTCTGTTATTCAATTGAACATTTATATGTCTTATATTGAAATGCAATATGCTCAAGGCTGCAATTTCACAGTGACATTAAACTGTGTTCTGTCAATATTCTATCAGACAAGAAATAAGGTTTGGAGAAATATTTTTAAAGGCACTACACTTTGCAGCAAGAACTAGAGAACACTTAATAAAATACTTTACAAGCTGTCCCCACTTCAAGGACTAGCATTTCTAGAGAAGAACCTCAGGAAAAATAATTGTTAAGGGCATTATAAAGAAGCAAAAGGTGGGAGGATAACACCAAATTGTGTAGTTCCTTGCTTATTATCTCTTAGTGTGCAATCCTGTATTAGATTATAAAATTATTCTTTGTCCTAAGAAGTTTAACATCTATTTTGCATTGAAACAGAACAGTATGGAAGACTGATTTAGAGATTACAAATATTTTAATATAGCCAAGGGTGCATAAGCCTTTTTACCTCATGTACAAAAGGGTGGTTAATTATAATTTCTTTTAGGTGCCTTCTCTTTGTTTTAATTATCAGCTTCCTGCTTCAAAGTAAATGCTAACATTATTCATTTTCATCATGCTCTTGCGTTCTCTGATAAAGAAAACAGAACAAACTTAAAGAAAATGCTGTGATGATGATCAAATTTTGGAAACAATGTTCTTGATACCATTGAATTTAATTTTTATCCCTTTCATTCACTGTGGCTTTAATTTTTTTGCCACAGAGACACTGGATGAACTTTCAGACCAAGAAGACATTCCAACACTACCAGGACTGATGGTAAAGAGAGAAGGAGAAAAGAATACAAGTAAAGGGACGGGGGGAAAGATTCCTTTGACTCACAAAGCTAAGGGAATTGAGTGCAAAAAGAGTGCAAATATTTTACAGTAAGGTGGAGGTTAACAAAAATGATTTGATTTTTATTAGAATAAACAAAACCACTTTTGATTTCTGTGGTTCTTTCTTAACTTAGCATTTTACTCACTGCATGTAAGAACTTCAGTTGTCTTTTTGCCCTTTTTTGTTACCAGTAGACTGGTTCATTAGCACCACAAGAGATGAGAGGTAAAAAGAAAAGCTATTTGGAAAGTTCCCAGTATCACTTGTAGCTCACAGGAAAAGTATGGCATAACTTGAGAAACAGTGGCTGAGAATACGGAAATAAATGGGAAATGAGAAGGAAAAGATGACTGAAAAGTAAGGTACAGCTGCAGTCAGAGACACATACCTCATCTACTTTTGCTCCTAAATGTTCTTTCTTGAATTCATGTATCCAGCACATGCTTTGAGATTTGCTTACAGCGACATCGTAAAAAAACTCAGCTTACTTGTTTCTCAATTTCTGCTTTGTGTGAAACTCCACCATCAGGTTATCTGAGTTTCTGCAAGTGAGGGTTATAGCATCAAACCCAAGAACACCTCAGGCCAAAGGAGGCACTGCACTGAGAGACCTTGCTCATGAAGAGCAGGAGCAGTGGTGATTGACTGCAAAAAATGGAGCTATGCCTTGGTGCACCAGATTAACGTAACAACATTTATTTGAAATGGGCTGACTCTTGTCTTAGCTCTCAGAAAGTTAAATGTGTGGTTACAGTTTAGTTGTTGCATGTCCACCCAAGAGGACCTCGATGCATTTTAGCATGATTGATAGGTTCTTGAGGGAAGGCTCTAGGCTATGGCAGTAAAAGGCAATTGGAGAAGCTCTGGCAGAACTCTTTGTCTGCAAAGCTGCTGGCTGCACTATTTTTGGCTCAAGTTAGTCACTGGCCTTGGTCTTCAAAAAATGCACCCACACAATTAAAAAAAATATCCAACACAATTAAAAAAAAATCCAACAACCTTCTGCCTTCGCAAGAGAATAAAACTGTAATGAGATGCAAGCAGCAATATTTCCCATCATTTACTAATCTTGACCATGATCTTGAATACTGTAAGTAATGAACTGGGCAATAAACTGTCCCATTCTTCTCAGCTAAACTAAGCAAGGAAAAATGAAAAGTCACAAATTCTCATTCTGTTACAAGATTTAACAATTTTGCAATATGATTTTTTATTTGTGATTTGCTTATGATCCTCAAATTAAAAAAGAAAATAGTGAACACAATGTTTAACTGACCTATAGGTCCTCCTGAATTACAGGGGTGTGTAAGAAAACCACACAGAATATTAAAACTTGGTTTGTTCCCACAAATTAATTACAAGGCAAATACTTATGAATCTGTTCATTACACGAAAGTCTTGTTACTTAAGTGATTAGAGCAGCCATGTAGAATTATTTGCAGGATGAGGATCAGGGCGCCACTTAGAATGGAGGAGGCCAAAGTATGGCAAATCCTTTATGAGGGGAGAGAAGAACCCAGCAGCCCAGCTGCAACACTTGAAGGTCTTTTTGACAGAAAAGGAAATGGACTTTTAAATGTTACATGACTAAGCAGGGAATTCAGTCTGGATTTCTCTCAGTAGACAAATCCTGGACAAGGAGAGACTGAGAGAGCTGTGCTTGCTCAGCCTGGAGAAGAAAAATCTCACAGGGGATTTTAGTTTTATTTTGATAACCTAATGGGAGCATATGAAATAGACAGAACCAGACTCCAGGAACAAGATGAAAGGACAAGAGACCCTGGATATGAGTTGCAGCTCAGGAAATTCCTGCTAGACTTAGTAAGGTTTTTGTCACCATTGCAGTAGTCAAACAGTGGAGCAGGTGCTCAGAAAGATGGGATCTCAGTCTCTGGAAATACTCAAAACCTGCTGGACAATGTCCTGAGCAACTTGATTTATTCTAAGCCTGCTTTGAGCAGGAGGTTAGAAAAGATGACCTCTGAAGTTCCCTTCAGATCCAAATTATACTAGAATCCCTGTTAAGTGTTCTAGTAAAAGGGTTTTTTCATAAAAAGGAAGACATGGGGATTTAAAGCATTACAGATTTGAACACAATCCTCAATTGTGCCTGTTCTTTGAATAGTCCTACATATAAGATGAAGTCTGAACCAATACAGATTAATACTAGCAAAATTACAAACACTCAAATAATTAAATATGATGATAGATATAAATTCCCTTTAGTTAATTATTTAATTCTTTCAGCATTGTTTTCTGCTGCTTGTACTAAACCACCATTCTAACATAAGGACTGAAGCTTGTGTAAATATTTTTATCAATAAAGCTTTTTCATTAGAGAGTTAGTTATATTCACACTGAACTCCATAATGAGAATGTAAAAAATTTTCCATTAAAAAAGACAAATTATGTTTTGATTCTCTAAAATGGTATTAATAATGTGTTCTTATTTAAATGAAAATGAAATGTTCAATTTTCCATTATGTTTTATTTGTATTAATTTCTGCTACATTAATTGTAGATAAATATAAAATGGCATTACACTACTTTACAGGCTTCTATGACAGTATTTCAAGTTTACTGAAATTACGTATTTGAAGTCATTGAAGAAATCCTTTTCTGAAATGTATGGTCACAGGAAAATTACACACCTGACCTTTCCTTTTGCCTGAGAATTCTTTCTCCCACACAAAAAGAAACTTCATTCTCTTAGCTAACTCTATTTGAAGAACATGAAATGAAAATTTACACAGAACCCACACTTTCTCTTTTGTTACTATATATGCCATCTTACTTAAGGTCAGAAAAGACCTCCAAGATCAAGTTCAAGCTTGGATTGACCACCACCCTCTCAATTAAAACACAGCACTAAGTGCTAAATCCTGCTGTTTCTTGAACACTTCCAGGGATGGTGACTCCATTCCTTTCCTGACCAACCCATTCCAATGCTCCACCACCCTTTCAGTGAAGAAATTCTTCCTGATATCCAACCTGAACCTCCCCTGGTACAGCTTGAGACTGTGTCCTCTTGTTCTGCTGCCTGGGAGAAGAGGCCGAACCCCACCTCACCCCACTGCAAGGGAGTTTTAGAGAATGACAAGGTCTCCCCCGAGT
Organism: Onychostruthus taczanowskii; assembly: GCF_017590055.1. Lineage (NCBI taxonomy): Eukaryota > Metazoa > Chordata > Aves > Passeriformes > Passeridae > Onychostruthus > Onychostruthus taczanowskii. The sequence continues at coordinate 6,679,979 of NW_024498795.1, forward strand.
CTCCTTTTCTCCAGGCTACACCACCCCAGATCTACATTTAAACAGGATTATCTAGGTTCTTTAGTATCCAAATTAATATACATATCTGATCTTGTTTCAAAAGCTAAAATTTTAAAGGAACCTATGTAAATGAATGAAAGATGTGTATATCATATTTGGCTCATATTTTCTCCATATTTTTAGTGTATAGAATTGTATTAAAGATACTGCACAAGGTAGAAGAACACCTATTCATAACATATTGTAAAATATATATTTTGCATTTGACATTGCAATTCCCCTTTGTTTCAACAACAGCTTTTCTTTTTCCTCTTTGCCCCCATCATATTATCCTATGATCTGAATTAAAAAACTAAACAGACAACACTGGGACCTACTCAGGAGGAGGTATTTGTGTGATGTGCAGTGCCAGACAACATGAACATGAAAGCTTTTCTCAAGAACACATCCACGACAGATTTTCAAATTCTTTTCCTGAAACTAATTACCATTTTAGAAAAGGCTGGCTAATGATGAAAGAAAACACCTTCTTATCCCATAGCTGTCAGGTTTAAGTAGAGCCTCAAACTCCCAGGCATAGTATGAAATGTAGGTGTCTGCAGTCCCTCCACTTTCACAAACCAAAACAAGAGGCAGTGTTAAACTAATGCAAATTTATTTGGGGATGGTTTCCCCACCAAATTTTTACTGTATTTTCTGAGGTGTTGTAAGCATGAGGAATATGAGGAATTACAGAGATGTATGGCAGATGTGTCTGTTCAGATGCATTAGCCTCTGCCTATGAGGTTTGCTACGATATTCTCAAAGTCCTTAAGCATGGCCAGGCAAAAGTCTTTCTTTAGAAGTCTATCTCCCACATTTTCTTACATCAAGAGAAAATCCCTAGCCCCACAGCCCTCACTACTTGAGGCTGATCTGGGTATGGAACAGGTGTCTGCTATGTGAAATATCTTGTTACTTGCACTATGGGGTTAGAAAATTTGTCTTGCAAGTCCCAGTGCAGGAAGCATATCCCCGGATCTCTGCAGCATCTAAGAAGTTAGTTCTATGCTTGCACAGGCCCAAGTTAATAGATAACAATAGGAACTGTGACAGTTTCAAACACAGGGGAAGTTTTTTCTTTAAGGTATTTAGGTCTTTATGCAGATCCCTCTCTCATTAGCCAGAAACTAAGGCATTTGAGGGCAAATTGTCTGCTGGGTATACATCAAAAGAAGCAAGCTTGTGACAGGCATGGTCCTGTGAGGCCAGGCTGCACGGAGCTTTCAGCAACCTGATCTAGTGGAACGTATCCCTGACCATGGCATGGGGTTTTGAACTAGAGATATTTAAAGTCCCTTCCAATGCAAACCATTCTACCATTTGGCTATCAGTATAAGGGCATAAAATGTCATCAAAATAAATGAAGTTCTCTGAAACTTCCTGTAAAAGGGATGTTTAGCATATTTTGAAGGTATCTTTAGCGTATTTTCTAATAAGGTATATGTAAATGTATTGTATATATTATAAAAAAGCATGTTGATATGTAAACATAATTAAATATATGTAGTGGAGGAAAGGTTTTGACGGGCTTAACCTAATACAACTCATTCACTGCTTTGCTGATCCCCAGTAGTGGGATACAAAAGAACAAAAGGCTTTCTGCTGATGAAAAATTCTGTTGTGTTAGTCCAGATGTTGTGGTAAACAGACAACCATCCTGAACTAGCTCCTGTGTTAAGTCCTGCAGTGGCAGGTACTTCTTCAGTTCCTTAATATAATGCCCTCTGTGAAAGACAGAGTTCCTTCCTCACACTGACATTTGATCCACAGCCTTCACTTGAATAGATAATTTTTGCCTCTTTGTATCCTAATACAAGCAGCAGCCTGTAGAACATATTTGCTAGTGCTGGAATTGAGCACTCACAAACTTGCACGTAACTTTTTCTGCACTACCTACACTCTATCATGTGCCTTTCACTTTTTCAAGCAATTCCCTCCTTCAAGACTTCTGTAATATTCAGTATACCTCAGCAGTTCAAAATATCCAATACACAGAGTCTTAATCAGTCTTTTAGGAGCCTATCTTCCACAATAAGTAATCTGTCTCAACAAAAGTCGCTGACTAAAAGCTCAGAATAGGCAATATTTAGTCATGTAATAAATAAAATCATTTCTCCTAAGGGGCTGCTGAAATTGGGTGCCTCTTAGGGCAGGCAGAATAACTACTGGAATGCATGAGGCTACATCTGGAGCATTTTTGGAAGTGCATGAGTGCACCAGTGCTCTGTGCTCACAGTGGGAAGGAAGGCACTAAAGAGTGGATCTTTAGCAGCATGTAGCATGTAGCTTGTAAACCATTCAGAGCACTCCCAATCCATGGGTATATAATTTAATTGCCAGATGGACTGCTGCTAATCCAAAGGCACAACCAGAGGAGGAAGTGCTCCAGCTGAGACCTTGTGTGGCTGATACTGTTTGGTCAGCCTAAGGTGCAGCTGCACACTCAATCCAATTTTATCCCACACAGCAGAATGCGACATCTGGGAGAACCTGTCATCTGTCCCCTGTATAAAATGCTAATGAACTTGTCCAGCCCCTACTTCTCTTTTAGCAGGTATGTGTGTTGGGGCCTTTTGGGCAATATTCAATGGCTCATAAGGAAGATTTTAATGTGAGGCCTGTATGGCAAGGAAGGCTGATTAATCCACTTTAGGGGCTCTTTACAGCATGCTGCAAAGGGCAGCTGATACAGCTGCATACCACAGTGGCTTTAGGTAACATTATTTCAAATATTTAGATACCTTCATTTTTAATTCTGGCAAACTTGAACCTATTAACACCAAAGAGTTTCTGAATTAAAAGATGTAAGAAAGGCGTCAAGGAAAGCTTCTCTAAATCTTTCTAATACAACTTCATCTGAAAAATACAATCGGTTTTCCAGCCACAATAACTTCAACATTTGAAAAGAATTCTAATTAATGATTGCATATAATACAGGATTTTCACTCAGAGCTTTGCCACCCACAAGCAGAACGATAATCCAAAGACTGAAGAATCAAATTTTGCATGGAACTGCACTACCTTTAAGTCTATACCTCTGTTACAGAAACACAAAGGAAAAATGAATGCCTTGTACTCAAATCTAATTCTAAATTCTATGAAAATACACTTTCAAAGACAGAACGACATCTTTTACCCTTGGAAAAACCTGAAACTTCTAAACAGAGCTTGCATGGTAAAAGCTCCTTTGAGCAGAGTCAAAGCAGCAAATAGTCATAGCCCTTCCCCTGATGAAATCATCCATCACAAAAAATAATATATGTAAAAAAAGAGAGCTGCTAGGTACTCTGCTGTTCTTCAAAACGCAACAACCTCTAACAAGTAAAAAACTAATATATCATTAAAAACATCGGTCAGTTAGAATTTGCAAATTTAAAAGTAATGATAGCTGCTGTTGTTACAATACACAGTCCAGTACTTCAGATATACAGAAGTATATACAGTTTACGGTAGTGATGTAATACAGTTAAGTACACCAAGATTTATAGATACAGAGAACTGTCTGAAGGGAGGTGGCCCTGAGGCCAGAAACAGAACGAACAGGCTTTTGTTTGAAAATAACAAACTATTCCTTTGCAATAACAGGCAGTGGTGAAGTTTCTAAGCTATAATGTGTTAGTGCTAAAATTAACTCTCCAACTCATCATTTACAGAGAAAGGATACAAACTGTGACAGCTGCAAAGCAAACTGCTTGCCCTTTATTAAAAAAAATAACCTACCAAAAAACCCTCCACCATAATTTCTAACAAACAAAGCATATCATCTTAGCAAAATTTCTAGGAGTTCAATCAAAATGATTCTTCACCACTGAAGAATGTAACGGTTAGTAATACTCTTTCAGAGATTTTATTGAATAATATAGCACAGAATTCTCTGTTAAAGCTTTCCATGGTTTGGAAGAGGGTACTTGAGAGGGAGTAACTTAGTGCCTGTAATAAACTGTAGATTAGGTCAAGAGACAGGTCTGGGTAGGAGCCCCATTAGCAGAAATTAGAGGGAGAGAGAGGTTAGCAGGAGATTAAATTGCAAGGCAATACTACCAGTCAATAACATTTGGGAATATGTGGATATTTTATCCTCCTGAAGAACTTGCCAAATCTTTCTTTGTATTAAGAAAATGCAAAGAAATAGTATAGCATTTACTGTGGAACAGCTTCTTTTCATGTTTTGGCACAAATGTTGATATATACTAATGAAACAGGGTAAGTTTATATGATAAGAATATATAGCTATGTAACAATACAAAAGTACCTGAAAATATCTGTAGTGTTGTGACTATTTCCAGACCTAAAGCAATATGAATACACAATGGCAAATTTCCCACATTCTAAACTAGATCACAGCAATTTTTCTTTAACGCTTGATAATTTGAACTGTGTGGTTCAAATTATAAGTACCTTAGGATCAGATGTGAAACAAATGTTTTGACTGCATTGACACTTCTAGCCTATCCAGGCAACTTGTTAAAAGGAGTGTCTTCCAAGAGAAATTAGGAGACTCCTTAAAGCCAACTTCAGCAGACAGTTATGTGAACAAGGAATTCAGAACAGCACATTCCACTCCTGCCCTTGGAGAAAGGATCACTCTTTCAAGAGGTTACCAGGCTTCCACTAGCTAACTTTTACTTGTTTGAGACCAAATGTAAAAGCAGAACCTCTTGTGCATCCATTAAACTCAGTCACTTAGTAAACTAAGTAATGGAATCCTCTCAGTGAAAAGATGACCTCAGTGCTGTACCATGGGTATTTGCAAGAACATTATAGTAATTAAAAATTACCCCCCGACTGAGGGTAATGTGGTTTCATGCAAGTCACTGCATGGAATGACATTACCCTCCATCAGGGGGTAATTTTTAACAGTCATTAGTCATCTTTAGGATTACAAACACAGGATAAAAAATAGTATTGTGATAGTTTCTTCAACCGCAAGGAAATAAGCAACTTGAAAACAGATGAGTGGACATCTGTGCAATTCATTAGGGACACATGTTCACTATTTAAACAGTGCCCTCCTTTAAAACACTGCAACACTATAAATAACAGTAAGAGGGCAGTGGCATTGCAGTAGTATTTTGGCATAGGTGAATTACAGGTGAGGAGACTCTAGCTGAATTTAGATAAGAAGTTATGGTAGCAAGAAGCTAGATAAATAAGAGCTTTCCCAAAATCCAGATTCATAAATGCAGGCTGAAGAAGGTACATAGACATTTAGATTGGACACTTGGACATAAGTCTGGGTAGAATTTAAAATGGCAGTAAACCAGTATTTTCTCTACTATGACAGCTGATTTCAGAAATTACATAAAGTTTATGAATTATTGCCACGTGCAGGGAAAACTGAAAAAAATTGCTCTGTCAGAAGCAGATAGAAATGTCTGCATAACTTGTTAAATTATGTTTTGCATGTCAAAAGACCTACAGATAGGAATGTATCAATATTGTGGCTTGAATCTGACAAGGACAACTTACTGCCCCTCTGCAGTTCCAGCCTGAATTTGTCTCTGCCAATTCTTTATTTTTTTCCACTAGGATCTATGAAGTCCGTGCTCCTACACAATAAAAGACTCTCATGCTATTTTTCCACTTTGCTAATATCACTCCTTTCACCTGAGGAGTTTTAAATATTTAATGGAGTTTTGCTAATTAAGACTTACATCACCCCATGTGAAATACGTATGGTAAGGGGACAGACAAATACCACTTCACTCATCAGTAATATGGATCTTGGAAGGAAGTTAGCAGTAGGCTGACAGCAGTGTTATTCTTTCCACAGAAGATGGAGAAGACTGTTCCATTCAGCCGACAGTTGAAAGGATTTCAGCAGGATGAATGTTATCACCTAAATGGAGGGCTGGTCCAGGAAATGGAAGCTCTGCATTTTGAAACAACTCTATTTATGTGCAGTACATCTAATGGATTCAACTTTTCTATGAATTAATGTCCTGTGTTCCCCAAGTGCTCTGTTCCCAGATCTGCTCTGGGTCCACAGCTCCCCAACATCTCCCAGCTACCTTTCCTACTGATATAATGAACTAAGTAGCATTAATTGCTAAACAGCAAGAAGGCTAAAATTTGGATGACATTTAGAAGTGTCTCCAAGTATCTGTAAACTCCTCACTTAAGATCATCCAACAGATGGGCAGCGTGTCCCTCAGCGCTGCACAGGGACAATGATTCAAACCAAATTTACGGATTTTCAACTTAGCTAAGAATTTAAAGAGATGTTTGCAACTTAAGTTCTGTTCCAGATTATGTCTGAAAGTACTGAGCTTTAAGCAATCACACGATGACAAGGCTTATGGCAGTCATTGATCACTCTCACTGACAGAGTGGGAGCTAATAATGTGTTGCTGTATTTATTATTTTATCCCCTCCATCTAGTGCCCCTCTCTTAACTTACCCTGCTCACCTTTTCTGCCTGGTATTTTGGATTTCAGGTTCAGCAGTGGTAAGATCTCCACTAATGAGGTGTTTGAACAACTAATGTGAAAGTGTGACATGAAACAGCTTGAATGGTCTTCAAGTATTTTTGCTAACAATTTTAAATTAAATAACAGGCAAAAATATCACCGTATGTAAGACGTAAGCTCAGTACCCTCTGGAGGGTCCAATCTCTCTCCAATACATTACAGTGGGAGCCAGGGATAGTAAAATATTATGTTTATTTGTTTAGGATTTAAACTAGAAGGAAATAATCTGACTCCAATGACTCTAGCACTGAGGGGCACATTAATGCATCACCTCTTACCTGCTCCAAGTAGTTCAGGTCTAAAAGGAGTTTGGGGCACAGACAGATTGGCAGACACGTTCATAATATTTTATTTCTGCTCTATCACAACACTTTTCCTTTAACTGCCAAATAAATTGCAATGACTGGCTTAGGTTCACATGCCATATTAGTGCTTCTCTGCTAATAAACCAGGTCCTAAAAAAAATCAGGCAGAGTAACTCCTGGTAGTTTGAAGAACTATTTTGCATGCATAACCACATGTGAAATATTGTGATTTGCTTTGTGGATCTAATGCATTTGTTACTTGCAGGTACTGCCAATACCACAGGAGTTATTAAAAAGCAGGAGGTAAAAATCAAAAGAAACTGCTCAGTTTCTTCTTCACTGTGTGCCCTCACTCTACTGTCTTTCTACTGGTTTCATAAAGAAAGAGAAGGGGTGTAATGGTTAATCTATTGTTTATTCAAAACCACCAACAGAATTTAATAGTCAGTTATAAACTAATTGAGTGCGTCTGTAGTGCTATCTCCTCATTCATCTCGCTTATTCGATTTAGCTCTGTTAGTGTTCCATATGGTACAGTGCCCCTGCTGCTAGGAACAGTCATTCATTGCAAAAAAACACCCCTGTAACAACAGGAAGCTAATAGTTTAACTGTTCCTCTAAATTTGTTTGACAAAACTGACATTTAGTGCACCACGTCACGTTGTCAGTAATCTGCCATTTACCCTTAGGCAGGCTGTGGATGCTCATTTTATTTACCTCTCGTAGTTAAAAGCATAATTAATATTCCACTCTGAAACAAAGATTAGATATTTGACAAACATTGCAATTTAAATTCTCCATTATAGCAAACATTAAAATCAAACATCTTTCACACACACCATTGCATAAAGGACATGTGTAGCTGTAATTTAACTTTTTAGTCTTTAATACCACAAACTAATTTCTGCTGTCAGTTTAATGAGGTGGAAAACACAAATCTTGTTGCACTCTGTGCACACAGGCTGGGACAGTTAGACTGCAGAGAGCTTGAATCAGTCTGCCTCACAATGTTTCAGTCAAAATCCCCAAAGTATTGTGAGCCTAAAAAAGAAAAAGCCTAAAAAAAGGACAAGTTTTAAAGACTTTGTTTAACAAAAGGCTTCACCAAGTATTTCAGGAAGAAAAATAGTATAACACCACAGCAGCTTTGTGTAGCATTGCTGAAAAATTTCCAAGAACTGTGGTGAGGGCTGTAACTTTGCATCAGTGCTATCCATAGCACAAAGCCCAGCTAAATTCTCCAAGGATTGCATAAGGTGGGTGTGCTTCCCTCCCTACTGTCTGACCTCCTCCACCCTGCTTTGCACACAGCTGAGGTTAGGCAGCCATTCAAGTCATCTAACCACGGGCTTAAGGCAGAAGCAGCTCGCAGTGATTCCTGCCCTGTGTCAGCCGCCAGGCTGGAGGCAGGGGCTTGGCTGGCATTGTCGTTGCCCCTTTCCCAGTACCTTCTCAGCCAGGCTGGCATACTCCTCCTCCTGATACTCCTTCAGCTTTAGCTCTGTGCCCACGGATTTTACACGTATAGCAAATGCAAACCCAACTGCAGTGCCTGCTGCTCCCAGTAGCTATGCTCTGTGTGCAAGTCCCATGCCAGGCTGCTCAGTGGCGCCTGGGGAAGAACTGATTTATTGTGCCAGATTCTGTGACAACAGGGCTCATTATCAGACTGGCAAAGTAGGGGGAGCTCTCAGAGAAATAAATGACTGAGGTTTTAACTTGTGCTAATTTCAATTGAAATTCTAGCTCCATAAATTCTGTGTGACTGATTAAAATTATTAACATGTAGAACACCTTTAGGCAACCATGCTGGCTCATTAAACATGGAAGCCTAAAATTATCTCCAATGTAACAAATGTGCGTGCGCATGTCTGTGTTTCAGAGACATACATCAGGAATTTTAAATTGTTTTTGAGGAGATTTTCTTCACAGAAGCACTGATTATGCCAAAAAAAAAAAAAAAGAAAAAAGGAAAAAAAGCATAAAATCCACAAAGACGCTGCTGTTACTGTCTTCTCAATCCATCCTATGTAGTAACCCACTGACTCCTGACTCCTTCACAAGACTTCATTAGTCACTGCCAACTTCAATCTGCTTCAGTTATTTTGCATTCAGCTCCCAAAGGAAAAGCACTCTCCCCACTGATCACAGGCTAAACTAAAGATAAACTGGCTCATTTTATAACACATCAAGCTAACTTGTCCTGAATCACACTAACATTACAAACCAGGAAAGAAATCTCTGAATATATCTGACCACGTCACAATAGTAAATAAAAAAGATGCACATTTCTAACACTGGGTCCCCAAGTTTTAGATGCAGAGAGGTTGGTGTCAGTATATTATTTCTCTCCTACATACCATAATGAATGCCTGCATGTAAAAAGCCAATCTTAATAGTAGTATTATACTTTAGAGGAGTGCTGCTGATGTACTGTCTGAGATTCTGTGAATAAATTATTTGAATAAGCAAATATTTGAAAAGGCTACAGTAATTGCATGGAATTTATTTAGATTTTTATTTAATTCTAAATGAGATGCAGGTTATGAAGATGTATAAATCAGGAGATAAGCAGCAGAGCCAAAAAGGTCAGAATCACAGCTGTTGATAAAGGAACCTCATTAATCATAATGGAAGAATTGCCATGTTGGACTAGACCTCAGCCCAACTGTTCTTATATCCTGCTTCCATAAACTTCTGGATGTTTTAGGGAAAGTGTAAGAGATGCCATGAAATGAAAATGTGGAAAAAAACCTGTTTGCAATTCCCTATCAGCAAGAGATTGTTCTGAATTTTGAAACGCCTAGGTTTACATGCCTTCCAAAATGCTTTTTTAAAGTGTATTTACAGCTGAATTTTAACAGGTTTACTTCTAAACATTTTACAAGTCCACAAAGATGTCCAGTGCACCTTTGAATCTTACTATATTCTTAGCTCAAGCAGCACCTTTTTCACAGTATAATCAGTTTCATAGTATAATTATGCTTTCCCTTCTATTTTAAATACAACTTAATTTAAATTTTTTCCATTTATGCTTGTATTAGCTGACTTATGGAGAACAGAAATTACTGGTACAATTTACAATTAATTTATTTGCTTACTTTTACTGTACCTATTTTTAAGTTTTTCCTTTAATAATCAATGCCCAGTGTTTCAGACCCTGCTCATGTACCTGTGTCAGACTCTGAAATTTCTCTCCCCCTTCATTAGTCTCTTTTGGGTGAAGATTGATCAAATTACGAGCAGTTTAGAGTTTTACAGCTCAGATGCTCATTTGGCCCTTCTGGTTGAATTCTTTCACTATTTCATTCTAAATTGAATTCTTCCACTTTGTTATGAGATTGATTGCAACACAGAATCTTGAGAAGCCACTAGAAAGCCTTTTGTGTTTCTGAACTGGTCTAACAACAATAGATGGATTTTACAAGAGCAAATTAAGACAGAAACTTGCATGACAGGAGAATTTATTTCTTTCCAAACTCTAAGTAGCAACACTTTACACTGTTAACATTTCGTCTTCCAGGTAAATGGAAAGACAAGATGGCTTTCAAAGAAAATCAGAGGCACAAGCACATGCTGGTAGCTCTCACATGTAATTAGTGTATTCCACTAGCTCAGCATTTGTTGTGTTGTGTTTTGTTGCATTAAGTTGTACTTTGGTCTGTCCCAATTATCCCGTTATAATGGCTCTGCCCCTGTTGTCTCCTCCCTCCCTTTTAATGTCAATCTCCCTGCCTCCTCCCTCTGCTCCCTGAAAAAACTGCCTAGCCATCCCCTCAACCCCACCCTGGTGTCCTGTCCATCACTCCACAGCCCATCCCCTCCCTCCAGAAACTTCTACCAAGGGTGTCGAGTGACAGGCTCAGGCACCGGGGTCCCTCCCCTGAAGCACACGCACTGGTTCCCCTAAACATCTGTTTCCCTGCTCCCCGTGCCTCTGGCAGCCCCATTGGCAGGCGGGACAGCCCCGTCCCTGCTCACTCCCTCCTTTATAACCCCTTGCACAGCTCAGTCCTGGGTCTTCAGCTGGCTGGATCCCTTAGGTCTTTTTTAATAAACCTGGACTGGTCCCCCAAGTGGAGTCCACGCTCTCCTTCTACCAGCATCGCTTCAGTGTCTCACGCGTGAGCGGCGAAAGCCTCAGGCACCCTCCCGGCCTCCCGAGGAACAGGAGAGTGCCCCCGCCGCTCGCTGTGCCACACCAAGCTGGGGGGACTCCGAGCGCCCACTCGGAGGGGCACAGCGACAAGCATTGCCACAGGAAGGGGCTTCTTCCCTTGAGAGTGTCTAGAATGATGTAAAATCCATTCCACCCGCAGGGCATCAAATCTTCCATAGACAGGGGAAAATGGGAAAGCTGAACTTTCATTTGGAAAGCTAATAAACATATAGGGAATGCTCTCAGCTTTCTTGTGTCAAAACTGAAGTCTCTAAGTGTCAGGGTATTGTAAAATCTGGTTTGTGTCTGTGGTTGAGGTAGAGATAACAAGATTTTCTGTAAACTACTCAGTGTTGCTTTTGTTTGCCTTTTGAATTGGCCCCTAGGGTCAGCCTACCAGACTTCAGGTATGAAAACTACCAGAATCTTTGAGATTGTGTGGTGAGGTTTGCTCTGTGCATCACAAAAATCACTGCAATTATTTTACCTGGGCTTTGGATGGCCCTCCCTCTTCATAAACTTCATCGCTCTGATCATGCTACAACAAGCTGGAAAAACCAGCACAAGTTGTCTTAGTCAGGACTTTTCTGTAGCTTCATAAGAAGGAGAAAAACACTGAGCACATTGCATGCACTTACTTGTGTTTTTCTCCTTGCCCTATTTTTATAAGAGAAATAAATATACAACAATTGCTGTGGCAACTGAACAGCAATAATTAAATCCCTGGCATTTTCATGGTCTTCTACATGATACGCTCTAATCAAGAGACCTTTAACTTCTGTGAGAACAGTCTTCAGAAGAGACAAAGACAACTGTGAATAAAACATCCAGTTTGAAGGTTTTGCTTGAAATGCTCCTATCTCTGAATGATGCCAAAATTTGCACTCTAAATGCTGAGATGAAATTTATGAAGAACAGTCTAGTGGATTCTAATTAACACAGATTTCTGGGATTTGTTTTTTGCCTAATTTAAACAGTGCAACAGAAGCGTGTCTTATTTACTGAGTCATTCAAGAGGCACTTGACTCCACCTATACCAGTCTTTTGAGGTATAATCGACAGAATTCATGGGAGTTCAAGAAATTATAGAATACTTATTGATAATGTCTTTTCAGCCTAGTATGGGGGAATCTACCATTGAAACATTCATCTTACTTTGTGAGCCATTGCAAATGTTTTGCTAAAACTGACAGAACTAACTTAGATTTCTAATATTTTGCCTTAAAGCTTCTTCTCAAAGAAATGCAATTTTTTCAACATGGAAAATGTCACCTAATATAAGTTCCACTTATGAAACTGTAGTTCATTACACACCTAAAATGAGACTCTATCATATTATACAGAGTCTGCCAACATTATGTCCACAGATGACTAGGTAGGCAATTCAATATGGAAGCTAACTGAATAAACAGAGGTATTTTTGGCAGTCTAGATCACAGCTAAAAATGTCTTTTTTTCTTCTGATCTGTCAAATTATTTTCATACAAATGTATAATACAGATCAGTGTACATGTATCTTTCTGCGTTATCAGACTAATGGTACAGGGCAATAAATTATAACAAGGCTTTCTGTATTTCTGTTACACAACCTCTTAAACAACCTGTTGCAACTATAAACTCACATTATATGCAAATAGACAGTTAACTGGCTTTACTATTGTATGTTTAATTTGATGATGCATATGGCTTCTTTTTAAAACCTTTCCCACTGAACTAATTCATTCCATAAACTTAAATGTGCTCTAGGACATTACTGAATTGTAAATAGTTTTTTTCCTTCACAGAAGTCTATTAAAAATATTTAAATCTGCTCTGCCATTGACATTTGAGGATAATAACTGAAAATCTTGCATTGGTAACTAACTATATGAGGGGGACCTATGTGTGTAAATGCTTGCCATATCTCAGGAGTCTGTACCTCAAATCCTTTATGAGAAAATTTGGTATTGTATGTTCTCGAACTTCTCTTACAATACTAAATTATTCATTCATCCTACTTACCAATTATTTTAAGACCATTTTGGAAGCGAACAAAATTTTCCACACACTCTTTCATATTCCTTTAGAATATGTGATTTACAAACCCAAAATCTTGGTGAGAAGTGCACAGAAAGCTCCGAAGGAAGTATTTTACATTCCAAAAAGGCTAATTTAGGTATCTATCACTGCAGTAGGTAAGTCAAAAGCACTTATTTATTGTCCAGAACTTTTGGAGACTTTATGATTTAACTGGTTGTATCCTCAAAGAATGGCATAATCAGAGTCATAGTATTATTTTAAGACTTTCAGAGGTTATTTGTGTCAGTACAAATATAAACAAGAAAATCTTCTTGATTTGCTGTGAAGGTGGAATTGTACTGTCCATCAGTTCACTGCTTTATCCCAAGAAGGGTGTGAATTGAAGCTGTGCTGATTGGATTGGCCACCAATTTGCAGTAGAGAGTGGCATAGATGAAGTTTCTCATCAGAGGCCTCTTCTAGTGTAAACATGTTTCTCTATTATCTCTAGGTGTTTCTGAAGTTCCTGGGATTCTGTAGTTTTCTAAGATGCTTGGCAGCTAGTTGAAAGCTGGAAAATTTGCAAAAAGCTCTTGCTAGTAAAGTCCTACTCATGCATGCTGTGTTTATACACTGTGGGAATGTTTGTGTGTATGTAATGGATGAATCATTAGGTAGATAAAGCTAATTGACCAGTGTAGAACTGTTGTGCTGAAAAAATTAATTTTGCCTGTTTCAGATAGTACCAAAATGTATTTCCTTGACAAATGAGTAAAACTGTTAAGGTTTGGTGTACAAGGCTACTGCCAGATTCCAGTCTTTAAGGGATGCTGTAGCTCAGTTCTGAGTATGCAACAACACTCAACATTTGAAAATAATCACTACACTGCACTGGGCAAGTCATGAGACTTAAAGTCCCATAACCCATTGTCATAGTTTTGTACAAGAAGCATTTAGAAATATAATACAAAACTTCCCATAAATAATTAACCAACACTAAAACCCACCACACTCATCAACACATATTAATTTAAAAAAATCTCAAAATTAAAAAAAAAAATCTTAAATGAACAAACCAAAACCACTACACAAAATTAATATTTCCACCCAATTTGAACTTAAACCACCACACCCACCATTCCAGGGTCCTCAGCTCTGGGATCCCCAACATAAGACAGACTTGTAAAGTGAATCCAGAGGAGGGCCAGAAAGACGATGAGAAGGCTGGATTACCTGTCCTATGAAAACAGGCTAAGAGAGCTGGGGCTGTTCTGAGAAGAGAAGGCTCTAGGGAGACCTCATTGCAGCCTTCCAATACCTAGGGGAGGTACAGAGAGCTGAAGCATGTAGTGAAAGGAAAAGGGGTAATGGCTTAAAAATGAAAGAAAATAGATATAGATTAGATGTTAGGAAGAAATTCACCACCTAAGGGTGGTGAAGCACTTAAATATGTTGCTTGGAGAAGCTGTGGATGTCCCATCCCTGGCAGTTTTCAAGGTCAGGCTGAGGGGCTTTGAGCAACCTGGTCTAGTGGAAGGTGTCCCTCCCCATGGCAGGAGGGTTAGATAAGATGATTTTTAAGGTCCCTTCCAGCCCAAGCCATTTTATGATTCTATGATTTTTCTTTTTTGACTAGAATACTTATCGACAGGTAAATTCAGTAAACTCTAAAGCATTTAATGTGGTAGCATTTGGGTCAATAACAGCAGAGAAACCACTCCATAAAAGCAGCAGTAAAGTTACAAGCAGAACAGGTACAAGCAACCTCAGAAATTAGGTGTCCTTTGAAGTTTTCATATAATCTTTTTGAATACTGTAGCTATCTCCATTACTAGACCTGAGCATCACAGATCACAAAGAACTAAGGGAATTCAAAGGAATAGAAGTAACTTAGGATGAAAGAAGGTTGAAAAGAATAAATCAGCATACATGGAATAATAGGCTGAAGATGATGTATAGATATGGAACTTCCAATCCAATCACTCTTCTGAATCAGATGCAAATTCAACTCAGGTAAGTTTTAAATGAACTGCAAGGACTGACCTTTCTTACCACACCTTCCATTCAGCACACTTCACTGATGCAGATAGCAGGCTGAGAGCCATCTCCTTTCATCTCTGAATCTTTCCCTCCCTCCTTTCTCCCCTCCGGTACACAACCCCCACCCCAGAAAACTGAATCAAGGTGTGCTTGTCCCTTTTTTCCTACCGTTTTGTAGTCTGTAAGCAGCCATTGTGCTTTCAAAACTAATCTTCTTTCTATTTATATATCAATAAAAGAAAGCCTAGACTGCAGCATTTCACTAAACAACTTCAGGGATTTGAAAAGAAAACAAGCCTATTTCACTTCAAAATGTCAAGATTCAATTCACCCTACCATGCTATTCAGCACACACAAAGAAGGGATAAAATATATCCTAAAGTGTCGTGAGTAACTACCAATCAAAAAATGTCACATTTAGGTAGAAAGCTATTGATAAACCTGGGGGAAGAACAGGAAGAAGTGGGTACTAATGACAACAATTATACACATACACACCCCTGAGGGGCAGGAAAGAAGTGATAATTAAGACTGTAATCTGTGTATCTACAATAAATATGAACTGACACTAAAGCAAGGGAAATGAGTTCACTATTGTCTCTGTTAGCATCCACAGTACAGTGATAGCATTTGTCTGTGTTCTGTTCCTACAAAAATAGCAGTGGCAGTTTAAGTAAGTAAAGAGACTGTTTGAAGATTTTTCAACTTTCTTTCCCCTTTTTTCTGCATCTTGGAAGAGCGCCTCTACTCTAAGGAGATGATTGCAGAATAATCTAAGGAGGACATTTTCAACTTCAATACCAGCCACTAGAATTCTCCATGTCTTTTTTATGCCATTTTCATGACAGTATGTTTACTAAGAATGAATTCCCAGACATAAGCCAAGAAAAAAATAAATCACTCCTCTGTATATAATGAAGATTTGTCCTTGAAAGCATGATTTTCAACAGTCTGCAATGAACTAAACATTGGAGAAATGCTTCTCAGCCATTAAAGGTATGCTCTATATAATTTGCAATATTTAATTAGTTGCTTATTTGTCACATAAAAAATACTAGCAAAAACCTCTGCTGTTTTAATGAAAAGACATTTTGATCACACAACATGTTTTCAGCACACATATACCGTACCACTCAATGATTTATTCTATTCTTGTCTGCATTGTGTTGTAATGATTCCAAGCAGTTCAAAGGAGTAATCTAAATACTGCAAAGCCCACAGAGATCCACCATTATCTTCTGCTGTCAAACTATCTACCTTTAACTTAGTTTTCAGTTTTACCACAAGACTGTTTGTACAGCCAGGAGAAACAGGAGAGACTATCTGGAGGAAGACTGCTTGTCAGCTAAACAAACAAAGATGGAATCAGTGCAACTTGCTTCAACGAACCAGTTATGCCTTCTCCTCTTCACTGTGAAACCTCCATGTCTGAGTAAAGACCCAGGACGGCAGGAACAGTGATTGTAACCTCTAAGAACCCACGTATCAAAGCTAGCCAGCATGCCATGCCACCTCCTGGTCTCCTAGACAGCAATCACTATGCATACTGTGCATGCTAAAAGGCATTCTCTTGAGATTGCCTCTTTCTACTATTAAACTCTACCATCTCCTCCCCAGTACTACTGTCCCTACTTCATCCTCATTTCCCTGTCCTCCAGGATACTTGTAATGCATGCTACCCATCAGTAAACTTCATTAGCACACTTCTGGGTTTTTCTGTGACACTATGAATAATGGCAGATCAGTCTTTAGAGTGATACTTAAGAAGCTTCTATGTCAAAAAAAGGGTTTTGCCACTAATATAACTAAGCATTTCCCTCCTGCCCGGTTTAAGTAATACACATCCAAATGGTCCTGCACCTGTTGTCTTACTGAATACCAAACAGATTGACCAATTTCATTCCTGCTGCATAGAAAGTCATTTATACTTACACAAAAATATCCTATTAATTTAGCATGACCAACTTTGGAAAATCTACTTTCATATGATTTACCTTTAAATCTCTTTTCCAATTTATTTGATTAAAAAAATGCTCTAAAGTCTTGAATAAAAGTAGGATTATCTAAGACAACAGTTGCTCATGATTTTTTGTTTTTTTTTTCCTTGAAGACATGGGCTACATTCAATATTTGCCTGTCACACCCTCCCATTCTGATTCAGTAAGTCTATTAAAAGCTTTTGCTAGTGGACCTGTCATCCCATCTGACACTTCTTTTGGAATTTAAGAAGGTGCATCACTTGCTTCCTCCACCTTGGGACTCTGCATTTTGCTTCCACCACGCAGGGATAATTTCCATTTTAAAATTTATTTTCTTTATTTTACTTAATTTTATTTATATGTTAATTTCCATACCTTTACTCATGGCAGTCATTCTTCTTACAGGCATTTATCCCCATGCTAACCATGATCATAACATATAAACATAGCCTTGTTCAAGGAACTCTTTTCATCATGGAGACCAGGAAGAAACAGCATAAGAAATACAAATCATGCATGCAGAACAGATATTATGTTGTATGGCTCAAATGATTATACTCACATCTTTGATGATTTACTTGGTGAGTTATGTAATAATTGAACCTTGCGGTAATAACCTTAATTCACAGCTAAAAGAAATTATTTTTGAAGAATACTAATTGTGCTAATTTTGTGGTTTCAATCATTCCTGTGCCTGAGTTTTTACTGATTTTACATCAGTGCTGGCGCTGATGTAAAATATCACACAGCACTGTTCCTGAGATACAGAAAGTTCGACTCATCCCAGGACATGCAGAAAAGGTTTTAACAAAGGCAGAAACTTTAACACAGCCTTGGGATACAATTTGAAAGTAAGTCTTCCTTCCTGTTCTAAGTCCTGTCATTTAATAGAAAGTTACACACTTCTAGCATCAAGAATTCCTGGTAATAGTGGAAAGCACACTTAACAAAGAAGTAAAAGACCTTGGCGTATTATTTATCCTCAGAGTATTATAATCCATCAATATGATGCAGCTTTAAAGAAAGAAATTCAATTCCTGGCTATAACAAGATGGACATTTCCGGAGACAGAGAAGTATTAATGTCAAAATTGTCAGGGTACAAGGCACTGGCAATAGCTTATCTGGACTTTTTCAGATTGGAAAAAAAACCCCCAAAACTCTCTTGAACTGGATTAGATACAAAGAAGGGTTCTGGGTTATTCAGAGCAGAGACCTTATTTAGCAGAGGAAAATTTTCAGAAAGCTCATGTGAGGAAATGAATTCCACCTAGGGCACATACAGAAATGACACAGGACAGGCACATGAAGACCACCTATACCTAGAAGAATTTTATGTCTTTGTCAACTAGTAACTTGGAGATAAAGAGAACCACATAAATCCTGTTATAAAGAAAAGAATTTCTTATGAAGTGTATGTGCTGGAAGTAGTCAAATATGGACCAAACTTCAGAGCAGAGGAAGCTTCCCAGTACATATGAAATTATGAAAGCAATTTTATGACTTTATTATGGAGAAAGTGATGAGATTTCATGAGCCTTCTAGTCTGAAGATCCTACATTCCTAGAAGTTTATGTGCTGTGATAATCAGAATAGCAGCAGCAAAATTTTCATACATGACATTACATGGTTTTTTACTGATTTATATAACTTGGCAAAGTTGGATAAATTTGTGATTTTGACATTCCATATAAAGAAGAAAAGTGCAGTCTTTCTGTACACAAAATTTTTGTGGCAGGATAAATTGTATATTTTTCTGTTGGAATTTCAGTGGGAACCAGTATTTGGGTATTAAGTAACCATGCTAATTTGGTGCATTTTAATGAAGTTTTTACACTATTACAAGTTATTTTCTTGATAAATCAAGAAAGAGCCACCCAAGATGGGCCAAAATTTGATGGTACATAACTAATAAAGAGGCAGCCAATAAAAGTAGAAAGAAGGCAGAACACAGATAACATGCTAAACCTTTAGCTTGTGACTTAGCTTTCACTCATCATCAACAATTTTTGCAACCAAATTAAACTGAAAGTAAAAGAACCTAAAGGAAGAGTGTTTGGGTTAAATGGAGCTGCCCATCTTGGTTAGGTGGAGGAGCTTTACAAACAAGGGCAGATGTTATCTGCTCACCCTGTACTTGCCTTGCTGATTTATTCCAAACAGGAGACTTGTAGTAAGAAGTTAGTGAGTACAACCCTCTGTGACAGATTTCAGCAGAAACATGTCTGATCTTTAGACAGATGTGAGTGCCAAAGACAGCAGCAGACATAAACAAGGTATGAGTTATGCAATGCTGATCACACCTAAGGTTCAAATTCAGTTCCATTTGCTGCATAAGGATGTAATTTAATGTGTACATCAAGGGGCATGTTATGAACCCCTGCATCTCACAAATGCCTTGCCTGAAACATCAGGAAAACAATCTTTACTTTTAGAATGGATCATACTGTATCATACTAGAATATTTGTGTATTATTAATTAAAAAAAAAAAACAACAAACCAAACCAAAACCTCCCCCCCCCTCATTAAGTGCATATTAGGCTGAGAATTGCATATTTACAATCACCACTGACTTATTACTGAGAGTTACCCACACTATGCTGCCTGAGATAGAGTGTGAAGGGAGTTGCTGATTTAGTAATACTGTAAAAAAAGGAAACCCAACACTGAATTCAGCTGTAAGTGAACAGAGTAAAGCACAAGAATGTGCCTCCTAAGCTGAAGCTTTGGTGTTTGGTCTTACTTCCAGAGTTTTGTGCCTGTATTAAAGGGCTAAAGTGGATTTGGGATGCATACAGAGATGTGATTTAGGCCTTCCATGACTAAGCTGGCTATTTTTTTCCAGAGGAATCAAGGAGAAAGTTCCCTTCTTACTCCTCAGGAGCAGAATGAGAGGATATTAGAAACAGAACAGAAATACATTTCCATTGCCTTTGCAGTGGACAGAGATAATCTCAGCTAAAGGCTGGTTGTAAAGGCTCTACTTCTGAGATACCTCATTCAAAACAGTTGGATCAATATATTTTGGGTGTGTTAGTCTGCTTTCACAGAGGAAAACTAACATAAAATTGACTTAACTGGGTAGTTAAGTCCAGTTAATGGCTAGTTTGAATCTCCAAAGCATCACAAAGCAGTTGGAATGTACCAGTGATTCTGGCATTTGCAGTTTTATTTTGTCTTTAATAGCAACATTCTAATGAGGTTCTCCTATGTCTAAAGTATATTAATTTTTAACATCAAGACTGTCTTGAAGTATTTTGGGATAAATTTATGATGTTGAATTGGATTTTGTGATTTAAAAACAAATCCAATTAACAAATAAAACACATTTTATCCTATGAAGCCTTTTTTCCCCCAATAAAATTACGCAGTTCATATCTTATATAGCGAACATGTAGTTTTTAAATTTCTTTTCCCCACCTCTTCACACCAACTGCTGGCAAAGGTAGCTATTTTTTCCAGATGCTGCAATTTAGTGTTGATAAAATATCAAGTGCTGGATTATAAAGTCTTGGGATTCAGCTATAAAATGGAAAAATGGTTCCTCATATGTATAATTGAGAGATGGTCAAAAACATCCCTTAATAGAGGATTTATTTTAAAATTTGCTTGAGTTATGTATTTTATTTTAAATTGGGCAGTTTTTAAAGGTCAGTGAATATTGGTCTTTAATAGGTTTATAGCAGCTGGGGGCAAATTGCAGAGGCAGGTCAAGATGCAGGAAATCTGCAGCACAGCCTGGATGACGGACCCTGAAAACATCTTGTGAGATGTCTGCTTACATAATGTATTGCCATGCAAGGGTCATTTGCAAATTAAAAGCATGAAAATGCTGATGCTACTCAAAACCGTATTAGCAGAACCACAAGACAGCATGTGGCCCAATTAATCTTGTGAACTCAGCATTAACATATTACTAGATCACAACGTAGATTACACATTTATGAGCGTATCAACATCCAATGCTGACTAAAGTATGCCCTGGAGGACCTCTGAGTGTAATTTTCTTCTTCAAATAAAAACAAAGGTTTCAGAGCAATGGCCAGTAGCACCTTCAGGCTCAACACGAAATAATGTGATCATATTACTTCCAGTTGCAACAAATAGCTGCTTCAAAATTCTATCTCCAGTTTCAAATTAAGCCTTTGATTACAATGACCTAAAAAGAGAGTTTATCTGTAAGGAATTATTAAAGACATATGGAATTCAACATTTACCATGTACACATGATGGTGTGTTGTTGATCACTGAAGGAAAGCATACCCATATATACACATGCTATTTAAATGGTTGTTATGTTCTAAATTAAACAAACAGTAGTGACATCCTGAATTTCATGGCTGAGTCCTGTGATTTCTAACATTGCCTGTTAAGATTACTACTGCCTAATATTACTTTCCACCTTTACTGTTGATTAGTGAGATATTGAACAGATGGGTAACTATCAAATCAAAGGCTTAGAAGGAACACAATGTATGAGTCTGGGATCTTAGATCATGCTCGGTATAATCTTTATATAATACTCTCAATATACCTCAATGCAAACATACAGTAACTGTTTCTTGCTCTAAAGGGATTATCACTCGTTTTTTCACTATTTTTTGACTCAAAGAGTCTCTGTGCACAACATACCTGCTTTGGGAGTGGATCACTGAAAAGCTGACGTTCAGCCTGCCTTTGAACAACACAGACCCACCTGACCAGTTTCCAGAAGGTGGGTCTGTGTTCACCACAGCCACAGAAGGTTCCAAGATCTGCCCAACAATATTCATCTGACAATCAACATGATGAACACACCACGTGCTCTGCATGCACATCCCAGCTGTGATGCAATGGATTTACTGCATGGGCAACAACCATGCTCAGTGTTTATAGAAACCTTCAGGCAGTCCAACGAGCCATGAGACTCGTTGAGATTTGCCAGTGTCAGAGGGTCTGACACAATTTAGAGAACGGAAATTTTGTCTCATCCTTACTCCAGTTTAGCACTACATGACCACAGAGTATCTGTGATGCGCTTTCCATCTAGAACAGGTAACAACTACAGATAAAACAGGAGACTTGGAAACAATTTTAGGGACCTGGCTTCTTGTGCAAATCTTGAAACTATACTGAATTGCATCAATTTCTTTCACTCTTTGTGAAACCGGGTTTCATGGAAAGGGAACACGGAAAGATCTGGGTCTGGAGCCCCATAGTATATGCTCCTTCAAATCAGCTTGCATATTGCCAGCAGGGGTCATTCTGGAGGAGACCTCAGACTCAGGATACACCCAGTCCAGAGCCATGGGGATGAAAAGGTGTTCTTTCCAGCACACTTTCACAAGAGCTTCCTTGAACACATACAGAGGACCTGCTGAATAACTGCAACATAACTGGTAAGATCTTCCACGTTTCATTTAGTGAAAAAGCTCCATGTAAGTCAGCTGTAAACTGATGACATAGCCTCATCATCCAATTAAAAAAAAGAGAGGAAGTAAAGGTTAAAGGTACTGTTTGTGAGGGATAAACTTCAAAAAAAATTTTTGAAAGGTCATTTGGAAGGACAAAATGTTGCTGAGGTTATTTCCTACTTTATTTCTAAACATCTTAGGATGTTTTGCTTACAGAATACTTATCACAGCTGCTCCTACCTTTTGTCAGAATGATTTACTGTGCCAGATTCCAAACACCTGTGATTGCTCTATCAAATGCATTTCTGAATGTAACAGGATATTTTGCTTAAAACGGACCCAGTGATTTCCATATGATGTTGTGATGCGGAGGATAAGTGTCATCAGACCAGCTGTCCTCACAAGTTCCTTCCAACTTAAATTATTCTGTAAGCCTGTATCTGCTTACCTACTGATACCTCTAATGTCCAGAACAGACCAAACTTATCAAAGAAATGGCTGCAAGTAAACCAAGAATTATAAAAAGGCTTATCATGAGTTTCACTGCTCCCCTCTGTAGGTCTGAATATATGGTAGGAATTTGTACACAGGTGGTACCTCAGACATGGGGGAGAAAAAAAAACTCAGAAAAAAAAATCCATATAATCTTTCTGTTAACTACAAACAAATGCCTATGCCATTTTCAGACTGAGTAGACAAGTAACAACTCCTCTGCTCTAATCACAGCAAAGAAACAAGGCCTAATAAATAACCATTACCACTTTAGAGAAGTCAAGGTATTCCTCTTCACAAAGCAGTTGGTATGTATTGTTTCCATCATATTTTGTCCTTGTACTTCATAACAGAACAGACAAAAAGCATTCTACTTCTTGATTTCTTACTTCTTAAGAGGACAGGTGTTAACTGTGGCATTACATAAGTTTATGAAACATCATAAATTGATTTGTTTTGGATTTCTGTTCTTTTTGCTGTACATCTGCTGACATTCAACTCCATTATTAAAAATTCAGTTTTTTTTTTTGGCTGGCCTAAACTATATGAACATATTTGATGTGAAAATACCATTTACACAACTGATCTTCAAATAATTAACTGTTTTCCAAGCAACAGAAAAAATAATCTCTCTGAAAACACACTGCAGCTTTGCTGTATCACCAAGTGCTGTGAATATCTCCAAAGTGAGGGGTTTAGCAAACAAAAAGGAGAAAGACTGAGGACTAAGTCTAGCTGAAAGATGAGATACAGCCACCCGACTTTAGAAATAGCCTATTAACTGCCAGCTGTATAACGAGTAAATATCAGGTGAACATGCTGACAGTTATGGAGAGAAAAACAGTTGTCTCAAAATAAACAGGTACTACAGAACTGACATGGTAGGCTGCTTTTCTTAGTAAGTTGTGCTGACTGGATTTAGCTTTTCTGCAATTTACCACGTCTCTTCAGAAGGATGGTCTGTTTCTTTGCTAAAAGTTACCTACCAAATTGTTGCCTGAATGTGAGGTTCCTCTGCAGTTCTGATTTATCTTAGATCTGTTTGGCATAACTGCATATGTGAAAGTAATCATTAGGTGCCTGAAACAGTCCTGCATCTATCTGAATGGAGGAAAAGGGAAGAACCTTCATAAGAAAGCGAGGTACAGCACTGATAGTCAGGAATTCTCTGTCCTTGGAGTCAATGCTCTTGTATTTGGATGAAGGCTGAGCATTGAATAAATGAACTGCACTACGTGCAAGCCACACATACATGAAAAAAAGAACACCTGATGGCTGAGGGACACATTCAGCTCAAGTCTTTTGTTGAATGTGAAAAATATACTAAGATCCAGAATTCTGCTTCTAGTTTAGCTTGTAATATTCGTTGTGAAACATAATTCTTTTTAAAATCTTCCATGGAAGTTTTTCCTGAAATGCAGCTTTCTATACTGCTGCATCAACTCTACTTCTGAGAGCTTATTCATCTATCACACACTTTTAACCTTGTTATCACATATAACGAAGTAAAGGTAAGAAAAATGCATTTTTTGAAAATGAACATTATCTTCAACTCCAGGACCACTGAAAGGTTCAAAGTACAGTGCTCTTTCCTTTTCTTATGGCTGCAGTGTCATTTTCTTGGGAACTACTCATCCTTCTTGCTCCTTATAAACTCATTTAACACCTGAAAATGCCACAAGATTACAGCTTTTTACCATTATTTTTCCATGTCAATGTGAAAATGCCATTTCCTTTAACATTGTTGCCAAGAATGAAAAAAGATTTTGAGGCCTGGTTCAGTATAGAGTATCAGTATTCACATGCACATTTCTGGCAGAATTTGCTGCAAAATTATGGGTTGGTTTAATGCTATGGAATAGAAAAATGGCAGCTGCTGCTGCTACAATAAAGGATAGCAAAAATTCCAGCTGTGGATATGCAATCCCTCTTTCACTGTAATACAAGAAGTGATATTTCCTATGACTAAATGCAATGTGCAACTTTGGCTTGTTTCTCTCTAATCTCTTGTTTTCAGCTACTTAACTTTCTTCAGGACTGAAAAAAACAGATGCTGAATGCACCACTCCCACAAACAAAAGTATCCATGGAATAATTAATGAAAGCTGTGTAATTTCTTTTTTCTGTTTGTGAATCAACCCGTAATTTCAATCTCTTCTGATTTCTGTATAAACATTTATTTTTAGCTTCAGAGATGAAAAGCTGACTGGCTTGGTAAAGAGACATTCAAAAGAAATAAGGCATAGGAAAATTTAATAGCTATTAGATATAAGCATAAAAATGCCATCTGTATATAAACTCCAAGCAGCATATAAGAAGAAAAAAAAATGCAGCTGACATGTTTAAATGTCTATATGTCACTGGTAAATTAGGTACTGTAAGAATTTTCCAGTACTAGTAATAAAAGATATGACACTGTCTTGTAGTGGAGCTGATAGATGGTGAAGGAAACATAACACAGTCCTGTTCCATTAGATTTGCAAAGACAGAATTTAATAACACAGTGTCTTGTTGCATTATGTTACAGAGTTAACCACCAAGAGCTGCAACTTCAAATCTGGGCCATCCTGAAGCTTTTGTGGACCTCTGGCACCACCTTTTTCGAAGGTTTTTATGCTATTTGTGAAAAAAAAAGTTACATTACCACATCAAACCACAACAGGTGACAGCTCTCAAGTTCCTGCTGTAGCCATCTCCACTTCAGCAACACTAGAAGGGTGTCTGGCACAATGTTGTGACAAGGTGTGCGGGTATTGCATCCAAAGAAGAGAAGGATCACAGTTACTCCTCCTCCCACAGAGTACCTTTGCTGCAGTATCACCAGAAATTACAGTCCATGTGGTACCAGCTAATTATTTTTCTGGTTGAATGGATATGTGTGCATGTTAGGCTGTAAGAGAAATTTTTCAGCAGCTGAGGCACTGTCAGATGAGGATGTCAGATTAATGCTTTTACGTCTACTGGAAGTGCTACCTCTGTCTCACAGCTATTTTCCTTCACTGGTTTGCCTCCTGGGACATTTCCTTAGTTATTCCTTTTGAGGACACATTAGTTCCTTGATGAAGCATACAGCTGTCTCCCAGCTTATGGCTAAACTGAGGAAACCAGGACTGCTCATTAGTCCCAGTAGCCTGGTGCATAACCTGACTTCATCCTGGCTCTCAGGTGAAACTGAGAATGATCATCCCGAAGTCCAGAGGGTTTGGGATCCAAATTAACCAGCATACTCAAAAACTAGTGCATGTGGTGTCCGTCTGTATTGCAACGAAGTTCCTGCAAGAAGGACCTAGTGGCCAAGGCTGTTGTGGTGTTGCAGGAAAGCAGCAGAACGTGAGTGGGATGATAGAGCCCACTGGCTGTTGCCAGTTCAGTCATGTGTCTCAAGTCTTACTATCTGGTGTCCACGTGCTGCTTCGGCTGTCTCCTGTAGTAGGGATGTGGAGCTGTAATTGCCTCACCTCTTGACACTTGTTACAAGCAGAATTAAACACCCTGAGGCACCCTAGCACCAGCTTCCAAATTTTCATCTTAAAAAGTTTTGCTGAGTTACAAAACAGCCATGTGCAGAGCTGAATTGTTCACTTTTTAAAGATCATCCATGCAGAGATACTGACTAATGCAAAAGCAGGGTGAAAGCTTGTTTGAAGATAAGGTCATAGCAGGCCATGTGTTCTTCTGCAGTGAAGTTTTATAGCTTGATACATCATCTTAAACCCATAAAAAGCCCACTTCAGGATGGCAGAGTGAACATCACTCATACTGCAGTAATTCTACAATAGCCTGTAATAGTGATGTTACTAGAGAAAAACACAGGACTA
Organism: Onychostruthus taczanowskii; assembly: GCF_017590055.1. Taxonomy (NCBI): domain Eukaryota; kingdom Metazoa; phylum Chordata; class Aves; order Passeriformes; family Passeridae; genus Onychostruthus; species Onychostruthus taczanowskii. The sequence goes on from NW_024498795.1 coordinate 6,706,675, forward strand.
CATCAGCCACCTTAATTTTGAAAGCTGGTGTATGTGGATTGTCATCAAAACATTGGCAACTAGATGTTAGCAAGACTTCATCCAAAAAAAGTCTCAAAGTCTCTTCTTCAAAGCTTGATAAAAAGCCACAGCTCAAAATCAACAAACAGAAAAGACTCCAAGGAGGCACTGACTTACTAGGTATTGGGACAAAAACCTGAGGAGTTCATTGTGCAGAGCACATGTACATGTACACTTACAGAGCTACAGATTACAGCTTGCATAGAGGGACAGAGGTATGAAATTCCTGATGCCAGTACTCTGGCACTTCCTTCATATTCTCAAACGATATAGAAATAGACTTGCGTTACTTTCTGACGTGACCAAGGTTCTTCAGTTTTGATCTACATACAACTACATTAATAATAGATTAAGGGCTGCTATCAAAGTATGATCACATGCTCCAGAAGGAAGAAACTACAAAGTACAGCTGTCAAATCATTCTCACTAGCTAAAGCAAGGGCAAACTATCTGCATCTGAACTTCTAGGACATCTGCTGGTCTATTCAACCTCTCTTTAACATTTCATTCCTGGCTTGCATGCACATGACACAAACTAGCATTCTCCTTCTTACTGACCTTGGACAGATAAGGAAAGCAAAGACCTTTTTCTGTAAAGATGACAGTATCATTGTAGAACATAATCCAATAAAACAAGTGCCTGCAGAGAGCAGGAGAAACTGTGACATTAATATTTTGTTAGTTGATTCTAAAGAAGTAGGATGTGACAGGTTTAGTTAGTATCTCAATTCAGTTTCTCAAGGATTACTCAAAATTGAGGGGATGATATCACTTCAAAATGCAAAAACTCGATGTAACCATTTAACTACTTATTGTTTCCTTGCTAACTACTGCCTTAAATATGCTTTCTTGCTGCTGTCTATGCAAACCAGTCTGTTTAGGCTGACTTTTAAAACAGCTGTTTTGATCTAATTTCTGATAAGCATCCAACAGCAAAACAACAAAAAAAGAAAGTACTTCACTGTCTTTCCTTCTGAACTCCTTCAGAGTTCAATGTAAAGTCTGCAATGTGGACATTTCTCAACACCAAAGAGAAACCAAGAACACAGAACTTTGTAAAATTACAACAAATAGCTAAAATATGCATGGAGATCAGCTTTGTCACAGACATGATCTGCATGAATATTTACAGAGAAAAATGGAATTATGAAAGCTGGGGAAGACCTCTAAGATCATCAAGTCCAATGGCAAAATCTTCAATCACAGGTACTCTGGAGGGCAGTGGGATATGGGGAAGATGAAGACAGGCCAACTTAGATCTGAACTTTTGGTGACTCATCAGCAATCATGAAACAGGACAGTGACCTTTCCTGCTCAGTTTTGTTCCTGGTTAGCTACTCCAATATATACACTTTTCTTGGATCTCAGGTGATGCAAGACAGAAAAGTACTTCCTCCAAAGGAAATTCACAAGTGCCAAAATAACACTAAGGGACTCCTCATAGTGTATTACAACTTCTTGGACAACTGCAATTTCTCACACATATTAAAAAACTTCAAAAAAGAGAACTGATTGGACTGTAGAAGTCTAGTTTCCCCATGAGTAGACAAATACAAGAGATATTGTGAAAATCATATCCTGTAAATTAAGCCTAGATTTTCACTAGACTCTGGCAGGACACAGCAGAAGAAAAACCTATTCTCCCAAGAAAGTCTACAAAATGAAAATATGTAATGTAAACCCAACATTAAAAAGGGAGAAACATATGACCAAAATTTTAACCTGTTAATATTTTTAACCCACCCATGTAGTGATAGGAAACACAACAGATTAAATTACATGGAAAACAGAACATCTCAGATGAACCTATTTAAAACAGAAGAAGAAAATAGTGACAAACCTGATAGAATATTAAATGGAATGAGTACTAGGACCAGAGTAGGTATTTCTTGTGCTACTAAAAAACAGTGTCAGTCAAAAATAAAAGGAAAATAAGTTTTAATATTTGTATACTGTATTAAGGATATGCATTCCTTTGTAAATAATCTGAATGGCAGTTAAATGCAGATTTTGTAGCTGAAAGTGAAAGATGTGATTAACCAAGAGTAGCGTATCGTGGAGTGCTTGCAGTGGACAGTAACCTTTCATTTATCATTGAGGTTAACTTCCATTTCTGAGGGTCACTAACTTAATCATATTTGCTTGAGTTAATGCTGATCTTCTATAATCATAGCAAAAAAAAAAAAAGTAAGTAATGCCTGTCTGAATGGAGCTAATTTAATCATATGACCTTTTCCATCTTATTTTCACCCTATGGCTATATGACTTTTTCTAACCAGGCAGCAAATTACTAGACTGTAACTGGCACAGTATGCTTAGCTAATTTATTAATACATTTCTGAAAATTATGAGATGCTAAATTAGTGCATTATGCTGTTTTACTGTTTCTATACCTTTATCAAAAGGAACCTACTATTGCAGTATCTGGGCTTTACACAATGAGATCATTTCCTTTGTCAAAAGAGTAATCCAGTGCCGAAGAGTTCAAGCTTGGATGCGAAGAGTAAAGCTTGGATGCTGACTGTTCCTACCTTGGGAAAGGCAGCTCTGCAGCCACTGGACTGTCACAGCAGCTAGTGTCAGAGAAAACACTTTACACTTCCCCTGGTGCTTTTGCAAGGGCTAATCCTAAGAGAACATGTGTGTTGGTAACCCTGACTTAGCAGGTGATGTCTCCATCACTGATTTTCAGGTACTAATATTCCAGCAACATATATATTCTGGCAGTGCTGGCTCCCTGTTTAGAAACATAAAAGATCAAATCTTCTCAAATCCAAGTGATGGTAAAGGAAGCATGAAGCACTTTGCCTCTCTGACTATCAGACCTCTGACAGCTCTGATACAACTGCTTTGCAGCAGGTAATAACAATCAAAATGTAATTAATGTGGAGAATATGACACCCAAAGAACTTTCATCAGCACTTTCTGGTAGCAGAAACCAGACTTCTTGATTCCCATGCTTCTTCCATAACCTATTTGGAAGCTTTTTTAAAAAATAAATTGCTGTTAGATTTTTATGTCAGGAAGAAGCCTTCTGGAAAGAAGTGAACAACAGGATTTCTGAAAGGATAACTTCAAACAATTGCAAAGCTATAGACTGAATACTGGTCTGAAAAGTTCTGCAGAAGTGCTAAAATCACAAAACCTCTGGAAACTGGGGGGAAATCGCAGGGCAAAGACAGACTTTCACTGAACAGCCAAGTTTTTTACTGCCACCACAGCTCCCTCACTCCTCAGTTCATTTCTCTTATACTGAATGCCAGCAGTCATGGCAATATTTAGAAATCATCAAAACTCGCTTTAAACAGCTATTAGATATAGTAACAGCAGTAATATTCATGGTGATTTCAGTGCCTTACCAGAACTGTATCTCTGTATTTAATAGAAAAAAATGTACAACTGGGCCATGGATAATTTTCAGAAGTCAGTATGTAGGATGAAATAAAATCTACATTCTACCCATGTATGCCTTGCAGCATCACATATTTATATGAAACATAGTAAACCAGCTAATTTATTACAAAACACAAGACAGTGATTTATTGGTCCTTTGTCACGCTACGAGAAAATCTGGAGTCTGTGAGAATTTTAGTCCCACAGAGTTAGGTTTTGCAACACCCTAGCAATTCTGTCCAGTTGAATGTTGCACCTGATTCCATGCAGAACACAACCCTCTAATCATCAGGCACAGAGAAGATGGATCCCTATTCTTTAACCTTCAATTAGCACTTAGCTACATCACGCATGCCGAGGGCAAGATTAGCCATAAATGCTTCCAGGGGCACTGTGCCCTTACTGGTAACCTCTGCACGTAGAAAATATGTATTTCACTCAGAACCAGCAAGTGGAAAAATATGTAGCAGAGAGAGTTGGACAGCATATAATTAAACGTGCTTTGCAGATCAGGTGAGTGACCAAAGTAGAAGCCATCACTCTCTGTCTGCAAAGCACCTCCCAAGGCTGCTGCAGCGGAACCACAGAGCTTTGCAACACCAGGCAGGCATGGGCTGCACGTGAGCAGTGAAAAACAGGCTTTGTGTTCTGGCAGGGCTGAGACATCCAAATACATCCCAATACAAGACCAGATTCCGCACGGTGCTGAAGTCAATAGGAACTGAGGGTATTCAGCACTTAAAGGAATTCACACAGCAGGCTATCAGAATGGGTCTTGTTTTAGCTATTTTAGGCAATCAAATTTAAGTGGTTATGCTGAGTTTGTTTTACTCATTTGATGTTGGCTTTATCATTCCAGGAATTTAAATGCAGTGAAGCTTTCCACTGTCTAGTCAAATTACCAGATATAGTATATGATATTTTCTTTAAGGATATGATTTTAGGGTGCATGCTGGTTTCATTATATTATACAGTGGGGGGAAACACATATTTGTAATCTTAAAAATCTCATCTAATACAAAGCAATCATACCCCAAACAACTAAAGCAGTATGCTTTACTGAACCTTTCAGTGTTTTTTCATGTGTATGTCAGCACGTAAAACTGAATAAATCATCATGGAGTCATGCTAATTCAAGCTCTGAGTGTTTTCTGTGAACAATACTTTCTACTTCTAGACTCCATGTCACTAAAAAGTCGACTAACAGTGATGCTTAGAAATTAATTTGTTTCAGGTATGCTGTAGGAACCATAATCAACCATAAATCCTTTTGCCCTATTTGCATTTGCTGAATTTGCCTCAATTATACTGTTGCCTAATTATGAAGCTCAGTCTAGAGGGGAACTCGCAAGAAGCAATGATGCAGAAAGCAGAGGACAGTTTATGCCACTTCATGGATTTACAACTTTCTGGTACCGCAAACCATTCGGAACAGACTCTATTTGTGAGGTCATTAACATGTAAACAGTGTCACACTGAAGACGCATGGCAGTGACCTATCATGCTAATGAAAAGTGATATTGAGTTTGCTAATTCAGATAAGGGTACACAGATTGCCTTTTCTCTAATGTGCAAGGGCCTGTCACAGAAATAAATGCATGGTCCTTGTTGCAATTAATTTGATTCTTGTTCTTTTAAAGCTTTACTTGTAGATTTAATTAAAGCTTTCATGCAGCACACACTTTCAGGAAGTATCTATGTTTAATGGCTTTTTCTCCTAAATTAAAGAAATGAGTGAAGGTTAAGATGCAAAGAAGAACAAGAGAGCATAAAATGAAAAGCTGTGCTTAATACAGTAAGCATTACCTTGTTTTGACATAAGCAAATATGTGATATTCATATACATTTCTAAAATTAGTGTTATATTGCAGCTTTCAGAGTGAAATAATTTTCAATTGCTTAAGGTAATTTTTAGAATTTTTGAATATAAAATATTGCATGCTGTGTTTCAACCTGGAGGTGAATATTTTAAAAGCCTAAATCAGTTTTTAGATAAGAAAAAAATAAACAAATGAAAACAGTGTACTGTTTTCCCAGGAAACTAAAGAAACAATCCCAACGCAAAAAATCCCCAGAGAAAATGCAGACCACAGAGAATGAAAACAAGGCCATCCTAAAGAAATATTTTTCAGGGCATGACAGACATTATAGTATCTGGGGCAGGGGTAAAGGAGAAGGGGATAAAGAGTTGGAGCAGTTAGTGAAAGGAGGAGCAGAGTAAGAAGAGAAGGGGATAAAGAGTTGGAGCAGTTAGTGAAAGGAGGAGCAGAGTAAGAAGAGAAACAGGTGAAAAAGCAAATGGCCAGGAGAACAAGGAGGCAGGCTTAAGAGCTGGGCACATTAGTGTTGAAAAAGAACCTGGAAGGAAAACAACGATAGGGTTTAAGGAGTTAGGTATAACACTTTTTGGACAGAGGTCTGGACAAGACGCTTCCATGAATACTCAGTACTACTACCTCAGAATAGGTTTATGGTGCTTTGGATTCCATCAAAAGTTGAAACTGCATTTACCTTTTAAAAAAAATACGCTGTCTCTTCTTGCTGGGAGCATGCATTAGGACTCAATATGCAACCAATGAATTCTGTTCTCTAATTCATTTTTTTAGAGCACAGAGTAGGTAAACCTTTTGGTTTACTAACACTCATATAGGTTTCTCTTCTTTTGTTAGTTTAAATTATCTTATATAACCTTAATCATATTAAAGTGCAGACATGGTTCCTCCACATGTGGGTTAGCAGAAAGAAAAGTCCTTCTGCCAGCAACACCTGGATAGTACAGCTAAGGAGCAGAACTGTAATCTACCATATATCATAAACATGGCAATCTGACCTGAAAAAGTCAGTAAATACAAAGCATTCACTATTTCATCTGCTTTCGAAAATACACTGTAAGCTATGAACTTAGTTGACCTGAAGTGACCTTTCCATTGACAATTTCCAAATAGGACCATAAATGGCAAAACACAAGCCTTTATACCTAAAATGTAAGCAAAAACCATGTAGCTGCAGCAAATATTGTAAATTGCATTATTATACTCAATGAGAACATGTTGATGAAATCCATACCTGAAGGTTTTACTTTGGACTACTGATGTCAACACAGGAGGAAAGAACACTATCACTTTGAAATAGGAGGTGCAGAATGGCATAACTGCTCTGAAACAGCCGATTCTCTCATTCCTGTTCAACTGTGAAATGCACAGGTTGGCAAATGTTTTCCTTTGCCTCTCCTTCAGACAAGACACATGTCTCTGGTAGCTCCAACTTTTGTTTTCATGATCAGAGGAATCAGGGAATGGGAATGAAGGAGAGAAGCTGCCTCCCTCTGCAGGTGAACTGAGTATAATCAAGACACCCCCAGACATTTGGTTCAATATCTCACCGAGAGATCTCAGTTTAAACAGCCTTGAGCTTCAGCCACTAAAAAGAAAAATAAATGTGTGTCTTTATGTTTACCAGCTCAGTACTCACAGGAGCACAAATTTTACAGCACAAGCCCTGCAACATTCAGCTCTGCTTGAACTACTGCTTCTTTTTATTTGGATCACTATGTCTGGTTGGCACAGGAACTGACAGAATTATGCAAGACTTTCTTGACAGTCCTATAGATTTCTCTCTGTAGCATACACTAAATGTTACAGTCTAATAATAACAGCAGTAATAACAAATCCTTTCTTGCACATTTGTAAATGAAATAGAGTCATGATTCTAACATATTATGGTAAGTCTCGTAAAAGATACATTTTTTTGCAACAGGGTGTCTGGGGATGAAGAAATGCCAGAAATGCTTTGCTAGATATGCAAGCACACAGCACAGTCCATTCCTCTGGTTCCTAGCTTTTGTCATGTTCAGTTTCAAAGCTGATGCAACCTTCCCACTACACTTTGCAAGTGCAACATTACCCTGAAATTAGGAAGAACCCTGGTCAGAGAGAATCCTTGCATAGACTCTCAAGTGGAAACAGAAGGTAACAGTCATCAAGAGTAGCAGAAGAAAGCACCTAAGATATGGTTCCTTATGCTCTCATGCCAGAAATAGGTAATCAGTGCAGGAAATCAATGACTAAGAAAAATGCCAGAAAGAAAATTTGGAAATGAACAATGATTTTGGTGATCTAGACATCACAGAAAGCAAACAGCCACTGTTCTTCCCCTTGGGGACCTGTCAGTCTACTCTTCAGGTGAGCTCAAGGTGTACTTTAGGTAAAAAAAGAAATGTAAAGGAGAAGTAGGAAAAGAAGCCAAGACTAGAATATTTTCCTTGTGAAATTAACACTCATGAGTGATAGATGCTGTCTTGAGGTGGATCATCATTAGCCTGGCCATAACCCCTGCAGATAGGCTCATGAAATGTATTTCAGGTGAAGCATATCCCAGGGGATTCAGTGACAGAGAACACATTTCAGATAACAAGCTCAACCCAAAAAAACTATCGCTCAGTAGGAGCTATCACAATACTAATGGCTACAACACCTCAGTGCCCTGTGCTGGCATCACTCAACAGACATCAACATCTTGTTACAGCTGTTCTTATCTGCACCACAGAAGTGACTAACCCTGTGGCTTACTGGAGCTATGAAGACTTAGGGTTAGATTCACTCTATGATTTCTCCTACCCATTTTTCTTTAAGCATTTTTCTTCTGCTTGTCCTTATTGAGACCAGGAGAAATACAATGCACCTTATTCCCTGTAGTCCCATCTTTTGCAGATATATTCTGTCAATCAGATCAATATTTCATGATGTCATTCTGAAAACTAACACTTCAATCTTTTAGAAAAAATACAGGCAAACATCAATTATGAAGTGAGTTTTGATCTTAATATGCAGCATAAATTCTCTACTTTCTGTTAACACATTTACAATCACATAAAGTGTAATGGCAGGCTTGGCTTTTAGAGAAACTAAGATTCCAACACCATTACTCCCTTGTAAAATAAATACCAATACTAAAATATGAAACTCATCTTCCTATTTGTGTATTTAAAATGGAAGTATTTAAATTCATTTTTGAGCTATCTGTGTATACTTTAACGCAATTTCACAGTAAAAGCCACATAAACAATACCTTTTTTTTCCTGAGGGAAGAGTTTGAAACAAAGTGAATGAAAATGATTCACCTTATACTGTCTTTGAAAAGTATAATTCAACAATGATGGTTGATAATGGCAAAATTTCAGTGCCTAAAATGACTGCTGTTGACAGCAAGCATGATTGATTTAGGAATAAAATTTTTAAGAAAGCTAAAACCCAATGTCAACAGGTTAATTGAAAATTTATTCAATACACTGTTTTATAGAGAAGACAGGCTGCCCTGGTAACAGTACCTCAGTAAGAGTCACATGGGTGGCAACATAACTACTCAAATACAATGGTAACTTCTTACATACACATAGCTGTCACTATCATCTCTTTCTCTCCCAAGTACACGTATCGTGTCTCAGTGTTATAAATATATATAAGAAAGACAGGCTTTCAGGCTTATGCTGCAGAACTATATGGATTCCACAATTTCTAAATGCAATCTCAGTATTCAATTCAAATCCCATATATTAGTTTAGAAAACAACACAAAGCTGTTAATAGCATGGGAAGAAGAAAGACGTCTCTAGGCTGCGTAAGTATTTATTTTTTCTACAGTTACATGTTTCCCTCACTAAATGTCTGGCTTCACCAAGGAAGTAGTGTTCCCTCTAAGGACAGAAAAATCTCCAAACCTCAGCTCATATGCAAATTTATTGCTTGACACTAATGGAGCACAGACAATAATTTGTGTTGTGGTTTAGGAATGGCATTCTCCAATTTATCGTTCCCACTAAAACCACTCCAAATCAAAGAGACACTCCTTCACTCCCAGCTCCTCCCCTCGAATGGCATTCTCCAATTTATTGTTCCCACTAAAACCACTCCAAATCAAAGAGACACTCCTTCACTCCCAGCTCCTCCCTTCTCTCCCCTTCTGGTAGGCAGGAGAGCAGAATTGGAGGCACAAAAGGTAAAGGCTGAGATAAGAACAATTTATTGGAAACAACAATGAGATAAGAAAACAAGCAGTAACAGCAACAATATTAATGACAGAGAGTACAAGAAAGAGGAAACAGAGACATGCCCCTGAAAACACCAGCTGCTCCCTCACACACTTCAGAAATAGATAATAAAATTTAAAAAAAGAATTACTTACAGTGTGTTAAGGATTATTTACAATTTTTTCTACAGTGAAATGGGAATGTAAGCCTTGGCTGTAAAGCAATACAATCAGATCCAAAAGAATCAGAAGATACAAGGAATCAGTGTAAGAAATAATGACTTTAGATAGATTTTAAAAAATTATGTCATGTATTTTAATTAAAAATAAAATCGCAGTTCTGACCCTGCTTGCTATCTGTGCATCAAAACTAGATATTGCATATCTGTACACAAAGCATACAGCACATAGCACAAAAATGTGTTTTTTAGTAATGGTGATTTAGTAGAACACCCTCCTTGCCTTATTTTGGACACTTCAGCTGGGCCCCAACCTATCAAACTCTTGTGAAAAGTAGGGTGTGTTTTCATACACATTTATATGAAAAAGCTCAATGTCTGTGGAATTAGCTTTCTTGCAGGAGGAATTTTGTCCCCTGTGTCACACACCAAGTACCAGGCAATAGAGCCTCTAGTCCTATACAGTTTATTATATTAATGTTTTAATATAGTATTAGGCTTTGGGATTGAGATTTCCATACAGATGATGCACCTGTGATGCACTTCTGTTCCAGGGCACCTAACTAGATTATTAGTGCTGGGACACACAATAGCAGATTCCACAGTATTAAGATAGCACTGCATAAGAATATTGGGTAACAATTGTCTCCTGTTTCCCAACTTCACCTTTCACAAGCTGAAATGACATGTGAAAAGGCACAAAAATGTAATAACATTATACACCTAACTGCTGTGCAGCACTGTTGTTGCATAAGTACTTAATTCCAACCATAATCATAACATATCATTTTTATATCAAGCTCAAACTGAGGAACAGCATCAAAAGCTGCCTTCACAACTTTGCATTTTAATTTGGTGTACATCCTATTCACAGCAATATAATGAAATCTTTTAGAGAAAGAAACTTAAAAAAGCTACGACCTGTAACTATCTGCAGAAGAATCTGCGGTAAACTGAACTGGCCAAACTATCAGGCAACAGTGTCTGGAGTAAATTCCGAGCACTCTTGTTTTTCTGATGCTTTAATTTTCATGAAATGTAGTTGTTAGCTCTTGACAAATGATTAATGAGCTCCAAGGGCAGAATCTTTATAAAAATTAAAATCTCAAATACAAAAAGCCAATGGTCAGCACAGTGGTGCTCGTTGTCACCTCAGCAACAGGCTTGCCTAACTGTAATTACACAACAGAATACTAATACATTTTTCCTTCTTCATCTCATGGCATAGGGGTTTTCAGGGGTTTTGCCCATCAGAAAATGTGCCAGGAGCAAGCAGTTGTGCCAGTGCCACCTGCCATGCTGAGAACATCACTTATTGCCAGTGTAACAAATGACACCATCTCCATCCTTCTTTTTTCCCACCTGGAATCAACTGCCAAGCCAAAAGACCTGCTGCAGAGTTAATGAGCACTATGAAATTTGCTCTAATCTTAAGAACAAAAGAAGTCACAGAGGACTAACTATGTCCAAACAAAAAAAAAAAAAAAATCTGCTGGCTGACTGAGGCGAAAGGTAAAAAATGCACCAGATGTCAGGAATGCAAGAGTGGGAGGAAAGACTGGCAGAGGTACTTAGGCCCATTAAAAAGAATTCTCAATAGCAGTACTTAACTATTTTTTCTGTAATATCTATTGACTGGCTAACTAGTAAACAGAAGATAAAATAGAAATAATTCTCTGCCAAATATGCACAGCTGTAGGGCCACCTCCGATGATTCATCAGCAGCTCTAGGCATCTGCCAATTTTTTCTTTTTAAATTTTAATTTAGGATGGATCTAGAAGTGGCAGAGATTGCAGTCTGCTAGGGAAAAGGAGCCCACAGCACACAAGGAAAGCAGCACACAAGACAATAGTAACTATTTCAGTGCATAGATGCTCACTTGGATGCTACAGCTTGCATTTACAATGACTAATCAGTAAATTTGAATATGATACTCAGTATAGAAGTGGTAAATTAGCAATGGCAGAGTACTTGAAATTATGTTTCTCAAAATATAGAACATTTTATAATCCATACCAACTTCATCAGCTAAAAATAAAACTGTAATGAATCCTGCATTCATCTAAGATTTCCACCAATTTCAGTCAAATTGTGTGATGCGTAAACAGGTGGGGAATTTGGTCCAAAATATTTCCTCCTACTGACAGCCAGTCTTGACTGAACTTTTCAGGGCTCTTCCCTTCTTTTGCCAGATGGGGAACAAAAAACTATGAGGTCAAAATCCCACAATTTCTTTTGGAAGAGATAATCAACCCAATCTACAAAGTTACTGAATTTCCATCACACTAGCAAAAAGATTTTTCTTGAAGTCGCTAGGAGAGTATTTAATGTAATCCTGAGATGCCCTATTCCATCCACTATTAACAGTCTCTGTGATTGCAAAACTAGGGACAAAACCTGTTTGTAAAACCTAAAGAAACCATTCAAATTCAGGCATTTTCCTTTGTCTGTGGAAAAAGAGAGAAAAAAAAATACAATCCAATTTATCTAAATAATGAAACAGTGTTTCATTTAATGTCCCATTTGTTTCAATTTTGTTTTTGATTTAGCCTTGAGACATGAATCATATTAAAATATAAATTTGAGTATATTTACTTATTAAGGCAAACCATGCTACATGGCTTACTGTATTGTATTATTTTGACATTTTGAAGAACTACATTGAAATGCTCCCAAACTGAATTTATTTTTTTTAAGGTATATTTAATGGAAAATATGCCTTTTAATCTCAGGAACAGAAACAAATTTTGGAATACTATCAATGGAAGAGCTAATTTTTTCAGACCTTAACATTAATACAATGCTTTAAACAACAGTTTAAAAAAATTGCACTATCCATAAAGTGTCAAATAAGGTAATATGAAATCTGAATTACCAACCACATGAGCAGTTTCCACATCTTGTGAAGTCTTAGAGAATTTCAGCTACGAGGTTTAAATTTTAATTGCTTTAATTAATTTGAAGAATGGTTCTGCTTGGTTTCTTGAAGACCAAGTGTTCAAGACAGAAAACATTTAATGATTTTTTTCATAAATTCTATAAATGAATGTTTGATGCTTTTTCAAAATATGAACTGAAAAAATATGTATTTAAAAAGTTTGAAGAGCAACTACTTTGAAGGTAACATGATAAACTTTATATTGCATTTAAATAAAAAACATTACTGAAATGTGTTCCCTTCAAGAGTATGTTATCACTATATGTACTTAAAAACCGGTACTAAAATTTAATGCAAATAACAGCCCAACTTCTGTAACTATGTAAAAGTATCTCACAGGTTCCGATGGCTTTTAAATCTGAGGTTTAAAGAAAACAGATAAGTACTGCATAGCTGATTTTTGCTGCTGGCCAATAGGATTACACAAGATTAAACACATCTAATTTTGCAAGACCCCTAGTATTTTGCTAATCTCTTATGTACTCCTTGTACCTGGAAAGCAAGAAAAAGTGCATAGCCTCAGAAAGGAATTTTCTAAATTCACAGAAGAACCCTTCTCATTCATCACCTGCTGACAACAGGGAATGAAGCGAGGCTTTGGGTAAATAAAGAAGCATGTAATGGTATTACTAAGGACTGTATCAAAACAAAAAAATTGTTACTTACTGAAAGTTATGCTTCATCCTGCCCTCATTTTTTAGTGCTCTCTCCTTTGAAATTCACTCTAGAAATGGTAACTTATGATGTTTATGCATGATCAATTACTCATAAAAAAAGTAGTAATATGTACACAGCAACAAATGGAAATGCTTGTACATGTCTAACCAATGCTGTAATTTCAACAGTATAAATGAGAAACAAACTACTAAATAAATTCTAAAAATAGTTCTTTAGGCATGAAAATTTCTCATTGACATGGTAGTGATATCTATACCTATCATTTCTCAGTTAAGAAAATTCTTTACATAATGTTATTCAAAGGACTCTAATGCACAGTATGAGACATAAGAAACTCTTAAAAGGCTAAATATTTCATTACATTATTGACCATGTTGTTTTTATCTTGGTGAAACTTTTACAAAGTATGTTTTCATAAAGGAACTTTCAGTATTAGCATTCACTACTCAGGCCTGGAACAACACGGTAGATAGTGTGCCTCTGATGACAAAGAAGTTACTTACAGGTAATAAGTGTAGGAGTGATAGCTTCTTCTGCCATGATGGTGGAAGGATTAGGCAGTGGTGGAAAAGATGAAATGGAAGGAAAGAAAAGTCAAATATTAATGTATGAAAAATCAAGATGAAACGGAGACCTGAACTGGTGACACAAATGAAAGGTAGCAAGAATGTACATCTGGGCATATCATGCAATGTTTCTGGAATAGACAGGTGACATATCCAATTTCCATAACACTTTGAGCAATACAATATATAATGCATCTCCAACTGTTATATCAAACCACCTTAAGGTACACCTACTAAGTAATATTGCGTATTTAATGTCTGTTCATATCTGCATACACACACAAATATTCCCAATTAAAGTGATAAGTCATTTCTGATTACACCTCAGCTGCATTAGGGATAAGGATGTAGAAATTCTAGCATGGTGTTAGAAGCTTAGGAATAAAGAATTTCAGAATACACTCTAAGTAGATCCTCTTCCTGTCATAGCACTGTAGAATCTTAGCCTATCCCTTTTTTTACTTAAGGCAGTCAGTTCTGCCTTTGAAAGGACTTATTTCCAGAGGGGGGAAATCCATGGCCACAGCTCTTTTAATATTTCAGCTTTTAAATAACCTTTTAAATTCAGAAGGAAAAGATACTTACTGTCATGCAAATAAAAAATCTGTCCTTGTGGGCTAAAATTGTAGTGGTGGTATTTCCCCACGCGGCAGAGATAAAAATAAGAACTGATCCTGTATCCATGTTATTCCTGCCCACGTGAATGCCACAAAGAACAACTTGGGAGACCTAGCACCACCACCTTTACAAATATGGGCTCTGTCAGCCTTGCATAACCTCTTGCACGGCCAGATACTCCACCCAGACATGCTCTGTGTGAGCACATAGTCTAGAAGCCCTCCAGCTATGCTCTTCTGCTTTACGTCCTTCCCTCCCTCCCTCAGTTATGAGCCCACTACTGCAACCCTCCAGAAAGGGCAAGTTTCAACCCAAATGAATTCCATGTATTGACTGCAATTAAAAAATGCTGGAGATCTTAAAACATCTCCGAGCATAATGTCAATTAGCATTCACATGTTGGCAAGATAAAAGACTGAAAGGAACCATGTAGGCATTTGTAATTTTTACAGCACATGCACACAACCCTTTGACTACAGAGGAAACATGTAAACAGGCCTTGCAAAGGACTGTAACTAATGTTAACTTGCCTCTGGCTACATGCTTCAGGCATCCCTTTGAAAACTAGGCTTTCATCAAATTTTCTCTCTCATCTTCTTTGTGTGAAGATGCCGTTAGAAATATTTCCCAGTTTTTATTCCCATTTTTCTGATGCAAACAGTATTGTTGAAACACAAGACACTACACACTGCATATTTAATCAGATGGTACATCTGGAAAACGTGTACCTGCTAAAGTTGAGTTTTAGAAGATAACTAATAATAGAGTAAGGGGCAAGCTGCAAAACAGTTGCAAACCTCTTTGCATTCCATAGGGAGCATGGGATCAGGTCCTATCAAAGCACTTACCTGCACTATAAGCAAGTGTTTTTTTTCTAGTTCAGTCATAATTATATTTCCCCCTACCTTTCTTTTCAGAATTACTCATTCTCTCACTTCCATTTAGAATCTCATGACACTGCCAACCCTGTTTCTTGCCATATGTTGCCACGAGAGAGATTTAATGTAATTAGTACAAATGTTCTCATACTTCTAAAAGATGTATAATAATTTGAGAAACAACAATAAATACAATTAATCAGCGAAACACTGCTGGTACTTGTATGCAGAATTCTGCCAAATATGTTATAGAGATAAATTATTCCTCATGAAAAAAAATGCTGAAAATCCAGGAACTTTATTGTGTGTAAATGTCCCATTAAGCATTTGTGTAACATGAGAAAAATTGGAAGCCTCAAGCGCCAGCTATTTTTATATTGCTACAATTGTGAGATTTTCCATATAAAAGTCTCTGAAAAAGAGTACCAAGGTTTTCTCTCTCAAGAATACCTTACACTGAAAGAAACAGGTAAAAAGAATATGTTAAAATCCTGCAGAAAGTTTTATACTTGCAAGTTTTATACAAGCATCTCAGGCCACATGCTAAAGCATCATCCATAACTGAATGGATTTAGCTTTTTTAAGAAATGTGGACAAGCTCCATTTTTCCTTGTACATAATGAATACAAACTAAAGTTTCTGTCTATATATGAAAAGTTTCTTTCTCTTGAAAAAGACTGATGCAAAGATTTTGGCCAACTTAGGCCAAATCTTCTTAAGAGCGTAGCTCTTCAATCACTTCCGCTGGTCAGGTTATTTTATGTCAATAAACTGTTTCTGAATATAGTGACAATATTATGCACTTTTAACCCTTTTAGGACTGAACACATAAATTAATTTCATGACTACCACTTACAGAAAGAGGCCTCACTACAAAATTTACCAGAATCAGCTGGCTGCAGAAGGACTGACCCATCAGAATGGAAACTTTTGGAACTGTGTCATTACCTCAATGTTTTCTTCCATCATCTCTCAATTATAGTTGGCCTACAGGGAAAAATGCAGTTCAGGGAGAGGAGGCTGGAATTCTCCTTCAGCCTTATTATCTTCAGTTTCTATCCTAAGTGTTTGAAATTGTTGGCAAAGGTGTATGTATAACGGAACAGCCTGATTTGCTATCAGGGAATGGGAACAAAGCATTCCCAGCCCAGCTCCACTGAGTGCAAAACTCTTCCTTATCCACTGCCAAGAACCAAGGTCTCTGACTTAAACAGATGCGACAATTACATACATTAGAAACTCACGGAAGGCTCAGGCACAGAGACAGCTGAAAACAGAAACTAAACCCAGATAAAACAAAATAGCCTTTCTATGATCTGAAAACTCCATTCTACAACTGAATCAGAAGACAATGGAATAAAATTTTAATAACTGCTTCCTTATTGCACTCCCACTGCAGCAACAAAATGGCAGCCCTAATGGAAACAGCTGCCCCAAAGACATAGAAAGGGCTTTTAAGCAAATGTTGGACCACTAACTCATAAACTTAGGCAAATTTTAAAATTTAACTTAAATAGAATATAAAGAAAAAAAAGAAAGGAAAGGAGAAAATAAAGCAGTAAGGGTCTAATTTATGCAAGTCTTGATTTACTTGTTATTGCTTTTCCAAAAGTTGCAGCAACAGTGCTCTCATTTTCATTTAAGTCCTTTAAGTTGACCAAAACATGAAGTTACTTGGTACATTCTTTATTATCAATGTTTTTATAAAATCTTATGCAAGTAGATCAATGACTGGGTCTTACCCAGGATTTACCATTCAGGATCAGATTCAAAATCCACTTTATTGTGGATCAATTTTGGGGAAACACATGTATTGTTTTCATCTAACTTTGTGTTAATTGTTATGTGACAGATACAGAGCATATCTGAGGAGAGGAAAGCCTGTTGGCACTACTCTGACTTCACAGAGAAGAATCATCTCATTGATGTGACCATACTGGTGGTTAGGAACAGCTTGCAGGTTCCTAGACTACATTACACAACACCTCTATGCAGGAATGCTGATGGATAAAGAAAAGACAAAACAGAATGGATAAAGAACTATGAACAAACAAGTGGAAAGATAAAGAGGAAAGCACTAACAGTCCTCCCCTGCCCCATGTACCAAGTTAACAAATTTATTTTACTTCAGTCAAAAGCTGATTGTCCCTACAGAAAATGCTTCAGCATCTATGACGTTTCTACCCTCACTAGTGACTCCAAACCATGCACTGAATTGCTAGGCCATCAATCTCTCTGGTTCATGACAGAACTACTTCAGAAGACAATTATATAGTGAAATTAATAATGCTGCTTAATGACTATTGATATTTGCAGAACTTCTTTACATATTGCTTTTATAACGGGCATATCCAAAGCACGTCTGTGCTGCACTGAAAACCTCCTTGGATGTTGGTCTTCTCTGCTTGGCTAATGAATTAAAAGTTCAAGAGACTGATCTGTGAAAATCTTTGGTGCCTGGAACCAACCAAACAAAATAATGGTTGTTGACTCAAATGAGGTGGCTACTTAAGGAATGTGCTGGGAAAAGTCATGGTTATAACACAAGTGAAACTGCTTTCCAAATCTTTTGACAATGGAAATAAATGGTTTTATATTAAGTTAATTAAGTACTGTGAAGTCCCAGGGACAGAGTCGGTTTCATCTACTGGTACGATCTGAAGATCAAATACACAAAACTCTTTTCTCTGGAAGAATGAACGACACATTTGCTTTGGGATATGCCTTGGGATAGCAGAATGTGAATGGGATTTTGCTGTAGCCAACTCCAAACAAGACAAGTTTCAAAGCACGTAGACTCAGCACTACACCATTGTAGCCCAGAAAGTCTGCACATAATAGTGCAGAGAACAAAGAGGTTCTCAGGGGAAAGGTACCACTGAATTACAAGGTGCTATTTTATTTTTCACTCAGATCTTTACACCAGTAAAGCTCCTGATAAAGGAAATGAAATAAAATGATCAAGTGCAGAAGTCAAATGGCTCACTAGCTTGATAAGACTGTTTCCCGAAGTAGCACCTAAAATATCACAGAACTGCAAAATCACTACAGTCACACTAAGCTTGTGGCATATTTATACGTTTTTTTCAAATGCATAATGTATACACAGTAACTGAACCAAGGTGAAACCATAGGGGCCCTCAGCAGCCTAGTGAATTAATGCACCAATAACAATCTATTGAATAATCGGTTCATCTTCTGCTTAAGTCATGAGTGTAATTGTATTCAAGATCTTCTATGCTACAGCAGATGCTTTAAGAGGCTTGGGACACAATATACCCACCTCCCAAAACTCTCATTAACGCCTAGTCACATCCTGTTACACAAATGAACCATCCTTACTTTTTAATATTCGCTTCAACTCATTTCAGTTTGTTTTGTTCAAGGCTGCAGCATCATTCTGGGACATGTTTTAAGTTATTGGTATCATTCTTTCTGTACTACACAATGAAACTGTGTGTATTTGGCAACAGAGTCCCTGGACTTGTATTTTCAATAGCTCCATCTCTGTCACAAGCAGATTCATTTCAAAAACCAAGGAAGCTCACAAAATGCACTTTTTCTTTAACAATAGAATTACTATGAATAATAATTACTCCACTGTGGTAGACAGAAGGAATCAAGTATCCTTCTGCATTAATGCAAACACTTAGGATCTGAGCCGTATTGCCTCTAATAATTAGATTATCAAAGACTTTTTCTCTAGAGAAGTAAGCAGGAGCTGGCATAGCATCCATTTAGCCAGAGACCCAGACACCTTATTCACTTTGAAACTATTTGGATCATTTTGCAATGCTCTCCCTTCAAGAAGAAGAATTAACTTGTCTCCCTTGGGTGAATACATTCTACCTTCGGCAGAAAACACTTAAGGAGAGGCTCAGAACTGAACAGAGAGAATGATGAATGCTGGTCAGGAATTGTGTGAAGAAGGATTGGCCAGAAAATAACAGAAGCCTTCCTCCCTGCATGCCAAGTGCTCTGTCTGGCCCTAGGGAGGAGTTTGAGAGTTCAACTGTTAAAATTGAAGGTATGAATGATGCAAGAAATCGGAAGTGGGAAGAAAAAAGTACTGCAAAGTCAGAACAGACTTCAACCCTGCTACACTGTACTTTATGGAGCAGACTTGATTACTGGGTCAATTCCATTGCCCCAGTCAGACTCACCCTGGGGCTTAAGTCTCAGTCTCTTCTGTATGGCAGCTTTTGAGTGCTTCACATACCTCTTGTCATGACCTGGCCCCCAGCCCTGGCCACAGCTCGCCTTTCTCTCCACAGAGCCCTTCTAACTCATGGCCCTGCCTCTGTCTTCACAGAGAGTGAAAAGCAGCTACTTCTGTTGCCTGCCCTGAGGCACTGTCAGACAGCTGCCTCCTCTGCTGTGCACCTCCACTGTTCAGATTCTGGAAGAAATTCAGGCAGCTCAGGGGTTTGGACATTTCAGACCTGCCAAACTAGTTAACATACAATTAAATCACACAGGGTTGGGATGAGCCAAATCAGGCCAGGATTGCTCTCAAAGGAAAAAAAAGGGGATAATTCAAGGGGAATACCAAGGAGGTGAGGGGTTATGGGACACAGTGAGGAGACTGTGACAGAAGTGGAAGGAGAATTTGTTACTCAGCCTCTTTACACAGCACTTGCACATTCCCAACCTCACCTCAAACAGCTGCAAATCCCACATTGCTCATTACAGAACCTAAAACCTTGACTCTATTTGCTAATTAATTTCTCCCAATCTAGACTAAGCTTCTAAGATCATATGGAGTTTTTTTCTTATCTGTGCCACCTCCCCAGCTATATTTTTCCTGTTAGTATTTTATCTCTTACAGTGTTGAGGAAGACAAAGTTTTAAAAGCCTTCACTTCTAATAACGTAGCAGTTTTCAAATTATATTCAAGGCAAAACAATCTCAATGCGTGAGAGTGTTGAACCAGCATTTGGAAACATTCAGCACCATTGTAACATTTTCCATTGTTTCAGGAAACAAAGTTTATGCAGAACAGTACAGACCTCATTCTCAGCATAAATTACCTTAGCTCTAGCTCCTGTTTGACTAAGGATTTCTTTTACATGCAAAAATGAAACTACATCTAGCTTCCAGCTGATCTGTCAAATAGGGTGGAGACTCACAAAGGACCAGATACTCTGATTATTAGAGTCCATCATGCAATACTGGTGTAAGGACTGCTAGAATCGTTCATCTCAAGCTGTTTTATATATAATGAAGACACAAACATTAATTCTCTGTGGGTACGAAGGTGGCTGGATACTTTTACCAATATCAAACTGACTACTGCTGCAGGAGATGCACTATGAATATGGACATGGAAAACATCCACTAATTGCTCACCTTTTCTTCATTACCAGCACGACTCCCAAAAATATAATGACGAACAGCAAGATGCCTGCAATGACTCCAGCAATTTTAACAGTATGATCTGTCTGCTTCTCAGGCTCCGGGTCTGGTTTTCGAGTGGCAGCCCCTATGGAATTGACAAAAGAAGAATAGCAATGAGTAAAAAAAATAAAGGTGTTATTCTTTTGATGTTTATACACTTAACCTACTAATGCCATTAATCTTATCCAGGGCCAACAGATATCAATGCTTGGTCTTTTAAGAAGAATTTCTGCTTTCATATGCATTGTCAGGAATATAATTCTTTATATTGTTCCAAGACATTCTGCAGGACCCCAGCATAGGTGGGATACCACTGCCTGCCCTGACCCTTTACAGAAGCCTCTTCACAGATTCACAAATTTCTATATTTTTATTATCTGTGCTGGCTCCCTTTTCTTTCTTCCATTTAAAAACTTGCTAATAACACAATAACTATACTAAGCCTTTATCCAAATTTGATTTGCTGGAACATTTTCCTCAATTATTTTTCATAAATGAAGCTGTAATTCCATAACATATTAGCTTAAACACCTGGAAAAGTGAGATAAGCTCATTTACCATGCATTTTACCCACAATTGTTTTTTTACACAATAGACTTTTTTTTTTTGCCTTTGGAAATCTAAATCTAGGTCACATCTGGTAGGAAAAAAGACTCCTTCTAAGCAATTTATTCACAAAGTGGGAAGCAGCTGATGATCACACCACTGGCACCTACATTTAATATCTGTTTAAATGAGATAACCAGTGCCTTACAGCAGCTACTGTCTTAGCTCCTCCAGCTTCTCCATTTAAAAAAAATAACATCGTTTGTACTGTTTACTGTATAATGTGATGGAACGTCAAATCCATGTCTGATGAAATATCCATTTCCCCTACCAAATGAGTTCAGGATGAAAAAACGTTAAGGAAGCAACATTCAATTCACTAAGCAGATTTTATGTTTTTATGGACTTGCATTTTTTTTTAAATCAAAACGTGTCAGCATTCATCATTTGAGGCACCATGCCATAAAATGGACACAGGGATTTATGGATTGCTTTCCTGGTACAGCTTTTTTGGGAAGGGAGAAGGAAGAGTAAAGCCTAAGTAAAGTGTAATCTTTTAAGACCACATTCTTGTACCATTAACTGGGATTCAGAGAAGATTCTGACAGCACCAACTATATTTTACTTATTTCTTCACTTTCTCTTTCTGGAAAGGAAGGAAATTAATGGCCAATTTACATGAAGAGCGATTTTCTGAAAAACAGAATGAAAACATTTCCAATGTTTCTTCTCAATTTTAACCAGGATATTCTAAGATGAAGAGTATTTCTGAGTGCCCACAGTTATACTTTTGGCTTACACCTTCAAAATTCCTTGCCAAGAGGAATGCCAGGAAAACCTGCCAGAAAAGGTGATAACTATTAATCAAATCATATCTAGAGCTAACTGCAGGAACCAGTTTTTTGGAAAATTCTGGCCACGGTACTTTACCTGAGTGCTAAATCAGAGAAAATGATGTGCTTGCTGTCCCTGTGCCCAGTCCCACAAGAATATTAGTTTGACAGAAATACACACACACTTTTCTGAATTGGTAAAATCCTTACTTTGTACGAATAAAGGATGATTCATACTTTTTATGAATAAACAGTTCTATTTTAATTTTACTGTATCCTATAAAAATTTTTTTTTAATTCTATTGCTGTACTCTTCACAGCACTCAATACTGCAGTAGATATTCAGAAGACATCAAGAGCATGTTCATGCAAAAAGCAGCTGTTGAGCTGCACTTGGCCGACAGGAAGCAGTGAATCAAGTATGATGCAAATGGTAAGACATAGGAAGGACTCCAAAACTCTCTTTTAAATCTAAAACCCAAGAAAGAAAGAACCTAAAGTCAATACCAAGTAGTGTCTTTTCAGATGTATCTTCTAAAACTAGTTTCTTCCAAAGCCCATTCTTCATGACCTCCTTCAGGTTACCCCAGACAACTGGAATACTCATCAGTAATGACTTGCTAGAAACAGCTTCTGCCTTATGGTTTCATTCCTTATGTTAAGGCTTCCAGCATTAGTTTGGGAATATGAGTGCTAAGCAGTGAAATTAAGTAAAGGCAACCATTCACAATACTATCCAGTGTGCTCTACCTCAGTGCCAGGTCTCTCTTTAGTAGCTCATGGTCCTCAGTTAAGGGAACCAACTACACTTACATTATGCAGAGGAGAGAAAATCGTATTCAAAGCACGCATGTTTTCTGCATATGATGGAGCACAACCTTCATGAAATGCCTTTCATCACACAAAGCACTATCCTGACGGCAGTATTTAACAAGCTGGAGAATCCACCACTAATGCAGAATCTCTAAAGAAAGCCTAAACAGGAAGTGGCACAGAGCCTAACATCAGGACACTCAAACTCCCATATTGCATCATTTATTGATTATCTGATTGAGGAATCAGCTCAAATTGTCTACGAAAAGGATTTTAATGACGAGTTAAAAATAGGATACAGCTTCTCACAGTGATGTATTCAGCCTTACAACAGAGGTTGCCTTAAAACTGGAAGCATGATTTTAACAAGCCTATTAAAAACCGCTGTCATTAATTATTATGAAATAATATTGGCATTACTCAATTCTCCTTTATTTCCAATCAGCAGCTTATTTTTTTGCTGACAAAATGTTGCTCCACTATTGTTCTTAGTGGTTTCCAAAATCTATTTGGGTAAATGAAAAGGACTTTCATCTTTCTTGAACATTCCTTTTGTTTTTTAGTATTAGAAATTTTGGATTACCTCTATGCATTTTATTTAATGCTGCTTATTCGTTTAACATACCTCAGTTTCTCTACAACTGGATTTTAGAAAATTGCTGTATTCTAATCCACTCTTCATACCCCTTAGCATTCTGTTTGGATTTATTTCAATGTCAGATGGACACTGAAAGTTTTTTACTGTGTATTGTTTACAGTGAAACATGCAGCCGTTTCTTCAGTGCAGTGTTCAGCTTTGAACCCTTTACAAGTTAAAAGCCATTCAAATTTACATTTTAGCATTTACTGAGACTGAAATTTGCGCTGGTACTACCTCTTCATTCAGTTTGCTTTTGTCCCACTGAAATTCTTCATAGTCCCATGTGAATTCTGCTAACTCCTACCATCTAGCATTGTAATCAAGAGCTGCTGCCCTGACACTGACTCTTCCAGGCATTTAATTAGCATACCATACAGCATTTAACATTAAATACTAAAGTGCATTAGCTGTGAAAAGCAGTGTCAATTTATTTCTCCCGTGTTTCTGTCTCATAGGTAGAGGCTGATTGAATGATATTCGCCTCTCACCTCATAATTACTTCTTAACTGATTTTCAACCCATACTCACAAGCACTGGCACCATGGAGAGAAGGGTGAGCTGTCCCTAAGGGGAGCAAGGCAACTAAGAGCAGTAGTTCTGAAATTCATTTTGCCTCCTGATAAACTGTAATGTCCATTTGTGCATTTGGTTTTGTTGGTATGTTTTCAAGAGAGATGTGGAAAAGCACTATTGCAAGCCTTAAAAAAAAAAAAAAGGTGCTTTGATTTCTCTTTTACTCTGCTGAACTGACAGATGCTAAAAATATTGAGTGAAATGTAATATTTCATTACAGAAACAGTGTTATTGATACACTATTTTATCATGATGATCTAGTCTTGGTGGTTTATTTCTTTATTTTATTACCGTTCTTGCAACCTCTTTATCTGACACAGTAATTTTTAATGTCCTTGATTGCCCTGGAGTCTTTAAGAATATATAGCTATGAGTCAAATTCTGTGCCTCCAGTAAAATATATGTATTTAATGAAAACAGGTCATTAAGTTGATGCCAACAACTGAGCTATGCCCCACTGCATTTTCTGACAACACTGGACCTAATGACTTACTTGGATTTTTTTGTTTGACTTTTAAGATTTTGATTCTACCCTTGCCTACGATGACTGACTTCAAGCCTTGCATAAAAACCCTCACTTCTGTTTTCTGAGATTGTCTGGGCAATCTCAGAAAACAGAAGTTGAACACAGTGTGAAAACACTAGCTCTTGCTAGTGGGAGCTGCAGGACTCAAGGCTAAACTGACATATACACTGTGGTGCACCTCTAGAAAGACAGTAGGTCACTGAAGAGCAGTGAGTGGAGGATAGCTCAAGGGAGCTGCTTAGAAAATGAAAGGACAAGGAGATGCTTCCTGCCAGTTTAAAAAAGATTAAGGTGCTGACTTTGGAAAGTCTTTACTTGATGAAAACAAGCTGGAGTGCTTCCTGCCACAAGTGAAAAACAGAGATACACTTAAAGACAAACCCTAAGGTGCTGCAAAACCCAGCAAAAAATTTCCCCAGGCTTCCTCTGCTGAATACAGTGGAAGACACTCACATTGCTTAGTTCCATACCCTTAGATATTTACTTTTCTAGTTAATCTCAGCAACTACAATTTCCCTTTCACTGACTGATTTCCCATTCTTCGTGGCTCTCCCAACAGTAGCATTTAAAATGTGAAATATATTTCTTTTCCTTCACTTAGAATGGCACTCAGCTGGCCTGACTTTTCCTCATGGATCCTGTTTCGTTCCGTACTTTGCAAGCCTCAGTGACAATATTTTTAAGTAGTACCCATGAAACATCCATAGTATTCCACATAGTATTTTACTTAGCTTTTACTCTTAGACCTATTCCATTAACTTTTTCTTAATACTGGAATCTCCTCTGAATTTTAGTCGTTACTCTGCCAGTTCATGTCATCTTACTTCCTCTTCAGAATGAGAACTGAATCATACCTAGTTGCTCTATTATTGTCTGCCAGAGTTAGAATTCTTAAATGACTTTGTGCAGCTAAATTTCTATTTCCACACAACAAGTTAGAAGACTAGATAAAAAAAAAAAATTCCTACTCTCTCTTTGAAGTATTTCTAGTTCTGCCACTTCCTTTGGTGGAAAATTTTCCCTTCCTTTCTCACTCAGAAGGCACAAGTATCATGTTATCATCAACCTCAAAACTTCATAAAGAATAATCTCTTGCAGGTAGCTTATGGATAGAAAAGGTTGTAGCAGAACTACTTTTCACTATAATGAAAGCTAAGGTGAATGAATTATGTGAGCAAAATAATAATTCCTTTAACTCTGAGGCAAGCACTATCTTGTTTTTCAAGAAAAATGAAAATGTTTTCCAGTAAAAGAAATGGACCTCTACCAAACTGAATAAACTCTCTTTCTCCTTCTCTCTTTGTGAACAAACTTTGGACTTGCTTTTCAATATTTCTTTTCCCCAAAAAATGACTGACCATTTTACAGAATAAAATAACCAATAAAAGAATCCTGGCTCAAAAGTCTAGACACTGCTGGCTATGCTTACAAAGAGAGGGGTAAGATTTAAGCTGTTACTAGTAAAAACTAGCTAAAGATTGCTTCATCTAAAGCAGTCTTTAAAAAAATCCAGATGTTTCTTCTTTTATTTGAGTCAAAAATAATCTCTTCCATTAATTAATTAGACCAGTTTCATTTTATTTCTCCCACTCAAGCCTGACTGTAGTTCCTGCATTTTGTACTTCCTTTCTGCAGCTTTACACTCTCAAAAGGTACTTGCCTGGTAAGATGCTTGCAAGCCTTTCCAACTACATTTCATCCGCAGGTGTTCCAGTAACTGATGTAATGGCTAACCTTAGAAGGCTTTAAGGTAGTAATATGGTTAGTTCAGATCATCCTATTTTCCAGTCAAATTTGAAACCAACTTTTGAGTTAGTAACTACCCTGTGATTTTTTTTAATGCAGGCAGTGAGATTCAACTATCACATCTCAGCACCTACTTTTGAGTTATTTCACAGAGTGAGTCAGGAAAATGAAACATTATACCCCTGTGTGACAGCTGCACCGTGATGAGGTGGCAGAAATCATGCAAAATGGTACAAGGCAGAGGAAAGGCTGAGAGGTATGATGCTTCCTTGGAACACCCATCACTAGGCTCCTATTGTCCCTGCCACAAAGTGAGAAGACTGAAAAGATCAGAGAACTTGGCTTTAAAGACTCTGCCCACGTTCTCCAAGGACAACATGAATTACAGAGGCTACTGTCATTATTACTTCCTATTATTTGTATGATAGCAGGAGCTAGAAGCTGTAAATCAGACTGGGAGCCCCACTGTGCTAAGAACAGGGCAGGCACACAGCTAAGTAATCTCTGCCACTAAAAGCACACAACCTAGTTGAGCTAGGCTGTAGGAGGCAGGTGTAGCAATCACAGGGGCAAGGGGGAGGCAAAAACCCCTAAAAAGATCCATTTGCAATTCCCAAATAGTTGTACCCTTCTTGCTCTTTTAACTAGCTGGTATCATTCAGCATTTTCAGTTAGTACCACAGCAGAAACAGATCTTTGGGAGTGATTCCAGGGTCTTAAAAATGTTTTAATTGATGGTGTTGGTTGGGGTGTGACAAGGAAGGAAGCAACATAAATGTTCATTAACATAAAGGTAGGAAAAGTAGAGTTGCCAAAAGTAAAGGGCTGAAGTAAAAGGCAGTATGACAAATTAAGAAAGAATGCTGATATGTCTGTCTTGGTATGAAAACAGGTGCTTCACAGAGGTAGGTCCTTATAAATGTCAAATGACCAACAGGAAACCCAATCCTTAATCACAAAACACACTGCAAGAGGGCAGCAGTGCAAAATGTCCTGTTTTCTCCAGAAACACCATTTCTCCCTTCATCTCACCCATGACTGCATAAAATGGTACCCCTATTTATAAATCTGTAGCAGCATTATTAATGATGCTGTGAGAGATCAGCCAGTCTGACACACTTTCAAGTTCATTCCAGATGCCAGGATTTGAGCCTATCTTGGAGAAGACCCAAAACAAATACAGATCTGTAGATGAAATTAATTACCACCCTGGCTCTTCTGTTTATACTCTAAGTGACTGGCATTCAGTCCTCATCTGCTAGCCAGCACGTATCTGCTAACAAAGTCTTTGTTTTATTACTCCTGGTAGAACTCCAGCTAGGAGAGTGAGTTCTCCCTTGCCATCCTCATTGTTAGCTTTCCAATCATTGCTCCTCGTTCTCCTTCAAAACTGCAGGTTTTTGTCCATATGGTAGAAGTTATGAGGTGGTGTTGGGCAGGGTACACTTTGTGCCAGAAGGTGGTTTTGATCAGCATTTTTTCAGTTTTCTCTCTAGTCCATGTCTTGAATATATGAGTTTTGGAAATGTGGCAAGAGTAAGGTCTGTTTACTCCTCTTTTTACAATATTCTTCCTTTCTGTTCCTGGTTTCTCTTGGAAATGCTCATATATAAACTGCTTTTTCTACATGGCAGAGACAATGTTTTCCTTCTATTTTGTTAAGCATAGGAGTTGTTTAAGTGTTGAAATCAACACAGTCTGACTTTCCCTCCTATGATGTGCTCACCAATCTATTTTTTTGAAGTCTGGGAAAGGAGGGCAAGCAACACTTACAATTTAGCAGGAGAGTATTTTCCTTGCAATTTATGATTAACATCACAATATATATTGCTGTGTACAGACCCTCTTTGCCCTGAAAAAGGTTTCTGTATTTCCTGAGGACCACTATTGATTGATTTGGTGTATTTTTTATTTGGTGTTTTTTAAATACAGGAAAATACAGACTTTTTAGAAGGTCTGTGGTAAGAAGGGAGTATCAAAATAAGGCTCTGCTGTGTAACAATAGTTATAAATTATTAATTTTGTTTGTGATATTCTTTAGGAAAATGTAAATATAAGTGACAAAGAACTGCATAAAAAGACATGCAAAGAACTATTTCACTGATGAATACAACTCATTTAACTGACTATCACTGGTGGATGACTCATGTTGGTGTATGTGAGCAGAAAGGCTATTTTGGTTAAATATCTGCATTTCTGGTTGTGGGGAATAACAACATTCTTTACAAAACACGCCTAAAACAAATGAAGTTCCCAGTTTGAGTTTTGGTCTCATCCCAATCTATTGGTCTCATCACAATCTATTTTTAACAGGATTTTGATCCAGACTATTTAGACTGGATTTTTTCTGGAGACTGTGGTTTTTAAAAAAAACCAACTTAAGCAAGCAAGTTTGATAAACAGCTCATTTCTCATTTGAAACAAAGCCACCATCCCTTCTACTAGCTCCTCTTTGCCTTTTTCTTTTAAGCAAAGAAACTTAAGTAATTAAAATTCATAAAAATTTTCCTCTCTTGTGGGCACCCAAGGAGTTGGAGGCCCTCATTCATTTGAGAAATAAGCATAAGCTACTTTAACAGCATTGAGATCATTAAGGGATGTTTAAAGCACACTCAATAGCTGTACCATAACCAGAAATTATTAACAAGTCTCAAATATACAGACACAGTGTATCTCCTTCTTGGAAATAAGTAATTTACTAAGGAAAAAAAAAAATCAAGTCTTTAGAACCTTAAGCTTTCAAATGACCCTAAAGGGTAGTTCCACACACTTTAGTCTATTTTATGAAGAAAAAAAGGATGGCTACATATTTATAAGTACTCACTATGTGTGGCCAAAGAAGCAGCCACAATGGAACACACCACAGACCTCTATGCCAACAAATGGAAAAGCCACGGCAGCATAACTGAAAACAGCTCCCACCACTGAAATAAAAGTCAAAATCCTCCTGACTTCTGTGGAAAGATGAAACTGGGCTTCTTTACCAACTACTCTCTGACTACACAATCACAACAATGACCAATATGATGAGACACACATTTCTAATCAAGGCTGACTGAGGAGCAATGGGAATATACTTGCATCATATTGGCTGTATGCATGTAGGTATCATACTGAATAAGGGTGAGGAGGTCTGAGAAGGGAAGCACCAACAAGAGCTGAAATGGCAGGTTTTGAATGTAGGGCTTGTTCCCAGCTGATGCTCTGTGAAAGATGTCCCACTTGCAGCCATTGGAAGTGCAATTGCATCTTATAGCCCTGACTTCTGTGAACAAGAAGTAATAGAGGTACATAACGTACAACAAGGGTAGCCTTTAGACCTGAAACATTTGATTTTATGGTTCTCTACACAACTTCAAACCAACAGTACTCATGGTAAAAGAATAACTCTCTCAAATTAGCTCTAAGGAAATGAAAGCAGACAGTTTGGATTGATCCTGTCTACACCTAACACATTTTTTAAGCAAGTCAGCACCACTTTCAGGCCATCCCTCTAGAAGAAGTGGACAATTTACTATCAGCCCCACAAAGGTATGTGACTTTCACCTATTTCACCAAGGAGACCTCTTGCTGACTCCTATGCTTTCAACACTAGATCTACTCCTAAAAGTATACTGAGACATGACAAGAAATATCAGACACCACTGAGAATTTATTTCAGCTGTTTTCTAGAAACAGAAAGGTATGGATTTGAAGACTGAAGAGGACTCCTCTCTTCAGGGGAGATAAAATGTGGTTTTCTAGTACTCAGTTGGCTTCCAGCAAGCAGGGAAGACGTGAAATCAAATCACAGTAATGTTTCTAGAGCTGACCTACCCAGGGTGAAACTCAGCTACAAAACTAGATGCTTTTGGCCTGGACAAACACAGGTGTTTTATTTTCCATCCCTGAAGGCAAGGGAACACATCCAGCATGGGAACAAAGCAACCTGAAGCTATGGGCAAGAAGTAGCAGAGTGAGGTATCATCTTCTGATGATACAGCGGAGGAACACAAATGAACAGTTCCAAATGTAAAGTCAGTGAAGGCTTGGTTACTTTGCCATTAGGAGGACAAGGGCAGAGGGTAATGCAGTAGAGGTATCCCTGTGGGTGGATGTTTTGGCCTGTGCTGCCACTGGCTCACAGATGAGGCTTACATTCCTGGTGACTTCCACTACCAAGCTCCCTTCACACTGCAATCCTTTTGAAGGATTCTACAGAAATCCTTCAAAAACAATCACACGTGGAATTTACTTCTCATTTTTCACTACCCACACATTTTCCTGGAAGAAAACATAACACAGTTATGAACATAACAAAATAAATGGAATTATAAATAATTCCACAAATTATAATTCCACACATAAATGGAATTATACATGCAATGACATATGAAGAAATAGAAAAAAGAAAAATGTGATAAATTTATAAAAGGCAAGAAAAAAGACTCAAAACTTTTTTTCTTTTAAAGCATTTCAGAGTCAACACTGTTTCAGGGCAGGAAGGTCAGCTAGAGGAACTGAAAAGCAGAATCAGCACAACAAAGGAAATATAATTCCACAGAATTCTAAATGTCTTTGTGCCAATACAGCGTAGCAGTTCTTTTGTTCACATTTCAGAAATTTTATAGTATTGCCAATAAAAAAACCTATTCAGACCGAAATATTGTTGAATGCACCAATATTCTAGTACAGGGACAAGAATAGACTAGGCCTCCTCTGAACAGTTATCACTGATTTACATTTTGATTTTCAGTTATTTCCTGGAGGTTTCAGGGGTTAAAGGAATATCTCCACTTGTCATACTTGATTAAGAATGCCTTGAACAGTCATTTTTATAATCAGCTCTTTTAATTATTGACACATTGACTCATAATCAGAAGCAGTCTAATTCCATGACAGCATACTGAAAAGTGCAATTATTTTGCTTCAAAAAGGTTTATAGAATACTTTGTTTGCTTCTGACCAATTAGAATTTACAATTTTTCCTGTTTTTTACTTTGTGCTTCCAATGTGAACTCAAAAGTTTAAACAGAACCTGATAGTACTTATTTCCTCTCGACAGCTTAAAACCATGCAAGACACCAACTTCTGTTCACTTATATGGAAAATTGTGACTCAACTTTCATTTGCATGGAAATTTTCTATGTACACAAAAACTCCTTAGTGCTCAGCACTGATAGAAAATCAGATAAAGGGAAGGAAATGAAAATTCAAAATTCTTGAAAAATGAAGACTTGAAAATGCACAGATACACCTGAATGCCTTTCTCAGAGCTCTAAAATCATTGGTTCTTGCAGTCAAACTCCCTTTAGTGCAGAAGAGAACATGTTCAATAGATTGTCTGAAGAAGATGTTAAAAACTTGTCAATAACTACAGTTATGGCTTGCAGAGTGCTGAATTGTCACTCCAAGAAGACAGATCTGACTTATTCAGATTTGAGCTATTTCAGTGAAACTAAATGAGTGAATTGCTGCAACGTTATTTTGCCCAAGACAGTACATTCTGTAACTTTTGCTTAAAATTGACAGTATTACTCTCCTCTTTGCTGCACTGCTCTGTTTAACTGTAACACATCTAAATGCTCACCTGTACATTAAAATAGAGGCAGTCCACATAATATTGCCTTAAACATTTGCCAAACTCTCCAGTGGTACAAACACCAGATTTGCAGTCTCCAAGAACTACAGATTATTTTACCCACATCTGGTCCCACATTTTAAACTTAAAATTCAAATTGCTTAGCATTTTATGAATACAGTCAAAAACTACAGATGAAATTCACAGGGTTTTTTAGTTGCTACTTTAATCTCTGAGTTTCTTTGTCTTCCCTTGTCTCTCCTTAATTTTTCATTGTGATACATACAAAACTCTGTTTTAAATGTAAAAATCAGAGGCATATTTTTTAATACAGAAATGAAGTAACACACTATATGACAGCTATGCTCTAAAAATTACCTACTGTTATTTTTGCATTGCTTCAGTTTTTCTGTTTGCTGTACATTGCTGATGTTGAAACATTTTGAAATAGGTGTGATACTGACCAGTACTAGTAGTAAACAGATGGCAGAGATTCCTTCCGTTTGTTAAGAATTTATCCTGGTCAGTTCATTCATATAATTACTTTCATGACTGGGTTTTATGCTTCCATTCTCTGCAATGTGATTAAGAAAGCTGCCTCTCCTCCCAGCTCAACCTCAAACAGCCCTCACAGAGATCCTGACATGAAGATTACACGTTACTAAGAGAATAGATTAGTTTTCAAGCTAGGATGAGCCAAATAGACCCATCTTTAGTAGCTTTAGTAGCTTAAATTTGGATGCCTGATGTCACAAAAGAGATATTAGACACTTGGAATAATATTTTTCTCTCAGGTATGAACTGGAATACTCAAACTTCCAGACTGATTTTGTACTTGGGGGATGTAACACAGTTCCTGCAATGACTGACTACTTCTGTGGCAGGCAACTTTTTAACTGCCCTGAATAAAAGACAAACTGTTTCTACAGTGGAAAACACACCTAATGAGGCCACTTGTCCTTCCTAAAGGGTAGGGAAAGGTTGATACATTCTTCTAGCTCATGGGATCTTCTCCAGCTGCTCCTGTCCCAGGTCTGTAACACAGTGGCTCTGGCGATGCAATGCCAGGACAGCTGAAGAACCCACACCCCCTTGGCCAACCAGAGCATCAATGGCCAGAGAAAAACTGCTGATATGACTCTGCAGTTTATCCTCCCTATTGTTCTACTTAGGCATGGGAGTTGGAAAGGTCCCATTTCCAAAGAACATTAAAGGAACTATTATTTTAAAATAAGAAGTGGAATATTTAATATAACTAATATAATCACACTGATAACTGACTTCTAATCAAGTTGGGCTCTTTACTGTGTACAGGTGGCAAGGCTTGTATTTGTATTATGGTTTATTTCACCATTTGGGAAATGTTATTAGCATTATTTTTAGGCCTTCTTTGCCTTATTGTTTAACTTCAGCTCTTTTTCAGCTGCTCTGTGGAAAATGTACTTATGTTTAAAAGCATAGATGCTTTGGCTGCACTGTCTTACAGAAAACCTGACATTTGACTCTGTAACATACTAGGGGAAATAAAAGGGAGAAAAGGAAACAGCAGCTCCCATGGCACTCCTGTATCCTCTTAACATTTTCTTGTAACTATGCTGTTTTATAGATGAAACTGTCACTGCAAAAATGACAAATATAACACATAAAAGAACAAAAATGGGCAATAAATCACAAGTGACACCTCAGCCCATTGAAATGCATCCAGCCAGTGCTGCAGAAAGTAGGAACATTTCCTTGTTTTGCATTCTGCCCAGCTGAGCAAGAGGACCAGAATCCTTGAACAATTGGTACAGCAATCGTTGGGGCCATCACATAAAAATAGGCTTAGAATTTCACTTTGGAGACTCAGATCCATTCTCATTCTGCTTTCCTTGTCACTTGGTCTTGCAACAGCACTGCAATATGGCTTTGACTTTACAGCACACCGGTGCTTATTCTCCCCTGGATAACTATCCACAACTCCAACTAATGCAAATGTTGTCCAGAAGTATCAAAACAAGAATAAACTTGTAAAATAGCGTATTGAACCTGCAGACATGTCTGCACATAAGCTTGTTATTACAGACTCAACTAGGAAATAGTGAGTTCTACATTGCCCAAAATAGCACTTCAAGTTTTAGCATGTCAGAATACATCTAAATCAATGTTACATGATCCAGGATGGAGAAAAAATGAATGTGAAAGTCTGTCCAGTACATGTTGTTACACCTCAGATGCTTGTAAAGCAAAACAATCAAGGTAAATAGCAAAACACTCTTTCTCAAATTTATGCAGTTGGTTTTTGTGTTAATAAACAAAATGTGTTTTCAGTAATGCAGTGCAAACTGGAGCAAATCCCTTGACATAAAGAAATTCCATGAAATTGCAATTTAATCAATCATAGATTTCAGTTTATTTTTTTCATTTTTACAGTGGAATGGCTGAGAACAGAATGTGACCCAGAACACTGCAATAAGTCTTGCTATGTACTGAATGCACATCTTAAGAAATGGGTATATTTTACTATGGTGCTAACTTCATAAGGGAGAAGAAACTGACTACGATTATTTTATGACTGCTTTTAACTTGTTTATAAAATATGGTGATCATCTAGACCTTAAGGTGTGCAGGATAAAACTAATGTTTTAAACTTTTGCCCCTATCTTTTACAAAAAAAAAAGAAAAATCTTCCCAATCATTAATATCAGTTACTTTACAAAACTTCTGACAGATCTTGCTGCACTTGATTTGTACCAAGATGTTCACGTAGGAAGAATGTACAATACAGAGCTCTCTCTTGCAGCTGGATGTGTAATTACAATGGGTCGTAAAAAGGGCGTTCTATGGAAATCAGTCTTAATAACATCCAGCAAAGTAGTGGCTGCTCCACTAAATCACAAATGGAAATACTTTAATTCAAACACAAGTAGCTCAGACATATTTCAACAATTAAGAAAATGCCTGACAGAATGAACACCCTAATCATGATTCCAAGCATGCTATTTTATCAGAATGCAGAGAACAAAATATATGAGGGCCAAGTGAATACCAAATATGGCCAATTTAAACCTATTAGATGAAGTGTCTCTTACAAAATACTGAAACAAACTACAAATGATTTCAGTATTTCTCAAAAAGATGGATTTTTTTTTTATTTGACTTTGAAGTTAAGACCATACAATCACATTTTTATGTGGTAAGTTTTTTGATAACATTCTACATGATTTCAATTTTATGTTAAACCGTATTTGTTATGAAAACATGGAGACAGTATCATGAGTACTACTATGCTTCATGTATACATAATCTTTTTCCTTGCACACAGGTATAAGATATTAGGTATTTTCTGTCTGTTGAAGGACAGGGTCAATTGAGTAGATTTCAAGTTAGTTACTTTTTGTAAGGTAACACTGAAAGCTAAACACTATCTCTCAAATTTGAATTCCTTATCTACTACATTATTGGATCACTGATAATTATGTATTGGCCAAACATTGATTTCCCTGTTTTGGCTTCTGACAGTCAAAATCACACAGTTGCTTTTACACTAGGTATAAAAGCATTAGCTCTCTAATACATTTCACAAATAGCATATATCTTATGCTATAACTTATGGACAACTACACTGTAGGTATTTAAGTGCAACTGCAAAGAAAAGTTCTCTTTGCAACAGGCTGCAAAGCCAACCTGGAATGGCTGTCCAGATACTTAGGGAAACTAGCTCATAATCCTTTAAACGGTAGACCTGTTATTTTTATATGAAAAATAAAGGCGAAAGGAAGGACAAAGAGAAATTAATAATGCACTGTTTATCAACTGCACCAGTAAGAGGCAAGACAATGATGACGAGGATGGAGGAAATGAGTGCAAGCAGAATTGGCTTGAAAGCTGAGCTGTATTATCATGATATTTGTGAAGAGGAAGACCTTTCAAATTTGGTAACGATATTCAGGAACGCAGCCAAGATTTTAAATTTTCATTATGCAAGAAGCATCAACTTCCAATGTAAAGAAACCCGAAAATGCCATCCTTGACCTTCCCACTGCCGCTTATGTATCTCCTCAAATGCTAAAAGATGAAAGTAATTTCTTGATCTCAAATATAATTACTTTGGTTCTGAGCAAAGAAGTGAGGAAAAAGCACTGAAGAGAAAATGCTAAGTGACATTTAACAGTTACAGCTGTAGGGCTTGCGGTAACTACAGTTAGAAACAGCCCTGTACTTTCACATAAACAAATCCTTTTACAGGGAAATCCTTTCCACAGTCTTGAAATTTATAGGAGAAAAATGTGGGGACAATGTGTATCACTCTCAGCTCCCTCATGTGTGGTCCAGTTTCTGTAAACCTCCTTTAAGAAACCCTTTGTGCTTCTCATGGGCACTGCTGATCCCATTACTGCTGTACTGCCCTCAAGTTGAAAAGCCTGCCCAAAGGACTCCTAGACAGAATGTCTCCCTGGATAAACAGGAATTCTTGTTGCTGTCACGGGACAACCATGTGGGCCGGATGAGGTTTCTCTGCTTGTTACTGCAGTTGTGGCAAATGAGGAGAAAGATGTTTCTTTGCTTTTGAGCACAGTCTTTCAAGCATGGGGTGGGGTTGGAAGATGATGAGGGTATTTCGAAGGCTCTCTAAAACATTTCACAAATAGCTATTAATGCTGTTGGCAGGTATAATCTGATATGTTCTTTTTCACTACATAATTAGATTCTGGTAGAACATTTTTATTTTCTTTTCAAGAAAAAGGAAACAAATTTCACAGATCTGACAGACAACCACAGACTGCCAATGCCACCAGTGACAAAGCAATGAAATAAATCCTATGTAGCCATATATCTTTTATCTCACTGTTAAATACTGTGACCATCTTCTTGTGGAACAGGCATGTCTCCAGCATTACCTATAGCCACCCAGTTTTGCATTGAAACAAATTAAAAAAAACAAAACATGAGAAGAGAAACATTTCAATCTCCACATGGAAAAATACAGGAGCTTATTTGAATCCTATGATAAAGAAATCAAAAATTGTTCGAAGTTCAAGGATATGGAAGAGATCCCGTCTCTTCAATGCTTTATTTGAATTGTCAAGTAAAAATTAACTGAGGTATAAAAATGTACGCAGACACAGCTTCTGCCAAGCAGCAGTAACAAGAACAAGCTACTTAATGGCATCATATAAGTATGTTATTCTGGTTAGTTCATATGTCATTAGAAAATAAAAGTATACATGCAGCAATTTTGTCTTGATTGACAAGGTAACTTGGGCATTATGGATCACTCAGCTTTGTTATTATAACACATACCCCAGAATTAAAATCCACAGCAGACATGTCACTAATCCTCTTATCTTAAACTGAATCATTTAACTGCCTCTTATTTACTGTAGCAGTATCCAGATACCAGACATTTGAACACATCTCTTAGACACCCTGGTAGCAGCATAGTAACAATGTGCTTTCCCAAGGAACTATGCCAGTATTCTTCAAAAAGGCAAAGATTTATCATACACTAAAAGCTGGTGGACTAGGTTTACTTTGCCCATTAGATATTTCATCACCTCAGGTTCTAGAGCTTTTAATGCTCTGTGGTTCTCTTTGAAAAAAAAAAAAAAGCTTGCAAATCCCTGAAAGGTTTTAGACACAGGTTTCCGACAAGATCAATCATTTCCCCAGGTTCATAAAGGTTTTCTAGCATATTCTGAGCCATCCTTCAAGCCATAAACAGCCTAATAATGGTTCCACTTGAATACTGAGTTTACTTTGACAATTACATTTTAAATCCTCAAGTCTTGCTCATTCTCACGTCACATGCTAGGTTGTTTTACTTTAATCCTACAACTCAGGTATGACACAATAAAAAGGATCTACTTTATTTCTTTATTTTAATTTCTTTCATATTGAAATTTTGCCAGAATCCATGATCTTCCTACCATTACACAGGACAAAAAACCTGAATCCACTAATACTACATCTTTATCTTAACTTGCACATGCAACTTTTGAGCCTCAATTATTTAGAAATTCTAGTGTCTTGATCTAATAACAGAGAAAAAAAATAAACTGGTACACAGATATATGTCTATATTCAAACTTTCATTTAATTTATGGATGGAGCAAGATGAGATCTCTACAACATGAGGCTTGAAGGAACACTCCAAAATCACACACACAATGGGCACATGCAGTGGAATTGTACATACAGGGACGTGTGTTTGAGTTTTGGTGCCAAGCACACCACTGAGTTCAGTGGAGCTGAGGAAAAAAAATATAAACAGAAAGGAACTTTTAACACAGGAAACTTTATGAGCAGAGAAGGAAAAAACTGTCAGGGAAAAGGAGCCAAAGAAAAAGAGACAGAATGGGCATGATGACTTGTCTGTACTTGAACATCTGACCTGTTAGCTGGTCGTCGCCTGCAGCAGGGGCGATGCGAATGTATGGTGTTGTAAGCTGAGTCACGATTATCGCAGCTAAGGCAAAGGAAGAGTTCCAGGTCAGCATGCATGAGGGAAAAAAAAGCCAGACTGAAGCTACGCCAGCAAGAAGAATCTTGGTCAGTTGTTTATTGTCTGAACTTCACAAATGAAAACCAAAAAACTCCCACAAGTTCCTTTTCATCTTTAGTTGTTAGTGTGGTTATTCTGCAAATTAATAAGCTGTCGCATGTGAATTTCCTTCAGGAAAAGAACTCAAAGCACATTATTTACTGCATTTGAGGAAACTGGAGGCTCTTTGGCTCTGCTAGTCACAGCACTAAGCTTCCTAAGTGAAAACAAGCTGATTATTCAGAGTACTCTAATATCAACTTCTCCAAGTAATTTGAGGTAGCTTCATTTTTATTTTGAAGTAGTTTCATTTTTATTTTTCCTATTTCATAATACTATATTTTTCCTATAATTTTTAAAGACAATTTTTATGTAAAGCATTTTTGAGCTAGTTAAGATTAACTTTTCTTGCACCCACTGGGGTCACTGTTCTAAAATGTGCACACTACACACATACTTAATGTTCAGCATACAAAGAATGACGGCTGAGAGGTGGCACACCTTTAATGAGGTATGCGTGTAACTGTCGACTTTTCTTGTACCCACTGGGGTCACTGTGCACACTACACACATACTTAATGTTCAGCATACAAAGAATGACCGCTGAGAGGTGGCACACCTTTAATGAGGTATGCGTGTAACTGTCCCAGGTCTGAGTTTCAACTTCACAAGAAAAAGATGAAAAGCCTGACTTGTTTGTGCCCTGAAATATCCATACTTTTCTGACAGAGTTAACAACCACTCCCTGCTACAGACAACTATTACTGTGGCTCACATTAATAAAATCTGTTATTTCTTTGTTTTCCAGCAG
Organism: Onychostruthus taczanowskii; assembly: GCF_017590055.1. Classification (NCBI taxonomy): domain Eukaryota; kingdom Metazoa; phylum Chordata; class Aves; order Passeriformes; family Passeridae; genus Onychostruthus; species Onychostruthus taczanowskii. Next base: position 6,745,977 of record NW_024498795.1, read on the forward strand.
TTCTATAATTGCCTCTAAATGGTTAAGCACGCTGTGATACATATATATTAAGGAATATTAAAAAAATTAAAAGGTCAGATCCAACACGATGCAGCTGGAGAATGATGCAAAGAAAAAATATTGGAAAATTAAGGACAAAATTATATGAAAGATCACTCATTTACATAGAACAGCCTGGGTGCTATTAGAAATGTGGCAGCGAGAGAGGAAAATAGATCATCTACCATCTGCAGACAATTAAACTCAAAACTGCTGCTGCATAATATTTGGAAATATCCCTCTGCAACACTGAAATGCAGTGTTGATAGTAGCTTCTAGAGTAGTGTTGCTATTGGATTTAAAATGTTATAATATCCTTTTCTCTCTCATAATTAATGAAAGCCTTCCAATATTGCAAAATTAGAACAATGATGCCTCCCTCTTGAGAACTGCATTCCTAGGAGATAATCAAGATGTTTCTATCCAGACAGCGTTGTAAGTCATATCAGGAAATAGAATCTTAATATAAATCACAAACCACCACAAAGTTGATAGTAATAAACTTGGAGGAGTTTTGGAATGTTTTCAACTTAGTCTGTTGAGATTTTACAATCATTTAGCTTGAAGAAAGAGTAGGAATATGAAAGCCATATTTCAAGCAATATATGACAACCTTTATTACCACTGGTACAAAAAGCTATTCTGGATTTTTGTTTGTTTGTTTGTTTAATTATCTTGTCAAAAATAATGGGAGTGGAAACCCTGCAGTCTCCCCATTTGTATATACACCAAATAGTCACAGAGGTCCCAGAAGCCTTTCTCTACAGAAAACTGAGATCAGGAGACTCCACATCATAATAACGTGCTGTATGATCCTCCTACTAACAGTCACTGGCAAAGGCTTCCTTTGACTTCATCAGAAGCAGAAGGAAAACTTTCAGCTCTACAAAATCAAACATTCTCATACAAGTAATTTATACTTGTAATCACTGCAATCAGGATTTTTATATGATCTCTAAAAGAACATATTTAACAAAGGTTCCATGTGTAAAAATGTAATGGTCATAAAACAAGATCATTTTCTAAAAGGGTACAAACTGAGGTTGCTTAAAATACACTTGATGGAATGAAAAAGTATTATCTAGCTACTGACCCCAGACATGCATTGGATCCAGTAGAATTAGGCTGCCCTTTTCTGGAGATAGGCTGTACCCTTCTAATAGGAAACCTGTCAATATGATAATAAGCTATCTGCTGCACTTGGTCTCTGATACAGCAACAAGGTTTTAATGTCTGCTAGTCCAGCACATGCTTGGCAGTAAAGCACATGCATTATTCCTGCTGACATCAACGGGAGGGAAGAGGGCACTCAAGGTACAGAACAGTTCTGCTGGATCTGGGACATGAACATTATGTCTATATTACAGTTATGTATTTTTATTTTTACAAAAAATAGAAAGTGTATGGTGGGCCATGGAATGAAGATTGCATGACACTGACAAAACTAATTCTCAGTGACCTTAAGAAGGTCTTAAGGGCACCAACAACTTTATTATCTGGAGGTGAGATAATTAAAAGGGATGTAACTAGCACGTGACAACTCTGCTCGTGACATGTTCTGAATCCCCATATTGGTCCTCGAACTTCAAGCAGCCTAACCACAATGAGGTGGCTTGGCCAATCTCAGCTGGCTCAGTGGAGCAGCTTGAAAGTTGCCTTGAGTGACCTTGATCTTAGGAAGGGCTCTTGATCCTGGGAATGGCACAGGCCTTTCCCCAGTAAAACACTTACATGTCTACTTTAGGATGGAACAGTTGTGAAGTAGTCAATGAGATTATTCTCTGTGTGCAAAAGCAGGTACGTGATTGACTTGATTAGCGCCTATCTGGTCCGAGCATGGTGCTAGAACACCACGGCTGTGGGTTCAATTCCCACAGGCTGTTCACTTGAGAGCTGGATTCGATGATCCCTTGCAATTCAGAATATTCTGTGATTCTGTAAAACCGTATGTCTTTTCACATACATAGTAAAATCTACAGTATGTCTACTGATTCCGATGGCCTATACAAGGCTGTAGGTATTTTCAGGATCAGACCTCAATTCAAAAGATTGCACCAGTTTTATACATGAGTGGCCTGGAGTACTTCCTCTAGCTTTAAAACCACTGAACTTGAACTCCTGAGATAAGAGAAGCCCAGATTACAAATATTTCAGGAATCTTACTAGTATGTGAGAACTAGATGTAGTGCTGGAGAGCATTCCCAATCTTATTTGTCAGGAGCACTACAGCACATAAATAGATGGACATAACAAGCACAGAGAGCTCAAGTAGCTTACTGTCTAGTAGCTACACTGTAGTCTCAAAGCTCAGTGGAAAATGGTGTAGGTGTAAGAAATTTGGCAGAGTGGCCAGAGTAGCCCTTGCTTACTGAGGTACAAACAACGAGAGTGTACTGCGCTGTTCATGGGGATTAAACAGAAGGAGAGGAGATTGGGAGAGGACAACTTTATGCCTTGTCCCAATGCAGGTATAGTGATTTCTGACCTACACACAGAGCATTTTTGCTGTTTGCTTCTAACGCAAATGTGGGAGGTCCAGAGAGGGCAGAGAATTCTGCTTTTCCTTTAAGTATATCAGTTAGATCCAAAGGGAAAACATCTGTGCAGACAGCTACTTTTAATATCATATTAAAATATGTTATCGTCTTAATTTAATCTTTTTAAATTAATACATATTAAAAATATAATACAAACATTCAGTTTCAAATAATGGAAATCAGTGCTTTACAGTATCCCCCAAGAAAATTGTGCACCAGGGACTAAAAAAACCATCAAGGCTACCTCTGGTTTTAAAAAAAAAGTCTTCACAACAACCTCTAACATTATTTTATTATGAAAAAATCAGAACTATGCTTTCAAAACAGGATTGTAGGGAGATTTTTTTTAAATAAAAGCTGCATTTCTCACATCTCCATTGCCAAATGGGTTAGCTCAAAGTAGCTTGTTGCTATGGGAGCTATTCCAATCCACAAAGTTACCCTCGCTTCTCAAATGAGAGAGTAAAAATTTTCAGTCAGTCAAGTAATTTAAATAGTTGAACATCCATTAGTGATCAGGAATACAAATCTTCAAAGAATTTAAAATCCATTCCTCCAATCATCTATTATGATTTCTGATGTACCCCAGTTCACCCCTGATAACTCTGAAGCTACTTGAAACAATACAGGATTTCACTTGCATCTGGAATTAAATTCATCTGTATTATATCTGGATTGAGTTCAGATATTTGAACGATTTCTGTGGCTTAGTAATCAGTTAGTAAATTCAAATTAAAACTACTTCCTTTGGTTTGGAAGAGAGAAGAAGCCAGGAATCAGTTTGAAGAGGATTGAAAATGTATTTGTCAAATTAGGGAGTATACAAACTTTGAACAGCGGTAACTTTATGCTAACATGCATAAAGTTAACTTTATGCATACAAGCGTATGTATTTATTACATTCATTATGCTAACATTTCTGTTACTTTTAAGTAATGACATTCTCATCCCATTTAGACATAGAGGTGGAGATGAAATTGTGAAGTCTACATGTAAAGGAAATCATGGTGGAATCAGTTCCATTAGGGATAGTCACTGAGACAAGCACAATCTCCTGCAGGGTGCAGTGGTATAGCGATGAAGCAGTTTTTGTTTTATGCTCTTGCCAGGTGCCCAAACTACCAGGTGGTATTACCTGTTACTACTCACAGCAGCAGGTTCTTTCCTGTTCCTCTACTACCATCTCCAAGTCAATTGTACTATTCTATCACTCCTTTTTCAGGCTTTTAAGTTGCCAGCAGCTAAAGGTACTAAAAAGGTGAGACTACAAAGAAAATCACAGATAGATCTAGCCCCCAAAGATAAATAGATCAGCAATGTGTTTACGTTTCCCTGTTTGGAGACAAAACCTATAGCCAGTACTGTCTCAATTATACATATTTGTCTCACAAATGGTAGTATCATCTGCTGACAGATGAGTAAATATAGCTGATCTGTCTCATTAAAATGAAGAACATGATTTCTCCACTTCTCTTTTATACAGCAATTAAGTTAAGGTAATTGCTTACAAGTAAGGGGCAATTTTTCACTACAGATGTATAAGCTGCCAGCATGTACTCTGCAATTGGCAATTTTACAACTCTACTATATAAATACATATACCTGTGTACGTAAGTACAAAATATTTATTTTGAGATCATATAAAAACCCAGAGAATCTATTTTAAAAGCCCTGTGTTCAAGCAGACAACCAAAAGTAATTAATAAATTTATGATTACAAACAAACAAACAAGCAAATTTCCTAAATCTCAGCTAAGGATGCAAATGATTCTATGAAAAATCTATAATATGTTTAGTGATCTGTTTTAGCAATATATACAGTTCTGGAAGTTTCCAAACACCATGTGAGGGGAAGGTCAACAAGCTGAAGTACAGAATACACGACATAATCCCAACATACCTTTTGTGGCTACCCTGACGCAGTCGATTTTAGTTTCCTGTGTCAAACAAAGAGGAAGAAGGTCACATCTTGTGTAGACAGAGAAAGTCATCCATTATTCTATTCTTAAAAGTACTGATAAAATGTCAGAGCAGAATGTGCCTCATTCCATATTTAGTTGCTTATTAGCTAACTCCAAAGTGCTTTCATAATATGGACAAGCACTGCTTGGGTATGGTATGTAAACATTTCACTTAAGATTCTTCTAAAAGTAGAAAATGTGAAACATATTCACAGGAGCACAGGCAAGTGTTCAGCTTTTTAACTCTGGCAACATAATGACCTTGGGAGATTTTTCTTTTTCTTACAGAAAGTATAGTTTGAGGCATCATGTTAGACAACTTTAGGAAGAAAAAATAATCAATGGTGTTTCACATTTGTGCACTGTCGGTGCACTGTGAATGAGGGTGCATTATGGTTTCTGGCAGAAAACATTCCCAGACTGTCAGCGCTGACAGCCAAAGCTTATCAAGAATTGAAGGGCTCTGGGTAGGTCTGTCCAGGAAATGAAAAACAATTCCAGGAAGAATTAGTCTGATGAAACATGATGTGTGAGGATCTTTTTACACACTTTTCATTTCAGTTCCATCTATTTCTTTTTCCTTTTACTTTGTTTGTAGAAAGGAACAAAAAAACCCCAGTGACTTCTAATTCAATCAATCAGGACAACCAAATGAGAAAAAGGGAGATCAAGATGTTACAAACTAAGGTAATAGGACTGGACATGCCAAGACAGATGTGCTAAAACCCACAGTCGTGTTTGGCTTAAATGTAATGAAAGAAATCACAACATTTTCTTGTTCAAAGCAAGAAAAAAAAACAAAAAGGAAGAAAAAAAGCCAGTCAAACATAGTCACTGGACAGCTTTTAGCAACAAGACAGAATGGTAACATAGTACTTTGCCTGCTCACTACTGACAAAACATGTGGTTTTCCCCTCCTCTTTCCTGTAACCTTTAATCATTAAGCAATATTTTGTTACGAAAACTGCTGTTTTTTAAACTCAGTGTGTTAAATTTCATGGTTACTTCATTTTCTCATTAGCAACTAAATTTGGCATCCTGCTAGTTGATGCCAATCATTTATTTACACACAAACACTGTATAAAATCACGTCTGTTGCAAGACCTACCCCATTGGCTCTGCTAGCAGCTTGAAAATAGATGCTGTAGCTCTTATGAGGAAGAAGAGGAGTATTCCAGAAACCACTGTACGTTTTGTTATCACCAATAGTGAAAGGCTGAGCAGCTAGTAAACCATTGGCTGGAATCTCTGCAGCAAAGTAGTACTGGGAATTCAAGAGTGAGGCATTCTGGAAATGAATGGGCACTGGGTAGCACTTCAAGATTTCAGTTGTCTTTTTGGTCCTCCGTGGGCGCTCTTCCTCAACAACGATTTGATAGACACTAAGAATGTAGAAAGGAAGGAACAAAAGAAACAGTGGTTATTTTAAAACTTGGGCAGTCAAACCATCCTAAAACCGTAACAGTTACCAGTATTTACTGGAAAAAAACAACAGTTAAAAGCAAAGAATACAGGAAAAAAATGACATTTTAATATTCAGGTGTATAAATTTGTGGAACAGATTCACGCTTTCAAATTAATTTTGTTCTGGAAAGACAAAAATAGCCATACACTCCACAACTTTTCACACAAGTGAATGCACAGAACAATTTCCTGTTCAAACTCTGGTACAGAAAAAGTGTGTTTAATCAGTGCTAAAATGTGAAATTAAGTATTATTTTGTTCACCAAAGCAAGCATAAAGCTATAGAGTCCCTTCTCTAATCTGTTATCTTACCTAAATGAAATTAAATTAGTACTAAGATAAAAATGAAGACATAAATTACAGAGAGACAGGGACCAGTATTTGCTTAACTGTTGACATTGTAAGTATTTATAAAAGGACAAAGTAAAATTTCAGTGGCATACTGACTATTGCTGAGCAAGTATAAAACACTTTTTGATGGAAGTCACTATCACTCAGCAAAGCACTTTCACACATCTCATAGCCATATTTTTCAGTTTCTGCATTCTGCAAAGCAGTTTGCACTTGCAGTCTCTGCTGTACTGAGACCTACAGAGAACTGTCCATCCCTCTGCACTGTAAAGGTGCTATGGACATTCAAACAGGAACAAAGAAATTGCAATTTCTGCTGTATATGCAAACAGTGTAATCATTATACCCTTGCAGTTGCTGTAAAAGACTGAGTCAGTGCTTTTAAATTCGTGATGTGGGAAGTCCATGTCTCTAAAGAGGACTGGCTTACAAGTTTATTGCTTCACTGGGGACCAGTGATTCTTAATCAGTATTTGTCTCCTGGAATCTTGAATCCCAGTAAACAAGTCAGTCTAGATAATTAATGTCAAAGTGGCAATGTGTCCACATTTTTGCGTATCACCTACATCCAGTACAAGTTATGATCCCTCAAGCTGACAGTTCAGCAATCTCTGCATAGGAAGCTTCTTAAAGATGAAATATCCACAGTCTTCTGATGTGTTACTGTTCCGTCATCCATAGGTAGAGAATTATGTTTACAGAAGATTCTGCCCAAAGTACAGAGACACATGGGCTGAGCCTCTGCAGGACCACCTCAGTCTGGACCCAACAGGGTTTATTGGCTTAGTTATATCCCTGCACAGCTGAGGCTACTTCCCTTCTGGAAGGGATGGTGCCTTAAGCAACCTGGTGGAGGGGAAGGCGTCCCTTGACCAGATTAGGGGGTCAAGACTAGATGATCTTTGAAAGTCCCTTCCAACCCAAACCATTCCATGTTTCTATGACACCACCATTTAAGGTCTGCAGAGTCTTTATAGTCAAATATCACCAAGGGGCAGAAAATGTCTATTTTCCTGATCACCTTAACTGTTTTTTTACCAGACTTACTGATCATGTACCACAGATCTTGTTGACTGTATTTTTAAGATCTAACATCTCCAATAGGAGATGCTGGACTTCTATGCTCACAAAAAAGGCCCAGAAAGTTAATACTGAGAATGCACCTTTCCTTCTGCCTGATTTTATTTCAATATAAAACCAGGCATTTCAATATAAAATCAGCATTGAGCTTTAGCTCAATGTTAACACACTTAAACCTATCTGCTTTCATGAAGATGTCTACACATCTACAGTTCCAAGAGAACTGAACAGAAAGAAGGTGTCCACTTTTAGGTCAATTTAATTGCATCTCAGACTCCACTGATTATAATAACTAAATACTCAGCTCACATGTAGACATCTATAAGTGGACACTCATATTTAAATGTTTTAATGCTGAACTTCACACAGAAATCTAACCATGCATAAATTTAGTACAGCCAGGGACACAAGAATGTCTTGAGGGTTCACTTGAAGGCCTCTGCCTGTACATTTTGCAGCTCTGTGCAACAAGAAATATTCTGCTTCATATCAAGCAGAAACATATTCATTAGTTGATTAATTCCATGCTGAGTAGTAAATGAAGGTCAATCCACAGCAATGTTTCTTTGATCCTGTGGGGACTGATTTGTAAAAAACCTAGCCATGGAATATCTACACTACAATCTTGTTCTCTTCTTACAAATCAGTTTTTGACACGATTTTCACAATTAATTTTCTAGAACAAAAGAGAGCTGCTTAGAACTGGGACTCCAAGCTACTTTGTAGACAGCATGTTGCCTCCTCTAACTATTAATTTGCAGTGAATCTACAATACCATTTGCAAACTTAAATGGAGTATTGGAAAAAAAATGCAGGAGATGATGTAAACATTTATGCTTGCAAGATAGTGGAGCTGGATATGCTTGCCTAATACTGCAGCAAATGTAAGAATCCCACAGTTTCACCAAAGCATGATGGATAGTAAACCAAGTTACTACTTTCTTGCAGCAGGCCTGAATATAAAAGGAACTTCAAACCAGACAAGATAGCATGACTTGTTTCAGTACTGGCTGAAATGAGGATTCTCTTTATTTTTCACTCAGTTATTAAAGCTCAAGACAGTAGACATTTTAGAAACATATCTGTCATTAAAATGCTCCTTTTCCTGTGGTAAGTCCATATTTATTTATACTACATACTACTACTCCTTGTATACCTTTTAGATGCCTGCCATCTACTCATTTTCAGATACTTTAAAGAAAGAAGTAAGTTGACTGGAGCAATTTCAAACTCGAAATGTCTTTTAATCCTTACTCCACAAGACAAATTAGATTTGCAAGCATCTAGACCTCAAATCTATTTGTTCTTTAATAATTTAAGCACTGAAAGGTCAAACAAGTCTTTTCTGTTCCCCTTCATCAAAGTCCAAGTGCTAATGAAAAATAACTAAATCCTATCTGCTGGCCAATTTCCACTCACTGCTGTTTCTCTGATGTAAATTAACACATTATGAGCACCTGGGTCAATGGAAACCTGACAGAATTTTACCAGTGATACTTTTTTACATTTGTACAAATGAGATCATCTTGCTAATGAATTTTACAAAATTACCCCAATTACAATTATAATCCAAAAGCTTTCTCTGGGTCTTACAATTAATATTACTTTCTTTAATATATAACAGCTGGATCGCCTACTCTGAAAAGGGTTGAAGCTCAGTGAACTGAGCTAGCACTGTGCCACGATTCTACTATTCCTCTTACGTATCAGTCAAATTTCCCGCTTGTTCAATGTTAAATTATTCCTTTTCCACACCTCTACATTTCAGAGAATAAAGTCTTCTTACCTGTAATCCACAAAACAAGTTCTACACTACAGTGAAATGTGCCAAAAGCGTATCGGTTATCGGCAGCATTTAGACTGATTTTCCAGAAGCAAAGAAATGTAATTTAAGTGTAATTCATGTTACACAGTCCTACTATAGAATTTCAATGCGTTGGAAATGAAATTAAAAATTAATTTTTATAAATAAACAGTTCACTGTTGCATTGAGAAAGGAACACATGGCAGTTATTTTTAACCTGGGATTCAAATGCTTCAAATTTGGGCATTTAAAAAGGTGTATGGAAAAAAACCATTTTTTTACACTGCTTTTTATTCTAACAATTCCAAACCAGTTCCAAATTTAAATGATTATGCAGAGATACATATCTGAACACAGTACTTTAATTTTTGCAAGAAATTAAACTTAGCAGGTATTTATTGAATTTGGATTGCTGAAATTGGAATGGTGTGTCAATGTCTGATAAATACACTAATTTTTTTCAGAGTTGAAAAAGAGACACGAAAGCAGAAAGAAAACGTATTAGCATGGTAATAAAAGATGCTCAGAGTACTTAGACAAATTACAATTTCAAAGAAGACTTAAGTATAAATCTAGCCTTAACTACATGAAATGATGTGTTTTGGTAACCTCCTGAATCAGGACATTACTCCACAGTGCTGGAATGCTGTAAATTCAATTTTAATTAATCAAAGACACATTCAAAGTTACAGAATAACTTTCCAAGAAGGACCTATTGGATGCAAACGTAGACTTCAGGAGTCTTCATACAGGAGTATATATATGTACATACTTAACCTGTACAATCTAGGCATTTATTGAAACTTATTAATCCATGATTACACATAATTCCCCAGTAATTCCAAATTCCAAACAAACAGAAAACAAGCTTGATTACTTCATTATTGAACTGTCAGCTCTATTTTGTCTCTCTAAAAGTGTTGATGCTTTATATAACTGAAGCATTAAAGACATTTTTAGAATTAATTTCACAGATGGGAGATGGCCTAAGGAACTCAATATAAACAAAGACTATCTGAATTTATTTACTAGTCTTAATACAGCTGCTGTATGTGATCCTAGGCAAGTCAAACAACTATTATGGGCCTCAGAAATCCAGTTGTATAATGAGAATAAGAAACCTTTTTATTCCTGCTCCAATTGTTTAAAATCTCTTCGAATTCTTATTATCCTTGATTTTTTTTTCCCGTAAAAAATGTACAAAGTATACAAAGCTCTTAAGGTCCACTAGGAGTGCCCTAATAAGCTGTGTAAACTGTTGGGCTACCTTTGCAGACTGTCACTGTAACACTCTTGAGCCTAATTTGAAGTTTTTTGCTCACTGTTATAAGTTCATGCCTTACAGAAATATAATATAGAAATATTTGCAACACTCTTGAGCCAATTTGAAGATTTTTGCTCACTGTTATAAGTTCATGCCTTACAGAAATATAATATAGAAATATAATATAGAAAATATCATAGAAATATAGAAAACTGGTACTTTTTATAGATCTATTTCTGCATTTTGGCTTGAGTGCTTATTAGTTTTAATGCTTACAGAGTCAAACAATAGAATAACCCTTAATGTACATATTGACCATTATTTCAGTTACTCATTCCCACAGCCCTATTTATCTGCATGCTAGAATCACTTTACTGCAATAGAGTCAAACAATGGAATAACCCTTAATGTACATATTCACCATTATTTCAGTTACTCATTCCCACAGCCCTATTTATCTGCATGCTAGAATCACTTTACTGCATTTTTCTATTAAAATACCAGTTCCAATAGCGGGCAAAATTAGGAAACCCAAACCCCACCCCATTATCACAGCTCTAAGTCCATGAAGAACCTGATTGCTCAAACCATAAGGGTCCCCACAGTTTGTAGGGTCCCCACAGTTTCAGCAAATCCTCTGTAGACCCTGAAAATTCTTCTGTCATATTGTCATTAAGACTTTTAAAATGCATCAGTTGTTTTGTTCATGTTTTGTATCTAAAACTTCATATATCTTTGCTTGTCATGTGTTATGCAAGTTTATTGCCTAACATTGTTTCTTGAAAAGAATACAGCCTTTTGACAGTTTTTTCTACATAATATGCAACATAAGTTCATCTATGTCATCAGCTGTCTCTGACATGGTTATATCATATTTATATGGATTAACACTGGAGATACATATCTATTTCTCCATGCCCTTATACTGCACTAGATTGTTGTAATTCATCCTGTAACTTCAAATTTTACAGTTCTAGAAATTATATGTAATTATACATATGTAATGCACCTTGAAATGGAAGAGGGAAATTACTCTTTAAAGGACAGGAATTAATAATTTATGGTTAGCAGGCAAATAGAAAAAGGCTACAAGAAATTGCCACTAACTCTCCTCCTGCTGTGCAAGAGCCTTATTTACTATAAGTGTATTAAACAAAGGTGATGAACAACCCCTGATTTATCAGGTGTCTCACCATCACAGCTACACAGGCATTGCCAGTGGGTGAGGAGTTCTAGCAACACCTAATATACAGTGAATAAAATATACCCTGTGTGCAGTCATTTCCAGAACAGATTCAAAACCAGAGAACCAGCTGAATAGCAGTCCTGTCCTGCTGACCACTCTCCCTGTGACCACTCTGTGTATTTTATCAAAGGGGAAGCACACATGGTTCAACTGCGGACTAGAAGTAAGACCAGAGAGTTTCTGATTAGCAGCAGGACAAATGACTGCACCTGCTAACGATGGAGAAGACTGTTTAACATAGACACCTCTATTTCAAGGATGTTTTATTTAGGAGATCAGAGATTTTCTGGGCTTTATGCAAAATACAGCATTACTTACTGTAGCTTCTAAAAAAAGGTGAAGAAGCTTAAAAAAAAAAATCCCTTGTAGAACATAATGTTCAGATATGAATATATAAAACTTAGAGTGAAGAAAAAACAAGCAGACTAAGCAAAACCTCTAAATTGATGATGCTGTACCAACAACAACGCCAACAAGTATTTCTAAAATCATACATTTATATGTAATTTATATAGGGGGGAAAAGTAATTTAGGCAATGCTGCAAATAATATTCACACAACACATAATCATCAAAATTCTTGCAATGGTTCCCATTTAAGCACTTGACATACTAGTGTTAGAGCTGTATTGCCTGTTTCTTTGAGTGAATGAAGGGAATCTTAGATCCTTATAAGCTTTTCAGAGTGAAGGGAGTCGTAAATCCTTCTGACTTTTCGTTTGCATCTTTACTTGAAGCTAGGAGGTTCCACGTAAACAAAAGCTGCACCATTGTTTGGCAGGTTTCTAACTTTGTGGAACAGTTGTTGCCTCATAAACTTAGAAAAGGTGCTAAGTAAATAAAATACTTTGTGCTACCAGCTTGTTCAAACTCAAATGGAGTGATTCTACTTTCACACCTGCCTTTATTTACTAGCTTTGCAGGTCAAGAGATAAGTGGTTGGATTCTCCAAGGCAGGACCTGTCTTCATTCTCAGGAAATATTATTACTGGCACCTGAAATTTTCAGCCCATGGGGAAAAAATAAAATTCAAGGAATCTTTTGGAATCAGACCTGACATGAAAACAAAAGACTAATATTATACAACCCCTCCATTGTCATGCAAGGATCCCTATTTCTCAGATCAATCACAGCAGAAATACCTAAACGGCTGTAAAGGAGGAGATAAGACAGCTTAGGTTCAGTCCCCAGAGATAGTGCCAAATGTAAACTCTCAGGTGTCGTAATAAGCTTTATCTTCACAGACCCAAGTCCACTGGGGAACAGTATCTGGTTTTTAAATGTAAAACTCCTAAGCTGCTTTGTGACTGCCCAACTCTTTTGTACGGATGGTCTCAAAGACTTAAAAGTCAGCATTTACAAAGGAGATTTTCTGGGAAAAATACATCCAAGCAAACCTCTCTTTAGCATTCCTATGGTTTTATACAGGAAATCCTGACAATTTTTCAAATGGAAAGCCTTATGTCACTGGAAGTTAAAGATATTTTGCTTGTTCTTTCCTCTAAGGACAGTCACCAGGGAAGGATATGACAACAGGTTCAATTCCCTTGAAAAGGAAAACATTTGTTGCATAGTATCTCAATTGCAGACAAGACGGATAGGCTCTGAAAACGGTAATTTAATGGCAACCACAAGTTCATAACACATGCAAATTCTTTTTCCAGCTGCAGAAGAAAGAATACATTTCTCTTTTGCAAATCTGGACTCCCTAGGATTTAAGGGACACATCAGAGCTTTGGCTCAGAAAACTGCACGAAGAAAACGTGCAAGGAAAAGGAAACAGCAATGCATGCTCCTTCCACTTTCCAGTGGCCAGATGGGTGCCACCTAGTCCTGATGACAGTGGGTGTTTAACTTTTTCTTCTATTTCCTAGCACAGAGATTCATTGTTTTAGTGAATGCAAGCACACTTGTCAGGGGCAGAGAGAGCCCAGCAAAGAGTGTCCATCTTCAGCCTTGTAATTGCAGGCAACCAAACACCATTCATGAAACCTTTCTGATATGTTTCTGCCTTTAGATTCAGTTATCACAAATGACAATCCAAAATGCAGTTTTGTTTTGTTGGTAGAGAAGGGGAGACAGTGAAAAATCTCACAAGGATTTCAGTTTGTAATACTTTGTTATTTAGCAGGACAATAAAAATTGTGGCAGTAGATAATCTGTACTTGGTTTTAGAACATATAGCCTGCTGATGGACTGCAGTTTTAACTTTGTCCCATCCATCCTTCGCAAAAAAATCAATAGATTCAATACATATGCTAACCTACACTTGTTCCAAAGAAGTATTAGTTTACTATTTAAAAAGCATATTAAAATTTATAAGACCCATTTGCCCAACAAGTATATAAGTGGTGGTTAGACATAACGCCAACAATAATTGTGGCACAAGAGACTGCTCTGTTGTTATTGTGCACTGGCAGGGGAATCAAAACTGCTCTCTCAACCCTCCCAACCCCCCTCATCCTTGGTAAATATTGATGAAATGGTATTTTTTTTCTCCCTGGTTATACTATGGTATGGTTAATTATTTGTAATTATTTGAATACTGGTGCCCAACTAGGACTTGGCAGTGTTATTACTGCACTGGACTACAAGAGTGGCTGTCATAATTACCACGAACAGGCTGACAAAAATGACAGATGCAACTATGCTTTCACAACTATTATGTACATTGCTACACCTGAAATTCCTTAATCATCAGAGTCTCCCCACACCCCTACCCTCCCAGGGGATGAGTATTGCCCGACATTGATACCATCCATATGACGAGACACAATGTCTTAGCAATTCTGCATACTTAGAAATAACAATTCTACCTCTCTCTCTTTCTTCTACAAGGTAATCATGTACACCTCTTTGTTATTTTGTAGGGGAAGTTTTTCATTATTGTTTCTTCTGCTGAAAAAATTAAATGATCTGAAGTACTGCAAGCCACAAAACCCCCCTGTGATCAGAAACATACTTTTTCTGAAACACTTAGAACTTCACCGAGGCTTGTGCTCTCCATACTTAATATAGATTTATGTATTTGGCTGCTTTTTCTTCAAACTCAGAAATGCCAAGAAAATATATAAATTTTGTACATAGCCTGTAGACCTGCACAATACAAAGTGAGTACAAAATGTAAATAAAATTAAGCCTGCTTAAAATAGTACTGTTTCACAAGGACTTCAAGGTAGTTTTCTAGGTATAAGTAATATGACACAAGAGGGAATTTGGGTCTATATTCATAAATTATTTCAGCTATTAAATGCTGGACAAGAAAAGGACATCTTTGACTACAGAGCTCCCCTAATGTGCCCCATATAGTACCAAGGAGATCAATCTGCTAAATACAGGCTGCAAGTGACAAACTAAGAGGGGCACCAGAATCCTGGCAATGTATTTTGCTGGCAGTGGTTTTTTTTTTCCCCCCCTTGATGTTTTGGGGGTTTTTTGTTTGGCTGGGGGGTTGCTTGGTTTTTTGTTTGTGGGGTTTTTTTTATTTGGTTTAATTTGGTTTTTTTTCACAGAAAGAAAAAAGAAATACTGCAGACAAGTAACTGTGGATATGACAAGAGAAAGAAAGAGACAAAACTAGGAAAACTAGGAAAAGATTGAAATAATCAAGAATACAAAAGTTTACACAAGGCAGAAATGTAGAGAAGAAAAGCAGAAAATAACAGATAATGTACTGAAAACAGCTTGACATGTATCATCCGGTTTGGTAAATAAGAAGTGAAAATAAAAAGCAGTAGTAGGAAAGATAAAATAAAAATGAAATCTTTCTAATATAGACATACTTTAAACAAAGCATTTTAACAACTTACACCCAGCTACTTTTTTTATAAATTACACTCAGTGTTTGTAGAAGATGTTTGATTTCATAGCTATGTTACAAAATCAAATACCTTTTACAAGCAAATTGTGCATAATTTATAAAATTTATTTATTTCATAATAGAGCTGAAAAA
The DNA here is from genome assembly GCF_017590055.1 of Onychostruthus taczanowskii. Taxonomy (NCBI): domain Eukaryota; kingdom Metazoa; phylum Chordata; class Aves; order Passeriformes; family Passeridae; genus Onychostruthus; species Onychostruthus taczanowskii. The sequence continues at coordinate 6,761,674 of NW_024498795.1, forward strand.
TCATATTATGTACTTTCTTAAGATTGGGGGGGTGGGGGGGCAGGGATTGTTATCCAGGAATGATTGCCTACAAGATCTCTTTACACTCACTGTGATCTACTGAGCATTTTTAAAATTGCTCAACCAATTGACGCTTGGCTTCTTCCATAAATAACTCTGGTAAATGTAACCTTATGATCTTTCTGATAGGTATGTCACCATTAACTTTTTGGCAACAATAAAACATCTCTGCTGACAGCTCTTTAATGTTTAAGGGACAAAAATATCCCATTTACATTGACCAGGTACTGGGTTTTTTAAAGGCCATTTGAAACAGAAGATGCATCAAAGCCTTACAAACAGACTAACACACTACAAGTTTTACTGCAAGAAATCCAGAATGTTGTAATTCCATCTCTATTCCACATGTCATCTGTGATAGCCAGATCCCACCTTCAATATGCTCAGCTCCTTTTAGTATCTCCCCAACACTGGCTAGAAAAGAGGAGACACATGCTGCGGCTGCTTCTGGGCTCCATCCTCTCTTGCTGGCACGAGAATTGTAGCTCTCTGCTGATGGCCCACATAAAATGAACTAACTCATACTCTAACACAGCCTAACCCTCCAGATGCCAATCTGGGTCTTTCACAGAGATGCCAAACTATGTCAGAAACTCACTATTTATGCAACATTCAAACATTGCTTGAAAATTTCCAAGAGGTCCTCTATTAATGAGGGAAGGAAGGAACATACAGGCAGATGAACAGGATGATGATACTTACGACTTGTTTTCTTAGGAAACCAGGAAAAAATCAGGTGTAAACTTTAACTTATTTATGAGTCAGAAAGTTTAATTCTAATCTTGGACATGTAATATAGCACACAGAAGACAATGAGTACTCCCTTTCTTCATTTTACCAGTGAAAAGTTTTATTCCTACTGAGTAATGACTCAGTCCCTCTAGGAACCAGATACTATTGATCTCACTCCACATGCCTTTATGCTCTTAATTTAAACCCCAGCAGCAATATCACTAACTTCAATGATGCTGGTCTAAACTGAACTAACCTAAAGCTTTAGATCCTCCAGGGCTTTGAGACTGACTTCATTACCAAGCAGTACAAAACAGGGATGCCTCCTACTTTCTTTATGGTCTTCTCACAACTTGCCTTTAAAATGAATGCAAACCACAGAGAGACTGTGAGGTTACCAATTCTACAAAACAGTCCACAAAGCCACTATTCTGAGATCTTCTAGTGGTCAACATAGAAAAACTGAATAAAAAATAAATAAGTCATTTTCAGAGAGTGAGCTATACATTCAGCTGCTTACTATGCCACTCCCTGCCACTGCAAAGTTGTTTATAATCAGATAATTCACCTGTTTACAATCAGTAAATAGGTATCTTTTCCTCTTTTTCTTTAGAGTATTTCCAGTTATTTTAACTTGAGATACAGGAATGGAGAAAGCATGACATATTGACGAGCAGAAAGCTAAATTGTCCCTATCCTCACCAGAAATAAAACTGTGCTCTCATCTGCATTGATCCCCAGGGCTTGACCTCCCAGGCCATCCTTCCCACCACAGCAAGGCCACACTTTCCTGCAGCCAGAAACACACTGCAGGTCCTCTCCTGACCGTGTGAGGAGGCTTAGCTCTTCGTCTTTGCAACAGAGCTCTCCCCTGGGGACAAAGTGCCTACTCATTCTCTAAGCAACTTCGTTTTGTACAAACTACTAAAAATAATTTTAAAAGAAAGCTGCAGGTATAGATTTCAAGAGGCTATTTCTGCTGTTAACAAACAATGAACAAACCAATGAACAAGCAGAGCTTGTTCTGTACTATCCTGCTGTTGATCTGTTCTTAATCTGAGTACTTCCTTCCAGTAATCACCTATTCAAAGCAGTGAGGGAAGAAGGAAGAGGGTGAGAGGGAGATGGGGAGAAAGAGGGATGCAGAGGAAAAAAGAGAGAGACAGAGAGGGAGAGGCAGAGGGGGTGGGAGACTTCTGTGTAAAATCCTGCTGAGAAGAGGAATGCCAGTTAGTCACAAGTTATGTGGGAAGTTTTTATAATGAAAACCACCCATCATCCAAGGTACCTAGGTTTATTAAATGTTTCTCTCCTGTCTTGTTTACAGATATTTATATGATAAGACTTTCTCCATCTTTCGAAATTTGTATTAAAAATACCCTATTTCCATAAGAATAGCTTAGAGTAACACCCACAATCCCCTTGGTATGCAGTGTAGCACAAAGAAATCATTTTGGTTTATGCCACTTTAAAGGACAAATAGCAAATCAACTTAGATGTTCAGATTTTTACATTGGTCATGCTGTGGAGGTGTTTGTGCTTAGCAGAGCTCAGAAGACAGTGTGTAACTCTTAGTAAAAAGAGCATATGACCTAAATTGGTCTTGCTCATAAAATATAATAATGAAAACAGTTAATAGCTGGTCTTGCAAAGACCACTTTTGTTAGATGCCACATGTCTGATATAACAACACAACACTGAAGATTTCATTCTTGTAACTTCAATTTCTCTTTGTCCTGGCTTGATCAAGATAAGATCAGTTCTGAATTGCTTTGGAATATTAGCTGGGTACCATGAATTTATTTTGTATTCTCTCAACCATAACTCATTACATGGCATTTGCTTGGCATCAGTAAGTCACTATGGCTTTTGTGTGTGTGCGCGTGTGTGGGAGGGTGCGTGTGGCTCAATACCCTGCTGCTAGGCTATTTAGTGATAAAATCTGATATAATAAAATATTAATTACAGCTGAAAGGTTGGGTGAGAAATATGAACTCAATTACAGTCCCACATTGTGAACAAAGGGCATGGTGAAAAAATCCTTTAGTTATAGATGTTTGGGATAATAAAAGAACAACTAGAACATCAGACTCAAACTGAGCGCTCCCTAAAAGGCCACCTGTTATTAATCTTCACATCAGGCATAGAAATTCAAGTAAATTAGGTCAAGATGAAAGACTTTTGCTGCTGACTTTTTTTACTTAACTAATTTAAAGCTTTATCTAAGTATTTTTCTTTGATGTCACTGCAATTTAGTAATCAGAAATTTGTAACAAGCACAAGGATACAGCAATTGTAATGAAAGGTTGGATATCATTTATAGTGTGCAAAATGATCACCTTATATGGTGCCAAGAATTAGCAGTTTATTCTAGAAGTTTTCATTTGAGTCAGATTGCCAGTTTCTCAGAACCAAACTGTAAGCAGTTGTGGTTAGTTGTGGTCTTAGAAAGCCTCTTTTTTGGTTTGTTTGTTTTTCAAAAAATACCAGAAGTGGAATATAAGTTATTCTAAGACTTCTTAATACATACATTTTTGTTCATCTGTTTGATTTACCTGAGCATGAAGTCAGATGCATTACCAAAGATTTACAGGATGTGACCAGATTGCAAACAAGCACAACTGTGATCCTAAGTTAGTCCAAATCAAATAACATGACCTTGAAATCCTATGCTTAGCAGTGAATCATAAGAACTAAGAAATCTTGTCTATTACTGCAGGCTAAAATGTGCCATTAGATCATAAAATAAGATTCTCATTTTCTGATGAACTGTGTTCTCTGTCAACATTGTTTTCTATTTCAACAAATTTTGCTGAAACTATGGCAATATATTTTGGTACCAAGCCAGAGAACAGACTTCCAGTGAATTTACATTTATGATACTTGGAACAATCCAAAGACCATTTCAAAGCTTCTTAATCAGCTTTATATTCTTTGCTTAATTTCTTTTTAAAAAGAACACAGAAAAACGATAAGTTCATAAGTATAAGATAAAAGTATCTTGGTACAGCAAGCAAAGTGCTTTTATAAGCCAATATTACACCATTTAACTCACCAGTTTTCAGGTTGCCAAAGCCAATTTACAGAACAACAGGATAGCATGGAAAAAGGAGTAAAGTCTTGTCACAGTTTAAAATAAATTAAAGAAAGCAAAACTGTCTAAAATAATTTAGTCTAAAAAAGAACAAAGTTACAGAGGATCTGAAGGAAATATTCAAAATGGAAAGCCATGTCAGGGCTGACTGTTCCTTTCTTTTCAATCAGTCACAGAGAAGGAAAATGCTGATGCACAATGGTACTGCAGTACAGATCAATGAGGAGGATACAAAAGAAAATTCCAGGAGTCTGAACACATGCAAACCAATATGCAACAATCTGCAAGATCACGCAGCACATCTTAGCAGAATCAGAAGTATCACTTCTGCAAGTGTATGTCTAACTTTCTGATACTCAAAGACAGCTCACTGCTGCTTGAAAATTGCTTACAAGTGGAATGTAAAGGTTCATTACAACACACTTTCAGCTCCAGCAAAGTTGTTGGCACCCAAACCGTCAGATTCCACCCGGTTCCATCCTGCTATGTGAGGCACAAAGAAACACACTAGGTATTTTTCTTATTATAGAATATGATGCAATGGTGTTACCCTGTCTTCACAAATTATGTAGAAAATAGACCTAGCAAGGTCTGAATGACCAGTTTACATAGATTCTCAAGAAAAGAGGAAGGCCAAATCCCACCTAACAGAGGCAATTGTACTTTAAGTCTAAATGAATATGTTATGTCACATCTACTAAATAGTACTGAGATTCAAGCATCTGTTTTTAAATAAATATAATATGTTGTTTTCATTCTACAGTCTTCAGAGTAGGTGGATACTCTACTGGAGTTAAAAGACATGGAGTAACACAAAAAAGCACCAGTCTTCGTGCAAACCTGCCCAAGTAATATCTACTTTCAAAGAAATCCAGGGCCACTTTCAAACAAGATTTCTTCCTCAATAGCCATGAAGAAGATCAATAGCCACATAAAGTTAAATTAGAAGAACAATGAAAAAAATACCTGGAGAAATGATGTGATGTCCTTAAGGAATGGGAACATTCCCTCAGATCTAAATCCATGCATAAATGATAAAGATACACTGTTGCTCAGCCTCCTGTATTCAACTCCCAATTTATCCATGTTATATGTGATGCTGCCTCCTAGAGCAGTGGTTTTCATTCTGTTCTCCACAAACTTGTAGAAAATGCAGTTTGCAGAAGGTAAGAAAGACATAATAGCTTAGGGATTTCAAATCACAACAATAAGATCTGCATGTATGCTGAAATATCTTCAGGGCTTTATGAAATAAAAACATAATTCTATTAAGAGAAACTGATCATAAAGATTAAAGGTGATATTCTAGTTCAATGTTTTCTAGTAAAAACCAGACTATTGCAATGCTGTAACTATGCCCTGGAGAGTGTCCACGAGGTGTGGACAGTCTGCAAATGCACTAATGTTCATGGGCATGACTATGGCCAGTTGCACCACTTTTATTTACAAATGTGAATTAACATGCACATGCAAACTGATCAAGGAGCCTGGATATTACACAGAAATCAAGCAGTAGGATTTAGAGCAGGAGATCTGCTAATGGATTAATAACACTGTTAACACTAAATATATCCTACATCTTCTATAAAGCTGTGCACTGGAAATTCACTACTGAATTGAGCTGGGGAATGAAGAAAATAGACTTATTAAAATGAGCAGTTTATAAGTAGAGGGAGAATGCTTATTTTCTCCCTTTATTCAAGGATGCTTTGCAATCTGCTGGTTTGTGTACAGCACAGGAAGAAAAATATTTGCTGAGGCAGCTGACTGAATATACAAGCCAATTTCAACAGGTTTTTTGATTCAAAGCTTGAAAACTGTTTACTGCTCATTAAAGCACTCACAGAGGATATGAAGTTTTTCATCTATTCAGGGAGAGAATTCAAAGTAGAGCATGGAGAAACTAGCTCAAAAAGATCCACTACAGTCCTTCAAGATGTGCTCTCATTTGTCCATTTTTTCCTGGCCAGATGCTTTGTTTTCATGGGAAAATTGGTGGGAAGCAGCACATGCCTGTGCTTCAGTTGCAACTACAGAGGCCAGTGTTATCACTTAAGCACCCAAGGCACAGGCACATTTTCTCCTGCTGGCTCTGCTGTAGGAGAACAAGACCACAACAAAAATAACCACAACGGAATTCTCGCCTCTCAATGCTATCGTCTTTTTCCACAACTTAAATGCAGTGGGTTCCGGTCCAGCAATTTGGAAACAGAGATTACTGTGTTCATTTTCATTCTTTCTTCCCTACAAAAAAGCTCTGCAGGGCACTTTAATCAGCAGTGCAAAACGACGCAGGCAGACACAGAACACAAGTCAGTTTTTGTGGCATTGTCCCCAGTTTTCAGGACTTCTGTGGATAAACACAAGGCTGACCTTCTATTCTCTCAGTGAAGGTGTAACTCTTCCTCCTCCCTGCTCTGGGAATGACTCTAGTAGGATTAGGTGGCACAGAAACCTTGGCAGCACGACATTGTACAGCTCTTCCCACAGGAAATCTGGCTGTAGATAAAAGATTCTGCACAGTTCAGGATTAGCACAACTGTTAAATACAGATGAGATTTTGGCCTTGTGCTTCTACTACCCTACAAGGCTAATCTTGAAAACAGCTTCAACTCCAGATGGGAGAATGCAGTTAATTCATCTGTCCTCATGTGATTTCCCCCTGGAACTTTCTCCCTAAATTCAACATTTTTACTATGCCTTACACATCTACCCTACCACTCTCTGATGCTGTTTTAGGCTGAGGCTTTTACACTTCTGATTAAAGAGCTGCTGCTCTTAGTTGTAGAGCCCAGTAAGTGACTCTAATGTTTCTTTGTGTCATTTAATGTAATCCAGTTGAGCAGATTAGCTTTTACTTAGCAATGCTTTAGAGTCATGATGCTTGTTGTAAATGCCAGTGATTTCCTTTCCTACTTAAATGAACAGTGTGACAGAAAGTTTACATATTAATATTCAGCAAAATGAATACTCCTTCAGCATCAAGTGTGGGGAATGACAGTGTTTCACTTGGAGTGCATCTATAGCTTTTCTTCCTCTTTCTATGCAGCACTTCTCTTTATCCTTTTGTTTCCTTTAACACTACTAAGTATCAAATAAAAGCATTTATTTGATTGCTTGCAATGCATGATCAAAACGCTTTAGTACAAATGGTTCAATGGTTTAGAATGGTTCAATCAAAAATTTATACTGAGAGCTAGGAATTGCCCCAAATTCCTTTGTTCCAGAAATCACAGTCCTCCTACTGTACATTTAAATATTAGCAACATAATTCTTTTTAATGCAGCCATTTAGTGTTTGCTAGTGAATAAAGGCCTCATACAAACTTGCTCAAAATGCACAATACTGAAGAAAAATTCCTAATGTCAATGGTAGTATGGAAATGCACCATTATCAAAGAACCTGTAGAAAAGCCAGTTAAAGTGGTACTGATTACTACTGTGTTGCAACCTACATTATTAAAAAAAAAATCCCAATGATTTTTGCTCCTTGTCACTCAGACACCTCTGATCCATGTGAGAACCTTGACAAAAGTTTGTGCTCTTTTGGGGGTTGTCATGTACAGAACACTGAAAAACATACTTTTGATGCCATAGTGCTGTTGACTTCAACTAGCACCACCTTCCTGACAGGTACATATACCTGTTTCAATTCACCACTGCCTAGTTATATATATGGTCTCTGAACTAAAACTGCTCTCCTTCCCCTTTGAAGTTTATTCCTCTGATGCATTTCTAGAAAATAACCAATTCTTCTCTTGGCCTTAACTGGCTAGTTAAAAAACAACTTGAGCTCTTTTGGTTCCTTCACATGTAACACAGGTTTTCTGTGATCATTTATGCCAAAACACTCCACTGTTGTAGTGCCAGTACATTGGTATTTCTTGGTAGATCAAAACAAGGCACAGGAGCTCACACGAGGTCCTGCCAGTGTCTTGTACAATGATGCTGATATCCTGTCAGCTTTGCTAGAAACCCCACCTGCTGAGTACAGTCTATTTGCCTATTTCACAGCCATGCTGTGTTTTGATGATTCACAGTTATACTGTAAGCCATCCACACACACTTTCTTCTTCTTTGTTATTTCCAAAAATGAGCCTCCATCTTACAACATGCATCCTTCTTATTAGCTCATAAAAGGCAAACTTTGCATCTCATCCTGAAGGCTATTCAGTATTTTCTGTGCAACATTCCAATCCAGCGCTGCAGGCAGGATTACTGTCAAAAGGCTCAAAATGTGTTATATTTTAGATCTATAAACAAAACAGGCACTGGGCGACTTCTCATTTGGTAATTCAGTATGTCACTATACAGCACAGTGAACATGTACTTACATCACAGGCTCTGTTTCAGAGCTCTTATGAACCACTTAGAAAAACAAATTTAATTCAAATACTTATGAAAGAAAAGGAACTGAATCTTGAGAATCACAAAAAATAGAAAGCATATGGCATAGCTAGAGCACAGAAATATTGATGTGCAACACTGCCAAGGCTCCAGCACCAGCAGGGGCCAAGCAGCCAGGGCTTCCAGTATGACATGCAAGCCTGACCTGAGTGCTCACTGAGTCAAACGGGTGAGCAAAGACCAAAGGTGACACCATACTTTTCACTTGGGACACCTCCCTTTGGCATCTAGAATTTGAGAAGAAAAATACTGATACTTTCCAAAAACAAAAGAATGGAGGTAAGATGAAAAGCTACAGTAATTTCATATGGACAAGGATATGGGTAGTGACATGCACTATACACATTAAGGTCAACAGAGAAAGCTCCCAGAGAGAGCAATGGGTTATACATGCCTGACTTTTCCTAACCCCAGTTTTACAGGAATTTAGAATGGGTCACTCAGCACTGTAGCTACAAAATAACATACATGTGGATGCTGCCAGAAAATTACTTTGAAATCTCTCCACAAAGTACATCCACACATAATCCTGTTCCACAGCCACTGGGGAAATGTAACTGGCCCACATACTATGCCTTCAGTCCTTCCAGAGCACGCAGTAAGATGAAAACAAATCCCTGGCACACTTCAGTAAGCACAGAGCAACAGCACCTCTTTCTTACATTTTCAAGGAGTGCTCTGGTTGTTCTGCATTTGAACTTGGATATATTCAAACCGAGTACTCCTTCAAAAATCACGCAGTGCAGTAATTTCCACTGACGTTTATAATTCCTTCACTGTGGTCCCTACATTAAACACCTCCTTCTCTCAAGGCAAGCACCCAGAAGGACATTTGAGTCACCTACACACTCAGTGGGAGAAACATGTCTCTACAACTCCAGAGAGCTACTATGACACGAAGGCAGGATTGTACCTCTCACACTGTCTCCACAGGATGATCAATGCTCTTAATTGAAGACCTTCCTAAACTCAGACAGAAGCAGATGCTTACATTTAAAGACCTAAAATACATTTTATTTGGGATTTTTACTGTACAGGTCTACATCTGCTTAAGATACAAGTGTCTGAGGTCTCTCAGGAGAGATGTGACATGCATACCAGCTTTTTCCACACTAATCTAACAACTCCAGCAGGTTTGCAGAAGTCAGAGGCTGGGGTTAAATACTGTTTTCAAACTGAGAGGCTTTCACCACACTGCTCCCACACCCCAACCATCTGTACAGCATTACTGTGGTCTCCTGCTGAGGCTGGCCTAGCATGAAAACACAAATGCAAGAAAAATTAGAGGGCTAGGAGAGTGCACATGATGAAACCTGTCTAATTAAATGGAGACTCTCTTTCTTCTGTCCATTATTTTTGTTTTTATTTAAATACCTTCTAAATTGTAACACACCACAAGTTCCATGAGAAAAGAACATGGACTTCAGGTCTCTTGTTTGCCTGAGAGGAGCTTCAGGAACTTTGTACTTCTAGTTAGAGGTTTTTGCTGCTTTATTGGAAACACATGATACTTGAAAACAGGCTGGTGGCTCAGACTTGCTAACACCAAGCTGCTTAAAATCCATCTAAGCTATTTATGCAACACTGTCCTCCCTGCTAAATTGCTGGAAAGGACCCCAGCAGGGCTGTGGCATCAGCCAGCTACCACTCTCCCCAAAATTCCCAGACATGAATCAGGGCCCATTCCCAAATGGCAATCTGTTAAGGGTCCTGGTTCTAGTGCCTGGGAGCTCTGCAGTATCAATATGGACTGGTTTTAGCCAGTTGGCCTCAGCACAAGAAAATGGTACTGGACATACAAATTTCACTGATAAATATGTGCATATTTACCTAAAGTGTGAGCTCAAGTACATTAATCTAAGCATTGAGTAGCCATCCCTCTCAAAGGGATCATGAAAAAATGACCCTGTTCAAAGACTGAGCTGTCCATTTTAGTAAGCAGATTTAAGAAAAACATGTTTTATCAATTCTGACTTAAGTTGGCAATCCAGACCAGCAAAACAGGTGTGAGTTCCATGAATTAATGATTCACTGGTTGAATTGTTGATTGACTTCAGCCTTCATGAGGAAGACTGGAAAAACAAAGCACTTCAAAGGATCTTAACAAAGAACTGGCAGAGATGAACTGGACTATCATGCTGTCAGAATGAGAGGTAAGCAATACAGAGAAGACTATCATAAGGGATTTTACAAAGATATGGTCTCCACTGCAACCTACTTAAGGACAGCATCTAGAAGGAATGTGAAAAAAAAAAAAAAGAGTAGAGCCTCCTAACAGCGCAGCAAATTTTTAAGTTGTTAATTATAACCAAAATCTGTGAGAAAGTATTAGTGAGTTATGAAACTGAAATTAATCTCTTCGCAGATATGGAATAATCTTTTTTCTCTTTTATTCTTCAATTGCTCTAGCTTGCTTTACTTATTATGAATTAATTTCTATTAATTGCTAAATGACAGGTGTCATTACATGCTGAGTTCTCAGTGAGACAAATTAGAACCTGAAGAAATCAAGGATCAATACTCCTTTTACCCAGGGACCATGTGAGACGTCACAGTAAAAGGACCATGGAAATTTCAGAACAAGCTAACAGGACATGTGAAGCTGCACCACACATGTCCAGGCAACAGGTAGCATAAATTCTAGTTCAAGTCACAGTAAAAAAAAAATCCAAGGACAAGTTCTACTGCATAACAAAAAAGAATTACAGCATTTTTATAGCATAAGCAATTACTGCACTGTTCCCTCAATGAAACAGAAATTGACCCTTCTGCTGTAAATAATTATACTTGTTGCTATAAAGAAGTGACAATTATGGGCATTAATAAAACCCAATCCCTTCTCTACCACAGACATCCTCAAACAACTTTACTGGCTGCCTTACAGGTTGTAAAACTATGATTTGGAAAGAGCTGACCCTACAGCACTCAATTCAGGCCTTTATGTTTACAGACCCTTAAGCAATAGAAAGGCTGCTTGTAGCAAAGCAAATTAAAGAGTTCCCTTCACGCTCTTTAGATCCTGTAGTCTCAAGTAATTTGAAAGGCTGTATTTTGAATATGGCAGTCCAGAATATTAGTGAGCTAGTAACGCTACTTAAACCTACATTATTTCAACATGTCCATTTCTTTATCATAAATACACCTAATATCCAGACTGTTTTATCTGTGAGCTCCTGAAAGGTCAGAGTTCATTTTTCCTTTTATTGGGAAGCTTTCCAAATTCTGCTGATTAATGTACAGCTCTGATACTTCTCTACTCAGCTGCGTCTACATGGGATTTTCTTTTTTCTCGTTACTGTGTTAACATGTAATGCCACTGGGAATAGAAGGAAATTACAAAAACATGCTAGCATTACATAACATGCAAGGCAGGAATTGTGAGAGGACATAGCTAAAAATGCAGATATTGCAATGTCTTTATTGGCATGTGCTGTTGCCATGTTTTTGCCCACAGAGGACACTAACACCTCTTCTTGTGCCAATCAGCATCTCCCATTTCAGAACTCATTTGCTCACATGTCCTGAATTTATAATTATACTCATGATGTCTGCCATCATAATTCATGCACAGTAAATAATTAATTAATTTCTATGTTACATAGTAAGAGTGCAGCATAATTAATAATTAATAGAAACTCAGACAGAAATATCAGGAACTTTGAGAAGTGGATTGCAACTTTGAGGCCCAGGCCTGTGGCTACCACATACTCACAACAGCAATTCAAGTGTCTCATGGACTTTCCACAGTAATAGAAAGTATCCTGAAACTTTGGTATTCAGATTGTTTGAAACCCTGCTGCTTTCTGAGTTCCAGTGATATCTGCATGTGTTTCCAAACAGCCTGCCTGGCTTGCTAGTTTTTGGGTTTTTTAAAATTTCTTGATTGCCAGTGAAACAATCAAATCTGCTGATCTCCTGACTGAGTGATTTTTGTAAAGCTAGTACATTTCAAGAAAAAAGGTAGGCAATGGCTTTTCTGGAAGGCTCTCAGATTGGAGAATCCTGAAAAAGCTCTCTCAGGATTCGGATGACCCCATTTCTTCATATCGAAGTGGATGGGTAGTGCTGCATGACCTAACTTAGGTGGCACAAGAGTGCCAATGCCTGCTGCCAGCCTGCGAGGAAGGGAGTGGACACAGCAACACAACAGAGGCCAGACATGTGGAAGGCTGATCCTCACAGCACCAGTCATGCTGAAGGAAAGAGATGAGGCCCTAAGGCAAATCTTTGTGCCCTGTAAGGTGTGTGGCAGGCATGGGAAGGCACCTGCTGCATGTGCAACACAAGGGGTTTCCATGGGGAACTGCTGCGTTACATCCAAGTCCTTGTGTTTCAAGGTGACCCCCTCAGATTAACTCACTCCATCCTTCCACTGTCAGTGGATAGGAATTAGGCGTCCTCTGTCATTCATTTAAAAATTATTACACTCTGAGTGCTGTTGAAATGGCTAATCCACATACAGAATGAGGTACTCCTTGAACTTGGGCTGACAAAGGTTTCTTTACACCATTTCAAATTCCTGTGAATCATGCTGTTCCTATGCCAGGGACCATGTGCAGACAACCATTCCAGCTGTGACAATGAACCAAGTATTTACGTGATGCCTTTAAAGGTCTGGCTAAGCCAATAAGAAATGTACATTTTTGTGAAATTTAGGCAATCTCATGTGTCTCTCTGATGAGGTAGCAGAAAGGAGTGCTTCTCGCTTTAGATAACATGTAGTTTGAAATTTCTATGGTAGTTTCCAGCTGTACTGCAAAATACTTACTATCTCATTATGGCCTTTTGAAGTATAATAAATGCTACTTCTTCAAGGTAGAGAGATTAAAAGTATGTTTCAAAATTAAGCACTTCAAGTAGAGATGTTTGCTTTGTTTTCCCAGTAGAGTTCTTACTTATGCAATTGGAAGAAGTCGGGCACACAGGTGATAAAGGGCATGCATGGAGAGTACACAGCATTCACTCTTAGCTTTCAAATCACATAATTCCAAGTTTATTTGCTTCCCTCTGCATGTTTTCCTTAAGATACTTTTAAGTTATACTACCTGGCAATTGCTGCAATTCTCTCCCTCTCATCCTATCTGGGCTTTGCAGCCCCAGATGCTGCTGGACTGATCCCAGGTACTCAGAGCACTCAGATCAGGAAGTACTTTGGCGTCCCAAATGCCAAGTATTGCATCCTCAGGGATTTGCTAGCTGACACATTTGGTCATCCTGTTCTTTCATTTCAGACTGGAATAGGAAAGTACCAAATGTCTGTGTTGTCTGCAAGAGTAGAAAGGTTGGCTGAATGGGCCATTAACTGGCCTGAAGAGTTTAATGGGGCAAATCCAGCTGAGCTAAACTCTGTAATGATGTAGTATGAAAAACAGATCATGAGGCAGAGTAGAGCCTGGATGGTCTTGCCTTCTTTCTTATCCATTTTGCTCCTTTCCCAAGTCTGCTCCTCACAGAGACTTGCTATCACCAGGTAGTTCCAGAGTTATCTGAGCCAAAATATCTGGGATGTTTACTATTACAGCTTTTTTGAGGATGTGGCACAGAATAGCAGGAAGAGGGTGGTATGGGGAAAACATTTTGCTGCTTATGTAAACAGATAAATTAAGTGGAAACACTTGACCTTTATCATGGCAAGACTGTATAGAAATAAGGGCAACAAAACTTGATTCTCCTGCTGAAGCTAAAACCTTGCAAGACAACTTTCACAGGAGGTCACAAGAACCTTTCATAAAATGCAATGTGACAAATAATTTAAAGTTCTTTTTAACATAGAAGAATGTATAAATAGCATTAAATGCATGCAGTGACCGAGCATTACAGTTATCTTTCCTGTGTATGAGCCAGATCTTTGCAATAAATTAGCATTCCTTGGTTAAGTATGTGGCACTGACCAATTTATACATTTGCAGAAAATTGGGCCCCAGAGTCTTCTAAACTTTAGGCTAACTTGCCCTGGAGAAGTAAAACATACAAACAGTATTGCCTTGGAAGAGTGAGTCCCCCCTCAAGAGATGTTGAAGAGCCCTCATAGAAAATATATTTGCATTTGTATGCTTTTTATGCAAATTCTTCAAAACTTCAGAAACTCTTAAATTCAAATATCTGAAAAAAGAGAGTATCTGCAATAAGACATGTATCACACAATTTCCACAAAGGGATCATCTTAAATTAAACATTTTTTTGTTTCATTTAAGCCTTGCAAATTACAATCATTCTACAAGTCAAAATAGCTTAGCCAGCTGTTAAAGAAGTACATGCATTCATCATTATTGAACGCATTACTGCTTTAAACATATATAACTCCAAAATAATCTCCTTGAAACAAAGACAGCAACAGCCATAAAACATGCTGGACCTGAAACTGGAGACAAAGCAAACAGTATTTGCTATATTAAAAATCTGACAAAACACATTTCAATCATGTCCAGTCCTATTCTAAAACAACCTGGAGTGCAATTTGGCCTTCATGATTACTGTGTATGTAATCATTGCAAACAGAGCTTTCTGAACATTCCTATAAAGTCTGTTTTTGTGAATCAACATGTAAGCAGTCAGCATTGAACCTTCTCTCCTTAGATGTTGTGCTGGTTGTGTGCAGCTTCTAAGTGGCACAAAATATCAGGATTTTTCTTATTTAGTAAGACAAAAAGAACTTAATCACAGGAGAAAAGCTGGACTTCAGAATGACCTCAGGCATCAGCTATGTGGACGTGAATGGCAGAATTTGTGCTCTCCTTTTCCATCTCAGGAATTGAAGAATTTTATGTGTCATGGTTGATGTGTTGATCAATAAAATAACAACAGTCTTTTACACTGGAAGTTTAGAGCAGTTTCAGATATCTGCATTAACCAAGCCGGTAGCTGTAGCAGAATCAATATACAAGGCATCTTGCCTAGCAGTGTGGATAAATGAAGTATGACTAAACTTTCAACACTCAATGAATACAGATTAAGATGATAAAATCCATATGCACAATATGTTTTGTAAGCAGTGTGCTTGGGAGTGGAATGTGCTATGAAATGTTAGAAGTATTAAGAAATTCTGACTTTCATTTTCACTCTGCTTCATTCAGCATTTACACACTAAGTTTGCAGTCAGCCTTCATTTTATTTTAAGACCTGTTGCAAAGGACCTCAGTAAATTTGCTGCTGTGTGTTCATCTGTCAGTTCTATACTTCAACTCACTTTAAATCTCTCCTCCCTAACCACTCATCCACATATTTAGCACACTTTCATCTCCTAACGAGCTCCTTTCTATTGTCAGTGAAGTTTCTGTTATGTCACTACTGCTATAGGAGCCAATCATCTTTAGTTCACGATGTAGATAAAAAGAATGAAAGCATTTTTTTATTAATAACCTAATACATTCATGTTTAAACAATGACTCCAACTTGTATCATTTTCATCCAGATGCTTGAATTCAGAAGGACTACACTAGAGCTTTGTGAGATGAAGTCAGACAAATAATTCTGCTTCTAATCTAACCTGCTAAATCAGTTTTCATTAAATGTGCTCTAATATTTGCTGCTTTTTCTCTCGGGTGGTTCAGACTTCTGCTACATTTTCTTTTTAAAAAGGTGTCTGAATGAACGACTGCATAGCATTTCCAAAATGCAGACCTATGTACATATAGTATATATAAAACTAATAGTAAAAATGTATAATTGTATGAATATTCTGAAGAAACCCAAAGAACATCTATTTTCATTCATGCATATATGAGCATACCAGATCTGTATTTCCCAGATGAAGAGAAATTATCAAAAACTTCAGGATCAGGATGAAAATATATGATAGCCACTTAGTATAGATGGCAACACTTCCTACAGTAATGAAAGAATTAAGGAGGATACACAATCAGCCAAACAAAAAAACATCCTACAGCTGTGAATAATCTCTTTCTCATCTTTGCTTTTGTTTATTCAGAGTATTGAGCTCATTACTGGTTCTCATTTAAAATAATCTAACCATTTCTCTGTCTTCCTCATTGAAAATTAGGTATTCTTTATTCTAATCATGAAGAACTTACACAGTACCATGTATCTGGCAGGGAGATAAACCTCTGAAAACCGGAAATTCATTAATGGATACTATAAAACACTGAAGAATCCAAGATACTGGTTTTAAAGGTTGCTTGTCTAAATTCTTATTTCTGCTATCATGGTCAAATAATGTAAATACTTTATGAATGTTACAGTACATACTGTTTAAATTGGCTAATTTACTAAGAGTTGACTAGCTTAAATCTGTGAAGTAAACAACAAAACTGAATATTAAAGACAGTAGCTCAGCATAAAAAATGTGATATGCCCTTGAACTTATAACACTGCAGTAAGCAATTACCTTAAAGAAGCCACCCACACAACAGAACTATGGCTTTGTTCCTTATCTTCAAAGAACAAGCCACTTGCATCTGGATCAAATCCTTTAAACAATACATGAACACTCAACATCAAAGCACTTTCATTTTCTTCAGTTATTTAATTTAATTAGAGCTAATACAGACAAGAATTTAGACACTGATTGCTGTGTAGAAAATCCCCAGAAAATATGTTCAAGAAATCAATTAATTTGGGTTTTAATTTCCTGAAGAATTGTTCCCCCAGTACCTGACAGGAGCGCCTCTGCTCTGTGCAGGTTTCAGCAAGACTGTCACAGTGCTGTCAGTTTGATTCAAAGGTGTTTCAAGTTCATACGGTGGCATAGAGGGTGCTAGAATAAGAAAAGAGGCAAATAAAATCATTATTCCTGTATTTCTTCTTTCAAGAGCTGTATCTTTATTTGAATATGCAATTTTAAAGGCTTCTTCAAATACTAAGACCACACTACAAGTCTAAGATGCTTTCTGTTACAAGGCAAGTGTGAGACAACTGTTAAATAGCTTCAGGAAAATAAACCCCAACAAATCTCAAATAAAGAAATATCAGCTCACTCCCAGTTTCAAGACAGGAAACAGATACTAGTGGGAGTAAGTTTGCAGAAACTATTGAGAATCCATGACTTGGAAATGAAAAGTTATCCTAAGAAGAGCATCTGCAAATGTGCAGGCTGAAGTGACTATTGTTTTTGAAACTGAGCCCAGCTTTCTCAGTATGACAGCTGTATCAGCATGTACTCTCATAATTTGTTTTTCCTGGAATTTTAACTAGTGCTATAACTGTCCTGGGTCTATTGTCCACCAAGACAAGAGTTTATCTTAGTCTGAAGCCCCACTCAGCACTTTTGCAAACTATCTTCATTAAAGATTTACAGTTGTGATTAAAACAAATTATGCCTCAGTTACTGCCTTTTACTGTTGTTGCTTTCTTCACTGCTATCATCTACTCACATTTGTATCATTACATCGCAGGGAAGGCTACTCAGTTAATTGGTTATTTGACAGGCTGCAGTATCCTTATTGTTCACTTGTTAATGGTGATGCACAATTAGCAGATTTAAAGGCTAGAGAAGCAAAAAGTGGTCATTGTAATGGTCTCTTCTGACTGCAGGAATAATGCAGGGCAATTAACTTCCCTAAACTAATTCCCACTTGAAAGGGAAAACATGTTTGGTGGGGAAGAAGACTTTTTCCTTAGAAGATTCTTCCAAAGATTCATTTAGTTTTTCCCCATTCAGTTTCCTCTTAGTGGATACTTTGCGTATACCATAACAACAGAGTGTATTATGCTCCACATACAGATAGTATCAACCTCTAGGAAATTATTTTCAAGTGTATTTTCCAATAATTTTCATTTTTCCAGTATTATCTGCATCTATTTGAAAAGTAAATTAATTTCTCTCTCTTTATTCATAGCGCCCTACATATCCAGGTAAGGACTGTGTTAAGAATTGCACTGTACTCCACAATTCCTCAGAGGTCTGTGAAAACATTAAAATCTTCATCACTTTGCATTGCTATTCACCATTTTTGAAATGTTTCACAAATAAAAAAATTCATCTTCAAAAACCTCCTTGTATGATGAGAGGGTTTTAGTCTGTTTACAATTCTCGATATAAGGCACAAATATTAAGACTAATGTTTTAGTAATTTGGGTACCACTTAAGTCATGCTATCAAACACTACTTTGTTTCTCTACAAACAGCTGTGTTGGCAATAACTTCACCTAGCATTAACTGTCCTCTCCCATAATAAGATGGCAGAAATCATTCTATTTCTGATAAAAACTTGTCATTTTTTTTTTTCATTCCAGTAAGGACAGAAAATGAGGGATGGGGGAGAAGTACACAGAATGAGAGTAAAAGAAAAAGAAGATTTTGTACCCAAATGTTTTCTGGAAAGCCCAGCTGACCACAAATAGGTAAGGCAATTTTCTCTAAATATTATCAAGGGGCCAGTTTATTACTGAACTGCCAGTTTAATTTTGAAGCAGACTGTAGAGAAGTGAAGAATAAAGGGATTTCAACCGTAACTTCACAAAACATTTTCTCATGAATTACATAAGCATTTTGGAGGATGCAATAATATTCCATCCCCTCAATGAAGCGTTCCTCTGCCGCAAGGGAAGGCTTGAAATATTAGTCAAGGATCTGCAGAAGTGACAGAGGCATGCTGCTGTTATCTAAAACCACCAGTCCTGATGTTCTTGTCTAATACAGTTGCATATCCACTTCAGCCCCCATGGCTGTTAGAACACAGGCAGCCTGGCAGCTAACTACTGTTTCTAAGTGAGCTCTAGATGTACAGCATCTCTTCTCTACTCTCGATTGTTCATGGCTCATTAAAGAGATTTTCCAGCACTGTTACTGTTCTAATTTAGAATCATGTCAAGGCTGACTAAGCTCTGAATGAAACCCTCATCTTCAGGTCCAAAAAAACCCTATGCTAAATGTTGCAACTGCAGCTGGCACTGGCTGCAAACACGTAATTCACAGGGGTTTCTTGACTGATATGTTGTAGTTGAGAACAGGAATTTCAAAATACTAGCTAATATTTAAACACTTGGAAGTTCTTCAGGGATGGTAATATATGTCACTTAGACATCCTCAGGGATGTCAAAGGGAAGAACATCTTTGCGTTCTTCCCTTTTTCAATCTGGTGCTTGTTGAATTCTAAGGAAGTAAACAACAAAAGGTTTACCCAACTCATTATCATAAGGAAATAATATTCTTTGATCAAGTACCTGATATTTTTGTTGTGAACTGATTTGTTATGGGAGGTCCGAAGCCTTTAGCTGTGCTGGCTCTGATGGTGAAGGAGTAGGTAGTGCCAGGATACAGTCCGAAAAACAGATAGTGCGTTTCATTTCCTAGCTTTGAGACTCGTCCACTTTGATTGGATAAATCTATTTCTGGGTCAAAGGAACTGACTGCCTTGTAGGTGATCTGCAAAAGAATAAGAAAGTTATAAACTGCCTTGAGCAGATGGACAGAGATTGCATCTTTATCCAGTAAACCCTTCTGATGTATGCACTGTCAGACATTTTATGATAAGCTATCTTACTCTCTTACACTCTTCAAATCCCGAATCCCAGGAAGGGGCACAGAAACTGAGTCGTAACTTGTATGAGTTATTACTTTCAGAGATACAGAGACTTAGAGGCAGCTAGATTACAACTCCAAAGGATGGGTTCAGGCTTACGTTAATTCCTTGAAGATGCTGCCTTTAACAGTGTCGCATTTTGAATTCATCTTAACGTTGGTTTTGAGCAGCACCAGTAACAAAACCGAAACAGGTAAAAACTGAGAAGTGACCAAGAGGGAGTGCAGCCCCCCATTTCCAGCTGACTTTACTATAATTACACTTTGCCCTGAATGAGGTTATCTGTAAAAGACGATAACAGCAGCTTAAGGCAAATTTTTCAGAAATTGGGTAAAGCTTCTATTTTAGTCTGAAGCTTAGCTATTACAATTGCTAATTTGGATTTTTTCAGGTTATTATATTGTACCTAGGTCAAATTCTCATTTGGAGCGAAGAAAAGATAAATGTTAAGTAATATATGCAGTGTATATTGTATCCTCAATTCCTTCTTTGATTCAAACAGTATTTTTAGTTTTCATCTGAAATGTTAATGTAAGTTCACAGTAAAACTTGATCCAGACTTCTTCTATTAATTACTGATTTATATGCACTGTAATGAGAGTTTAAAAATAAGAAAACCATTTAAAAATATGAAAGCCATTAAAAAAACAGAAAAGTAAAAATCCTCCTTTTTGCTTTTAAAGTTTCATTTTCATGCGAGTAACTCCAAAACCCTTATTATATAAAGTGATAATTGACATTCTTTTTGCTAAACTTATTCAATATAATTTTAATTAAGAGTACATAATACAGTACATGGACACATCCAAGTGTAGATGTTACACACCTTAAACACTTGCAATTTCCTAAAACCTCTGACCTAATGAAAATTGATTTTTATATGAGCCATCTAATATAACATCAATGAAGTGCTGAAAATTAGTAATAAAAACTTCCAGACTATTCAGATAAACCCCGACCTTATTACAGTAGATACAGGCATATCCTCTACAAATTCCCATCCATAAACTGAACTCAAAGTACCTTAAAAAGAACACAACTAACCCTTCTAATTCTATCAGATGACAGAAGATTAAACCACCAACTTTCTGAACTTTTATCAGTAAAGAAATTAAGATAACATATTGCTCACATGGATCTCTCTATCTCAATACAGCTGATGGAGTCATGTGTGTGTACACATTTAAGGATAACTGTCTGGATACAGTGGGTGTACTCCTCAGCAGTGGAATTAGACATGCAGGCATGCTCCTACATAGAAACCAGATCCACCACTGTGTGCTTCTATGCACATAAATCTAGCAACAGTAACAACATTAACATTATAATTAAAACATTCTGATCCCTGAACACAGACAACTGTCGTGGCAGCTAGAAAGTTGTTAGCTTTACAAAAAATCAATTCATACTTTTTCATAACATTTTATCCTCTTACAATAAAGCAGTTTTCAAAACAGTATCAATAGGTTACCATTCAATTTAACTTTTCTTTTACACTGTATTTAGGTGGGTTTTTTTAAACAAAGCATTTCAATACCAATTTTGTAGTAAGGTCAGGTAAGAAGCTTAACAGTGATTACTGTCTGACAGCTTAATCTGTACAGTCTTTTGTCAATTTTTCTAAGAGGTATTCAGGCAGAGATTCCACATGAGAAAAATAAGTGATTTTTAGACATCTAACAACATACACAATTTTGTTGAATTTGCATTAAAAAGCTAGATATTTAAAAATTATGCCTGCTTGTTTCTATTACAATAGGCTTCCTATAATGAGGCTTATCTAAATGTGACATTGACTGTAACCACTGTCTTACATCTCTTAATTTTTTAAGGAATTTGCTAAGATCTGTCTTGCAATCTTTTAAATATTTCATCTAGAGTACTAGATAGAATGCTATATCATGGCTCTAGATACAGCAGGTTTCTTAAAGCTGGTAACTCGAGGACATGCTGGGTCCTGCAAAATTCACTCCTACATAATATTTACTTTTAAATGGCTACTGTTTTTAAAATTAAGTTAATTTTACATAAACTGTAAAAACACTATTTTTTTATGATTATGTATTTTGGAAAATCAAAATTAGACATAAAACAAATTTCTAGATACCTCATACAAAGTAATCACACCATATGTTTGCGCTGGCTCCCTCCACTGAAGAAAAATCTTCTCTTCAAAGGTACTCCCTTGAATGGATTCAAGTGGCACAGCACTCGGGACTAACAGATTAAAAAAAAGAAGTGGTTTTAAGAAAAATCTCAGACGGACATGCTCTGTTTAAATATTTTTACTGCTGAGGCATAAAAACCATCCCACCATAATTTCCCCAAAGACTGAAGCAAAGGCCAGGGTAGCTCAGGAGGAGAACGATTTATTTAACAAGACAGTGCCACTATGTGTCACCTTCAGTGTAAGAACAAATTAGTAAGTATCACACATTTCCTGTAAACCTCTACTGATAATTAAAAAAGAGGACATATCAGCTTTTTATAAGGTAAAATCTCCACAAGTAAACACAAGTAAACAAGTAAAATCTGCTTGTAATACCTACTTATCAACAGTGTTACATCCCAAAGCAGAAAACATATTAAACATTCATATATGAAAATGGACAAGTGTTGAATAAAAGGTATAGTTTCATAGAAAAGTTATATAGGAAATATGAGCCACACCTTGCATTGAAAAGCAACACTCACTGACAGTAGGCCTGAAAACCTACAACAGGATAGACCTAAGAAAAGTATGAAACAGTCAAAGTAAAAATCTGACATTATTAATTTTTCTTAAAGTCTCCTAATGTGGAAGAAAAGACTTGTGAAGAGTCAGGGATATCAGAAGGTTCTGATGAAAGGTGTGCAAACTGCTCTCAGGTGATCTTCGTATTTCCCATTTGTTCTGCAACCATTGCCTTATCCCCAAGACAATGCAATTTTTAGAGGAGACATGTAAACAGCAAGTAGATGCATATCTGTGATTTTATTTTTTAACAACATTGGTAAAATTGAAAGAAAACGCAAAAAAGAAAAAACTCCCGACCAAAGCACACAGGACTGTTGTGAAGCAACAGGCATTATGGCGTTAGCACTTTGACACAAACTCCATGTGAAAATCCAATAGAAAGATTCAAATACCATTTTCAACTTGCCACAGAAAGAAGGTGGAAGCCACTTGCTGCAGTCAAGTAATTTCTCAGACCCCTTCCTGAGATTTACTCAAATGGTTAAAGAATAGAAAAATCTGCATGCAAGACATTTGGTGACTCCTTCCTGTTGGCACTTCTAGTACCGAACTTGCTCTGTATTTCTACTACAGAACTTCCTACTGTTCCATGCTGCTGCTGTGGGAGTTTACAAGGTTTAAGGATTTTTGATCACCTCTCCATAGCTATCCAGAGAGCTCCTTGTTCTACCAAGTGGATGCCCCAAGGACACAGGTTCTGAACTGGCTTACCAGTCCTGTGCGCACCAGTACAAAGACACCTTTAGGGCAACCTTAATTCTGGGCACTAAACCTTGTTGCCAGGTAGGAGAACTGGAAAAACTCATTTGGAATAATGAGAATAATGATTTATGTGTAAAGGAAGAGGAATAAATATAGTGTAAATAAGCTGGAAGTAGAGCAAAGCACTGTGATAACTTCTCAGATTATCTGAAGGTCATAAACCTTGAGCAGCTGTGCCATATACAGGGCAGGTTCAAGCACTGGCAGAGGTCACCTAGAGATGTACTCTAACTCAACTGTACAAGGCCTTGAGCAATCTGCTATCACCTGATCTTCTGTAAGCAGAAGGTTGGAATAAATGAGCTCTGGAAGTCCCTTGCAACCAACAAGATTGTGTGATTTGAAAAATTATGATGATTATTTGGGTCAGTATACTCTGTTGTTTAATTTTCAGACCTATATACCTCGCTGAATGTGTACAGTATACTAAAAAGTTGTAACCTTTTCCAAGGTATTCTCTCAGACAGTGACACTGGTTTTTAATAGATCCTGAAATAACATGAAGTTCCAGAGGGACAGGAACAAGAAATTTTAGATAAAACACATAAACATCCCAGAAAACAATAAGCTCTTTAGCATTGCCATCCTACAACTGAAATGAATTAAATTTAGAGCATGACAGCACAATAAATTCTAATCAAACATTTCTTTTTGTTAGCTATGCTTTGCCGAAACTGTTGCATTAGTAAGTATATATTCCTAAATTGTTTAATTTATTCCCTCATATATTTTGATTAGAAATTAGTACTACATAAAACCAATACAGCATGTATTAAATAATTTAATAGGCTTAAATGACAGACTTCAAGTATTTATTATAAAAGGAGCTCATCACTGCTGAAGTTTTTACTAGAAATATTTACATCATGTTTTAAGGAAATCTATCCTTGATCAGGAAGAAAATACAAATCCATTCCTATTCAGATTTCAGGCAATAAAAATGGAAGGTGGACAGATCTGAGATAAAAAGCAATGCCAAGTCATTTGACAAGATTCCTTTGAACTGTATGCATTTAAAAGAACCAAAACCAAGGTCAAATAAACTAAGGTACATTTTGTAAGGGGCTATATATCAGCACAGAGTATTCTGGAAAGGTAAAACTGATGCCTGGTGAATGACCAATTCAACAAGGAAGTCACATTATGGCATTGTAGCTAACAGAGCTGCTCTGCATGTGTAATCAAACTAATATCACAGAAGACTTGGGAGGATGGTATAACCTTTTCATGCAACATTATTAGAGCATTGCAGAGACACATTACCCAAATCTGCTGTCTCTGCCTCAAAAAGGACATTAGCTAGTTACATTGTTTATTATATTATTGTTAATAAAAATAGAATATTAAAAAAAAAGATATCTGAAAACCCCATGGGAGTTGAAAATTATTAAAATGAAGGGAATATCTGTTTATTTCAATGCCTGTATATGGAATATAGTGTCTGAATTAGCAACTAACAATGTCTAGTAGTTAGAAGGCCAAGACAGAGAAACTGATACTGTAAATTAAGAACAAATATTTAGTGCAGAGCACATTACTCAGGAGAGGAGCTTTCGTGAGGATAATGCTGACAATCACCTGGAATTCCTTCAAACCGATACTGGAAGTTTAGAGAGGCAGAACACAGTTCAAGCAGAAGCTACAAGTCTAAGGATGAAATGATTAAACTGTCGTGGGATGTTACAGGTTATGTGAAAGATCACTCTAATAATGCAGCTTTACTAAAATTGATGAGGTTGGTGGAAAGCCTGTTACAGATTTTAGTGAAAGTAGAATATGCACCTATACAAAAAATTTATACTATCAGGTCATGTACCGCGTGCATGTAAATACAAAAACTCACCATCTTCATCAGTTTGCACTACAAGTTCTTGGCTTTCTTTCCTTCCTTCAGGATTCATCAACACTAATTTGATGCTGACATTTGTGTATGGTGATAGGTTGGTGATGGTGTGCTGGGGATGTGAACTTTCTGTATCCCAGCTGACTTCTTCTCTCACTTGCTCCTGTCCTCCAGCCTGGTAGCGGTAATGCACGGTGAGGTTGTAGCGATGGCACCGTGTGACATTATATCCAAAGGGCTCCCAGCAAATAGTGATCTGCCTAGATTTGATCTCCACAACCTCCAGTCTTCGGGGCCCACGCATGGGATCTGCAAAATTACCAACACAATTCTGGTGTGATTACTTATTCATATTAGATCAGTGACGTGAGAAATAAGTCATACAGTTCTACAAGTAGCCCAGACGAGCAGAAACAGAAATCCCTTGCTGCATAGAATCACAGTAAAATAGAAGTACAGTCTCTGAAAAAGAAAGGAAAAATGGAGAAAAGAGTGAAAAGTGTCTGCTGAAAAATGAAGAGCAAACAAAACACTAGAAGTTCTTATGATTCAACTCAAATTGTATGATACAGCTGAAATGACACTTTTTAACCTATTTGTTCCTTGCAAAAAGTTAAGCATGTCCAATTTCTTTTGCACAGGTTATTTGTACTAACACTTTTAGAGCAAAAACCTGCACAAAACAAGTATCTAAAAAGAAAATGTGATTTCAGAGTAAACCTGCAAATATATGTTGATTTTCCTGCAGGACTGTTTATACAAAGACTAGAAGGTTCTTCTTTAAGCTATTTTTTATTCATTTGTTTTTAAGTTGGATTGAGAATGCAATTACTCAATCTCTGTTTGTCCAGGACATTAAGTTAATATTCCAATTTGTTTGAAATAGATTGTAAGGTTTTTTCCCACAGAAACATTAGCTGTTAATAGTGCAAATACCTCAATTTGTTATAGTGGTTTAGTAAAGATACAAAATAAACAAGATATTCTTCTGCATCTGTGCTTTTCTAGAGATCTCCCAGTTGAAAATGAGCCATCAATCAAAACTACAAAAATATATACACAAGCACCAGAGATTGCGGTTGATAAACTTAGATTTTCTTCAATCCTACTGGTCACAGCAACTGAGATAGAAAAGTGAATTAATATTTCCACCATATTACAGCAGAGCCACTGAGCTGACACCCCCCCATATTTTCAAAACACTGTCATTAACAGAGCTATTATACACATTTAGCAATAATCTGGTTTTTTTTCATATTTGAGTCCTCAAAAAGATTAAAGACAATGTCAGGTTTTATCCACTGCTTCGCTAGTTAAACACTTAGAAGACTTTTAATGAGTTAGAAGACTCTTATACGTAAACAAATTAATATGCATCTTCCTCCTTTTATGTTTATTAATCAACATGTCTTCACTAGGAATGTTCTAAACAATTTACACAGGATTTCATCTTTTTACTTTTTAACATAATCCCTGCATGCTTGAAATATTTGTTCAAAGATGTTATTCATCTTAATTCCTTGAAGAAAAGGTGTTAAGAAATTGCTTGTTCTAACATCTACAAAGCAGGCTATTTTTTTCCCTTTTAAATCATCCAGCTGCTTTTTAATTTTTTTAAATTAATTTTCACTGTCAAACAATGTTGATAATCAGTATAGAATATTTGGCAATCGGTGAAAAAATGGAAAAACAAACCCAATTCTAATCCTGGTCTCCTTTCTAGTGACTTGACTGAGAGGTAAAAATGTCCCCACTAAAGATAAATTGTTATAGAGCCATTTATCTGCTTCCATGCTCAGGCATCCCAGCTAAGAATTCTGGCATCTGGGGGCTTTGCCACATTTCTATTGCTACAACCATTAAAATTAACATGAAGCAAACCTCAAGGACTGGCATATGGACTCGATAACTTCCTAAACATTTACTTCTGGTAGTTCAGACATAAAGCTTAGGAAGAATGAGTTTTCCTGTTCCGGCTTTTAATTTCATTCCAGCTCCTAAGAATGTCTTGTTTTAGGTGAGATGATGAATAGCAAAGGGCATTTGAGAGGTATTGTGTAATTGTATCTGAATGGGTTAAATAGAAATAAAAAACCAACAAAATTGAGGTGACCCTGACATACAACATTAAACAACTGAACAAAGCTCCTGGCCGCAAGAATATGGAAGAGCCTGCTTAGTTCCACAGTGGGCACATCAGAAAAGTCACAGGGGAGCTGAGAAATCATTTTATTGGAGACATAAACCTAATTCATAGCATTTTAGAAGAGAAATTGAGTGGCTGTACAAAATACCTGGATCAAAACCTATCCAAGATTTCTGCCCAGGAGGAAGGTATTCTTATGTCATGTTACCTTATTAAAAAGTACAAGTTAGCCCTCTAGTTAAATCTATGAGAATGACAGATACATTTTCACCTCCAACAAAAGAGACAAGGGAAAGAAGAGTTTAGATTGTAAAAGACGGAGACAATACAGCTTCCCTTGATATTCAAAGGACAAAGCCCATCAGACAAGGCAAATACCCTGGTTGCCTTGACTCCTGATTTGACTCTATAACCCATAGCATCAGACAGGTACACAGCTCATATATATTTTTCCTACCATTCATTCTGAGATTATACAACTAATAGGGCCCTAATGAACCCTGTCATTAATGAGTGCTTTAACAGCCCTATTTTTAACTAGAAAGAAAAAAAGGCAAAGGTAACAATGGACTTCTGGGATTAAAAAAGCCATGTGGCTCAAAACAGCCCTGAAAAGTAGCAGTTAGTGCAACAAAAGCTAGCAAACTAAGTTTCCATTTGATCAATTTAGCAACTAAATTGAATTTCTCTGGTGGTACCACTGTATATGACAGAGGAAATATTTCACAGAATAGAATCACAGAATCATCAAGGTTGGAAGAGATCTTTAACATCATCAAGTCCACCTGCCAACACAGCACTTTCACTGTAACCCCATAACCACTAAACCACCTTATCCAGTGCTAGATCCAGATTCTTCTTAAGCACCTCTAAGGATTGTCACTCCCAACACTTCCCTGCACAACCTATTCCGATGCCTGACCACCCTAACTGTGAAAAAAAAATTCTGATTATCTATGTCTGTCTATCTATCTATCTATCTTTAATGCAATATGGGTCTGAGAGCACAGTACATCACCTCTGATATACTGGAAGGTATACGCTCTTCATCAGGAAGGACACAGGATACTTGGGGAAAGGAAACTGCTAGGCAGCACTAAAAGAATGACAGTCAATAACTGTGATTTAAAAGGGAAAGCTGAATTAATTACTAGAGCATGATGACTTAATTTAGTTAATTTTATTTTCTGAAGATAAATCCTTCACTTTCCCAATTTGGTGCAGTTGGTGAGTTCCCAAACTGTAAGTGAAGAAGTAGGCATCCTTCAGGGATGCTGCTGCTGTGCTCATGAGACTTGCACTAACTATCCCTGTGAAGTGGAAGGCTGTCATCCTAGTGATGGAATGTTGTTGTTACCTTGCACCAGGTATGGTAAGTGATAGCTACACAGAGAAGTGCCATTTCACAGTGCTGCTGATCACAGCTGAAATCACACCTTTTAGAGCAGAAGAATAAGGAGCTGAACACATCACACCGACTCTATTATATACAACATGTGTACTTCACAGCACGAGTGCTATTTGCTGAGCCTTTCCCTCCTCCTTACTTGGTAAATGGCCACCTGCAGAGGCTACATAGCCAGATCTCTCCACCCACTGCAGTTTTCTAAGTGAACCGAGCCTCTGCTGCTCCTCGGTACTCCAGCTATTTTCTTACGCCTTACTGGTACAAATCATGAGGCAAATGAGGAAAATGAGGCCACGCGATTCGTAAGGGAAGAGGTTTTCCTCCCAAAGGAGCACACTGCCTGTCAAGCCTGAAGCCTAGCCAGGTAGTTCTTTACCCATTCCCCTGCTGGTGCCTGCAGCATTTTTCATACTGCTCTCCTTCTGCCGGGTTCAGCAGGGAATCAGGCAGTGAATTCTGACAGTTGCAGCTCTGACCTGAGGGACCAGCAAGCCTGGCTCTAGCCCCTGGCACTTTAGCATCCCATTTAATCGGTGATCTTGGCTCCTTCTCAGCTCCACTCTGTTTTCCTGAGAATATGGAGCACAGACTGACAGACAGGATCAATTTCCCTTGCAGCTACAATTCACAGCTCATTTCTCTGGAACTTCACTCTTTACCTTTTACCACAAGTACAATGCTTTTTCTGAAACTCAATTTCAGAATCACAGAGACATTTAGGTGTATTTTTAGCATCCTGTCATTGATCATCAAAACTTGTGTTTAAGATGAAAACTCATGACTGGAAGTTTTGTCTTTTCATCACAGCCTGCACAGACGTACTGAGATAAGAACAAGAAAGGAATGGCAGGGTGATATTTCTGCCAATCCGTGGTACTCCAGTAGCTGCAGACATCTGGTCTGTGTTAGATACTATTTGAAAGGCATCTAACAAAAGGAATTAAGAATTTATTTCTTGTTGAGTCAAGGCAAACTATTAGTGGAGTTTAGCTATGCAACAACTCTCAGGACTGAAATTTCAGATCAGACTCTATTGTCCTCCCACAGGAAGCACAGGACAGACAGAACAGGAAAATAAACAAATATACTATGAGAACTAAATATTTAAGATATTAACCACAAGATAGCTTTTAAAAACGTAATAGTTAATTAATGATAATTAAAAGTAAAGGCTTCACAGATTGTCTAAGCAGTCTCACTCAAATCACTTAACATCTTTTCACATCAATTCCCTCTGAGTCAAGTGGGAGCCGCAGTACTCAGCATCAGTACCTGGTGGTGTCACAGAGAATTTTATGAATGCCTGCAAGGAACTTGCACATTACAGTGGTGGAGACCACCTAGAGGGGAACAGAAAACATGGCTTGTGAGCCAGCTGCTATCCAAATAACAACATTTGGTTTGTTTCTAGAAAACAAATCTCCATGTTTGTCTACTAGTCAATGCCAAACAAGAATATAGGTAAAATAATTTACTTGTTTGGCTTGTCCTCATTTGATTTGAAATCTAATTTACACATGACTACTAACAATTTGAGGTTGTTTGCAAACTTGCTAAGACAGCTCTGTAAAAGATCACATTCAACTGTGATGGTGTGATTTTTACACTGTTATTATTTTTCATATGAGTTCTTCAACAACAAATTGAAGTTAAAAAAGAGCTCTTTGCTCCAAATGCCACATGATTTATCTGATCTGATAACTGATCAGGGTTTTTCGAATTCCAGTTTGCCAAA
This sequence comes from Onychostruthus taczanowskii, assembly GCF_017590055.1. NCBI lineage: Eukaryota > Metazoa > Chordata > Aves > Passeriformes > Passeridae > Onychostruthus > Onychostruthus taczanowskii. The sequence goes on from NW_024498795.1 coordinate 6,792,077, forward strand.
AACTGAGGAATGCAGTTGACGAAAGTTAACAATAAGCAAGATTTTGGGTGGTGCAATTTCACCGTTTTTTAACACGTTTTTACTTCAGTCAGATTATTTAATACAAAGAACTGTTTTGTAGTTAGGATTAGAGAAAGAAAAAGAACACTTTAACCACATGATTTTTCATACTGTCCATTATTTGAGTTATAAAAGAAAGTAGCCAAACAAAGAGGGCAAACAAAGAAACAAAGGGACAAATGACTCATGAACAGACTCAAAATCCTAATATGATGATGGTGGGTGTGATTATACTGCCTAGTCCCACTACTTCAAAATGAAAACAAAGACTAAGCTGCCAGTGTGCACAAAACTGCTGAAGATCCAGAAACAAGCTTTGAGTTAAGAGTTAGCACATTAGAGGTCGGTCACTTTACTCATCTAAGAGAACAGCATTTTCAGGAAACAACCAAAAATGTTAAAAACCAGCAAAGAATAATGGCAAATTTGTGAAACACTGGTATCATATGAAATATCTCTACTTGCTGTCATGGAGCAGCCACGGACATTGCTAGCAACAGTTCCTAACATTATTCAGGTAAATGCAAAAGACCAAAGAAGACACCCAGCATTTCCTGGAAAGATTCCAAATCATTGTATTTAAAATTCTTACCAATATTTCATAATACTAACTGATAACATTTCCAAAAGAATACGTTTCTACTTCTGCAAAACCAGATGCCTCCCGCAGAAAAGCAGCACTTCTATCAGTCCCTGACACTTTAAAAAATGTTGGGATGCAAGACCTGCAGAGTTTTAGCACGAATGAAAGAAAGAATAATGAGACAGCAAAACTGAAATGGTAGTCACCTGCAATGCCACAGAGGAAGGAATAATCAGGTTTTCTTACACACATATATATAAAAAAAATACATGCTGAAAACTAGACTAAGAATGGTTGTGACAATTCTGGGCAAAACAGCTTCTTTTTCATTGTATTATTTTAGAAAGATTTTCGTGTTCTTGATTATATTCTTTCAGTTATATTATTTTGTCTTCCACAGTCACAATGGCAGTGAAAGAAGATGAACAGAAGGATGTACATACTCAGTCACTAGCTAGCCTGTGGGGATCCTTCTGCACCCTCACTATTGCAGATTTAAGAGCACTGAGAAGCAGGAAGAAGCCTCCTGCAAACACTTCCCTCAGCACCTTTACTGTCATGATCAGCATCCACAGTGTCACAATGGTCAGAGAGAAGGTATCAAGAGGACTAGACTGAAGTAGAAAAAAAATCTCAGTGCACCTGCTACCACAGATAGTTTTCTTTCTCTGGACTAAAACACTTCCCATCATCTGAGAGCTGGAAGATGGACATTTAGAGCATGTGCCCCTACTCAGCCTCTATTTCCTGGTCAAGATGCCAACAGTCTACCAGCTGAATGAGAAAAGCCAACATCTCCCAAACTGCTGTGCTGCCAGAATATTACAGCTAATACCATTCTTCTTCAGCATGGAACCAGATGCAAGACCATGCTTCCACTGATTATATATACTCTAAGTATTGTGTAGGTACACCTTATGTATTAGGCATCAAGTACGACAAAAGCATGTTGTCCCAGTTTATATCCATATAAATTGAAACTCAGAAGAAATTGAATTGCCTGCTGAAGGCTGCAGTTCATCAGTAAAAGCCATGTAATCCTAGTTCTCAGTCTCATTTCTAACTCATTAGAACACAACACTAAAATGTGCTTTTTTTCCTCTGTACTTTGTGGCCAAAAGAAGTTAGTTCCAAAATGTGTGAGCTCAGAAAATAATAAAATACTCATAGCTCACAGCAACAAAATAAATAGGCCAAGTTCTTATAATAAGCCAGCTTGAATCCTCACCCACTTCACAAATTCAAATGTGAGATATAGTAGATGTCTAATTTTACCAGGAAGTATTCTACTAGCATCACATCATCACTAAGAGAATTTTTTCTGCGCCATTTCTAGATGAGACACAAACTAAGATACAAGAATTGTTGGGAGAGAACCATAATATTTAGCCAACTATAGAAGATTAATAGACAACAAATTCTAATAAGCATCTAAGGAATCAGCCCACTGCTTACAAAAAGTAAGTGTAGCTGTTGCTTGAAACCAGATCAGGAATTTGATTTAAGCTTTTAGTGATATATTATAACAAGCACTTGACACAGAAACATGAATGAGTGATGAAATCATGCATGAGAAGTTCTCCTAACTTTTTATCTCTTCTCCAATTCATGACTACACATATTCCACGAGGCCTATGTCTTCAGGCTGACATTCACAGTAGCAAAATATATTGGTCTAATCATCAATAACATCCTTTTAATCATCCATTACATCCTTTTAAAGGCAATAACATTTTGAAGTGTTGGTTTCTATACAGTATTTTCTTTCAAGAGAGGGCTGATATGAATAGTTCACTTTATTGTAAAATATAAATCTGAACCCATGTAAATTGAATCTAATATTTCTTTATGTTGTCATTTTATAGGTATACTCTGAATGGTAAATCATTTAAATTCTAATACATTTAAATAAGGTATGAGAAAAAACATCATTTGATATATTTTTGTCAAATTACCTACATTACATGATTACTCCTCCACAATCAAAATCAGATTTTAAGTATGAATGATACAAACAAGATTACATTCCAAATCTGCAACACAGATTTTAGTTGCTTGTTTAAAATGACATACCTAGCTATTCAGTAATCACTTTATAATAACCCCTTTCATTTCTAAATCTTCTTAGCCATCAGCCACTAGTGAGGAAAATGCTGGCAGCGGTTTTTACAACTACACATTAGTTTTATATTTCATGACAAGCTAATTCTACAGAGTTTGAAAGACAGACAAGTGTGTGTTCTTAAGATATTCTTTCTTTTGCATGAAGAAAGCACACATCTAACTGAGGAATGAAAAATAAAGAGGGCAGACATATACTTTCCACTTCACACACAAGGCAGTAACAATTTATCCCAACTTCACCCCAGGAACTGCCATGAATATGTAAATCAAGAATTAAAAGGTGGTGACAAATAACTCGGAAGAATTACCATGGCAAGATGGCAAATAAAGTGCCTGTTTCTGGTAGAAGGTACCTCTGGTAGATCTACCTTTGATAGAAGCTGGATCAGAATGATTTTTGAGGAAAATTGAAGTCAAATGAGCTGTGATGCATATACTGTCCCTCTCAATTCAATCTATCACAGGCATTTAAATTGAACCCTTTGACTGAGTTACTACATGACTGCTTTACACTGTCATTATTGTCCTTTTCTATCGCTTCTCCATCATTTTTTAACACAGCACGTCATCATCTGCTGATCTGACACAGAACATTTAGGCAGACACGCACCTCCACACCTGTGGCACCCTTCAGAAGCAGGCACAGACTTTCAGACCAATTTATACAGAATGCAGATCAGATGCTGCTCATATTTGAGAAGATGCAGGCAACACAAAGGAAGCAGAAGGTCTGAGGAATTGCTTTTGTGGCCACCTCCTTCACACATTTATGACACACAAAACTGTGTTCAGTGAACATAAACCCATCTGGTTTCCTGGGTCAATGCATAAACTTTCAGACATATTGAGGAATGGTGCAAGTGGATGGCTTATACATGAGAACAACAGACACAATTTGACCACACACTGTAAACAGGGGAAATTACATTAACGTAACACACGCTCTTCTATTCACTGCTCAAAAAATGGGAATCCAGGAGAACATTATAAACATCTACAAGTTATAGTGTGAGGGAAGAATCCTGAAGAATTTTTCTACCTCATTCTCCTAGAAATGGCTGGAATACATCTAGGGCACTGTAAGGTGGTAAACCATTCTCTCCACACTCTAATAAGGTACATGTATTTTTTACAGTGCCCCAGTCACCTTCTGATTGTGACTAATATTAATGGCAAAGTCATACACTGTTGCTCTGATGTGTGACAGATTAGCACACTCAAACTCCTTACATTTTATGGTACAGCTGCCTGAGTTACCCCTAAAGCCAACCAGAGAAAAGATAAACCATTGTATACATTAGTGAAGGTTTCAGCCGTTCAATACCTGCCCTGAAAGTAGAAGCCCAGAGACTGTTTATTATGTTGCACAGAAGAATAAATGGGCAATGCTGTTTCACAGATCAGTCAGAATAAGATGTAGCAGCGTGTTCTGGTTATCACTGTGGCCTATTGCCACTGACAAATCACATTACTTCAGAGCTGTTACGTACAGCGGTGGTAGCTAAACTGGGGATTGAAAACAGAACCTAAATTGAACCTTGATGACAGGACAACATGGTCATATAAATCTACGTAGAAGAGAAAATGCCACCAATCAATGTTACTCATCTAAAAAGAGTATTTACCATTCTTTCTAATCTGACATGTGCAACGAACCTTAAGCAAATGATGTACAGTGAGACCAGTTCTGACAAATAACTCTCAAATGCATAAACCTGATAAATGAACCAGATTCTCTCTAACAACTGGTAAAAGAAACTTTGAGCTTACATACATGTCAAAGGGGAACAGAATATTCTGTCTTCCTACTACGCTATTATGTGTTAACTACTATAAACATGTAAGACTGTAAAGTTGATAAGATCATCTGTTTAATTTCTGACAAGACTCACTTCCTGAAAGAGTCTCCTATGTATTTGTAACTCAGTCTGCATAGATGTCTTCATGTTAAGTCCATCCTCAGGACTTTTACAGGACCTTCATCCAAACTCGAGCAGTACTGAGTAATTTAAGATGTTTTTTCACCCACAATCTCAAATGTCATCTTTGTCTTTGATACTGTCACTAACTAAAACATTTGGTTTCAGAATCAGTTACAACATTCAACTATACATAGTATTTTATAAATTAAAGTTTTTGAAAAGTCCCTACATTAAGAGGATAGACTCTTGATTTATTGGTTGAAAATATTCAACCTTTTTTTTCCTGCTATATATAGAAGATACTTCAAGAAATCACAAACATTGCTCCCTCTCTGGTAGGTATTTTGAATTTCCCTGTGACAGATCAAGAAGTTATTTACCACTAGTCTTCTTTGCTATGCCACTCCCCATAAAAAGCAAACATAAGAAACTATGCTTGCTGATGAAGGAATCTATATTGTTATACTGAAGCATGAAACACAGAAGAAATCAGCCCATCGTTGTTAATGACACATTTTAGTAAGAAAATAAACTGCCAGTGGAGGAGAAAGGAGAACATCTAGGAGAAAGGGGGAGTACTGGATGGCAAACTGCCTCGAAGTTAATTATTTTTAAGATTTAACAGAGTCCTAAGATTCCCACAAAAACCTATATGCCTGGGAATTTGATATCTGCCTCATTACAGAAATATATGATAAAAAAATACGGATAAACAAACACAAGCATGGGATGAAGATGAAAATAAGAAAATAAATATGCTTTTGTGTAATGTGTATCACATATTAGTCAAGCCTGTGTTCTTTATTTCCTTTAAACCATGCTTTATTTCCATACATGATCTCGAGCCTTTTTTGTTTATTTCCTTTCTCTAGTCCTAAAGATTAAACATTTATCAGGACTACATTTCCCTCTGTTGCCTCCAGCATCCCTTACTTTAAACTCTACACGTCACTTTGCATTTGGCTATGTCCTTTTGCTTTCTTCCCCTCCTCTAAAATTGGTTCTGTCAAATGGATTAAAGAACCTGTGCATTTATGCCAGAACCATAACTGACATGGAAGAGCACAAAGCAGCCATCAAATATTCAGGAAAGCAGAGGTGATGGGAGGTTGCTGAAGTACCTGTGAACATGAGCAAAGGAGAGGGGCCAGGACTAGATTACAGTTTCACTGGTCCGAGACAGGCAGTTGCTCTTGAGACAGAACCAGATCACTCTGCAGATCACTCAGGAGCCCCGGATCGCAATTTTACCACACAACTCAAGGAAAACAGAGTAACAGTGCACTAGATATAAGATGGTATGACAAATTACAGAACTGCATGTGACAGCAATTAAATAAATCTGAAAACTATCTAATTCTATCACCAATGACTTGGAATTCAAAGTCCATTAAGCACTGTTTTTTTTCCAATTGAACTGAACTAATGGAAAATAATTCCTATGCTGAGAAAGGTCATACACCAAGTAATAAAAAACAAATACTGTACAGTCACTATTCGTAAGCTTCTCTAATTTGAATTTATAAATTGATGACATCTGTTATAAATCATGCAGTTTTCTTACAAGCACAGAAATGTCTTATTGCCAGCTTTGCCCTGTCTTTATCACAATTATAAAACTGAAAAATTCAGGATAATAAGTTACATAGAGTTTGTGAAGTGCCCAGAGTTTGCGAAGTTTTAATCTTTCAGCATGCTTTTCCTAACAAAAATAGAGTAAAGAAGCAAAAAATCATAAAACCCAAACGTATAGAAAGCAACAAGCACCTACAAAATCTCAAAAATAGCAGTCCCAGAGTTTTAGGCCAATGAATAGCCACAGAGATGTCCTTATTTAAAAATGAAAATAAAGTTTTAAAGCAGTTTTAGAAAATAGGAAATATTCAGAAAGACATAAACCATACATTTTAAGTATCAAAATTTGCATTTGCATGATAGAAAATATAAGCTCTTATTGTAACTCATAATTGAGCCAAATGAGAAGGTGACAATAGAAGAGTTGCTGCATTTGAATTTGCAGAATGGTGCAGGGGGTCGTCTACTATAATCTTGAATTATGATGATGCATATTTTTTTGTCGGTAATCTACATGCAAATAAAAATGCTTTAATGGATTTAGTATATATATGCCCACAAAATCTAGAAATATTCATACAATGTATAACCAATTTAAACCAGAAATTTCTTGATAACTGAGCATCTGGTTTATGTTTATTTAAACCTGCCAGTAAGACAGTTGCATTTTAAACTGTTTCTGTAGGAACAAATAATTTCATTGACTTGTAATAAGGACTATGATACTCAGAACTCCATTTCCAATAGGTAATCTACAAAAACAGAAAGTAGCCAGGTGGAAGAGACACCCCAGGTGTTCCCCTTATGGCTTCCCCTTCAGTGTCCTCCTCTGGACACTCTCTAATAGCTCAGTATCTTTCCTACACTGTGGTGCCCAAAATTGCACACAGCACTCGAGGTCACACAGCACCAGTGTGTGTGTTTCCATCAGCAGAGCAGAGGACCTCCCATGAGGTTTTCCTGACTGCATCTCAAAGGTAAACCACACAGAAAAAATGGAAAAAAAGTCACAGAAAGATATAATGACAGAGACTTGAAGGCCTCAAAAGCTTGTTTGCCAGATCCAATCCATCACCTAAAGTCTGTGTGGATCAGTATTATCCACAGAGGTAAGTTTTAGTGGAAAGATCCCTGTACTGGAGAATTTGAAACCTTGGCTCAATTTCTGACTTAGGTACTTATCACTGTAAGATCACAGAAATCCCATTCAGTAACTCCAATCTAAATAACTAAATCCTCTGTTTGCCAAGAGCTTTGATATTTATAGTATCATAAAACAGAATCACAGAAACGTTAACTTTGGAAAAGACCTTTAAGATCACTGAGTCCAACCATTAATCAGCACTCTGCCAAGCCCACCACTAAACATCATCCCCAGGTGCCACATCTACATGTCTTCTAAATACCTCTGGGGATGGTAACTCCATCACTTCCCTGGGCAGCCTTTTCCAGGTCTTGACAATCCTTTCTGCAATTTTTTTTTCCCTGATACCCAATATAAATCTTCCCTGGAGCAATGTGAGGCCATTACAATGTGAGGTCCAGTCACTTGTTACCTGAGAGAAGGGACACCCTCTCCCTAAAACCTCGTTTCAGGTAAATGTAAAGAGGGATAATGTCCCCAGTGAGCCTCTTTTTCTCCAGGCTAAGTTATCTCAGTTTCCTGAGATATGTGCTCTAAACTGTTTACCAGCTTCACTGGTGTTACATCGTAAGGAGATATTGTTACTTTTCCAGTATATTCTGAAAGCTGAAAGAAAAGCAACATGAAGATCAGGGTATCTCCAGCTATTCAAATGCTGAAGGCACTTACCAATCCATACAACTGCCTGATTTTCACATTTTGTGCCTCCAATTCTCAAATCCCTGGAGTGGGAAGGTGGAGGAGAAGGTGTGTCTGGTTTTGGAAAGTCTTGGTGGGGACACTAAAATGGGGAGAACCTTTCCTAAACCATGGAACAGGTGAATTAGGACGGTGTCCTGGGTGCAGCTGCCCAGATGCTGGCAGAGGGCAGCCTCTGTGAGGAGATGCCAGGCTCCAGCTGGCTCCAGCCAACACACTGCAGGACATGGCTCTGAGGATGGGTAACCCCACTGCTTCCAATTGTCCCTGTTTCTCACCACTCAAGTTCATTTAAAATCACAAAAAATCCTATTCACTCTTCCCAAGTTGAGTGTGTTTTGGGTCTGATGGTGATTGGCAAGAGATGCACTTCTCTTTACCTGGATGCATGACCTTTTCCATATTATTTTGTCCCTCATCCTGTTGAGGAAGGACGTGGAGATAGCAACACGTCAGGCAGCCAGAGCCAGCCACGGTCAGCCCACCACAGATTAGTTTGGTATTTTGAGTATTTTCAGTTGCATTCAGGTATAGTGAGTGTTCCCTGAATGAAGAACACAGTATCAAGGCCTCCACAGATAGGAGCCATGAATAGACAAGAAATTTTGCATTACAAAATTTTTTTTGTGTTTAATTTTTGATGAATTCACACTGCATTAAGTATTGGAGCAGAAAGCAATTGTTTCGAATTCTATCAGCACTAGCAGCATGTAACCACAGTAATTAAAAAAATATTATTTTTTAAAATTACAAAAGACTACTCAAGACATATGAAAAGGAAATACCGAAGAAAGAACATCTTTCTTCTGATAACTACAGCTCACTAAGTCTAGAAAATTATTAAGACACAGACATTTTTTACTCTTGCTAAACAATTAGTTAGATATGCCACAGAGTAATGATTTTAATTAAGAATTAAATTAAACAGGAGTTTCCATGGACAGAACTTTCAAGAAGCCTTAAAGCAAATTATTGTTAGATGTCTACGAATATTCTGACTAGAATTTTTCCTTCCCTTTGCTTAAATGAAGATTTCACTACCTCAATTTATATTTAAAAGTATTCTAATACAAGACTGTTTCCTAACCGGAAAATATCACACCACCAAAACAATAAAAAATTAATTCTTTCAATAACTAAAGCAGAGGGTGTTCACACAACAGCTCAGAAATTCACTTTAGCCCTTTCAGTGAACCGAACATCTAACACTACCACAAAGAATACAAGTGAACAGGGGTTTGAGGGGTTGGTCCCTCATATTGCAGTCCTTCCTTATGACAGAAGAAAAAACTCAGCAGGCAACAGCGAGGAATCACTTCAGTGCTAATTTTTATAATAATGTTTAGCATGGTATAAAAGGATTCTTGATTAAACTCACTGATCTGAAAATTCCAACACTGGCTTCTGCCAATAACTAAAAAGATAAATTCTTGAAGTGTTACAGTTGTTCAATATGGCAAGACTATCCCTGTAGAAAATCTGCTTTCAATTATGAGCTAAAATAAGAGAAGTGTTTCTGCAAGCCCAAGTGTAGTTTTCTGTCTGAATTCATGAGTGAATTCAGCCACTGCACAGCCATGACATGTGACTGTCACAGCAAAATTTCCCAATGTACTGAAGATCTGCAAGTTCAGAAGACATGTATCCTCTGCCCTTTCCACCATGCTGCAGAACAGCAATTCCCCACGGGATCATATGGTGCACAGGACCCCTGTATGGGGAATCCCGCCCACAGCAAGGAGACCTGAAAAGCTCCCAGACACACCTGAGGCCCCTTAGTGAAAGCAAGTTGGCAAAGGCCTTATGTTTTGCCTTAATTGAACAGGAATGTGGATGACATAGTCCTGGTAGGTGAAAGCACTTAACACAGACTAAGTCTCATGTGTTCTCAAGTTTCCCATCAAATACCAAATTGTCACCAAAAGTCAAAATACAACACTTCCACTAACACCAAGAGATTGGAGCATTTAAGATAGGAGGTTTCCTATCAATATTCAGGATGACAACCTATCACCCTTCCCACTTACCAAGAGACTGGAGCATTTAAGTTTAACCTCCTATCAATATTCAGGATGACAACCTATCACCCTTCCCACTTAGGACTGTGTTTGAGCATGCAAGTGCCCTGGGAGAGGTGTTCACCACAGCATTATCGTGCATCCCTGTGCATACAATGTGATGACATGTCCTATGCTTTAGATGCACCCCAAGAACTTCCATCCTTGCTGTCTCACTTTCTGAGTGACAGGTGTGGTAAAAGCTGCTGGCTGACATACAGAAAAACACACTTTTGGTTTTCTTCATTTCTCTCCACTGCCCTTGGCAAAATGCAGCAGGAAGTGGAGATTGGAAGAGAAGCTCCAGCTATTCTCAGCTGCCTAGAGGAAGTGTGGGGGACCCACAGCAGACAGACATATAATTGGATAATGAGGGACCTCAAGGATGCTGGAAACCTTTGGTTATTCCTACAGCATGCAGAGACATTTAGCAAAATCTTCAAGTTAACCAGACTCCCTAATAAGAAGCAGAAGCGCCAAATGTCTCATCAAAAAGTCTCTTCTTGGTACTTGTTGACTGTTTAGCTTAGCAGATTCAGGGCATATGAAAAAGCAGCCGAATAAAGACAAAGGTTGATTATTTGAATCAGGCTTTGGCTCAGAATGCCACCTGTCACTGGTGGGAAACACTATGTATCAATGCTGTAGGTGAAAGACAAAAACAGGTAGTGTTTATACATGCTGAGCACAGCCACCTTACATATTGTAAGAGGGTTTTAAAACCACAAACAGAAAGCTTAAAATCTGAACTTACTATTATGGTGATTTTCCTTTCTAGCAGAGGGAAGGCTAAAGCGTGCACTTTTACAAGTTTATACCAAATCACTTATCCAAATTTTCTTTAGGTAAATTTGCAGTAACAAGATTAAAAACACATGGAAGAAGTTAGGTATAACCGGCAGTACAAACCCTAGGAGACTTCTGGCAGTTTTACAGGCATTAATCACAGTCCATACAAACTTATCCCCATGAATTCACATAAAATAAGGCAGTAATTCCATCTACAGTTTTCAAAGGCATGAACAAATGACTCAAGATTCAACCCTGTTGTTTATGATGTTGCTAGAATCTCTTGATAAAGGTAAAGCCTAATGCTTGTAACTATAGCCACATTATTTTTTACAATATGTTCAGCAGGTCATATGACTACCTACCTGACTGCATGTTGTTGAAACAATTTTGCTCTCAGTGCAACTGAAAAGCTACTTAAAATTCAAACAAATAAACCCATTAGATTCAAAAGAACTTGCAACTCATTTCAATTTTTAAAAACAGAATTAGTTCTACATAATGATCAGGAAAACTATCTCTTAAGTCAAGAGAGAAACATATGGACAAGAAAATGAATATAGCAATACTATGGAGACAAAAGAAATATGTGCAGGATGGCTGTTCTATATATATACAAAGTATTTTATTTTTGCCTAAGGCACTGTCTGGAATATCCTGGAATAAAATTCCTAATAGCTGGTTTAAATCTTCTCCATTTATTTTAAGGAAGAATGAAGAAGAGCATCTGAAACATTCTGAAGGCAATCTACCAAAACCACTGACTAATAGAGAGCTCCCCATGTAACATCCAGTGATCATTATAAAGATCACTGTACATATAAAAGCCATCATGAAAATGTAACAGGGACAAAAATGCCTGACAGTATCACAGACTACAATAAAAATTCCTTTATTTAATTGCAAAAATTAAAAAAATTATTCTTTCTCAGTAAAGCTGCAAAATTGCACAAACACTGCTGGTATCAATTTCAGCTCTCTTGTGTATGCCTTAGATATTACATTTAGGTTTTGATGTAGCTGCTTGTCCACCAGGAGAGAAATTTAGCAGTTATCTGCAGCTATCTCACTCCTGTGTAAATATATTTTTATACGCATTTAATCTGGCAGTTCATATGGTAACACTAGTGATTGCTGTTTTACTTTAAATTACATCCACATATCCAAAATTTAAGTAAAGCCATGCCAATACATTAATTTTTACTCTGGAACCCAGTTATTAAGTAATATAAAAAAGGTGTATTAAAAAATTTAGTATCATTGCATTCTTGAAAATAGACAAAATAGTTCATAAATTTTTTTTTTTAGTTTAAAGAGCAGTGGGTCATTACAGAAGTTATGGAAAGAACGCAGAGAAAGGTCACACACTGCATGAAGATGCCAACTGGACAAGACAAAGAAGGAAGTACTATCAGGACTTAGATCAGGGCAGCAAAACATTCTTTTTAGCAAAAGCATGATTTCACAAAATACAGGATTCCTGTTCTTTACTCCCTCAAGTTTATGGCTGTGATCTCATATGAGATGTTTATCAATAAGCATATTTGGTGAAAAAAATTGAGCTCTTTGTATGACAGCTGGTCTATAGAACTGTCCTAAGTCACTGCAGACTGCAGGTCACAGACAGTCCTTGGCAGTCCAGGCACAACTGGCCAGAAAAGCTACAATGGAAGGAGGAGACATTCCCAAGTGCTGGGGAGGGAGGGGCAGCTTACACTGCTTTCAGCACTTACAGGAGAGAGCATCCTTGCTGTTGAGCACAACTCAAACAGCAGCAAAGACAAGGCTGTAGTTTAAGGAATGGAAGCTGCTGGCAACATTCCAGAGGCAAAAAAAAAGTTTTCTATACGGAAGAACCATGAAAAATTAGAAAATAAAGGAAAGAAAAAAGAACTTTAATTACCACCTTTACTTAGCAATTATTCCAATCAGAGAAGTACATAGATAGCACAATCTACACATTCATTATGATGTGCATAGTCAATGCATTTCAGTTTGAGCTCGTTTTTCTAGATAAAGTATTTTTACAATAATGTTGTGAAAATAGAAAATATATCTCGTATAATGCAATGTATGAGGTGGAAGAAGAGCCAAAGTCCTTTGTATAAATCAAACATTCACGACTTGAGGCACAGGGCAAAATGGAGCTGGTAATTTTTAAGCTTTCCTCTCCTTTTGCAACTGACTCTACTTTCTAAAAAGTACCTGCTTCACTTGCATCCAAAACAAAAACAACTTCATTAGATGGCAAATGGCTTACCTTGTGACCACAGGCTAACATTCCAATCTTGCATTATAGTAAAACATTGCCCATAGTAAAACACACTCTGTCATTTTGGTCGGGCAGCCTGATAGCTAATGTACACATCCGGGGGCAGAATTGGCCACCTGAGTGCAAAAGAAATAAATCTATCCTTTCAACACAAGACAAATTACAATGTTACAAAGCCAACCCAAGCATATTGCCTAGGGTATCTGCACAGTGCTTGCAGACTGTTCACCTACTAGTTGTAAAGTAAGAAGATAGAGGACTGGAGGTTCTTGTCCCACACTGATACAGCAGACCTGAGGCAATCGAATCTTAAAAAAAAAAGCAATACATTTCAAACATTTTTCAATTCATTTCGTTTTTTTTGTTAAGCACATATTTTCACTTAAATGTTTTTTCTTCATTCCACATGAGGGTTCTTTAACCTTTCATACCAATATATTGTGTGATTAAAAACAGTCAGATCCGCTGTCATTAATTATTTGATGACTACATAGATCTCACAAAATGAAAAGTTTCTATGATTTTCTGGTATGTTTTGGATGTTTTGTAAAATGCTAAAGTACACAAAGAAGGGTTTATGCCTTAAAACCTGGGTAGGTATAGCCTGTGATACAGAACAGCATTATGTCTGAGCAACACCTTCAATCAAAAGAATGCACAAGCACTTAATATGTGGTGACCTAAGGCTTGAAGCATACAGTTTCGCCATTTATCTCCAATGGTTTATCCATTAATTTCTATGTTTTCAGAAGTTATAAAATTTGGCTATGCTATTCATTATGCATCACTGGTTTATTCTTTCAAGAGAACTATGAAAGCATTTCTTATTTAATGAAAAAATTTATTACAGTGCCTATCTCCAGGAATAATGAGAAGCCTGCACAGACCTACCTTCCCCTTGTTGAGGAAATAATGTCGGCAGGTGATTTAGTCTGTAAACACAATCGGGAGACACCTCTACCTGGGAAAACATTTTCTCCAGTCCTCACAAGCTTTGCTGACTTGCCTTCTTTGACAAGTTTGGGACTCCTAGCGAATGGATTCATACTAGATTTTCTGATAATGGTATTTCTGGCTTGCAAATACTCCAATGTCATGTTTTGGTAACTCTGTCAGGAAACCAACCATAACCCAAGGATTTGGAATGAATGCAGCATGGGCCTCAAAAATCCACATGGCAACTAGGCTGTTGTGATTGTCAAGCAATGAGCATGTCCTACCAGACTGATGCCAAATTTAGTCTTACAATATGTCATGACATTTTCCTGGAGTAATTCAATTTCTGTGAACAAGACACTTTTCCTTGGTCATTTTCCTGCAAGGTAGAAGGCTGGCAAAGTGGAGACCATTTGTTCAGCTCTTAATATCCACGCTGAGATGAAATATCAGATCCACATTTATCCACTGGGCAAAAGATTTAATCTACATGAATCATATGGCTTCCACATGTGATAAAAAACAGGACATTAACTTTATAGATCACTCTACTGGAAAATGAAACAGCAATGAACAAAGAATGCTGAAGCCTAAGATTTCATGATGGATGTCTAGGTTCTCCAGGGAGTCTAAGATCCTAAGTGGAGTATTGAAAGGACATTATCACCGCTTGCAGCTAATGCCATAAAGCTACAATAATTGACTGCAGTATTCATTCCCTATGCACAATCTTTGCTTTGCATGCATTTATCAGGAAAAGACAATTCCTGGGATACACTGATTTCTTTCTAGAAGGCATGGAAATATGAGCATATTCTCTCTTTTCAGTCCATTGTAGAGTTTCCTCCAGCAGTCCACTGCCTAGCTAATGATACCTAGAAATACAAGGAGAGAATTGCTAAAAAGCCTCACGGATTTATTTTCAGCTAAGGTACTATTATGAAATAATATCATAATGAAATATGGTGAATCAAGGGCCTATCTAAAGGTCTGTACGAAGACACACCATCTTTGGCAAAAGCTTCTCATTTATTTGCAGTTTAGATGGGTAAAGCAGGCAATAGTTTCAGGTTCATCTAAAATACAGGGATACTGTAACTCCAGGTCCCAGGCCAGTTTTTTTTATCAGGTAACATGTGAAATTCTCTCTGCATGTATATTACATCTTGCTTTGCTTTTTCAAGAAGATTAAAATACAGGGATACTGTAACTCCTGGTCCCAGGCCAGTTTTTTTTTATCAGGTAACATGTGGAATTCTCTCTGCATGTATATTACATCTTGCTTTGCTTTTTCAAGAAGAATTCTGCTAAAATATCCTGACTCTGTGGTTTAGTCACTAAAAGGGTATAATTAGAACTAAAGGTCAAGTGTGCCTGCTTCAAGGCACTGCAAGTGCGCAGACATGCTGGTTGTAAGCTGGCAGCATGACTGACATTTTCTAACTGCTCACAGAGAAACAGCATGGCTTTGCTATACCCCGCAATTTGTAGATGAGAGTTGCAGCAGCTGCTGATGCATCTGGGAGCTGGTAGTGATGGAGTGGCACCTGTTGTCACAAGAGGAGAGAGGAAGTGAGACTGGGCAAGCGACGGAAAGACAGCTCCAAAGGTGAGCAGCTGACCTACAGCGACCACTGTTACTTGGTGCCAGATCCAAACTCTCCACATTACCAGAGCTGCAAAGACCTACAGAATTTGGAGACCCTTTCCCAAAATGTCACCATTATTTCTGTTTCAGCGTAATTATAAACAGTATTTTTTCATCCACCGGTGTGCTTTCAGCATGTTATCGGAGCTGTTTCCAAAACTTAGGAGAGGAAACTAACAGCAAAGATGTTTTATTCAGCCTCTTCCTCTCTGTTAAAATGCTTCCTGGTAGACAGGTAAAATTGAAGTAGTACAGGAAAACAGACATCAGAATCAGAGCTTTCTTTTATGCTAGAGGAAAGCTTCCTACTTAATACACTTGTTCTTATCTTTGATTGCAAATTATATGTTTAGAACTCTTTTTTTCCTGTTAGTGCTTGTGGATTTGATGAAGACATGTTTTTAGATTTATCCTATCTGTGTTCACCTTTTCTATCTCTCAACATTTTTTTTTTAATCTTGGAGTATTTGTTTGCATGACCACACAGCTCTGGTTCTCTTTCAAGTAGTTTCAAGTAGTAACTGTTAGGAACACTGAAACACAATGCAGTGCTTTCCTTATGCCATAATTAAACAAATTCAGCTCTCAGAGCACAATACAGAAGAGACTGACTGAAGAAGAGAGAATGCATTTTGTATTCTTAATTGCAACTTGAAAGAAAAGAGAGGGAGAAGGGATGTAAGATAAAACCAAAAACAGATGAACATATTACTGAAGGAATAAAGCTGATAAGCAAGAACCACTGTTTCTAACTTTTTCATTAGTTTTTCAGATACTGTATTTGACAGAATTACTGCTCTGCTTGCTGACTTAATCTGCAATCTGACAGCAATGCCACTGTCAAACTTGATACCTGTTTTTCATGTCCAAACATTGATTTTCCATCTTAAAGCCAACGTATTTCATAAGATTAAATTGTTATCATTATCAGCAAGATATTGATTAGACTTAAATCCCTACCTGTAAATTTATAGCCTTAATTTCCAGTAGTAGCCTGCATTTCATCTGTTACCTTCAAGCAGATGAAGATGTAAAGGAGTTACTAACATGTCTCAACCAAAATGTGAGCTAGTTTCTCACGTATTTATTAAAGTTTAATGAAAACAATGAATAAATAATTATTTCTATATAATAGAGGAGAGGGAAAAAATCCCCAAATATGAACAAGCACCTGTTTAGGGCCAAACAACAGAAACTCATAATTTTAAGCCACAGACCTTACAGTTAATTAATAACATAGGCAGAAGTCCACAAGGAAAAAGCACAATTCTTCTAGTTGCAGAGCAAGAAAAGAGGTTAAAGCTCCCCAACATCAACCCCCCTCTAAGCCCTTGTACACTCAGCCTATTACCAAAGCCAGGTCTCTCTGTCTCTACTGTACTATCAAAACATGACTTCACTCCCTTGGTTTCTGAAGCCAGTTATCCTGGATTAATGACACCCTCTCTGGCATCCACATTTCTCATACTGCATCTGAAATAGCAGAATAACCTTCTGCCATTTGTGCTTTAATCTGATATATGCTTTTTTCAGTTTGTCATGCATTGCTTTATTGTATTTACCCTCCTCATCACTGGGAGATACTAATTTTCCCTACATATTTTCAGAGTCCAATTCTCTCGTCATTCATTAAGCTTGAACTAATCATCTTCTTTGTCTCCCTTGGCCTTTGACTGTTCTTTCTGTGAATCCATGTTTTCTCTCCACTGCCTTTTTTGTGACCATTTTCATATTCTGCCCCTCACCACCTTCCCCTGTTGTTCTTCAGAGCCATGATGATGCTAGTTACTGCTGTGGAAACAACTCACTGCACTCTGCTGTAAAAGAGTCTGCAACAAGCATTGTGCTTTATCATTTCAGCAGGTGCCTTATTTCACAAAGACAAGTTGAAACTTGGACCTATAACCTTATGCCCACTGAAGAAGAGCAGCAGAAGCAGCTTTTTAAAATACAGAGCAATTTGTCAAAGCGGCCTATGAGTAAGAGCTCTTCTGAGCATTAGAAACACATAAGGACGCCTTTCAACATACAGTGCACCTCTGAGATGAGAAAGACTGATCAAGGGGATCAAGGGTACCTTTTCTTCTCACTAGCCTTTAAAAAATCATTTTTTGCTCCTTTAGCTACAAATCATCACCATCTGTACATAGAAAAAACAAATGAGGCATTTTCACAGGGAACAAAAAGTAACCTGTGTTTCTACAAATTATACAGTTCTGATTTAACTGATTCAAAGTGCATTTAAGAAACCAAATTAAGGATCAGAAGTTTGACTTCTTTTTTACCCAAACCTCTAGTTTTGGTTATTACAGTTGAACAACGAAATACATGTGAATGTACAGATTAGTGACAGTACACGTGAATGTACATTGTGTGAACCTTGTAAATTGAAAACATGGACTTAAAAGGTGAAATTTATAATGACTTCTGAGGTCATTTTCATGAAACTTATATTCCAGAAGAATATGAAGTGTCAATACTTAAATGCCAAGAATACAGGAATACATTTCTGACAATGCAAGACATATGACCCACTCAGATGATGAGGGAAAGGCTGGGGATGTTTTCTGAAGTCTCTGACACCCTTCCCCACACCATTCTCCTGGAGAAACTGGCTACTCATGGCTTGGATGGGTGCACTGTTTGGCGGCTGGATAGCCAGGCCCAGGGAGTGGCAGAAAGGCTCTGCACAGGGATCTGAATGTGCTGGATGGACGGGCTAAGGCCAACCAGATCAACAAGCCCAAGTCCCCAGTCCTGCACTTGGGTCACAATACCCCAGACAGTGCTACAGGCTGAGGGAAGAGTAGTTGAAGAGTTTTTTTGTGGAAAAGGACCTGGAAGTGCTGGCTGACAACAGCTGAACATGAGCCAGCTGTGCCCAGGAAGGCCAATGGCATCCTGGCCTGTATCAGAAGTGGCAAGCAGGACTAGGGCAGTGACTGTCCCCCTGTACTTGGCACTGGTGAGGCTACACTTCGAGTGCTGTGTTAAGTCTTGGGCCCCCGACTACAAGAAAGACATTGAGGTGCCGGAAGGTGTCCAGAGAAGGGCAAGGGGGCTGAGGAAGGGTCTGGAGCATAAGGCTTATGAGGAGATGCTAAGGGAGCTGGGGTTCTTTAGCCTGGACAAAAGAAGGCTTGGGGAAATCTCACTGCCCTCTAAAACTCCTTGAAAGGAGGTTGGAGCCAGGTGGATGTTATCCTCTTCTCACAGGTAACAAGTGTCGGACAGGAGAAAATGTCTTCAAGTTGCTCTAACAGAGGTTAAGATCAGGAAAAAATTCTTCATGGAAAATGTTGTCAAGCACTGGAAAAGCCTGCCCAGGAAAGGGATGGAAGTTACCACTCCTGGAGGTATTTAGAAGACATGCAGATGTGACACCTGGGGACATGGTTCAGTGGTGGACTTGGCTATGCTGTGTTAAGGGACTCAATCTTATAGGTCTTTTCCAACTTTAGTGATTCTATGATTCTGTATGATCCCAGGAGCCTCATTCTCTGTCTCCTCCATTCCTCCATTCCTTCTTCTTACTTATTCAAAAGAACAACTTTTACAATGAAAATTTCAATCTAAAGTAAACCCATGGGATTTATTTAACAAACTTGTGTTGGTTTTAGCTGTCCTGATAATGACACAGCCAGGAATGGAAATCCTATATAGTGAAACAACACAGTTCATGTTGTAAATAAAAGAACACATTCATTAGCCACATACTACGACTGCCAAATATGAGAGAGACAAAATGACTATAAGAAGAAATGCTAAATCTTGGCTATTCATTTATGCCTGGCTCTACAATATCTGGAAGAGCTTTTATACAGACAGACTGAGAAGTTCCTGGAAATCAAGATAAGATTTACATGCTGAAACAGCAAACAAACAAAAAAACCCAAAAACCACCAAAAAAAAAAAAAAAAAAAAATCAGTCACTACATAGATTTCTATTGGAAAAAAAGATATATATACATTTTCCAAATTCTATGCAAGTCATTTACACTGCTGGTGTTGATACCCATTTCAGGGAGAGAAAAATGTATACTCTTCATTGTGACTGACGGAGTTGTGTCTAAAACCAGAGAGGTAGGCCATTACTCCTTCAATTTACAGTGTATAATAAAATTTTGCAAACTGTAAAAACATTATGCTCTGGTTTATTCTGCTGTTCTGGTAACATACTCTGGCTGGTCAGAGGGACATGTTACTTTTGGATAATGCAGAGAATCAATAGCCTAACACAGAAGGGATGTGTGGGAAAGGATGCGGAGGGGAAGTCATAGAAAAACTTCCACTTGGACTGTGCACATTAAGTCCCAAGAGACCACAGATTAATACAGATACATATACAACAGGGCCCAATCTGCTGTAAGTTTCTCTGTACAGAGACTGGAAGGCTTTTTGTTTATAACCTATGAAATTCTCATAGGCTGCTAAATCTTGAAAAGCATGTATTATCTTCTATGGAGCAAAGATGATGATGGTTAAAGACTTATCCAAGTTTAGAAAACCATCCTCTATACTTTCAGCTTCTGGAGATGAGAAGGAAACATACGACAAAAGTGGTCAAATCACTAAGTACAGATGCCTGCCAAGACAGAAATCAGTAGGGTGCAGCAGAGCTGTGCAACTGCCATACAAACTATGGTAAAAAGAATACCAAAGAGAAAAGAGGTTTGGTATTGAAGAAAAAAGGAAAAGCATCCAAAATGGACATCAAGATGACTAAGAACGCAATGCTTCTTTTGTACGAGTAGCCACTACAAAAACCAGCTATGATCTACTGTTTGTCAAAAATGCCCACGTGAGGAGTCAGGGCATTAGGCTGAAGCAGGGCAGGAACAGGCATACTGAAGGGTAGTTGGATCTAAGCTGGGTGTTTTCATACCTAGGCTTGTTGGTCACCTTGTTTACTTGAAAATTGACTATCTGCAAAACTTGCATGCAAGATCTCAAAAGAGAAAAAAAAATGCTGTATGCTTTTCTTCCAAGGCTTTTTCTAAAACCCTAAAAGAAGACACATGAAGAATTAAAGACCTCTAGAACAACTGAGCAGACTACGTGCAAGAAGCAGAACTCCTCCTCACCTCTGCCAAATCAGCAGGAGACAAAAAAAGACTTGCTAAAAACACATCACACAGAAAATTAGAAACATTTTATTTCTTCAACAAGGCAACAGGCCTCAAGTTTGGAAGCACAGTAGTGGACACATATGTTTTGACTTTATTAAAGCCTCTAAGACTACTTTAAATAAGTTTTCTTTAACTCAAAAAAGCTAAGGAGGATTGGCCTAAATCAAGATGTTACATTGTGGACTGAGAGAAAAATCCCACTGGAAAACCGCATGGAAATGTAATGATCCAGAACCCTGCCAAAGTGTGGCTGAAAGGCATCTGTCTAGGATCTGTAGCTATTAAAAATTATCACCAGTGGTGCATGCGACAGCAAAGCTGAGAAGATCTCAGCCAAGAATTCTGGGAAAAAAGAGAGGAATAATCCCATCCTACCACCATCATGACACCATACCTTAATTAGAATTGTGAGGCAAGAACAATGAATTCCAGAAACTTTTTTTAGTAATTTTTATTTAGCAGTATCATATGTGAAAAAGGTAACACTGTTGGGACTACGTAGGACTCAACTAGAATGCCGTGTTCAGGTAGCGGGTAACCTTTTCTCTGTGTCTAGCTGAAAAATTAGATTTTTACTGCAGCACAGAAGACTGAGCTGAGGGATTAGAAAAATTTGTAACTGCATGAACTGCTGGAATGGGCAGGATGAAGACATTACAATATCTAATTTCCTTGAGAACTTCCAGAAAGGTGGTCAAAAAGATGTCACAAAGAACAGAAATATAGTTGACATGCTTTATAACGTATTTTCAGACAGGGAAGGAAGAGAAGGTCTCTTGAAAGTCTTTCCATTCTAGGACCCTATGAAATGCAAACCATGGGGACACACAGAAATGGAAAAACATACTAAACAATTTATTTAGGGATTGGTTTGGCTTTTTTTTTGGTCACAGATTTTACTAAGAAATATTCAAATATTATTACTGCACCATTATTTTGAAACGTAGCTCTCAATTACTAATGTGGTTTGCTTTGGGCAAGCCTCTAGGAAACTCAATTTGACACTGTTTGCTTGAATAAAATTTCTTAGTAAAGAACACGAGAAATTAAAAAAAGAGAACAGAGAAAGCTGCTTTCTTTCCAGGCAGAAGTTTGCCACTAATTGTTTCCTCCCATGCTTGCCTTTTGAAATCCAGTACTACATATGGACTAAATATCTACAATTTCCAGAAACCTAGACTAAGGAAAGTGTAGCTTTCCCACTGGCAATACCTGACATCAGCATTAGAAAGAAAATGTTACTGACTCCTTTGAGACAGCAGTATGTGATGAATAGAGAAAACTGAGAGCTCCAGGCTAACAGGTGGAATGAAGCAATCTCTTCTATATTCTGTGACTGTAGCTTCAGAATTCTATCCAGGAATCAAGCTTCAATTTTGGCATTAAAAAGACCTCACAAAAAGTCCCCTAAACCATCTTGCATTTGTTTGCAATCACAGTGATGACAATAGCCGGTGAACTACACACTGTTTTTTTTAATCTGCCAATAATTTAAAACAATAGCTTCAGGAAACTTAAAATCCAACTCTGATGTCAAGAAATCCTGAATTCTAAAACTTGTGTACACATCAACATCCTTAACTTCTTGCTCCTGTTGACTGGCTAATCTCTTCTTCCCAAGGCAGCAGGTGGTGGCCACTCTGATGTTAAAATTTGGGATATAATCTCTCTGGGGGCTTGTCTGTGAGTACAGGAGAACGCATACAGAAGTGCTTGAACTTGAGTGTTCATTGACAAATTAACACTTCCCCCTGCTAATAAGAGGTAGTTCACCTAGATATTAAATGGCATCCTAGTGTCATCCATTTATATCTTCCTCCTCTCCTAAAGAAGCTTAAATGTAATGATGTCATGCCAATAAAAGTTTCATTTCTTTTGATAAGTAGGCCAAAGTAGCAGATGTCTCATTTAGCCTGGAGGAAAGCACATTTAATGGTGTGTGACAAATAAAAAGAAATAAAAAACTAAGCAACATTTTTTCAATACTGCCTCCTTTAAAAACGTTGCTTTACTGAATTATTTAACTTGTACATCCCTGCTTATATTTCATTAGAATGACAGTAATATTTTCTCATTCAAGACTGGGTATTAAAAAATCACCACAGTGACCTGTAATATACTTAATAGTTAGCTCTTGATTTTTATCAAAGTCTTGACCCACTACTTATCTCCTGAACAGCCATCTACCAAAAAGTGGATGATAATGGAGTTAAACACAAGGAATCAATTGTATCATTCCTTTCAAGCTCTCCACACGTGTGCACTGCCAAATCCAGTCGCCTCACTTGACTGGTTTAAAATGCAACGCTGGTTTCCCAGAGAGGATAATGGACTAGTGTATAAACAGAATTTTTTCAGAAAACCAACAAGGCAGCTCTAGAGACAGAAGTCTTTAAGGGGGGGGGGGAATAATTTTTTGAAAGGGAAAAGATGCTTTAGATGTTATATTAATGTAGTTTTCAAGAGCAGTCTATTAAAAAACCCACATAACACTTTTCATATATTAAAAATAATAATGTTATAACACTAAATGATCAACAAAGCAGACAATATTCTACCAGTAGGGTCTAATCTAACACAAATGATAATTACCACATATTACCAAAGGGTTCAAATTATATAATTAATCAAATCTCTACAAATCTCTGGAAAATCTCTAGCCTTTCATTATGGATAGTCCATTAAAATATTTAGCATTATACAGCATACAGTTTAAAAATATTTCTTCTACATTAATGTTTTTAGAATAAAAAGTCCTTAGTGTGGTGGATGGGATTCGTTAATGCATTTTGATTTAAAAAAAAATTCTCTTCTTTATTTATGCAGGGCTCTTGCACATACTAAAATGTCAGACAAACACAAGGAAATAGGACAAATAGCACAGACTCGAAAGAGACAACACTCCACAGCAAAACCTGTCCTCCACAGTCTGTGTGTAGGCTATATTCCTCAGTTTCCCTTTTCACATTCCAAACATTTAAACACTTAAACATTTTGAACATTTAAAAAAACCTAAGTGCCTTTCTCCTACTTTTCACCAAAAGTCAAAGACACAGAAACAGAATTTGTCTTTCACTGCTCCACTGCATGTTTCTACATTTCACAGAAATTCATACTCCAGAAGTTTCTTTGGAGAGCAGGGTGGAAAAGGTGAGGTCTTATTTTAGGATGCTTCGAAGAAGCTTTAAGAAATCAGTTGACTTTCTTTTTAATGTTAAGAACAAAGTAAGGAAAATAGTAGCAGAATTTGTGAATAACCCCATGTTATTTTGCCCATTACGTGTAGCGAATGTTGTATAGGGCATTCTTGCAAAGCAGTGATTAGGGTCAGTGTAGAAAGAACTGTACACATTGTACTCGTGATTACACACACAGTTTATGCCCTTTCATACTGTGATTTAGTCTGCAGTGGATGCTCTAAATAACATGGTAATTGCAGATTTATTGAAAGGAGAAAATTTCAGCAGTTCAGTGAGCTTATCAGAATGAGTTTTGCAGATGAAACTGCACAACATTTTTAGAAATGAAATGTGAAGGACAGAGAGGAGCAACGGTTACCAGAGCATGCAAGTGGATATTGGTAATTGACAATTTTTCTCTGGATTTATAGCAACATATTACTGGGATTCAACAAAAATGCAGAGCAGTCACAGGGAATGGTGCATATTTTCCAAAGTAGAAGGTTTTTCTGACAACATCTACAGACTTAGCAGACTCACACTCCTCATACATAAAGAGAGTTCCTAACTCAGAACCCACAAGCAAGGAACAGGCTAGGCTCCCTTCTGTCAAGCTCTTGCCTTCATTATTGCCTAATTTGACACCAGCGTTCCACATTTCACTTAGCAGTAAACAACTGAGGCATAATGTATCCATAAGAGGCAATTATCCTCACAGTGCTAATTGCTATGTAATATTTCTGCACTTTAAGAGTAACAGAATACAAATGTTTGCCTTCTGTAGAAGCAATATGAAGATGAAAAAGCTCCTGCACTAACCTATCAAGATTTTACCCACAAAAGTAAATGGTAAAATCTGAAAACATAAACACATGAACAACAAATTCATCCATACTATTTACTTGAGTATGACTCAATAAAGTGCTTCTGAGCACAGTTTAGTTGCCCACTACCTGAAATGTTCTAGCATATCTGATCTGTAGATGGATTTCAGACAAGATGGGTTCTTAGTAGATTCTCTGTCCTTCTGGACTGGCAGAGAGATCAGGAGGGACACTACCAGGAATCTCTAAAGACACTCACGAGTTGCTTGTGTTTTGGGACCTCAACTGAGACTTATAACTTCAAGGAAAACAAATTAAAAGTGATTAGTTAGTACCTTTTAAATGAACTTTTGTCACAGACAGAGCCCAGACTATCAACTGAGCATAAAAAGAAGCAAGGAATAAGACAAAGGAGATTATTTTATGTTTCACTGCTATTTCTCTTCCAAACCAATATATTGTCTATATTAAATGTATAATCGGGAAAAAATAAGAAATAGGAAATTACTATACCAAGTGCACACTCAGTCTAACACTAGTAATATTAGCTTTACTTATACTAATATATCTGTGGTCTATCATCATTGAGTGGAACTGAAAGGAGCAGAAAAAAATAAAGGAGAATCAGGCAAGCAACACAGATTAAGCAATGTTTATTCCTTGGTTTAAGGCTTCTTCCCATATCCACTACCACCGTATTTCTTTTTTTCATTCTTTATGAAGAATGTGAACTATCAGGACTAACTACGTAATGATGGAAAAGAAATCCATTAAGTGCTAGATTTATTTCAGCATACGGTAATATCATGTGTCTGTAACTAGAAAAAACTTCAAGATGTGAAATGAATTCACATGAACAGAGAAACACTTAAAGCTAGCTATATGTTTCAAAAATGGCTGTGAATTAAGACAAGTCAAAGTCCTACAAGTATGTGATTATGCAGCCCTTCCTCATTCTTCTGTGCAATTTTACCCTGCTATGATCAATATTAAACTTCATAAGCAAGTAATTTTTTTTTTTCCAATCACAATATGAGTTCCACACTGGTGGAAAAAATGCTTCAGGGAACACACACATTACCCTTTGCAAGTTATTAATGTGCTTACCTGCTTGGAAAGTAGCGCTTAAAAAATTATTAACAAAACATGCCTTGCTGCTGTTGCCCTGGGATTTTTTCATCACCATCCCTTCAACCATTTCCAACAACAGTCAGACAGAGCCAATCGCCTCTTAATTACACTTTTTGGATGCTGATGTTGGCATGATATTAGGCCATAGGACAAAAGTCTATTCTCGTCTTCCCCTGCTGAGGCTTAGAAATGCTGCTTTAGTTGAACTTGCTGGACTCAGAGCTGCTCCTCCTTTGGCCTCACAGGCCCGGGTAAGACCAGCAGAGTCATACTCTGTAAACTGCATCTAAAAGCACCATTTCCTTTCAGAGCCACAGATCATCAGGGAGATTCAAGTCCAAATTGAAGTTTTTCAAATTTTGTGCCATGGATAGGTGTATTAGCAGTCTTGCAGAGTAGACCAATCAAAGAAGGTTTCCCTTCCCTGTCTTATGGGTAACACCCATTTCCAAAGACAGGAATGAAGCTATCGAAAGAACCAGAAACTATTTCTATTACTATTACTCCATGGAAAAAACAGCCTTCCGCCTTAAATAAGTAAGTTAAATATTTTGTAGAAGGATAGTTAAAAAGTATTTGTTTCTTAACACATTCACAGTTCTGTATGAAGAAGATGGTTTTTTCTCTAAGATCTGTTCTAAAAACTAAATATGAAAAGAAGACGTGGAGCTTTTTTTCCTCAAAAATTTTATTTTAAGCTAAATAACGGAACATTCCACCACCTTCCTTCCTCACCCATTAATTTTCCCATAGTGTGTCATCAGCTGTTTATTGACTTTTTTAACATCTATTTTGCATTGTACAGGACTTCACTATCGAACTCCTACTGCACACATCTGATAGTCTGCAATTTCCATGCTATGCTGGAGGATGATCTGATATTGGTAGTTAACATGGCTGCAGTATTAGCACCTTGCTAAACTGGCAAAGGCTTCTTATGTAGTGTTCCTCTGCTAATTCACCACACATTCCAATCAGGAAATAACAGTCTGAAAACTGTTCCCCTACATTTTACAATTCGTCTCCACACTAAAATACTTGATGATCCTCTGAGGGGACCTGTCAGGGCATATGCCCTCTAAAAACTTTGCAATCTGCATAACCAGGCATGGATGGTAGGTAATTTTGCAAAGATATTCCAGAACAGAGCTGAAATTCTGTCTTGTCCAAACATTACGAAGATATTTGACAGCATTAAAAATTAAAATGCTTTATTTTCTTATAAAATTTGCATCATACTTGAGGTAGTATTAAAGAGGTTCATCCAAATGAGGATTTTAGTTTGTTAATATGCCCCAGAGTCACAGCATGTTCCTATTACTTCAGAAACCATAAAGATTAAAATATTTTTGGGCATCATCAGACTTTGCTCCTCAAAATAGTTACTGTAGCTTGTGTGCAGGTCATAATGACTAGAGAACTGAGTTCTCTTGATTTCTTAACCAAATACCTTCAGACAGGAGGCAAATCTGATTACACAATGAAAGATGTAGTGAACAGACACACAGTTAAACAGCAGACATCTGTTTTTATGTTCCAACATCAGTCTAGCAATCCTAAAGTTTCTCCTCAGACCTCCAGAGCAGAACCAGTAATCCCAAAATACCATTTAGAGCCTACTTCTCAGGAGGTGCAACATTTGCCAAAGCTCTTTTTTAACCAAAGCCATTTTTGGGAATAGAAAATTTGTGAACACGGCTCTTCCTTAGGACAATAAGCTTTTAAAGCTTTAAATATCCCTGGAGACTTGTTCATTCCTTGCAGGCCTCATGAGAAGGGATTTCACAGCTCACATAAAATCCTAAATTTTGTTTCACTACTTTCTATCAGGTTTAACAGAACTATAATTTGAGTTACATGGGCTATATTCAAGTGTCCACAGACATAACATTGCACCAAACCACCTCAGACTAGGGTTGTGAAAAGTGCTCTGGGTTAGATCATCTTCTCACCATAGCTGCCTGAAAAAGCAATAAGCACACCCAGCAGCAACTGAAAAAGACTGGAACAGTTATATTTGTGACTATCAAGAACAAAAAGTCCTCACGATAAATAGAGAACTGGCAAGACTCAAATCTTAACTAGTTCAGATAAAACACTCTATAGCGCTCTGCTCAAATTTGCTTGTTATAATCTGAAAATTCAGGGAGTGAACACAGATTTTACTCAGACTATATCTGCCTCATACAAAAGCCTAGACCAAGAGGATCTCTTAAGACATTTAGGTTAAATATTGCACCAGGTCAAGAAAACTGCACAGGATCAAGAATTTCTCTGATTTTGTCTTAGTATTTGGCCAACTTATTCCTCAGAAAACCATCCAAGGCCAGAACTCCAATTAAACCAGTACAGCCTTATGGGTATATCATAAGCTATAGGGCCAGTCAAGTTTGTATGGCTGTGAGCAACTAAAATGAAGATTCAACGAATTATCAGAATAATGATGAGATAGCTGAGAGAAAAAAGCTTTCTAGGTAATATAAAATATTTGTACAAATTAAGCCACTGCAAAGTTGAAATGGAAGGTGCAATGTGGATGTTACAGAGAAAAGACAGCCTGTGGAGAAGGCTCAGGAGGAAATGCCAACTCATCCTGAGGGGTCCAATGCACAGTTTCATGCAAACTCTGCCATGCAGGTTCCAGACCCGAGCCAGCTCACGGGCAGCCAGCTCAGGCCTCTGCACAGTGGCACAACCAACCTGAAGTTGGATAATTCACCTTTGCATAACTGTGGGCTTCAGCTTCCTAGCAATGTTCTTTGTGATGGCATATCATTATAATTAGAATCGCTGTTGCTGGAAAAACAGTAGCTAAGAAATAACCAACTGATGCCAGTAAATGCAAAATAAGTATTTAGTGCTGTGGGTTTCACCGGGAATTTCTTCCTCATCTGCATGTTACATACCATTGTCTATTTCCTTCAGTGTATAAAATATAGCTACTAATTTTATGTCATATAGCTACAAACATAGTATTAGGTAATATTTAGCTACTATTTTTATAACTGCTGTAGTTACTGTTTAGGGATGACACTACCTTTTTAGAAACTTGTTTCCTTCCTTAGCCTTTGCACTGAGTTCTTAGTAACTGTGATATGTATAGGATTATTTTTTTCTTTAAAGGGCAGAGAGGAGGAAAACATCCCAAACAAATAAAGGTAGGTAAAGAAATAATCACGTATCATTTTTTCTGCCTGAATTTCTGAAGTTGCGTACAACCTCAAGAGGGTTCTGCTTTTAAAACAATCTGAACCCTTCAGCCAGGCTTGATGTTTGGTGAAAAACTGGAATGGAATACTGTGTCCTTAATTAGAAATATTTTTTCAAACTGTAAATTATCTGTCTAGGAAAAAGAAATTAACATGGTAAGACACTGGTGCACACTGGCATGAAAAAAGCTTTACCTGTGTTCATTACTCAGGAAAATATGTATTTTATAAACAGCTGGATACAGAAATTGTAGAATGACTGTATTCCATGAACTTGAATCTTCATAAGTTATTGTTTATTGCCTAAGGGCATTGTGCAGGCACATTCTTTCTCACACAAAAACTTAACTCACCTGGTAAACTCTACAAAGCAAAATCAACATAGAAGTACATTTTACAAATTCTCACCTGTTTTTCACAGATTATCTTTTTCCCTGAGTGAACTCTTTAGGGTTTATTTCTTCCTTTCTTAAAAACGTTCAAGTTATCTGACATTCCTTACTAATACCTTAGAACAAGATATACATTATACTTGATCTTTGAAAACTCTTCCTACTGTTAGCCTTTTTACTGTCACTAAAACAAAACTTGTTTGAAACTGTAAATAAATAAAGCACATCAGCAATAATGGCATTGCCTTATTCTATACCCCAACATAACCCCTGTTATGGTATGGACCTAGAATCGCATGGAGAACCAAAAAACTTCACAATGTGAGTATGTCTGGATGTTTCTTGCTTATCAATCAAGCTTTACCATATGGCCCATTTTTTGTTTGTGCAGTGAACAATTGGTATCAATTATGAGCAGCAGTTATGGCATGTACTGTTTATGTGAAATTTAGGACACTCTTACCACGTTCGCCTGTTGAAATTTTTTCATGTTGAACTATTTTATGTACAATATATTTATTATTACAGGTGTTTTAGAGTAAATAGGATAAATATGGATTTTTATCACCTTTACTGCAAATGTCTGATCTTATCACAATGTGTCAAAACTAAGGCCATATGATGAAAAGCCTTGTCTACTGCATCATGTTCCTGTGGACACTGCTGGGTTTCCCATTGCTGGGTAAGAGTTGTCAGGAGGCCCATCTGAGCTCTGAAACCTCCTACACTTCTCCTGAGGCGTTATGGTGAGAGTGCAATACAGGACTGTGACGTGGCTCTTCCAAAACCCACACCATTTTCTACCTGCAGACATAGTAACAAGACAAAGAGGAGTTTTAGCCCTGCTCAAACCAAGAGGCATTCTTCTCTTAGCAACACTTAGCAGACTAATTCAGCTTAACAGAAATCTCATCTATCCCCTCTACTCCTAGAAAATTACATTCACTCTCTTTCTGCCATTGGTCTTGAGTCAAAAAAATACCCTTAACCCCCATTGTTCTGAACTGAGATTTCACAGATGAAACAGCCAGAGGAGTCTTGCACTGTACTAAAAAGCTGCAAGTGTGGAGATGCATGAGGATGGCTTCCTTCTTATGCAGAATTTAGCACAGGTCTGAACCATCTGCTAGAAAATGTATCCAAAGCAACTGAGTAAAAACCATGTGGATTTACAACATTTTTAAGTCCCAAAGCATCACTATCCAGTTCAGTCTAGATGACACAGTTTAGCATGAACCCTTCTAAAAATCACCAGGATCAGCATTTCTCAGTGGAAACTTCTGGGGTTCCATCAATTATTTCTCTGTGATCCTCAGCAGGTAACTGAACAGACCCCTAGTCAATAGCCTTATTATATGCATTATCCAGGGTGCTGTATGCAGCAATGGCAAAGCTGCTAAAATTTTTATGGAGGTCTACAAATGAAGTACAGGGGGGAAAAAAATAGCACTGAACAGTGTTTTACCCAAATTTAAAGCTATCTTATTTATCAACACAATGAAAGTACAAACAAGGAGCTCTAGCCTCCACTCTGTCTCCAAGAGTGATTTTGAAATGAAAGACTGCATGAGATTGCAAGGCATTTCTGGGGGAAATATCCATTAAAAGGAAAGCACTAGTGAAACGACCCCTCTGCCTGCAATTTTACACAAGAGATGTTTGTTAACACTATCTGCATTCAAGACCAGGCAGTTTTGAAATCCTCTAAAGATCAGGGCCTGAGACTTCTCACAGTAACAGAGATGGTAATTGCTCTGGCAATAGCAAAGCTGCCACAGAGAAAACAAGGCCCCTAGATCCCGAATTCTGTCTTCAGTCTAGCAGTCAGCTCAGCACTAACCCATAAAACCATGGAAAAGCCAGGAGAGGACCACACAGTGTGGATTTTTCTCTTTTTCTTCTTTTTTTTTTTTAACCTCATGGTTAAAAAGAAAACACTATACAGATAAATGAATCAAGCACAATGAAACAAAATTAAAATAAATCAGAATAAAAGCATGAAAAATACAAGATGAGTAAGACCCATAACCCCATCAGATTTATTTTACATGAGTTGTTACGGTGAAAATCAGGTGGTGTAATTAGTTTCTACATCATTTCTGCTATGTGTTTTGGAACCACACTTAACTACAGGTATCATTAAAGTTAAGGAATTGCTTCTTTTATGAGGAGAGAAACATTTGCAGCTCTACAAACCACAGACTAGCCATCAGGGAAAACATACTAACATCTGAATTTAATCATATGTTCCCTCCATCTCAATGAACAGACTTCAGAGAAGTTTAGTACCAATACAGTAGTATCAAGTCCAAGATGTGGAAAATACTCTTGTGGTTAAAATATACTTAGATGAGATATTTCAGGGAGTTTTGTAGTTGAAACTGCCATTTTCATATGCCAACCTTCCCCGAGATTTAAGTCAGTTCATAAAAAAAATGAAAACACTTTTTCCATCTGCTTTGCTTTGCCCAGTTTTTATTTGCCATTTGCAGGCACGGAAGAGAAAGTTGATTTTGCAACATGAAATACTATGTCTTGCAGACTGTTGAAAACATCATTACATATTTCTTCCTTTTTCTTTCCTTTTGCTAATAACACTTTTCCAAGCAAAAACTATATTCTGCATAACTATATCTTGGATAGCAGATCTCTACACAAGTCAACATTTAAGGTATAATCCATGGCATTTAAGATCTGGAAGTGCTGTTCCTACCTGATGATGATCCTTCTATTTATTATAGCAACACTCTGGTTCTATAGAAAATGGCTGAGTAAATTGGCTTTTTCCAAGAAAGAATAAGGTATCACTTCTGTATTTCCTAAAGATCTTTCAATCCATGACATAAAAAAACCTTCACTATATATCTGCATGGTAATAGGATTTATAGAGACTGTAAATCTCTTTTCATCCCCTTTTAAAATACTGATTTCATGATTCTTTCTTAAAAGACTAGGCACCAAAAATAGCTTTCTCTGAATGTCTCCAAGTTCTCTTACAATTTGACTTTCAAAAGCGAAGCAGTGAGACTGAATGAAACTGGTCTGTGAAAAAGCAGGCAGCAGCCTCCAAGCAAATATTTTGGCTTTTGTCTCTCTAATGGGAAAAAAATCTATGGATAAATCTACTTGGATGTTTGGTTATTCGCCTGATAATTTTCAGCTCTACATTTCTAGGGTAACCATGAAACTGGAGAAAAAGTTATGGAAAAGCATATGTGCTGGGGCTGGAATCCATCCCTTTTGGGAAGCCAATACTCCTCCTTATGTTTTTCTGCAAAAATACTCACTGAAACAAGTCCAAGAACTATTTCCTAAATCTTCTCATTTCTAGGGACTTTCCTCAACAATTTAACACTCTCCTATTCCAAGACTGTGCTGTCTTCTGACAGATGTTCAAATTCCTAAGCTTACTCCTTTTCTGATTGTGCTCTGAAGTCCAGAATGATGCTATCTGCCGGTGGACCCTCCTTGTACACAGGGTCACAAAGGTTTGTGTCAACTAGAATATTACTAACTGGATCCCAGCTACTCCTATGCATCCAGGAATGGTTTCATGCTGAAGGTAGCACTTTTTGAGCAGGTTCACTATCTCTGTGGGGAAAAAAATCATTAACTCTGAATAATACAAAACATGATGCATCCCTAGAAAACTGTGCAGAAATGCAGCTTTCATTTTTCTAAATCTAATTTCTGAAAGAGCAGCTCTGTCTCTTTTGGTGTTTATCTGAATCCCTGGAGGAGTCAGTGCTCTAGTGAAGATGAGACTGATGACTTCATAAAAGTGTAATCCAACTAAAGAAAAAGGTTCATCACCACAAGTTTCAAAACTGCTTTACTAATTCCTAGGATCATAGAGAAGCCAAATGGCACATATGTATCACTCATAGATGTCCTTTCACTGCTGAAATTTTAAGTTAAAAAAATATCCTTTCTGGCTTGAAAATGCATCAAAGAAACTGTCAAGAGTTTCTTGGATCAAATTCAGCTCTGAAGGAGCTCTTTATTTTACAACGAAGATTAACCAGATGATGCAGGACATTCACATTTCTTTGATTCTTTTGACATTTTTCCCTTTGGGATTTCTCTGATCTGTTTCACAGGGCAGTTCTGCTTGAAGCACCTGAAGAGTGGCTATGCCAAATATAATTCCTCCACAGGACAGAAAAGAGCTTCTTCTCCCTTATTGACAATCCCTTTGGAGACTGCTGCAGACCTTGGCTGGCCAAAGACAATAGGTCACAACAGAAAGAGACACTTAACTAAAGTTTCAGGGAAGTTTCTAGCCCCAAAAGCAGAATTAAAAAGAAACTGAAAGGATCAGAACACAGTCATAAATCCTAGCTCAACTGTCAGGTGTCCAAGGCTGAGAGCATTTTTGTGATCATTGCTATGGTCAAACCTTTTCTATCCAGTGACAATCCACATCTCTTTCTGAAAGCATTGCAGGAGAAAAAAAAAGTTTAATCATTTTACAAACAAAGCATTACAATGTCTTATCTTAAATAATGCATCAATAGCCTGTACTTTTAAAGAATTCTTTTAATAATTTCTAGTATTTTGAAAAATTTTAAATCCCATATGAATCAGCCTTTTTTTTTTTTTTTTTTGTTAAAATCTATATAAAGTTAGGGGAAATAAAAAAAGATACTGTCCATTAGATCATAATCTCTTAGTTGTTTTATTTCTAGTATTTCCATTTCTGGTGGACTGGATACTAACAGTAAAGCAAACCTACAGCCTGTATCTTAAAACAAGATAGCTTCCATATTTTCACTCCATTCAGTCTTACAACACCAAACAGAGTTAAGTGGAAGAGCATAAAATTTACCACATTTTTACAGGTGTGCGTATTTACTTCAGTGGAACTTAAGTGTAATTTGGTTCTAAATGCTACACTTGTAATGAAGAAGTTGTGTTAACCAGAAGCAAAATATGTAGCAGAGGAAGAAAAGTAAAAAGTAGAGTCTAGACAAAAGAAGCTATCACAAGAAGAAACTAAGTGAAATGAACTGAAAAAGCAGATAGCACAGATAAGAATAATCTGTACTTTGAACAAACACCCTATATGCAAAACCTATGCTAGTTCGTGGGAAAAAAAAAAATACAAATAAGAAAAATAAAAAAGAAAGGGCATATATAGGTAACCTATATGTCCTATGTTAATTTACCTACGGCAACATATTACATATATTTTTGGGATTACAATTTAGTCTTTTTCATACTGCTACCTGGAAATTAGAAAAAGCCCATCTACAAGCAGGGTCAGACAACAGGCCTCCCAGCCTGACCTTGGCACATCAGACCATCCAGAGGGCCACCACACACCACAGGACAAGTAGAGAACTGGGCCCAGCCAGCATGGGTTCAGAAAAGGCAGGTCTTGCTTCAACAACCTGTCTGCTTTTATAACAAAAGCAACATGCTTATGAGTGCTGTCTACCTAGATTTCCATAAAGCATTTGACACCATCTCAGGAGTAGCAAAGCCAGCAAGACCAGGGCAGTGATTGTCCCCTGGTACTCAGCACTGGTGAGGCCACACCTGGAATCCTGTGTTCAGTTTCGGGTCCCTCCCAACAAGAAAGCTATTGAGGTGCTGGAGCACGTCCAGAGAAGGGCAACAGGGCTGGCAAAAGGTCTGGAACACAAGGCTTATGAGGAACAGCTTAGGGAGCTGGAGGTGTTTAGTGTGGAGGAGGCGGCTCAGGGATGACCTTATTGCTCTCTACAACTGACTGGATAAGACATAATTTTTCAACCTCTATGACTCTGTTACTATCTGAAATCTGACAAAAAAAGACCCTCCAGAAAACCTCTCATCTTCCATTAAGAATTATTAAAAACAGAATGCAGACAAATCCAATCATTTGGACAAAATGAGAGAATTATTTTTATTTTTCTCTAGAACATGAAACTCTGCTGGTAACACTTTACTGTTGTCAGCTTATTCTTAAGCAGCACAATTCCTTGGCACCTCTTACAGTATTTCAAATCAGTTGCACAAAATCCACGGTAGCTGACTTCAGAATTTGGTCTTTTTATCTGGTATGGAAATTCTCTTGTTTATATTAGATGTTTGGGCAACTTCTATCTCCACTGACGGAACAAACAGTATCATCCTTGAAAAAGGTATTGAAATTGAGCCGAGTCAGTGTGTTATACTTCAACCTTGGCAATGGCCCATCCAAAATTAATGGATGCAGTTTGGAAGATTAAGCAGACAGTTGTTTTCTCTGTTTAGAATAAGAGCACATTCTGCTCAGACTCAGAAAGTCGTAGCACCATCTTGCATTATATCGCAGAACTTAATCAACAATGCCCTGAAAGAGAGGCTTTAAACTAGATCTTATTTTAGGTTTAGGAAGGCAACTGTTTTTTGTCCTTCATCAATATAAGGACTATCACTGTTCAACAGCCCACGCATATTTTATAGGAGCAACTGATCTTACCTTTATCCTAAAATGCTTTATATTTATCCCTAAAGAGACTTGTGGGTACTAACAAAGATACAGTAGTTTCTAGTATCCCTAGAAACATTTTACCATCAGTGGAAACAGAACAAAATTTAAAAGACGAATTTAAAACAGGACATAAATAAAGGAGTCCTTTAAAAGATAAGCAAAACTATTTTGTTTGGCTCCTGCTTTCAATTATCATCCTTTTACAACATCTGTCCTTCCATGCTGACTACAGAAGTTACCAAAGATACAAACTCAGTAGCACAAGCTCTGTTCCTGATAGCCTATGTAAAAGCTGAAGGCAAGTTGGAATCTCTTAGTTGGAAACTCATATTTCTGCTGAATCTTAGAAAATAAGTTCATGGGAGTAATAATATTTATTGTTTCCATAGGCACTAAGCTGTCTAAGGAACCACAGCATTTCCTTAGATTACTCATAGCAACTCTGGGGCAAAATCAGCAGAAAGTTTGTTATGAAAATATTGACAAAACCTTTTCAAGTTTGATCATAGAAAGCAAAATTAGCCTAAGTCTTACCGGCTGATATTTACTTTTGCCAAAATAAAATGACCTGAAATAACAGCATGATGGCAATAATCACACAGCATAATCAGATTGCTTATTAGTACCTTAGAAACAAGTATTTCTTTGTTTCCATGATTACTCCTGATAAATACTATGGACTTGCCTCTGATATTTTTTTTCAGCAATAGATCTTTAGTACTGAGAACCAAAATCTAGTGTTATTTCAATTATTGCTTTATCAACTGTGCTTTTCAGGATTATGCTTACATAAACTATTTTGTCATGTGGCTTACACATAAAATACTACCCAAAAACTGGAGTTAAACATAATGAATAAAACAGGAATGTAATGACAATAAGGAACGATACAAGCAAATTACAATGCTGGAAATCAGCAAAAAATGCAGCCCCAGGTTGGACTGGATTAATGAGCTTCAGCCAAACCAAAACTTTTACAAAGGGAAAGGACTCAAGGTCTCCTGAACCTCATTTAGAATGCTTCTGTCTGAAATAAGCTTACTCCTCTCCCCTCTTCCATCCTCAAAAAGAGACAGATTCCACATTCACTTCTGCTCCCCCACCCAGCCCAGAAAGCCACTCTTTTTGCTTTTTGTTTCCCTGTATGAAGAGCTAGAATCTGTAATGTGTGCCAGATTTTTACAAGTTTTGAGCTGTGAACAGGTAAAGGCTTATTGACCCATGACACCTTCTGTATATTCCTGCAGAGCTTGTATATTGTTTAATGCTAGAGCATTCTTGAGTTGCTGCATATCTCAGCTTCTGTTTTTTACTGGAAAAAGTAATTCCATTTGTAATACCAACATCTAATATCACTGCAACACCACTGAAGCCTTTTTTCCCCCCATCTCAAACACAAACTCGGTAATCTTTGTAATTTTGGAAACTTAAAATTCAAAACAGGCTATTTTCTTTTTTTTTTTTTTCCCCTACATCATATGCCCTGTTTCTCTATTATAGCAATGCAAAATGGTGATTTGAATACCTGGACAATTTTGTACCAGCCAAGACAAATGAAATCACTATCAGTTTCTTTTAAAACAATATCTGAATAGAATATATTCTTTATTATTTCATAGTGAAAAAAATCAGATAGCCACTACTACTACTACTATAAACTATACTCAATGTATTTTCTTTTAGCCACGGCATGTAAAAGCAACTAAGTAACTTCTGAATTCATTTGCTCACCTTGTATTTAATGTTTTGCATGAGAAATAGCACAAGCTAGTATATGCTTAGAGACACCAGTGCAGAGTTGTCACAAACATTTTATCATCAGTCCCTTACCAACTGTTTGCGCAACACTGCCAATTACTAGCAGCTTATTCTGAAATAGCTAGTCTTCCTCTTTCATCATGATGGAAACTTTCAGCAAACATATTTCAGCTTTTGCTGAGAAAGAGTTTAAAATTAGCTTATCCATTGTTATGTGTCTTTCCATCTTTTTTTAATTGTTATGTGTCTTTCCATCTATTTATAATAGCTCTACCATCCCTTCAGGGCAAGAAATAATCTCGTGGGGGGAAAAATGGAAAGAAAAAAAAAAAAGAAATTGGTTACTTGTGCTTACAAAAATAAACCTAGATGCATGTGTTGTAAATTTGAAAAATAAGTCATTATTTATATACAATCTAAGAACTTCATAAAGATTTGCTCCCATCAGTTGCTTAGATATACTAGATACAACCATTTTTAATCAAAGTAATAAGCTAGCTGCAATAAAGAAATAATTAAATGTTTAGATGGATCTGGGATTTACTCGTGTTTATATAATTCTCTGAATGTTATTTTTTTCTTCTTTGTGCATCCTTAAGACATCGAAAAGGCAGAATACTCTCACCCTGCCATTTCAGCAATTCAACTTGTCAAGTCAACTGCTATTAGTTTACAATTGTTACAGAAGACATCTAGGGCCATGCCACTTAAAACTTCTCAATAACAGAAGACAGCTCAAAATATTTTAAAGAAGAAACATCTTATCTAATCCACTGCAGAACTGTGCATCTGTAAAGCTCCAAATGCAGAATAAACCTCTAGGATATTATCTAAAACAATCAATGCAAAAATCAGTTTGTGAAGATTAAAACCCATGGCTTGCATGAAATGAAAGAAGACATACAAACTGGTCTCAGCAGCTTGCAGTAACAACCAGGAAGCAACTACTGCAGAGCATAAAAATGAAGAAAGAAAAGTATTTTCATAACAGATTTTTAAGATTTTAACACTGACTACTTTCATAAGCAATGATCTCTAAGTGGAGAGATTTACAGTAAAGTGGTAGCACACACAGCAGTAAACAACCACTTGGAATTTTAGCAGACAGTCTGTCTCTGAAAATTATCATTATGAAAATAAACTATTTTCAAGGCACTTGTTTTAGGAACTCCGTACCATATTGTACACTAACTGCTGAGCAGAGATTGTGTCACTGTAACTCAGAATGAAATAAATTAGTTTTGGAAGATTCATGCCAAAATGTTCTGTGATGTTACCAGAACAATAATAGTTCATTGTTTTAACAGACTCATAGGTAAGATTAAAGTAATTTTTACTCAGTCAAGAGTTCAACCATATTTTGAGATGAATGCCATACACATTTCATTTAAAGAACAAATAGATAGTATATTAAGGGGAATCAGAGTGCAATTAGACCTGTGCCTAATTAACAGTGATAACTGAAGCACAAAAAACACTACTGTAAATGCAGAGACCAAATGAGTTTATGGGA
The DNA here is from genome assembly GCF_017590055.1 of Onychostruthus taczanowskii. Classification (NCBI taxonomy): domain Eukaryota; kingdom Metazoa; phylum Chordata; class Aves; order Passeriformes; family Passeridae; genus Onychostruthus; species Onychostruthus taczanowskii. The sequence goes on from NW_024498795.1 coordinate 6,831,481, forward strand.
GAAGAATGACTTATCTAATTGTTAAATGAGAGTGATTTTGAAATTTGCTGTTGCCTGCAAAAATCTGGTATCCAAACTTTTTAAATATTCATCTTTGCTGGCACTCCCTTTGAAAGATTATGTAGGAATGAACAGAGTAGCCTTTTAATGTATTTATTAATTTTCTTTGAGACTCCAATACTGTAAAGGGTCCATCTCAATCAATAACTGGACAGTTTGAAAATGAGGATACACTATCACTTCTATCAGAAACAACTCTGTTCAAGACTAAACAAGATCTTGTTAAGATGGCCTTAAAAAGAACGTATTTCTTCATAAACAGCCTTAGATATAGACTTAGACAACATAAAGGTTAATGAAGAGAAACAATCTGAGAAGCCCTATCTGCATAATATTACAGTGAATTACAACACAATTCAACCACCAGAATTTTTCAACTCCTTTTACAGTAAGTGAAAAAAAGTAACAAAAGAATTTTTAGTTTCTTTTTGAAATAACTAACAATGCAATGCTGGTTTTCAGTGAAAGGTTTTTTGACAAAAGAAATGCTTTCATTGATTACCCTGAATTATAAATTATAGCTCTCTAATTTTTCCTCTCACAAATGAATACTCTTGACAATCCAGCCCCACATGTCAGACAAAAAACTGAAACATTTATAATGGAAATTTAATTATAGTACAACTTTTGCCAGTCATCATTCCAAAGTCACCCATAATTATGCTCAGGTCATTGAAAGTTATTTTTTTCATTTACTTGGTCAAACATGCCAGTTACATATTGGTTCATCCTCTCAAATTCAACACTATACAACAGTAATTAAGAAAATTACTGATTTTTAAAAAATTTTTAAGCTAATTGCCAACAAAACATCTGCAGCAATAGTCAAAACAAAGAACAACTGACAGACAATTTGATTTTTGTTTCCAAAGAACGTAAATTTTTAGAAATGAAAAGGCACTTCTGCATGTCAAGAGTAAACACTTATTACCTTTTTGCTTTACATGCATTTTTCCATATGATAATTCTGAAAGATTACAGTCCATTATGAACATGATTTTCTACTGCAGAATTTCAGCACCAAAATACTTTCAGTGAGCATTCTGAAAGTATCGAATAATGAACTAACAAATGAAACTGAACTCTCCCTTTCCCAAAAGCCCTTCTCTTTCCTTAGAGGAAGTGGATCAAATTTAATGGAATGAGTAAGCATGAACTAAATGCAGATAGTTGTTAATATATTTTAAATAATAACAAGGGTGCTCAAATCATGGTATAAATTAAAAGACAGCTTAATGCAGACATCAAAAGTATAAATTTGAAAATTAAGTTGTTGAAACTATTTGAGATGGTTGGGCATACTGAAATGCAACAGCCAAAAATCAAACTTTACTGGCAATCTGATTTTAATCTCCACTTTTAACAGAGCACCTCATGATAATCCTAATGAAAACCTTTCCCAATTTTATTTCCTATTTCCACTTAAGAGAGTTAGGTTACTATTTCTTTGCTGAATGCTTTCCAGTAAAATGTTTCTTCCTGGGCCAGAATTCACTAGCCATGTAGACAGAGAGTAGGGAAAAAAACCAATACCGAGCTGTTGTGGCGAACTCTGTGTGTGGAGACACGATGCTTGACTCCATTTCAGAAGGCTGATTTATTATGTTAAATATTATATTAAAATACTACATTAAAGCTATACTAAAGAACAGAGAGATCAGAAGGCTACAACAAGAACAGAACAGAATAGAATAACAAAATCCTGTGACTGCTCACAGCCTTGGCACAGGTGGCTGTGATTGGTCATCAATGGAAAACAATCCACATGGACCAATCATGGATGCACCTGTTGCATTCCACAGCAGCAGATAGTAATTGTTTACATTTCTCTCCTGAGGCTCCTCAGCTTCTCAGGAGAGGAAAAATCCCAGCAAAGGATTTTCATAATATCATGGCTACACCGAGCAGCTTTGCTCACCTATGTGTTTCTGGCCTCTTAAGAGTCTGGAAGAATCTCAGCTCCATGGGGATGCCCCTCTGCCTAAACATCATACTCAACAGTAGTTAGATGGATCACCAAAAAAACCTCTTTTTTTTACAGCTGTAGAAGCTGAGGTCTAGGGCTCCGTGTGAACTGTCAACTTTGTTTTTGTTGCAAACAGAAATGTGATGCACACTTGCTCGCCATGAGAGATCCTTGGATTGTAGGACAAAATTACCTCTTTATAGCACTGCAACAGCCTAGTACTCTGAAAATGGAGTATTTTTTTTCTCCAAAATCAGGGTATCTCTTCATCAGGATCTGCGCACATTTCAGGTCTCAAACTTGACACATAACCTACAGTCTATGTGTCTGTACACAAGCTATAAAGTTGTAATTATCTTCATAGAAAAAGGTATTACCAGAAAAGCCAGAACTCAGCACCAGCTTTTCTTCCTGGGAACCTTTAGGAAGTTGGACTGAATTCTGCAAAGGACTCTACATCTGCGAAACAAACAGGTTCACAAAGCCAAAATGCCTCCCAAGCACTGAAAAAACCAGGAAGCACCTGAATAGCATTGTTGTTTATTTTCCTTTGAAGTGAGGTAAAATTAATACACCATTCTTTCTAAAAACCTTTGATAACTATGTTTTTTATAATTTGAAAAAAACACCAGACTACTAAAAGGTTTAAAAAACTACAGCATCTCTGTGTTTCTGCATCATTCCTGGATGTTTCATGCTCCATTGATACTTCAACAGAATTGTGCTTTTAAAGCACAATTGTGCTTTAAAAAAGCACAACAATTGTGCTTTTAAAAGTTATGTGATTTAAAGCTGGCCAAAGCTGCTGGGCAAGACAGCACACTGTCTAACAGGCTGAAACCAAAGAGTGAGCCTTAAAATATTACAACCAAGGAGCATGCCTGTCTGTTCATCCATTTCCACGTTTCAACACCCTTTAAAACCACTGGCAAATTTCATCCAAATAACTTGCTTAAAATTTAAACTGATTTGACACAGTACTGCCAGAATTTAATTCCAGAAGATGAGACAGCCAGACTAGTGCCCCCGTTCAGGAAGCTCAGGGCAGATAACCAGAAGTCTTAACAAATATTCCATTTGACAACAGATTTGTTGTTAATTGGGTGCTCCCTCCTGCCATGCAGGTCTGTCATAAGGGAAAATGGGATTGCCTTCACAAGGTGGTGATATTTAATATCACAGATGTGTATGGTACATCTTATCTTCCTGACTCCTAAAACAAAAGGAGATTTTACACTTGGCTCAGAAGTTCATGTATATATATATACATATATATTTTTTTTAAAAGCAAGAAACCTGCCCTTTAGAGCCCAAATTCTCTTTGGCCATAGGGTTGACACATTCATATGTACATATGAAGGAAAAAGATGGGGATATATGTGTGTGTCTGTATATAAACATACACACTCTTCAGCACATATAATCAGTTATTCTTTTAGACACAAACTGACAGAAATATACACTGGTCACTTCAAATGTATAAAAGATTTTGCTTTGGTGTTGGATAAGACCAAGTCAGAGGAAAAGCCATATTTTCCTGTTTCATTTGCTAAAGCTTTTGCCAAAGTATTAACTTAATTAAAAATGAAGTTTGCCTATGAGTGGAAGACAGTATAATACAACTGCACATGAGAATTGGAACAGCTCAGCTGATATAAAAATAGGCCTCTAAAGAAGGGAGAAAGTGCCCAGCATAAAGTTGGTATGGATAAATTTCAAGGCACCTATGAAACTTTACTGAAAATACAAAGAATGCCCTTTCCTGTTATTTTTGTTTCTAATAACAGAGTACCAACGCATTTATTTAAATCTACAGTAATAATATACTTCTGAGAAGAGACATACAAAGCATTTATGAAACAGCTTGTATTTCGTTTTAGAACAGGGTGATACTAAGGAACACTCTGTAAAACCAGTATTTTCTACAAGTATTTACAAGTATTTACTATTTACCACTTTCATTAAAGGTGACCACATGGCAGTCTTTTATTTATAACAAGTACACTCCCAGCTTGCTGTGTTTTACTCTGTAACAAGCAGTACTTCCTGAATTGAAGCTGGGTACAATAACTGTTTGAGTGGTTTTGAGCTTATCCTTGTAACTAATAAGAGACTGCAACAAAGACTGGAGATGAAGATATGTCACAGGAGAAATCATATTATCTACTTTTCCTTAAGGGTCACTATGTTTTATTCACATTGCCTCCACCTGGCAGATGTGAAATTAATAATTTTGGCCCTCAGGTCTGCTCTAAGTTAGTGAAGGTTCATTTGTCTCAGCGAGCAGGTTAATTTCTTCCTCTGCAAATGTTTTGAAACGTGAATCTGTTAAAGTGAAGAAATAAGTCACCATTTATATGACTGCTTTTCACACAACCACAGACATGTAGCTATTTCTACATACACTCTGTTTCCATCAGTATATTAACCCACCTGTAACTGTCTGGAAAGAATCCCAAATGGTTTCTCCTTATTCTAATGTGCAATTACTCTACTCAAACTGATCCGACAGTCAGGTTTCATGCTCTGTGTCCTTATCAACACTAGACTCTATTTATATTTCTCTCATACTTCAGCACATGTGTCAGAAAGAGCCAACAGACCCATGTACTTTGCAGCAGTTTTCCTGTCCTCTTTTTTTCCCTCCCCTCATGTTCTGCTTCTCAAGTGAGATATCTGGATGCTCTATCTAACCCAATTTATTTAGGGACCAACGGAGACACAAAAGTGCAGGTATTAGTAATTTCTATATAATGCCAGTTCTCTTGGTTGCCAATATTAGAAGTTTTTGTGTTCACGAGCTGAAAATTCACTGAATGGAGAACCAACCTGTGATTTCTCCTGCAAAGGAAAGATGCATTTGAGATGAATGGGCAGATAATCCCATGGTGTTTATTTCCTAAAAGAAAATGTTCTGTTTTCTCTATCACTGGCAACCACATATGTAGAGAAGCATCCAGAAGGACGCAGTGTAGCTTTAACTTTGGCCTGTGATAAAGTCTTGCCACCACACTGCACCTCACTATTTTTACAGCTTCAGACAAGGACAGGAATACAGTGAAAGATCAGAGAAAAGCAGAGTCTAGGAGAATGTACCAAACACCATGGTAGCACCTTGTCTTCCAAGACTTTGACAGAAACTTGGAATCACAGAGTAGCTGAGGTAGAAAGGGTCTGGTTCATCTGGTCCAACCCTCACTGTACTCCACCCTTGCTCTACCAGTGCCAACTACAGCATCTTGTCCAGATAACTTCTGCATATCTCCAGTGCTCTTTACTCACTTACAAAACCATCCCACCACAGAAGGAATTTGGGTTCATCAAGTACAACTTCCCCTCTGTGAATCCATGCTGATGACTCCTGATCATGTCTTTGTCCCTTGTGTTCTTAGAAATTGTTTCCAAGATTGGTTGTTCCTATGGAGTTTATGGTGAGATGTCCAGACTGTAGTTTTTTGTTTGGTGTTTTTCTTCTTTTCTCTCCCACCCCAAAACTTAAAGGACTGCTAGGGGAAATTCTAGACTGTGAGACAAGGAGGAATAGAACTGGATTTAAAGCAATTTTTATATGGAAGGGATTTGGATTGTCTGGGTTTTTTCCAACCCAAGAATCCTGGTAACACAAGAGGAAGCTGTTCTGTAACACAGCATCAGAGAAGTCATCTCAGTAAGTAGCACCTCAGGCACTTGTCTCTGTACAAGTGGCTGCCAAAGAAGAACTTTCATACATTAGCCAATGCTGAGAACCATTTGTGTTTTCTGAAGGGCCCCTTCCAAGAAGATGCATTTCTGTTTTGCTCCCCATCAGAAGTAAGTGAACCAGTGACACAGACACACGAACATATATATCTCACTACGCAGTATTGTCTTGGAATTCTAATAAAATCTTTCAGTTTATCTCCTGCATATCTGAAAGCTGCAATTCACCTGCTACAGTGCAGAAAATCCAAAGCTAGCTTTTACCCTTAGGAGAAAGTGACCTCATATATGAGACGGTTTGTGTATCAGAAAGGCACGAGGAAAAAAAGGACAGTATAGTAGGATTTTATTTCCATATTAAAATCATAAATAAAATGTAAGTTCTCTGTGGACTTCTAGTTCTGATAAATCAATGCAACTCTCTACTAAAGTTTATTACAGTTTCAGTTTAGGAATGGAGACTTTAGAAGTATCATGGAACTTTTCCATGGAAAATGAAGTGGTGCAGTATCTGCACCCTGCTCCTCAGGGTTCGGGTGTCTCTGACCTGAGGTCGAGCTCTAATACAACACAGCTGCAAAAACCTTGGTTAAAACTTATGAAGAAAATTCACAGGAGAAAGAGCTGTGGAAAAAAAACCTGCAGTATGGCTTCAAGTTGACATTTTCCTATGATCACAAAACTAAGCAATGTTAAGTCTGTTATATGCCTGAAAAACCCTGAACCTCTTCACAGGCAGCTCCCCACGGTATACCAACGAGAAGGAATAACTTAATTCCTAGTGACTAAGATCCTTCCTCTCTTCTTGAGACAAAAAGGTCAGGAGACTGAAGTCTTGGACAGAGAAAGGCAGCTGCCATTTCAACCTAGAGAAGTTCTTAGGAAGGAACTCATCTTTGCTATCAGTGATATAGAATGAAGAAGGGCATGGAAATCAGCAGGAAGCACCACTGAGTTTCAAGAACGGCTAGGGCATGGACACTGACAAAGGGAGAGACTAACAAGTGCATTAATAACAAAAGAAGGTGAAAGGGTGAAAAACAGGGGAAACCAACTGCAAAACTGACTTATTGTTCCGAATGTTGCACACAAGAAGATACAGACTGTCCATCCTGTAGGACCTGGACAGTGCTCCATGTCATGGGGCAGGATGAAAGTGGTGCCACTGAATACTGTCCAGCATACCTGAACACACTGAATTTAAATGCAGGATTCAAGACAGTTCCTGGCCTGTGCCATCTGCCCAGAGATACTTCTGCCTTGTGCAACTTGATGCAGGTCTGAATTGATCAGAGGTAAGGGGATACTCATTCCACCAGTGTGTTCTGACACATAGATTTTTTTTTTCACAATGCCAGTGGGCAGCACAGAACAGAATAATTTTGATTACTGGAAGATTAACCAGCTGAATGCAAAGCAACGAGCAAACTGAGAAAAACAAAGATGATTCATTTTCAAGAGAGGGGATTTAAAGAGTTCCTCTGCCCTGCTCTTCCAGATTGTAACAAGCCTTCTAGGAGTACCAGACATTTTACAACAAACCTGCAGCAGTGTTTCAAGAGTTCAGTTGTACTGGGAGTAACAGCTTTTCTCCTGACAGCTCAGGTGATGGGATAGAAAAGACAGCAAAATCAACTATGTTAATTAAAACATTTCTGTTACTTCGTTGTATGAAAATTATTGGTTAAATTGACAGTGATTGTTTTTTGCAAATACTGCAGGGCAGTAATTGTGTCTTAGCACAAAGAAGTAGAGATCTGACTGCTAAAAAAACTCAGTTTGGGGATTACTTATTTATTTTTAAAATTTTCTTAAATTACAATAGAGTTTTCTGTTTCAGTAAAAGAAAATATGCTAATTTTCAGAAATTATGCCAAATGTCACAGTGGAAAAAAAAGAATTATGAGAAAAAGAAAACAACTTTCCCTAGGTGGCCTCAACAATCCCCTCCCTTAGCAGGAGGGTGCATTTTATTTTAACTTTTCTTCCTAAGGTAGCTGTCTTTAAGATGTATCTGTACACCAGCAGATTCAAGGAACAACACAAATTAGAAATAAAGTCTCCTAACAGAGGGGCCATAGAAAAAAAAATTGCAGGAGCTCATTTAGCAGTTCTGAATTATTCAGGTGTGTTTTAACCGGGGCACCAGAATGCAGAGACACAGACCAGATCAAGATTTGTATCATGCAATAAATGTCAAAGACAAAGCATGCTGGATAGGCCTGAAATAAATAAATCTACCCACAGAAATACTGACATGGATAAGATACTACAAAACACACTATCTTACTAATTCTTCAACATATCTACTTTAGTTTTACTATGGACAGTTCCACCGGTTTTGGGTCAGATTGGGTCTCGTCAGGAACAACAGTGATAGGACAAGGGAAAGAGCTTCAAACTGGAAGTAGGTTTAGATCAGGTATTAGGAAGAAATTCTTTACTGTGAGGGTGGGTGAGGCAGTTGGAAAAGGTTGCCCAGAAAGTTTTGGATGCACCATCACTGGCATTCTGTATTCTAAGTTCACAACACCGTATGAGATGGTTGTGGAGAGAGCGAGCTTTCAGCATAAAAAGAGGTGGTTTACATTCCAGACAATCTGGGAAGGTCTCCATTCCACACCTCTAAATGAGAAAACCCCTTCTTTCTGAGTCTGACTCAAATGTGGTTCACCATGGCCAAAATCCATTAAGCGCCTTCAAACCTGAACTCCACATTCTAGGTTAAATCTAATCCAGACCTCAATGTAATTCTTTGGCTTTCTGAGAATTACTGAAAGAACACTTATATTATATTTCATCAAAAGGAAACAAAGCACTTTCTGAAGTGGCAACTGCTCCAGTGAGTGTGATGCAACCAAGTCTGGAGAGATTTTTTTTCTTTGCATTCTAATTATAGACACTTTCATTTAGTAAAGTTACAGATAAGACTTGTCTATTACAAGCCTCTGAAATCTCATTTTGCTAAAATGAAAACATATTTCAAATGCTTTGGAGAACTATTAAGATTATTGAATGCCTAGCATACTGCTTCAAGTCTCCAAGTGGTTCACTATCTTCCCCTAGGGAACAGGCAAGCAGCATGCAATTATCACAGTAATTAAAAAGGTGCAATGATTCTTCTCTTAAAGACTCCTGTTTTATTAATTCTATGGTATGCTTTGGAGACTGGCATTATTTTACTCCTACCCAGCTTAATTATACCGTCATTAGTTTATCAGCATCTCTTTTTAAACCCTTGGGCCAGTTATTAGCATGTCACTTGCTAACAGTTAACCAATAACCACTACACCTTCAAAGCAGGGTCTTCTGCTATTAAAAAAAAAAAAAGCTAATTTGTAGACTCAGATTTAATATCATCATTCAATTTACATTTTTCAGTCATTTAACTTTCTGCTTTTAATTTAAGAAGGTTACTGTTTAGCTTAATGAAAACACAAATAATTCTGATGTATTACAAGACACTACCAGGTAATAAAACACTTCCAGTACACACTGGTTTATGAAACTGAATGCCTGTTTTAATATGCAACAGTATGTACCACTGAGAAAAGAGAAAGCATATGATATTCTTGTAATGCAACTAAAATTGTGGAAACAACTCCCTACTAAGTCTGGCTGAGGTGGAGTTAAATTTCCTTCACAGCAGCCTGTTTGCCACTGCATTTTGGGTTTGTGACTAACCCAAGGTTGGTAACACAACACAACCCTACAGGACAGACAGGCTCCCTTACACAGCATCCCGTACTGCATTACCTGATCATAACAAGCAGATGAAAAAACTATTAGAAAAACTGTTTAATTTTAAAGTAACTGAAGTAACCGTGTATTAAGTATGTACTTACCTTGTCTAGACAGACATTTACATTATTATGAAGAGCACAGTGACCCAGAAACCCTCCTGAAGGAAACTATACTTAATTTGTATGCTCCACTTTTGACTAAGCTGAAGTTATCCTAGCCTAGCAGAGAAAATCGTATAAATAAAAAGTTCTTAACTATTATTATACTTCAGCTGTACTGCTTTCTGGTACTTATCATTAAATACTTCTTTCCAGTAATGAGAGGAAGAAAAAACAGCGAAAAAAAAAATCAAAGAATTAGTACTTGTCTAAATTTGCATCTTCAGAACATAAAAGTGGGATTCTGACAGCAACTATGTTTCATTTTTTGTTTGACATCACACCAATTCAATTCAACTGAAATGACATTTACTCACTGATAGGTGGCCAAGTGGTTTTACAAAAAGTATATGCAACGGACATATATTATTTTTGTTGAAGTACCCAATTTTTCCTGTTAAAAAGGCACGTAAAGTAAGTTCCTAAAAACACTAGGAACAATGAGTTAATACCACTTGTTACTCTCATTTTCTCTAGCTACACTCCTGCCTATCTTCCACCAGCTTTACAGCAGCAAAGGGATGATTCAAAATATTGGGGAGAAATAGTAACAACCAAAGAAAATCCAGTATCACAGTTCACAGTATCCTCTATTACCTTCTGAGAGGCTAAATCCCAAACTAATATCACTGCCAGTCTTACTGAAAATTATTCTACAATTGCTTCTGTATAATAGGTGAACTTTGTATGCCATTACAATCAGAGGTCAGCTCTATTAATTATAACATCCAAAACAGGAGCCAAGATTGCTACAACGCAGCAGAAATTGCAGTCTCTCATTTAGTAAAGAGACATGCTGTCAGTCACTCAAGAAAGCAGTCCTTTGCTAAACCTCATCTGCTAATTGAGACTCAACAGTGAATGCTTTTGCTGTTACCCAGGATCTCTTTCCACTTTATCTACAAGTTTGATACAACTGACATTGAAAAAAGAAATCATGCAGTCATTATTTCATCTACAGTCTACAGTGGCACGGAAGGTTGCTTTCAAGGTCACTGTAGCTGGAAGATGCTACTATGCTCTACTTAAAACCATTCAGCCCTAATTCCTGCAGCCTGCTGGTTTAAGACAGACAGTAAAAACTGCTAGTGAATTAAGTTATGTCTTCAGCCCTAGAAATATGCCTACAACTTTGCTATCACCTTGGAGTACTCACCAGCACATTTTGTTCTTGTTTTGAGAGCTGGGCCAGGAGATCCTGTTCCTCCTTCACCTGGTCTTGTAAGTAACACACTGATTTCATACTCTGTATCAGGATCCAGGTGCCCAATCTTATAGCTTGTGGAGTCCACGGGCTGTATGTCATACCAGCTTCCACTTGAAGTTCGATACTCAACTTCTCTTTGGATAATGGGTCCATCCCCATTGATGGAATTGGCATTCAGCTGTATCCAGAGGTAAGTTGCACCGACTGAGGACAGCTGAGGTGGAGCAATGGGAACTGGTGGCTCTGAAAAACAGTAAAGTATGATAATAAGCTATGATTACACTTCCATTCTTTCTACTTGTAAAACATTCAAATAAGCAACAGTTTTTTTACTACATTAGAATTGAAGACTGCATAAAAACATGGATATGAAGAAATCACCACTACAGACTGACTTATTTTCATTAAACTACAGATTCTTTTGCTTATGCAGTTGGAGATTTTAACCTGAAGCTTTTGGTTTAAACCTCCTAACTTCAAATCACATGCAAATGGAATTCTATTCACTCGACATTCCATGGCAACTTCCAATTTAAAAAGAAAGATAATCTCAGGTTTTCTCATACAAATACAGTTCATTCTGGATATTAATATTAATCCTACTCAAAACTAGTGTTTTCAAGATAACATTTATGTTGTAGCCTATCCTCACACATAATGAGAAGAAAAATTTCTGCACAGAAACAAAATGAATTTTTTATTAATTATTTTTGATGTACTTAACTACTTAGCCTTTGTATTTTCAGACTTCTGTGTAAGCAGAGTAAGTACAGTAATTTTTCAATTCTATACTTTGGTTAATGAAAGCTGGAGGATTTCTTGAGTTTTTACTAGAGGTCTGTTTCTACTTCATGTAATTGTATTCTGCTTCACGTAATTGTTTCTACTTCATGTAATTGTAAACGTACTTCATGGTATTTTCACAAACTACCACACAGAAGTGGTACTCTGTATCATAGAGCAAGCATGCACGTGATATCCCCATAGTTTGGATTCTGAAGATTTCAAAACCGACCAAAGTTTTAAACCCACTTTAATTTACTATGTGATGGGCAACTTATTTTAGATTAGACTGCAGAAATAATTTGCAGACATCATCTTTTTTGAAGGTAAATGACAAATATTTTTTTTTCCCTACTGGTTAAATTTGCTATTTCATGCATCATGTCTGCAAAAAATTCGCCCTCCTGTTGGTTAAATATATTCAAGTAGAATGAAATCAAGCCACTGTAATAAGGCATTATTTGATCCAATATTCTATTCTATTCTTAACACATCTATCAGCAAACATTGCCACCTTCTTAAATCTACACAGAATATGCAATGAACGCAGGAAGGACATCTGTCTTCCCTAAGCTTTAGATTCAGATTTAGCCTCTTCTGCTAACCATTTCCCTCTGTGTTGAGATATAGGTAGTCAAACAGACAAGAAGTTGAATTTATGTATTTCATCACTTTGTCATGCTCTTCAAAGTCACAGTTAAAGCAAAGGATACAGAAGAACAAAGAAAAGTGAGAAAGGATCACTGGGAAGCCTTTACTGAGAAAGAGCAGAATTGCTATTTTAAAAACCACGTAATTATCCTACAGTAGTCTATGTTTTTTCATTTATAGAGAGAGTAACTCAGAGCACTAAGTACACTGAAGATTAGCTGTGCCTCAGATAGATGGTGTTTCTAATTAGCAGGGTACACTTGTATGCAAGCTTCGATCTGTGCAATCTGTTAGCAATTGCTGAAATACAACACTACAAACCAGCAAACACAGGCGTCATCACCGTGTCTGCATTAGTTTTGTTAAGATGAAAATGAACACAGTGATTGCTATCATGAAGAACACAATACAAAGGGCAACAAACCAGAACGTCTCCAAAAATATCTATTAAGCATTATTAATTGGAATAGACATAAAAATAGCTATAAAAATATTGTGGCAGATTCCAGGATACAAAGAATATTGTTTAGATTTTCAAATCGGCAGGGAAAGCATTGTTTTATGTCAATAGCAATTTATTGCAAACTGATGTCATTGCTGAGTTAGAAACATACTGTAGTTTTATTGAAACTATTCTTCCTAAAGTATATAAACTATGGCTTCATACAGTGATAGTATGTCTGGAAACAGTTCTGACTTGACTCAAAATGATTTAGCATCAATTTAAATCATTAGGCTGTTTTGTGAACCAAGCCATGAAATGGAACTTTTATAAAGCATCCTAAGGCATTTACTTAGCCATGCTGAAAGAACAGTTAATTACTTTCAAGTTCCAAATACTACTAAAGGCTGTTGAAGTGCCATTCAAAATGCAAACTCAGGAGTTAGGTCACTAAGGTTAGTGGTTACACCAATTCATTCCAAATATTACAAGTACTTGAAACATTAGACAGTATTTTATTGCCTTTTTATACTTCAGGCCAGTTTTTCAATTCTCTGGGACCACAATGAAGAGATTAATTCAAGTTATATTATTTCAGCAAAGCTTGCATATACTGCAATTTCATACTATTAACATAGTTTAAAACAAAAGTTACCTTCTTACCATAGATTGGACTACCTAAAATGAACCTTTCATTACAAATATGATGCTCATATTAAGTGACCAGTTAAAAACATGAGACTCAATTAAGCAGATCCTCTAATACTAATACTATATATCCACATATAATGAACTGATTTTAAGACTGAAGTCTGAAATGTATTCTTCTGTCTTACTTATTTTTTCTTTTGACAGAGTGATTTAATATTTTCAGGACGCTGAGGAGTTTGAACTGCTTAGGTAAGTACCACACTGCAGCACTACTGTCCTTCACTAAAAGCAGTTTTACTGGCAGCCACTGAGGTAGTCTCAATTAAATAACATGCAAATTAATATCTTCATGAAACAGTACAATAGACTTGATATTTAAGGGCTGTGCATGTTCCAGGAAGGATTTTCAACTGACAGCAGAAACTATTTTGTAGCAGTAGCTACTTAGTAGAATGACTTAGCTTAAAGAGGAATTCTTCCTTGCAGATCTCCTCCCAAAGCAAGCAGACTAATTTATTCAGTACTGTGAAGCCCTTTTAAACATAGGTTTTTAAACTAGAATATTAACTGAAAAAAAAAGGTAAGTGCATCCATATTTCAAATTTTATGCCTTTTAGACTTCAAACCACCTCTTGAATTCTCTGACAAATGAAAATGGGCACAATCCCTTAGGGAAAGGAAATAGTGGCTACCTTACAAAGCAAGAGGTGTGCAGGTGACAGAAAGCTTTAAGCAGGTGCTCTCAGGCCACTCTACATAAATGGATCACTTATTTTAAATATGAGAAAAAGACAGACTCATGATAAGGAACAGCCCTTCTCTTACACAAAATAAAAACAAATGTAGCCATACATGAATGTAAACTATTTATTCTTATGCACTTTTTATTAATTGAAAACACACCTGAAACTGCAACTCCTTCATTTAAAATGCTTTGTTCTTAAATTACACAGATTTCCCAAACATTTTCTACAACATCTTAACATCTTTTACTTAGCAGTTCTTTTCAAATTTAAATTGGGAGGGGAAAGGCATCACGCTGAGATGCCACTGGAGATAATAGAAATCTCTAAGTGAGTTAAAGAAGACAAAAATAGACATTTCTTCTCTGCAGCTCAGAAGCACTATCTTGAAAAATGACAAAATCTCACTTTTTGCAAATGCATGAATGTCTGTGTGTTTACCTTCCCCTCCTTTTCCCCCTCTACAAAATCACAGAATCATGTTGGAGAACACCTCCAAGATAATGGAATTCAATCTCTGACCAAACACCAAGATACCAACTAAACCACGGCATTAAGTGAATGTTTTCAGGGATGGGGACTCCACCACCTCTCTGGGCAGCCCATTCCAATGCTTAACCATCCTTTAAATGAAAAAAGTCTTCCTTATGTCCAAGCCAAACCTCCCTGGCAAAGCTGGAGTCTATGAGCTCTTGTCCTGTCCCCTGCTGCCTGGGAGAAGAGGCTGATCCCACCTGGCTACAACCTCCTGTCAGGGAGCTGCAGAGAGCAAGGAGGTCCCCTCATCTGGGCATGCAGCTTCTTGTTCTTGCACTCCCCACTAGCCACACTGTTAATCCATCACCATTTTATTCTCAAAGTACAAGGACTCAGCAAGATGGAGGACAGTATACTAAAAGCACACAAATGGCAAACTCATGGGTCTTGATACCTGCGCTTGGATCCAGCCTGCCCCAGAGGAGCTCAGATCCCTACTTGCAATTAAATTCCGAACACTGTATTTAGAATTTCAGGGCAATTTGAAGGATGAACTCAAGGAATTCCCAGGGTCTTGTTGGGTTTTATTTAGTAGTTTATACAGTTAACTAAGTAGTTTTATATAGTAGTTAACTAACTATATTTCAAAACCGATTTTCACAGGAAGAGAAAAAGTGCATTTTTGATGTAACTAGTACCCCCTCCTGAAAAAATATTACTGCTTCAAGTCCAGAGCCTTCAGCACGTTCCTACACCAAGTTCACTAAGATAGATGAACTGTATCAGCTCTTCTACATGGAGGTTTTCTCAACACCTCCAGACTGAGGCACACACCCACACTGAAAAATACAAGTCTCTAGTCAGTTTGCCAAAAAATGAGCATATGAAACTGGACTTCATTATAGGAATTGTTAGGCAACAATAAAAATAAGTCCTAATGCCAGTAATATTGGTAAAAAAAGGGGTATAGACAGGGATGGATGCAGCATGAAAGGTTTGTTAAAGTGAGCAAAAGCAGATGCCAAGTATCTGCGTGTATTTAATGCAGGAGAACAACTGATACCAAAGATAAGTAACTGTTGATATTTTTGTACTATGTCTTGATGTCAAAATGGCTTTGCCCTCCAGAATAAATTCTTTGCTCTAGAGGTCCTGTAGAGGTTTGGTTCTGTTCCTGGTGTCAAAACATTTTCCATTTGGAAAATGAAGACATTTAAGCTGCCAGCATTACAGATGGCTACCTTTCTATACCCTTGCTTAAAAACCTAGCCAAACTCCTTTTAACCAATTTGACACCTAGGTTTACCTTGTTTGAACTCAATAAGCAGTCTGAACTCTGTAATAATCTGATGTCTGCTAGACAGGCTCATTCTGTTCTCCTAAAGCTAATCTGTGTTGGATCTGCCCACTATAGAAAACTTCAACCTAGGGACTGCATGTAGAACTCTAAATTACTTCACCAAACACATTTAATCGATTCCACCCCACTATTTTCCTTTTGCTCAGTGTTTGATTACTTTTATGCCATCTATTAGATATGAGCTGATGTTTTTTTACAATAAGTGGGTTATCTGACAAGGCCAATTTCATGCCTCCCATTAGATAAAGTGACATTTCAATCCAATTCTCTGACAAACTTAGATGAGGATACTGTGCAGTTTGAGCACATACAATGACAAGGCACTTGTCTTTTCAGCCTGTCTTATCAGAACAAACACTCAGGTAAATTGAAAACCTCCCCTTCAGGATTTATTTAAATACAACAATCAATACTTTATTACACCATCCTCTAAAAGGCATGTAAGTTACCACAACAAGTTTTCAATTAAAGCCCTTTCTCTCCTGTCCCCCACTTTTTAAGGCCAGACTAATTGTTCACTGACAAGCTTTTTCTCACTAACTAGACAATATCCATGTTTACTATTATTTAATAACAGAACAGACAGCTCTTTAATTGTGATTTTCCCCCCACCCTCCCATCCTGCCACAACCTTGCTGTAACATGCTCACTCAGGTGAAAATAGAAGTCAAAAAAAAGAAGAGAGTAAGAACACCTGGCAGTTTCTTATATAGTCTTTCATTTTCAAGGTGTCATTCCTATTCCTTTGTGATTGTAGGTTTGATTTGCAGCACCTGAAACTAGCAGCCCTTCTGCTCTTTTCAAGAGTTCTGGTACCTTGTCTCCAGTGTCACACAACATCATGCCACAAGAGCACTACAAAGCTTAAAGATCTTTACACACATAATTGGAATCTACTTAGGTGAAGTTCCTATTTAGTGAAACTTTGTCTACAATGGAGTGGAATGAATGTTGTACAGAGTTCTAACCCACTCTACTGTGCAAACATCTCAACTTAAAAGCAAATATGTTTTGAAAAAAGCCCTATTCCAGAGCAGAACTTTTTGCAACTTCAGTTACAGGTTCAGTAACCAAAATGAAATAGAGAATGATAAATGTGAAGAACTGATGCTCTTCAACTTACGAATGCTCAGTTTGACTCTACTGTCATTCTAGCAATGTAATTCCAAAGAAATTCCTTGTAAGGCAGTTTAGTTACAGAAGTGTAAATGAGAAGAGAATTAAGTTCATTGTTTGTAACAAAGAGGGGGGAGTAATTACACCACTGTTTTTACACATACTATTATTAAGCCATCAGCAATTCACAAGTATACTAAACATTACATGCAGCGTGGGCATATGTACCATATTCTTCATGATTTATGGATAGTAATGGATTAAAAAAATATATATAGCTGCACTGAAATCAACCTGTTATCTTTGAAGTCTGCTAACTGGTATTGCAGAAAACATGCCAGAAGTTAGGAAGTACCATTTCTTAATTAAATGTCATCAATAAGAAAGCGTATTTATTCATTAGCCCTTAATGCTGCTGTTCAGTACAGTCATCTAATGTTTTACAGCACAAAGCTTAAAATGGGTCTTTTTAGGTCAGAAGGAATGACCTGCAGGTAGTCTCATAAAAGCTCCAACACAGGCAATGGGGATTACCATAATTACTTTGCCATTCTACAAGCAGTTAATGGGATTACACCCTAAGGCTATCCACTTGCTCACAGTGCCCAGTGCAGATTTTCTGAAAGAATCTGGGCAAGCACAAATGCTTTAATGATACGCTTCATAATTTCATCTATTGCACCTCAAAAGGAGCACTAATAAATTAAAACACCCTGAATCAAAGAGACTGAGAAGAAATGAACTCCTCTGGCTTCCTGCACCTCTCCTCACTGATGCAGCAACTCCTCCCTCTGCCTCCTTCAGGCAGTGCTCATTCCTCTGATTTCACTGGTGTAAGGTCTGAAAGATGCTTCATCATTTTTACTGGGGTTACAGTCCACGCTTCCTTTCTTTGCTGACTTTCATATGTACCTATTTTTGGCGATCTACTGTATTTTCTTTTCATGCTTGGACTGAAATAACCTCATTTTTTCCACCACGCCTTATAATTATATTCTCATCTCACCCACTGTGTTTCTTTTTTCATCTGTCCATTCAAATAGCTCTTCTGTGTTTTCATGCCACAATTTGTTTTGTCTTGTTACCTTCATACCCTGGATATTTCCAACATCCTTCTCTTGGCCTGTTTCTCTTCAATTTCCCTACAATACATTCACTAAAACCCTATTCTTGCTTTTGGAAAATGGTTTATTCCTCATTATGGCTTTCTCACATCCTCTTCTTGTGGTGACATTATTCCCCATTCTACTTATACTTAAGTGTTCCCCAAAGCTTTTAAAAACACCCCTCCATATACTGAAATATGTGTATGTTACCTGTTCACTTAATCTAAATCTTGCATATTTTGTAGTAAGTATATTTTTAGAACACAATCTCCACAAAGGGGGCAAGTAGCCATTATTATGTTCATACTTTAAATAAGTTTGCAAAGACATAGGTCTGAACAGCACAATTTGGGGAAATTGTCAAAACAGCAATCAACAAGTACCAAGTTAATTAGCCCTGGTTTCTTCTGTCACTCCCTTGTTACAGCTGGATAGATTCTTGAGATTTACATAAGCAAAATCTATTTACTGAACCTTTTATCAAGTTCAACAGGCTATGGGTGACATTCTTCCCGCATTAGCAACTGCAAGCCCTGA
Organism: Onychostruthus taczanowskii; assembly: GCF_017590055.1. Taxonomy (NCBI): domain Eukaryota; kingdom Metazoa; phylum Chordata; class Aves; order Passeriformes; family Passeridae; genus Onychostruthus; species Onychostruthus taczanowskii. Next base: position 6,850,181 of record NW_024498795.1, read on the forward strand.
TTCCACACAGGGAGCACGCCAATACTGATTTGTATGGTGAAGTACCTTTGACTATCAGCTCTGCATAGTTGGACACACCAACTCCTCCTTCCGTCCGGATCATGCAGCGATAGTTGCCAGCGTCCCGCTTCGTGGCATTCACCACACTGAAAAGAGCTACAAATCGTCGGGCATTGAACACTTTTATGTCCTTCAAAGGTGCATCCCGTACATAAATACCCTAGGCAAAGAAAATAAAGAACATTATTAGTCATATTAAAAAAAATGTACTGACAGCCCATTGTATTTCTCACAAGTTCCCCAGAAGGAGAGGAAAACCAAAAGCAGAAGTCTGTATGTTACTTTTACAGGTGCGACAGTGAGACTTTTTTGCCTTCCCATGTCAGTTAAAACATTCATATCATGAGTGAGCAACCATTAATCTGTAACAGCTGCTTTCAACTCTTGATAGATTAACTAACAGAAAGATCTGAGAACAATGTAACATTTACTTGCTTAGCTTGTTTCACACAAATACTTAAATATATCTCTTTTTTAAAAAAATGAAGCCCAGCATAGTCAGTCTGTGCTCTCTTCCCTTCCTGCACCTGCTGCTGGGATATGCATTTTTCAGGGAGACATCCATAGATTGTTCTCATAGCAGCACCCACCCAAGGGGTTATCAGCAACTCTGGTAGAAGAGTAGGCACAGATTTACCAGGTAAATGACCTGAAGCGGTCTCCACCTCTCATTTCCCTAGCATGGCACTGGAAACTGGGCAGTTTCTATTTCAGCACAGTGTCTAGCTGTCAATTCAACACATTACATGTATGGCACAAGAAAATGAGCCCTGTAACAGCTGTGGAGCACAAGCAGTGAAAAACAGAGGGGAGAAGACAGAAGAAGGCAGAGATGACAACTTGCCACATCCTTTGACACAAAGATAATGGCAGAGAGACTTGGCTCTCAAACCCTCATCAGAACTCATGCTCCACCTGACCATGAAATAGGATACGTGCACTATGAACACGCAAACCCTGGCAGAAAATGTGCAATGATTGAATTATGAAGCTGGATGGAAAAAAAAATTCAAACCGACCACCAAAATGTACTGACAACATTAACCCAAACAAGCAAACAAGAAAGATGCACTTTTCATACAATGATATGTATTCCAGCAAACTGAAGGCTGCAACCACTATCGAAACATGAAGAGAAACTGGAAAACCCCAATTAACACCTCACAAAAATCTCTCTCTCCAGGAAGGCACACACACCGTCTGATGCAAAATAATGACACCAGGTATGTTTAGTGTGTTTCTCTGACTTGAGGAGCTTCACGCAGATCAAGGGTCCTGCACTATCAAGCTTCTATAAACCAACAACATAACTGGTGATGTCTGTTTTTCTGCCCTGGAGTCTGTAGTTCCTCCAGCAGGATTTAAGACATATAGAAAATACTGATGTCATTTTACTGTGATCTTGTTTGCCACTAAATTGGAAAGAGTGATGACAAAAGAGTTTTAAACAACAGTCACACAAAATTGAACTCATCTATAAATCACAAAACCAAGTCGAAGTTAATCATGCTACTACACCAAAGAAGCAACATAATTAACAATAAATACTGATTCTAATGCAGAGTAATGTAGTTATTTCCTCTTCAAAAGAAAACAGTGATGTAAAGCTTACGTGAAATAAAAAAAGTTTCCAACATGTCCAAAGAAGAACATGCTATCATGCCTTAAAAATTACTCAGTCGTAAATTATTGAGGATTACTTCAGATAATTGAAAGCTCCTTAAGATTCCTCAAAGTTTGATCTGCTGATAAAGCAGCTTCTGTGACATGGCATGGCAGTTACCAAAACGTAAACTTGGACAGAAACATTTCAAACTACTATTTCAAAACTGCTATTTTTTGCCACTGCATTACGTTCGTAGCAAGAATGGTTGCCAATAAAAGGAGATAAGCAGTGGCTTAATCAAGAGTTTGGAGATTGAGTATTTCTTAAAATTATTTTTTACCTAATACAATAACTCAATTAATCCTGATAACCAGAACTGCTGATCAATCACAAGCCATAAGCCAGTTTTAAAGTATGCTATTACAGCTTTCAGGGTCTTGAAGGATCCCGTACGTACCCAAATCTCGTGGTTACATTACACCCATCCGCATCACTATTCCCATTTTTCTAGCCACAACATGAGGAAGGCTACATGCATGCAGGCTAGTTTATCCTGCCAAGAAATCAGGCAAGTTATTCCCTAAGGAAAAACATACTGCCACACACTGAGTAATTCTAGCACCTAAACTAGCTCAGCTCATTTAGAGTGTGAACAAACTCCTCTGCTCTGCAGCCTGCACAGTACATCCCCCTCTCCACGTGGGGAACCTGCATCCACAATTTACCAGACTCTTATGAGTTACCATACAACTGAAGAACTGTGTAAATATTTTAAAATATCAATTTCTTGCTGTTCCCACAGAGAACGAGATGAAGGGAAAGGATTAGGCAATGCCACTGTAATTCCTGCCTTAATTCACAGTTCATGAAGAGGGGGAAATCCTGGCAAGATATGATGCATACACAGCTCCTGCTGGTCCTACACAGAGAACTGTCTCCTATCAGACCATCCCCTCAGACCTCCATGTGGCTGGTAAAAATCCTGAACTTCATAGTGTGGGTGTTCACAGAAACTGCCAGCAGTCCTTGAAGGCAACTGCTCCAATACCCATCTCCATAGGGCATATTTCCCATCTTTTTCACGCACATTTAGAATGGAAATTGGAACTAATCAATGCACTGTAGCAGTTACAATAAATTACTATCTCACATGGGTCCCATAATCTTTTTCACCTTCTGCTGATTCTCAAATATACTAATCTCACCTGATTTTCAATGTTTTAACTGCTGTTCTACAACAGGATATCTTAGTTTGATCAAATAATTGACTTACACAGCTTTGTGACACATGCCATTGATTCACATAATAATTTTTACTGGAAAAAGAGAAGCCAAATCAGACTTCAGGAAGCACACATCACTTGCTCAAATGAAAAAGCTAGAGAAGCCTTAAATGTAACTCTATTTGGCTCCACAGAGGATTTGAGCATATTTTCCCTCTACCAAAATCCAGGTGAGAAAAGGTTATTAATGGTGGCTTCAAAATTCATGAAAGAGCCAGGAAAAAAAAAGCCTTTATTATTATTACTATAACAAAGCTGTAAAATATACAGGAGATTATTATCAGTAAAGATTATCTTGACTGACTTCTCTTGAACATTGCAAACTCATGGAGGCAAACTGTAGAGTGTCTAATTACATCTTACAACTCACACAGTCCCACAGAATCAGTAGCATGACATTTTTTACTAGAACTCAAGGCAGAAGAAAAAAGCCCATTTTTTTTTCTTTAGTCTCTTTGGGGAGAAATATATTCAAGGAAAATATGGTATCTGTAACAGACAAAGAAACATAATTGCTTTACGTTCCACAAGAAAAAATCCAGCCCAAGAGAGCAAGTTTTCCCTCCCTTCTGGGATGACAGCAAATGAGTAGGAGAGCTGCCTAATTGATTTAAGCCTAAACATAAAGGAACAGTAATGAAGGTAATGAACTCAACTATAAGAAAAGTTCAATCCATAGGCATTGCAGAAGACAGATACAAAGGCTGCGCAGAAAATGTTTTCAAAAAAATAATCCCACACCTACAACTTCTCCCAAACTCTTACTTCAGCAGTGGACACATGTCAGAAGACTATTTTTAGTTTGAAAAAATGCTATTTACAACTTTATATATGAATACAGAATCGATTCTGTTATAGCAGCACCCACATATCCAGCTTCACTCCCTTTGTGATTCACATTTTGTTTCCCCTGACTTACTGCAATGACTTCAGTAAGTTACCCAGGTATGGAATCTTTTTTCCAGTGTGTAACAGGCCCATTTCCGTTCACGGTATGATAAGTTACGAGCTCCCAGTGCTGACTACCAATAGCAATTTCATTTAGAATGGCTAAAAATAACATATCAAATGAAAATTTGTTTATTGAACAAACTAGCACATGCTGCTACAATTTCTTTACCAAGAACTATTAAAAAGTAAGTTTTCATCACTCACTAATGCAAGAATCTGAACTCCCACAAGAAAGAGTTTGATTATGATATGCTGTTTTACTAGCTATAGTCATTAAAACTTTAATCTTGGGTTTTTTGATATTCTGCAATTTACCAGTAGGTCTTGCAAAGTCTCACTTTTTACATGAAAGCCTGAGTCTTCCCAAATACATGATATTTTATTGAAAAATAAACAAATAAAATGACAAGTCCGTAATTTACTAATCCCATTCCAGAAAGGAGGATAAAATTCATGACTTACAATATAACACTACAGTACTGGTATTAAGACCTAATAGCACAGGTTGTTGGAGCAAATATGTAGTATCCTGTTTTCTGGGTGGGGCTTTTTGTTTTGTTTGTTTTTTTTAAATACAATTCAAAAATAAAGATAGTTCTTTTAACTTTCTTTACTTTAGCCCTGATTGGTGACACAACAGTCTGAGGCTTTACTACTGATTAGGGCTGTTAGCTTTTCCTGCCCCTGGGACTTGGTGAACTGTGTGAACAGGATACTTCATTCTTTACAAAGAGGAAGCTGCCGTAATCATTTAATGTTAGACCTGCTCGGACTACAAAGGCCACGTCCCCTGGGCAGAGCTATCTCACCTCCTTAGAACACAAGGGCTATGGCCACAGAATAAATAGCGAGATGCAAAAATGAGAGTAACAGATTCCATTGGCTGCTGGAACCTGGGCATTTTCAAATGCTCAGAGAAAGCTTTCAAAAAATACCAAATACATATTAAAAAAACGCTACTTAAGCCAACTAACAAAAATATGTAACTGGTAAGTCACTCACAAGAATAAATTTTCTATTAAACAACAAGTTATTTAATATATAGGGATATAAAAAGAATAAGCTTAATTTAACTTCAGAAGTTACACAGCTTGAAAAACCTATATTCCTAGTGCCAACATTATTAAATGCATATACAGACAGCTAAAAGCACTCGAAAATGCACATTATTTTTCCATTTTAGGCAAGTTAGAATGAAAAGAAATAGATTATAGTTATTTAAATTACACTTACTGGCTCTTCCAGGCAATAAACTAACTCTCAGTCTTTTAAATGAACAACAATTTAGCAGCAACAATCTATATATTAAACCTTTCAGAAATACTTTTAACAAAAATGTAGCAGCAATTCAAAGGCATTGAACTTCTGGGATGTTACATCCAGCACTACCTGTGATAACGGCTCTCAAGGCATGTATCAACAATTTTGTGAGGAGAGAGTTAAAGGGGAGTATCAGGTCCCCTCTGTCCATATGGGTAGATTAGGCAGCTTTTCATACTTTTAACAGAAGAAAGGGTTTGCATTATCCCACTTCCAAATATGCACATTTATAAAATTGAGATTAGAGTTATACCAGCGGGATCTCAAATAAAACCAGCAAGGCCAGAAGCAATTTTTGTTTAAAATATGTATAAAATCTAAATCAAATAGTAATTAATACCTCAGGAAAATTGCTCTGCAGAGTTCATATAATTCCAGTAACTAAGATGGTTACCTCTGAATTTCTAGATTTGTGTTCATAACCAAGACAACTGTTTGTCAGTCTAGATTAGAGCCATCATACATCCTGTGATGATCCTGTATTTATTCCATCTGTCCAAGTTAACAACTATATTTCATTCAAGTAATAAGGCCATGATGGAAAAAGATTATTATTGTCCTATTTGGAATTATTCTGCAATGAGATGGAATTGCACTCTACAGGTGTAACTAATGGGCATTCAAGCAAGCTATTATTATTTTACCTTTCAAGAAAGGCTTCTCCTTTCATTAATGTAATGTATGATAACTGAGCCTTTTCTTCAAATCATACAGGCCTCCAGAAGTCCCTGTTTATTACGACTAAACCTAAATACTGGCTGGAGCTGTCAGGCAGTACTCTAAAATATTATTTAAGTTACACATCAAGTAGTCACATCAAATATTAAGCACTGACATCTATCTGAAGACACAGTTACAAACACAAAGTAAACAAAGACAACGCACTTTCTGGAGTCATTAAACTCTGTGTAATTTAACCAATGCAGTTACTCTCTATTGGTATACTGAAATTATTTTGTATCATTCTAACAGGAGAAAATCTGTTATCATTACAAAGACATTTTATAAGGAAGAAAAATCAACCCAAAAACTAAACTCCTTTCAGTCTATTTCCTATTTTTTCTTTAAACTCCAAAGCAGCTAAGAACAGTTTATCTCGTCAAACAATTTGCCAGTGCTCACAAAATATATAAAATCCCAAATCTTCTTTCCATTCATTTTTAATAGCACACAAAAGAATATAAAATGAATTGTAGGAAACTACAGCCTCAGAAACATCTGGAAAAAACAAAGTACCAGCAAATATCTAACAGGGGATTTAATACTTTGGATAAAAATTACAGCAATGATCCATGTATCTAGTATGCATTTTGTTGAATTCACAGCCCTACTGTATTTTAATTCTTTCTAGTACACAACACTTAGTATTTCTCACCATCCTTCTATTTCTGTTTAAAATTCCAAGAGCTAGTATGAATGCCCTGCTAAAAACTGAAGAGAACATATATAGGAACTTAAATACTCTGGGGCTTCTGCAGATGCCAGATTTATGGAAGGGCTAGAAAGGAGCAAAGTGGTGAGGAGAAAAGAGTTCATTAGCTTAATTTTCATTGGTACATTCCCTACAAAGCATAGTAATGCTGGTCTTTTTCTGCCTTTTCTATGCAACTACATAACAGGAGACTTAAAACCCAGTGCACTCATGCCCCGCATTCCCTTCACTGCAGAAGCGTTAATATTGGGAAGAAAGGCAGCATGGGAAGAAAAAACTCCAACATGAAAGTTCTGGGGCCAGCCTGAAGTCTATTCTGAAGTTTAAAATGAGCAGAACAGCAGGCAAAGCCAAAGCAACACTGAGTCCTACCAAGCAGGTCAGGAAGAAGCAGCCAAGAAAGACACACACACAGGTTTGAGGATGACAAATCATTAGGGGCTCAGCTACTGTCTCCTGGAGAGATTCTTCCAAACGGCAGGAATGAATGGTGAAAACAGAGGCAGAAAAGAAAGCTGTAATAAACCTCCCAATACTGACAGTGCAAGTGGTGAATAAAGACAACCACAGCAGCAATAATCAGTAGAAATGAAGGATGAAGGCACAAGTTGGTTCATGTAACAAGGGAGCTGATATAGTGGGGTCTGGCTGGGGGTGTTTCAGTCTTAATTACTGAGACAGTCACAGTAATCAAGACACAGTTTAACAGCTCCCACCCCCAACACTCACCTTCCCCAGTGGTCTGTTTCCTTCCCATCATGTTCTCCTTGGACTTAATTTAAACTTTACTATGGTTCTCCTTGCCTCAAAAGAGCTTCAACAGCCTTTATTCTTCATTAAAAAAAAAAAAAGCCTCTCCTCAACTCCAATTTGAACAAGGTACCTTCCTCCCAGCAGTAAGTTTACACATTTTACCTATAGTATTCATGGTAAAGATCATTGTTTCTTCCCCCCAAAGGTCCAGCATGGCACACAAAACGTACTGAATTTATTTCATCAGCTCCCTAATTCTTGCATGTCCTAAAGTGATTCTACTGCTGCTGAATGGTGCTTCATATCAAGGCAGTCTTCAGGATCCAGAAACAGGCCAACATTCTGCACTCTTGAAAGGAAAGCTGAACTTAACCAGCCCTCCATGGCACAGGTCAGCTGTTTCATCATCTTAGGTCTGCTAATCATCATTTTATTATTTATCACTCCAGAATAACTGGAAAACTAACACATCACAATAACTTTCCTGAAAAGTGAACACTTGGGCTGCTTCATTTTTTAAATCAGACAAATTTCCAAAAAGGTTTGACTGATAAAAAGGCAATCCCAGAACAAGTTTTTTTTGTGAGTCCCTTCATCAAATGAGAACACACAAATACGTGGGGATAGAGGAAGGGAAAGGTTTATGCGTATCCCCTCTGACTTATATCCATAATTGCCGGCAAACAAGCAAATTTTCCGCAAATCAATGTATGTAGTCAATTCATTAATATTTGGTAGCTGCTGAATACCTGAGATACATATCAAAAACAGAGAGAAAAGGAAGAAGAAACAAGAACCATTACTACCTGTAACCACAAGTATTTTGTCCAGAGTTCAAGTTTTGCATCATCCTTGCAATACAAAAATAATAACAACTCCCGCACGGTACTTCTGACACTACAGATATAATATGCAAATGCAGAAGATCAAAATCCACTAATTGTTCAGGTAACTTGCAAAAAGAACTTCCACAAGCTTTTCCCAGATCTTTTAAAGTTTTGCACTGTTGTCCATAATGAAGGTCCCAGTGGGTTTAACAGAGTTTACAATGTAGCTCTAAAAGCAAGATTTCTACAGTTCATGAATGTTTCAGATTTACTTCTTCTCTCGAATCTCTTTTCGACACTGGAGATTATCAAAGAGAGAGGAGATGAGGGACAATATTTTTGTGATAAAAATGCTTTTTCAAACTTTAATGCCTCTATTAAAAAAAATCAGAGCCCACCATGCCTTCATAAGCAGGAACAGTTTGGTGTACATTAAATGCATATTTCAGTGTCACAAGCACACACTTGGCAGAGCAGACTCCACCCCTGCTAGACAGGTGATGAAGGAAGGCCTTTGGAGAACATCACCCATTATCACTCCTTCCAACCTGATGGATGACCAGCACCACTGCAGAGGAAAGCACATCTTCCCTCTAGCTATGCTACTTTTTTCCTAGTGCATCAAGGGTTGCGTAGGGTTTTTGGTTTTTTAATAAAATAATCAAATTTGCTTACATCCCCTTAAGTTCTTTTTTGGCATCATGGTCTGTTGTGCTTATTGACCTGAAGAGTTTCTGATTCAAGGATTTTTGAGTAATGTCGTAACATAAAGCTTCTCAACTTTCAGTTAAGTATTTTCACCAGAATTCAATTATTTTGGGTAACACTTCCACACCATTTAGGAATGATGGGGCTGGTACACAATGACAGAGTGACATCTACTCTTCCACCTACCCCTATCCAAATTATTTTAGTATTAATAACAAAATTCACTGACATTTCTTCATGGTTACCACCACTTGTCTTTTTTGTGCCGTGCATTCCAGTCAGGGTGGATTGGGAGGCATAGCCTGTAGAGCAGCTTTGCTGGCCAGACTCCAGTGTTTCTCCAGGAGAGAATATAAGGCTTAATTCTGGCTCCACTGTTACAGGGCACCATGTCATACAAGTCATGGAAGGCTACAGATTCAGAGTAGCTGCTGCACCACCAGGCATTTGACTTTTTCCACCTGTGCCTTTCACTGCTCACTATACAAGGGAAGAATACACAGCACCTGCTGTACCACTTAGTGCTGCTAAAGCTAAACTGTAACAGAAAACTTGGTGTCCAAGGGGGAAAGCCACCTTTCATGGACATTCCCACCACACTCCACACACATTCAGCTGCACACAGCTTACTAATTAGATCACTAGACTCAAAGTTTTCTGCCACCTCCAAACCACACTGAAGTCAAAACACTTCATGGATAGATCAATTCCAGGATGACATTTTGTTTCTTGCATACGTTCACTGGGATTTATCATTAACAGTCGACAATTAATTAATTTCTTCTAGTCCCTGGTATCACTAAATATTAAAGATACAGTAAGAGAAATCTTAGCATCAGAGAAGCATCAGTAAAATCTATATTCAGACAAGAATGTAAACAAGTGTGATATGCATCAGACGATTCACATATAAGGCAGATAAAGACTGAAAAGGTTTCACCAAAGCTCACAGCTCCTTAGACATTGGCTAACACAAATACAATACATGTCACAAGCCTCCTCTGTTCTTCATAGCCATTTTTCTGCCATATAGTAAAGTTATTGTGCAATTACTGAAAAAACCTAAAACTGATCAATGACAATTAATGGAATAGACAGAAAATAGACAGAATATATACTGCAAAAAAGTTCACTAACTATACACATGAGTGGCGTGGGGGACACAAAGAAATCAACATTCCAAAAGCTGGAAATAATAAAAAATAATCACCAATAATAAATAATCACCAAATAATAAATAAATAAATAATACATTTAAAAAAGAAAAATATTTAACTTTCACCTATGTAGTAATGTATAGTGTCCCTTCCTATAGGACATTAATTGTTCTTCTAACAGTAAAATCATCCCAGGTTATCCACTAAAAACACATCAGAATGCACATGTTTCAGGATGCATGCAATCTTGGCAAAATCTTTAGCTGACTGATATCATTAAAGCTCTTCTCAAGGCAATGGACTCTAGACAATTTGCAGTGCACAAGGTGGTTTGACAAGTCTTGGAAAACTGAACTATTGACGAGCTGGTGGAAAAATGGTCTTGTGCACTCCTGTAGTACACAAATGCACCTACTCAAACAGCAAATACTTTAATGTTCAGAAGAACATCTTTAGGCCTACCACATTAACAGTTCCACCTGTTTGTGTTAACAAGTTATAAGATGTGTATGATTTAACAGTTAAATTACTCCTTCATTATCAAAATGGCCACAACATTTTTTCCTCAAGTGCTTCAAAACTTGGCAATAAAAATTATAATTATGGGAAGGTCTAAGAGTGTATACAGCACAACAAAAAATTCTTAAGCAAGTCCAGAACTTCATTCACCTTCTGGGTTACTGTGTGCAATTTACATAAACAAGCACATGCATGCACACACACACAATTTTGTATATCCTATAAATCTATTTGATTTTCATCATCTGCAAAGAGTAATTTCACTTGTTCTACATTCTTACAAGGATGTTTTTGATATCTGTCATTTGGGTATGTTTGTATTCCCGAGAAAAACAATTTGCTTTCCAGAACTCCCTCTGACACAGGACTATAGCTCTTCCTTTGAAAAAGTAATAAATAATGCATAGAGGGAGTTTTGTACATAGATGAATAAAATCTTCCATAGTCTTCACACCTTCAGCCAAAGATTACTGAGGAAAAAAAAAAAAATACACTGAATAAAGTGAAAGGCAGCTTTCAAGAAAGACGAAAAGAAAAGCCAAATCCAGAAAATAAAGTATTTACATAAGGTAGAAGAGAGATTGACCACTGAAGTGATAGTGTTCTTAGTTTCCTGGCTACAAACGAAGTAGTACACATCCTGCATGCATAAACCAAGGCATGAAAGATTTCACCCTCTCCCCTTCTATCAAAAAATAGCCATTAGTGTCTTGCTACTGCTAAATCTGATGACGCTGCTTACTACAGCTGTCAGACATTTCCTGAGATTATATTATCTGCTCACCTTCAAATTTCTACTTTTAATTCTCTATTTCTGCAATACAATTTATGTGCCTGACATTTACAATTTAAATTAACTATTTACATTTCACCCGTGTTTTAGAATAACACCAGGAAAAATAAATTACTGCAGTGAAGTGATGACCTCTCTTTTTCATCAGCTATAGCTTTCCACTCTTTGAGGAACCTCGCTCAAGAAAGGCTACTCACATTGAGTCAAACCACATGTCTGAAAAATGCAATTGTAATACCAAAAGATTGTGTTTGATATTAAAATGGAATTCCATTATATCTGGGTATGATTTGACAGCAATTTCCCATAAATCATACTGTAGCTCATTCTAAGAATAAGCAGCACTCAGAGGCAACTGAACAAACCCACTGCAGATAATGAGGAGCAGCAGATGAGGATGGGAAAATGAAGAGATGGAGACGGGCCTCAGAAGCTAAGAAAAACCAAGTCAATTCCTTGCAAGCCAATATGATGAACCAAAAGCAGATTGCTTCCAAAAAGGATTTCTACACCCTCTCTCCTGTAATTCAGATTTGTGTTTCCTATGCCAATTTACTGGATACTAACAGGCTTTTCAGAAGACTGTCTCAGCTGCTTTCATTTGACCATTAATGGTTGAGTGTTGCACCTGTTCCTTTCTTTCCAACAGTGGGAGCACAGTAAGGAGCAGAGGAATGACATTTTTTCTCAACTATCCAACAGGAGAGAAAGAGTCATCCCATACTGGCAATAACCTGTGTTGTTCAGTTGTGGAAAGTAAAATGTAAGCAGATTAGACACATCTTTTAATTGCAGAAATTCAGATTTATTTTTAAGGTATGTTTACATTAAGAACATAAGCTAGTGAAGATATGAATTCATAAACATATAATCTAACCGATGACCTTATTAACCAGACATTCATTACAACAAAAACAAACTTGTATGATACTATGTGGTTTTCTTGAGTCCTTTCACTTGAATTTAAGCTGAAATAGTATCACTGAAAATACCCACAATTTGCTGTCAGATTATCTGACAAGCTTTTGATCTAGCCATACTCCCTAGCTCATGAGCTAGGGAGTATGGCTGCCTAGTGGAATGAGAAAAAATGTTTTTCTGCACTATGCAGTAGGTAAACAGCTTTCTGTCTTCCCTTTCCCAAAAGAGTAAATACTGATCACAGCATCATGAAACAAATTTCATGCCTCAGTGGTCTAATTTGGGCAGCTAACATATGAATTGTGATTCCCTCCAGGCCCTTTCAATTGTAGAAAGTTCCACAATACTCCATAAATTAACAGACTTCATGTTCCATAGGGAATAAGAGTGAGAAAGACTTGAAAAGAGAAAGAAAAAAAGTGCGGCAAGTGAAGTATGATTTATGGATTTCACTTAGGACTGCTTCAAGGCCTGGGCATTACTAGACTTATAACATGTATGCTGTTTTCAACAACTACTTAGGGAAGAAATGGAGACTGAAATAATGAACCAACTCACAACTATTCATTTGTTTTAAAGAACATTTACCCTCACAGTCCAGACAACTGTAAAAAATAAAGAATTTGTTCATCAGATAAATGTGTACCTCTAAACTTGAACCCTGCTGCATAGAAGCAGAGAGGTACTAAATAAAAGAGGCAGAAGTACAGTAGTGAAATCCTGCCAGTACTAGAAACTGCAGAAATGTCACTGAATTCAGTGGGTTTGTGATTCCATCCTGGCGATTTACCTGCACTTCAGACTAACAACGTGAATCTAAAAAAAAATGACAGGTACTGGAAACCATTTGGGAGCAAATTATCTCATGGTATTCTGAAATTGTCAAATCCAAACAGATTATGTCTCCTGATATGACTTACATGGCAGAAATGCTGAAAAGCCCCTGATAATATCACTCAGCTGTATTTATTTATTTACTTACTATTATGTACCCTCCCTTAAGGTTTTATAGGTGTAATAAAACAGACCACCAGAAGGATAGTAGAAAAGGCTTAGTCTTACTGGTGAACAAACCAAGCATATCATAGACATTGCATTATTTGTTTTTAGTACCACTAAAGCATGAATACCTTTTACCTGAGTGCTAGCATAAATGTTCCCAAGGAATGGAGTTCATTTTATTCTGGTTCTAGTGTATATAAAGAATGTCTTTTATTAAGATGTTTTGTAGTTGAATATTGGGTTTAGTGCTGCTGGGAACACAAGGATCTTCAACATCCATTTAACCAGTCATATGATGTAGAAGATGCCATGTCTCCATGTTTTCTGACAGCTGTTACCGAGAGCTGCACTTGCACTCACAGTCCTGCAGCAGTGTCATACACAGGCACATACACAATTCCTCAACATCAAACCACAAAACCATGGAGTCATGTATGAATGGACAGCTGTAAGGGCTGGGATCTGTTACCCAGTAATGGCCTGGTGCACTAAAATACAGCTGGTTCTGTAGGGAGCTGTTCTCTCATAGCCGCGCTCCGCAGCGCCCCACACATGGAGTACTGCTTGATCAGTCTTACTCCAAGTTGCAGCAGATATCTGTGGAAACTGGCAAACAACTGCAAAAATAAATCCAAGCTATCCATGAGATCCTGTCAACTTGTGAAACATTCTTATGCAAAGTCACACCTGGAATTTGCACAACCTTCGGCTGATTACCAGGGGGACCAATAGTTGTACAGGCAGAATAAATAAAAAGTGGCCTTGTAGGAAGACAGAATTCCTTTAAAAGTCTGTCACTACTTTCTTATGCTTCATGTAGGAAAAAAAAAATCTCACAATCATGTAAATCTCACAAACATGTAATCAACTCAACTAAGCTCAGATATTTTGGAATTGCTATGCTGTTAATAAAACAGTTTTATATCACATAAAGTCTTGAAGGGTATTTAATTTCTACAATAAAGAAATTACATTCTGCTAAAGAATGTCTGAGCGTCCTGAATTCCATGAAAAAAAATAAAAGTGAAATTATACTGTCCTGAAGCATTTGGAAAAACTGAACGGAATGAGGATTTCCTTTTTATTGAATTTTCCCTTCAGTTTTACAATAGAGCATAACATGAAAGTTCAAAGGTTCTAGAAAGTATGTAACTGATGAAATAGCAACCTGTTATTTTCCCATACATGCCAAACCCTTTCATGACTAGAAAAATAATTCTTTCAAAAAACCTTCAGAAAAACAGGAGTCTAATTCTACCATTTCAACAGTGAATACTGTCTTTAAGGTGCTGGAGCACTAGAGAAATATCAGCCTTGTATCAGCAAGAGGTTGGAAATACCCATGTAAACCCAAATAAAACCAAAGGAGATCTTCATTGCTTCAATGTATTTGATCAGGCTCTTTCTGAACAGACCTAACAATTCATCATTCATATACAGATAAATATGAGGCTTTGTATTCCAAGTGATTTTAATTTTTTTTGGTATTAGATTTTTTGTAACTACTTGGTTGTTTAACCTGATACACTTAAATAATTTACAAAATGCAAATGCAATGGAAAAGGTTAACTACAGTAAAAGCCTGAATCTGTTTAAAAGCATAAACAGAGAATTTCATTTCTAAGTCCCATCTGTTACCACTGCCATTTTAACCTATCCCTCTTTCTCCACTTTGTCTGACTGAACTTGTCAGACATTGTTTCACTTATTTTGATTGTCCTTACTTCCTTCTCTCAAAGTCTCAATTCTGGCATGTTGGTTTTCATGTATGGAAATCACAGGAATCCGGAGGCTGCTGTACAAACACTATTGCTTGCTGTAGAGAACAACTGTGTAATACTGGCAGCAAGAGAGCCATAAAACTTGCACCCCATTATTAAAAGAAAACAAGCAAAAAAGTGTATTTTTGATACCAGGCTACATATATGAATAAGGGAACGCTGTCTTTACTAAAGAAAATTATTTGGAGGCAGACTTTAAATCAAGATCTGACGCCCATCTAGAAGCACTACATTACTAATTCAGTAAAAGACAATGGACCCAATGAATATAAGTAAGATTTTTTGGCTCTGTAATACAGAAGGTCAGATTTGACTGTTATACACGGTCTTCTCTACGCCTAAACTGTAAGAATGGAATTTGAGCTGAAAATACTGTACGGAGATAGAGGTAAGCCAAGAGAACCATTATGCCTAATGTTGCAGTTAGTCAGCACAGTCATCGTAAGAAATCTGTTCTTCCTAGGGGATTTAGCCTTTACTCATGATTGCCACATGTAAGGAAAACAGTACCTTTATTTTTAGTAAGGCATTCCACTGAAACAAGGCAAGAAAATCTCCCAGTAGCACTTTCTACTAAAGAATACCTACCATGGAGCAGTTCAGAGGCACTATAAAATATTGGTGAAATTGACAGACCATAATTTTTCATGTTTTATATTCCTTTCAGACTCTCTCCTCTCTCCAGATATCCGGGCATTAGGAAAAAAAGAAATTACCTGTAACCAGAGTCTGTCACTTGAGTCTGTTCCACCATTGGCAGTGCACTGAAAAGTAGCAAACTGTCCTGCATTGACTTCCACACTCTGAAGGCGCAAGAAATGGGGAGTTTTGGCTGTTGGACAAGATACAAGTGTTAAAGTTATGCAAGACCAAAGTACTACCTATAAAAAAATACACCAAACAAATGAAATAGTTGTGCTTTAAAAGGTTCAAGTCATTCACCACACATGAGATTCCAGGTTGGTTTACTTCCACGGCTTGGAAAGAGCAGAAGGGTGCTGTGTAATTGCTCCTGCTGTGTAAACTATCTTAGCTCAGCATCCCTCATGTAATAACCATCTATTAAAAAAAAGATCATATTGGAAACCAGTAATGTTTTGAAGACAAACCTATTAGATGCTTGCCCTACCAACTAGACAAGCCAGTAATAAATAATGGCCAGGGGAACAGGTTTTTCTTCTTAATCAATTACGCTGTCTATAGAAGAGATCCTTTAGAAATGCAGCCCACCCAACAGGTACAATACTAACACAACACTCCTTACCAACTACAGCTGCATTCTTTAAGCACAATGCTTCTCAACAGCTCTGCAGGAAAAACCCCAAAACAAAACACATATTCTCCATATCAATGCGTATCTTTCATTTAGAAAGAGAAAACAATCTCAGTAAAAACTGAAGCAATATACCTACAAGTAGGCTAATGAATGAAACTGATATTCAAAGAATTATAGCCACTGAAGTAAAAAAGACAGTGTGTGCATTTCTGTTTTACTAGAAAGAGTCAAGCATGTAACATAGAAAAATATAGACATTTGACACAGAAACCTATCATTTAAAGCACAATATTCCCAAACCTACTCAAATCCTACTGCAGCCAAGCAGACTTCTTGCACTGTCTATACTAATACATAAACCAAGCTCTGAACATTGCTTTTCAACATGAAAATCTTAGTACTAGCAGTAGACTGGCAAACTAAACATCTGTTTTCTAGCAGAGCATTACAACCACTTAAAGTATTGATGATGATATTTTCTTAATCCTTATGACTGGGAGAAACTGTATTTTTTAAGTAATTTATAAATAGATAGCTTCATGAAAAAGTTGCTAAATATCCAGTGCAAGACACCATAAGAAGGAAGAGATGGAATAAAATAGGTCCAATGAATATCTAAATAGGGGATAAAATATTTTTTGTAACTATCCCTATGGCAAATTTATTACACATACAACCCTTTTTTTCTGAAAACATTTCCCAATTAAGGCAGACAGAGTTTAAGCCAAAATTTTCCACTTTTTTGCCAATGAAACTATTAATGTCAGAAAATCCAGTCGAATTCTTTATTATTGTCCCCATTTCTCACCTGTCACTTTTTTTTTTAAACCTGCTTTTAGCTCCTTCAATTTTACTGTTTCCTGGGTCTTATTAAATTCTAAAAAACTAGCTTTTCTGAATTACCAAGTATGGCCTAAGTGGAGAAGAGCATTGGGTTTTAAAATATAAACAAACACACACACACAAAAAAACCCCAGCCCATCTACCACAACCCATTCCTTTAATTTCTGTGTGCCTACAATCAGTCTTCTGCTTGGTCTTTGTTCATACTGCCCAGGCAACTGCCTATCAAAGATTTCTCCCATTTCAATTTTGTTTGAAGAGTTAATTCCAGAACTATTTTTCTGGGAATACATAGAAAGAATATCATCATGAGCTTTACAAAGTTTTAGACAGAGTAGTTTTACTTCAATTTTCACACTTTTTCAATTTTCTTTAGACAATTTAACTGGTTTGATGTCTTAATTTCTAACAGTTTAATTACTTCATCAAAGAACTTTTCATTAAAGCTTCTGCATTTCAATACTGTTGTGTTAGAACGCTACATGCTATGGGCTATAACTCAGTCTCCACACGAACAAGAATTATTTGCAGGTTTTGGGAATTGATTGGTACAAACGCAAACATCAAAACCTCTTAAGATCTGTAAAAAGAAATTAGTAAGCCGCTAAAATGCTGCTTCAGACATATCCTACCTGAACCAAGGATATAAATTCAAAATGCAGAAGCACCTATACTTTCTAACAACACGAGAGCCTGCAGTGTTTATTAGAAATAAGTGACTCAGAAGTAACAGCTGCTGATTCTGCATAACTGTCTCTCTATTTGAAGGAATGTGTCTCTTCCTGCCATTACCACTAAAACCATTTTTACAAGGTGCTTTGATACTAACTGATAGAGCACTTTTTATTTGGACTCACAGCTCTTACTTAAAAGTTTCAACAAACGCATGCAAGCACAGCATGATATAAGAGGAACAATCACACAGAAGTTGGTGTCTTCTTCCCCACTCAGTCATTGTTCAGTAAGACCACATCCTACCATTCCATGTATGATCTTAACACATCTTATTTAACAAACAGCATATACGTGAAGTAATGTTTTATTTAATTATGTCTGGATTACCACATTAAAGCTTTATTTACAAGGTTTAAATTGACAATTCAGAATAATTATTACATATGCTTAAAAATAAAATGTTAAGGATATAACAAGGATAAACATATAATATAAACAACATCCTTAACAGTAAAGAAATATATCTGAAGCATGAAGAAGTAAAACAGTGCAGAGAGTGAGCCATGAACCTTGAGAAGTACCCTGAGTAACCCTGATTAGCAAAGCCTCAGTCCTCAGCCAGCTGAATTTTCTTCCTTCTAAGCCTTGAAAAATAATTATATATATAAGTCAGCTGCTGTGTTGTTTATCTGCTCTCACTAATGTCTCAGCTTGTGTTGCACTGAATTTCTGATGCAGACAGAAACCTCATCAACAAATCTTAGAATCATGATGATTTGGTGATTTTTTTTCTAAAGGAGCTGCCATATGGCCCAGTTTGAGTTCG
Organism: Onychostruthus taczanowskii; assembly: GCF_017590055.1. NCBI lineage: Eukaryota > Metazoa > Chordata > Aves > Passeriformes > Passeridae > Onychostruthus > Onychostruthus taczanowskii. The sequence goes on from NW_024498795.1 coordinate 6,868,914, forward strand.
GGACTCATGCTAAGTGCTGTACACAAGGTGCACACAGCAGAGATGTCTTCAAAGACAATAAGGTGCAATGATGCCATGTTCAGCAACATTTCATATAAATACTCAGCCTGCACTTTTGGCAGTGACATTGTTTTCTGACATTTTCCTTATCTTTATCAAAGATACATTTCCTTACATTTATCAAAGCATAGAAGCACATTTATTTTAGAGGATCTGGCTTTACAACACAAAATAGGTACTTACTACATGGATGTCCTAGAACTTTCACTTCATCAATAGCCACATATCCAGAGTGACCTGAAGTAACCACTTCAAAAACAACCTGAGAAGCAGAAAGAGAATTTCAGTTAGCATCTTTGGAACACAGGGAATATAAAAATAGTTTGTCATGGGAAAAACACATCAACTCTTTCAGTATGTTATGAACACCTGGAAAACAAAACACCATCATAAAACCCTCAAAACATGTTGCTCACATCATTAAAATTAAACACAACTTAAAATTACATTTTTTCATGTTTACATCATTTTTGGATATTTGCAAGCAGGATCATATATCACTCACAGTAGAAATAACCCATCTCTCCAATTGGTCATTTATTAGATAACTACTTTGGTCTGCCAAAGGAGTGATCTAATAAATGCCTTAAGTATTAAGAGCAATATTGTACTTTCAATTCTTTGTCCTGCAAAACGAACAACTTTTATTTTAAAAATTACAATTTTGTAGTATACAGAGATTTGCAGGCTATCAGACACAAACATACCTATTATCAGGAATGTATTTTGCATGCTTCTTAATCGTCCACCAATTGCAGTGAATTAAGCAAAGCAGATCCATTTGCCATGGTTTGTTTAATGGCTATAAATAGGTCACAAAATAAATGGACCGTTCTCATCGTTTGAGCTGAGCACACTCTAAAGTAAACCTCTCTAAAGTTTGGCAGCCTTAGCTTTGAGCATCCCAAGAATGTTTATACAGAACAGAAGAAAATATGCCAGTAATGTTAGCAGGTACATTTCCACACCAATGCTCAAGAAGTGCATGCTTAGATCCAGGTAGTGATTTACTTTTTTTTTTTAATACCTTACTTTTGCTCAGGAAGTTAACTCTAATTGCCTTGTGTAACTGATCTCAGGAATCACCCTGAGGAAGACAAAGTTTAGAAACCATTTTTCACACATATGCTGTACTTGAACTTGGAACAGATGCTCACACTATATACCACATCCCTTTACTGAATGATACAGAATGCAAATACATTATGAGGATAACATGCAGCTCCATAATATATCACAATTTCCTGATGCTGAATAAACAGTCTCAGAACACCAATTCTGATTTTAAAACCTTGCAGTGAGAAAAACTTTCATACCCTTCTGCCTCTGCCTTCTCCCTTGTTTTTCATTGCTCCACCTATGGACACCAACCTGTTGTTCTCTCCCAGATTTCTTCTTCCTAACCTCTGTCCATTTCTCCCTCCCAGTCTCACTGGAATAAAATTCCTTTAAATATGGCCTTAAGCCCACATGGCTGAAAAGGAAAAAAAAAATACTTGCTTCATTCTCGTTCTGCCTCCTGCCTACACACAAGTTCAACCTAAAGCGCCAGTGTTGCCACTACACGAATCATGCAGCAAGAAAGAAAACACAAGATGTCAATAAGCAAAGACCAAATGCAGCCAAAGAAATTATTCAGAAACAAGTTCTGCAAGAAAAAGGTTGCCCAGTTGGCTTTCTAAATGCCAGATGGCACTCTACTGACTCTTGAAGTTGGTATTAGTGATCCACAGCAACAGGCACAACAGGGTATGGATTTGGCTCCCAGAATTTAGTAGAACATCCAGAGCAAAACCATTGAAAATTTCAAAGGATCTCTTTCCTAAAAAGAGGATATCCTGATAGAATTGGTCTTAACTGTCTTGGCAAGAAGTTCTTTAAGAAGAGAAAGAGCAAAGACTCAAAGAATAACTTGCACTCAGAGACCTGAAATAACTTTTCTGACCATGATTATTACTCTCATCTTAATAGCCTTGAAATGGAAATGGAGAGGTGATGTGCACTGAGTAACCCTAAGTTTTAACAGCAGTGCAAGACCCAAGAATGCAGCTCCTGTTTTCAGTCACTGAACTTGGAAAAAAGAGCAAGCATTTCTCACTATTAAGAAATACGAAAAATTGCACATTCTGCATTTGTGTTACAAACTCTGAAAAAAAGTAATTATGCTGAGGCTCTTGAAAAAAGACAGGCTGCTCCATCTCCTGAAGAGCTACCAAGCTATTCGTAAGTGAGAACATCTGAAAGACCACAGGACATGAGAGACACAGCACAGCCTCAGAAACCTGCAGTTGAGGCAGGGACATTCCAACATGGTAGTGGAGAACTGGGAGCAGACAACCAGATCTCAGAAATTATGGAAAAGTTTCCCAGGGAAATATGCAGCCACAAAGTAAGTCCCTGAGACAACTGAATCTAGGTGGTGTGCATGCAAAGACCTGCCTCTGAAAACACAGAGGGCTGGGGACAGTTACTGATTTGTTTCCTGTATTCCCTAGTGGCTTTGAGCTTTCTCTGTTAAGAAGAAAAATACATTAACAACTAACTTTCAGGGTTTTACTGAAACAGAACCTTAAAAAAAAACCCAAAAAACCAAAAACCAACCCTCTCTCTCTTATGGAACTCTCAGCGTAAGAGCAGCTGCACAAAGCCATCTGAAAGGCCTACCTGATCCATGATCCCATCATTGCAAAGTATTTTTTTCAGGTTCTCAGCTTTCAGACATGCTAAATTCTAAAAAATACCCTGAGGAACAGGCACAGGCACACCTGTGGAGTAGCCAGCCAAACGAGCCAGAAGTTTTCTGCTAGAAATGGTACTGCCAGATAACAGGACTTTTTAAAATGCTGCATAGGAGTGTCTTTTCTAAAGAACTACCTGACTTCCAGCAAGACCAATAATCTGAGCTTTAGAAAAGAAAACATTTTGCAATACTTCAGTAGATCACAAAAGAATTTCTATAATTCATAACGGGAGCTTAGCTACAGGTTCTCTGAGAGGCTTTAAGCACCTCAATATTGCAACCTACTCACAGCCAAAAAAGCTTGTAGATTCCTATTCCTTCAGTTCATAGGCAGAAACAACCTTGAAACAACTGAATCAGAACTGCCAATGACAACAGCAGAGAAAAACTCAACAACTGATCTGAAATACCCTGCTGTATCTCTAGACAAAATACCAAAAATGTCATTCCACAAGAAACCAGGCAGCATATCAAGAAAATGCCAGTTGGACTTACAACTGACATTAAAGAGAATATATTCCAAAGAAAAGTATTACAAATTGAAATACTGTCAGTTTAATGGTGCTTTCATTAAAAGCAATACCCAAACTGGTATCAACTTTAATGACCACAACTTTTAGTCTCTTCTGAAACGGAATATGGAATATGCTATTTTTAGTAAATGGAAAGAGGCACTAAAGCCAATAGTGACATATCATTGTCAGACACTGATTCATATATAGAAGAAAAAATATGGACAAATACAGACCAGTCAGAAGGGAATGACAGCAGACCTGAGGAGAAGGACTTGAGGGTGCTGCTAGAGGAGTTCAAAACGACCCAGCCACATGCGCTTGCAGCCCAGAAAGCCAACTGCATCCTGGGCTGGATCAAAACAGACATGGCCAAAAGGTCAAGGCAAGTGATTTTCCCCCTCTACTCCATTTCAGTGAGACCCCACCTGGAGTACTGCATTCAGCTCTGGGGCCCCCAAGAAGGGCACAAACCCTGTTGAAGGAAGTTCAGAGAAGCGCCACAAAGATGGTCAGAGGGATGGAGCACCTCCCCTACGAAGGCAGCTGGGGTTGTTCAGCCTGAAGAAGAGAAGTCTCCAGGGATCACAGAATGGCTTGGGTTGGAAGGGACCTTAAAGGTCATCTAGTTCCAACCCCTTTGTCATGGGCAGGGACACCCGGCACTAGATCAGACTGCTCAGAGCTCCATTCAACTTTGTCTCATTATGGGATACCACATTACAGGTGTACCTATAACCACATATAGGTACACCTGCAATGTGTATAGGTGTAGATCACCATGCTGGAGATGATTCTATAGTCTTTCAGTACCTAAAAGGAACCCGAAGGAAAGCTGGAAAGGGACTTTCCAAAAGGGCACATAGTGATATGACGTGGGGCAATGGCTTTGAACTGAAAGAGAACAGATTTAGATTAGATATTAGTAAGAAAATCTTTACTGGTTATTTAAGGGTGGTGAAAGACTGGCATAGGTTTACCAGAGAAATTAAGCCCCACACCCTTGGCAGTGTTCAAATATAGGTTGGATAGGGCTTTGAGAAACCTGGTTTTATGGAAGGTGTCCCAGCCACAACAGGAAATGGCAGCTAGATGATCTTTAAGGTCCCTTCCAACTTAAATCATTCTATGATTGTATGAACATGACCGTTTATTCCAAGTATAGTAATACAACCGCTCTTCTATTCACAGGCTGTGAAATACTATCAATTGCTGTATACAAATTCAGTAATTCATTTGAATTGATGAACGAAGACCATGAACTCAAATAACTGCTAACTAAGCATTCTCCCTTTTTAAATTAAAAAAGTATTTCGACTCTATGCATTCCAGGTTTCTGAAAGTCCTAGAAAGAGTGCTACACACAGAGAGAGATCTGAGAAACACTTCTCACAGCCTCAAAAACCTTACAATAGGGATGTCGAGACTCTTGACAAATCTGGATCAGTTTTCCTAATAAATTCACTAGAAATGAAACCTAGAAACTTATCTCCCATCCGATTTTCTCCATAATTTTCCATTTGAAAAGTAGCCTGGCCTGTAAACATGAACTTTTTTACTAACACCTCCAAACTTTGCCTTTTCTCATGGCTGATACAACACCTGCAGGCAATACAAAAGACTCCAGTCAAAACAGAGAAAACACTCCAGCAACATCAGACTGGGCAGCCCTTGGATTTTTTGCCTATTATTCCACCACCTTATCAGTCCGGAAACAACTGGTTAAAACACGGAATTCATTTGCTCAGGAAAAACTGATGAACACTGCCCTGAGAGCTGTTTTACACCATTCTCCCAGCAGCAGGCCTGCCAAACAGGAACCGGGGAAGCAGCTTAGCACTGCACTGTCCCTGATCCTCCCTGCTTCACTGAAGAGCAAAATTAGCTTTTCATTCCTGCCACTTCCCCTTGCTACATATGAACAAAGAAAGGGGGTCTGCTCACCAACATAAATGCTTACTGCTGAAAATGTGCGACTCAAGATAACTCGTTTGTTCCAAAGAACAATAGAAATAAACAGGTTTTGTTGCCACACAACCTCACTCTGTAAATTCCTGTCTTTGTTGCTGCAAAATTACAACACTTTCAGTCAAAAGGTGGATTGTACCTAATATAAACACTGTCCTTCACACGACTTAAAAATAGCACTTTACAAAAACAAGAAAGAGACAGGAGTATTGAGAAAGCTGCTTAAACTCGGGCTGCAGTCCTGATGCAGGCAGTGCTGCATCACATGCTGCACTCTGCTCTCCGCCTGCTCTGCATTACTGCACAGAGCACCTTTCTCCGACTGTACAAGGCACTGGGAACAGTTTCTCTCCAGAAAATTGGCTTGTACCCTGTGGATTGAATTCTTCCCCCCTTTCTGACTCACCCTAGGACTACCTGTCTTACCGCAACAGCGGCAACTGCTTTCTCATCAAAGCCATGTGAAGGGAGGTTCCTGACCTGGTCCTTCCCGGGCTCACAGAGGTCCATCACAGCTTATTGACACGGGCTGCCTAAATTGTGTTCAGGCCTCCCTGGCTGGGAATTTGCTCCATGCCAGTTCCCTCCCCACCTCTCACTCCTACACAACTACCACATGGCCCTCACACCTGTATTCAAGCAGATGAAACAATATTTTGGTGGCTGCTGCCAATCCGAAACCACAAAGAAACAAGCAAGCCAGCCTGAAAACTGAACTCCTGACATTAAGGCTTGTTAAATCATATTAGTCTCTTTCTGTTTTGAAACCAGTTGCTGTCTTGTATTTCTCTACTGAGAAATACAAGACAGCAACTGGTCTCAAAACAGAAACAAGGCCCAAATGCTTTTCTGGTTTAGAAACAGACAGGAGCAAATAACAGAGCCTTGTGTCTGTGACAAAAAATGCATGCCTCCATACTAGTGAACATTTTTAGACTGCTGGGGGTTTTTAAATTTAGGTATGTGGTTTGCCCTAGTGCATCTTTCTCAAAATAGTTATTCCCAAAGCACATAAGTCAATGAAGAAGAGCTATTTAAGATGCCTGACAAAGGTTGTTGTGCAAAATGCAATATGCATTTCAAAGTTTCTTTGGAGTTCAAAGCACAGTTCAGGAACTGTATGTCTGCAGTTGAATGCAACACACACAAAACATGAGAATGTGAGCCTGACTTCTACTGCACAAGAAGCTTAATGCTCTGTCCTAGATGAGGATTTAAGTACACTGCATGAGCCTAACTCCAAGCAAAACATGTACAAAGCAGGTTATGAAACAAATATGTGCTTAAGTCCAGATTTTAAAAGTTAGGTTTGATCTGCTGCTTCTTATTCCCCAAACTCCCAACTTACAGGGGAATGTGTCAGAATGGTGAAGGGTAAATCTCATCTCTGTGAAGTGATACCATGTAACTCCTTTGTGTCCTTACTAAAAAGGATCAGGAATTACTGCCAGGCTCTTACCCCATTTTTTCACTCATAGGATTTTACATTCAAAGATAGTGAAGTGGCACAGACAGTTGTGTTACTATACTGGAAGCTATTTTTAATCTTTTCAATTCCATTTCTGGATTTTAAATTTGCAGTGTTTGTTGTTTCATTTAATCAAGATTTGTTTCAGTTCACTGCTGCCATGACTGACTTCCAGCAAAGTACAAAGCAAATAATTCAAAATATAAAAACTGATAGGGAGATGGTGTGCGACTTGCAGTGATGCTGTGCTAAATTGCTTGCTTGAAGGGTTAGAAGCAAGGAATACAATCTCATCAACAGACTCTACTCAGTAGTAGCTTTTGCATATTGTGATAGTCCAAAACAGCAATGCCTTTAAAATATAAAATTTATTTTAAATACTACTAACTGGTCTGAGAATTATTCACTCATCTAGGGAAAACAACCCTGAAACCACCAGATTCTACTCCTGCTAAAAAATCCAAATGAGAAAAACCACCAAAACATTCAAGACAACAAAAACACAAGCCAAAAAATGCTGCCAGCCTCTCCTCACTAGATGAGGAGCCTTTTCGTGATTTGTATCTCAAAGCATCAATTTTTGAGCCTCTCAGCCTACTGAGACTGCTCCCCAAGAAACTAAAAACAATCTTACCACTTACCAGCAAAATCTATGTAATGTTCAATTCTCTTTTTCCACGTACATTCTAATTCTACTCTAGTTAGGAGGAGGCTGAAGGTCTTAGGAATTATGCGAAGCTTTGTTTTGTTTGCAGGCTGTCTCCAAAGGCACGATAAACTCCTTGATGCTCTTGCTTAAGATGCACCAAGTAGACAATAGCTCAGTAAAGCAAACAATTTTCTCCTGGGCACAATGTTAAAAAGAGGAAGGCAATGCTTCCTCAGGGGAGCACTCCTAAAGTGATTTTATAAAACAGAAATAAGACTAGTACCTGCAGAAAATACACCAGCTACTTCAAAACAAATAGCTCAGAGACCAGCAGGCACAGCAGAAAAGAACAAGCTGTGCTGATTATCTTGGACTCAAAAGGTGTTTGGCAGCTTCAACCCATGTTACTGCAAGCACACTGTTATCACTAACTGGACAGCAGTGCAGACATTCCCTAAAATCAATGGCAAAAGTTAGGCAGCAGTATTTAGAAGATCATTAATTATGGATTTAAATATATCCTTAACTGTCAGAATGCTTGACAACTTAAATAATCAGCAAGTAATCAACAATTGATGTTGTTACATGCAGGTTGCAACTGTGATTTGTGATATATATATGTAGTACAGCTTACCTATGGTGTGCAACATGCACAAATAACTACCTGGCAAAAAGAAAAGGGTGCATTAAAATAAATTAATTATTTAGTTCAAAGACTGTACTTCTAACAAGTTGATTCTAAATAGAAACCCAGCCTGAAAAATATTTACAAGCTGGGGCAACTGGTGCTCCAATAAAAAACTACTGTTAATTATTAAATCCTTTGGACACTTTGCTTGTATGCATCCGCAATACATGGTTTAAACCAATATATCTTTAGAAGTTGGATTAAAATTCACTCCACACTACATAATCTGATTTGTAGTCAGGTACCATTCAGTGGGACATATTTTGCCTACATTTTTCAACAGCAAAACAGACAATACACTGCATTTGAAAAAATATTGAATTGTATAAATATTTTAACTCTGAAATGCTATCATATATAATTTTTTCTCAGAGTTCTGTAGTACATTTTGGTTTCATTTACATCTAGACATCTTGCAGGTGTTCTGCTAAGGGAATGGAATTACAAAACATTCACAGATGTGGATGGCTACACAGAATATGTGATTTAAAACACAACAAACAATCACACAATTACATTGCTTTGTCCCTTCACCTATTAATGTCATGTGTTCTCTTGGAGATTACTCATTGGGAAGCTACCAACCTTCATATAAGACAAGTTAAAAAGGGTTCCATCATTCCTTAAAAATCTTCTTAGGAGGTTTTTCTTAATTACGTTCAGTAAAGTCAGAAACTCAGAAAGTCAGTGGGAGGAACTCTTGTACATTCTGGAGGTTTTGTGTAGAACACATGGATTTGTGCCAAAGGAGGTTGGCGTTTTGGACTCAAATGTACAGCAGCTCAGGAAAGGGACTTGGTACGATGTTAGATACCTACCAGGTGAGTCCTGTGCCCTCCCCACTATTCCTGCAGTCACCTGAGCTGTCACCTAACTTGGAGCCATTCTCTCACAAGATCCACACATACCCTCTCTCCTCTTCCTGCCCTTCTCCCAGTTGCTTGCAGCTAACTTCCCGTCTTCCCCCACAACAAACTCTGTCAAGAAAAAGCATGAAAACTGATGAAAGGAGTTCAGAAACAATGAAAAATTGCAAATGTCAGCACACAAGTGAGGAAATTGCATCACAGATCTGAGAGAATGGAGGCAACCAAAAACCAAGACAATTAACTGTAAGCTCTTAAAATGGTGACAGCACTTCCTTGAAAATAAATGAGCTTATTTGCAATGAAACCAGTGAAGCTACAGTATTTAACACTGATTCCCTGCACTGCCATGGATATTAACATAGCATAAGATCTTCTGGCACATGAGCTAAATTGCAGTACCTAACCAGGTATTATTTCAGAGTATATGCAGCAAGTGCAAAGAAAATTACCTACTATACTCCACAGTAAAAGATTAATGCAAAAATGTCAACATTTCCAGCAGCAAGGAGCGCTCACAGAAGCCATTACAGACAGGCTCAGGCATCTATTATACATCAGCTGATGCATGATAATCTACTAAACTGCAGAACCCCATCCAAGCATGTAAGGGTCCACCTACAAATAAGGGTAAACAGTCCAGATGGCAGGTCTTGAGGAAAAAGAGGATGGGAAAGGTTATCCTTCTGTTTCTATGGCCAAATACCATGTATATCATATTGTCAGAAATCTGACACAGATTATTATTAGTAACACCAGTAATAACACTTCAAACTGAAAGAGGTTTTGTGTATTTTTAAGATCATGTTAATATACCCTAAAATTAATAGTCAGAGTAAAAGCTTCTTCTACTAATATTCCCCTGTCCACATGAGCCTTTTGATTCAGAACTAGAGTGAGACTTTGAAGCAAAGCCCTCTTCTTTACTTACTGCTGATTCCAGAGCAGTTCTGTGGCATAAAAACCAGACTGCTTTCAGAAGATAGAAAACTGGAAGCTCCGCTACTAATTCACTAAAGAGATGGGAACATTTCAGACTTGGGCAGAAGTGACACAGTCACACATTTACACAGTATTCAGTACTCATTAACCACCCACCACGTTTACAAAACCTTCCAGTAAATTCCACATTATAAACCATTGAGTTATACCCAGTGTCAGCCACAAAATTGTCTCTGGGATGCTCTATCCTCTTCTCCCACCATCCACTGAGGCTAAAAACACAGACTGGTCCTAAATATTTCAGTAAAGACAGGCTTTTTGGCAGCACTGGAAGGCATTCTTAACACTGGCATCAAATTGGTAACATGAGGTCTTGATGTGAGGTCAGAGAATCATGGAAATGTCCTGAGCTGGAAGAGACACTTGAAGATTATGGATACCAACTCCCTGCTCTTCATAGGACTACCTAAAGCCAAACCAAATGAGAGAGAGAGCATCATCTAAACACTGCTTGAACTCTGACAGGCAACAAAAGACACAATGCCCTTCCACTCAGAGATCTATGACTAAACAAAGCTTGGACTTTGTGATCAAGATACAGCCTTATGCTCCAGAGATGGGTAGCACACAGCTTCTCTTACACACCTGAAGTGAACCTCAGCTCTGCAAATATGCCTGCCCTTCTCAAAAAGGCACAAGAGTATCACCTCATCGAGCCTACAGACAATTATAAGAGATCCACATCATGAAGTTTGCTGAGATGTCCGTAAGCTTTCCCTGAATAATCTCCAGGAAGCCCTGACAATGCAGTTGCAGCAATTCCTAGAAATCTTGGGGAGTACACTGGATGCAAATGCAGACCCAACCTAGGAACACACTATCAGAAGCAAGAAGAAATGAGTAAGCAGGTTCTTTTGGGTCTGTAAGTACTGCATTCACTGCCAGGCATTCCACATTCCAAGAAAAAAATGTTCCTGGCCCTCCAGACTCAGCTTTTGGACTAGGACTTTGTTACATTGTGGGTGAAACAATCATAGGGAAAATTCCAGAAAGTTTTTCAGCTTTTTTTTTTTTTTCTCCTTAAAAGCAATAGGGTTCAAAACAGACAGACTGTCTGCGAGTTCACTTGGGACATCCTCACAAGTCAGATGCTGCAGCCACAGAAAGGAGCCCACTGCAGCCTCCCAGAGCACCTGCAGTGGACACTGTCAAACTCTTCATTAGAATATGATGGGGCAACAAATACTTGATTACCTGAAAAAGCAAATGCATGAACTGTAACAAGACTCTGCCACACATGACACTAGTACGTGGGGCATTGCTGTAGGAATTAGGGAGTCCCACCCTGGAACAGCATGGTGGAAGAGCAACATTGAACCTCCTAGGAAGGTCTACAGTAAGGAACTTGACATTTTTGGGACAGCTTTTCTTTAGAAAGCTTCAAACCATAAGTGTGGTGACAATATTCAGTACAGGCAAACAAATAAAATATAATTCAAATTTTCCAAACTTCAAGTGAAGATGGAGGAGCCTCAGTAACACCTCCATGCTACTGGTCTGCTCTCATTTTAAACTAAGTTAGTTGTTTGTGGAGACAGATGGTATTTTCACAGGAAGAAGGAGGAAAAACATTGAACTACTATAGAACAGTAAGTAACCATAATCTAAACCTTCCTACAGAAAAGCAGCATCCTAAGGGACTGTCAAGTGTAATTCCCCTGAATCTTTAGGATGCACTCAAAATCTCATTCCTATGACAGCTACTATTACATTTATGTTTACTGCTGGACAAATGGATATTGCATTCGGAGTTAAGCCTTGAACTGAGGTTTCAAAGGATTCGGCTGGTTCTAAAGCAACAAGTATTGCTGATCTAAATCAAACTTGAAGACTATACTGTAATAAAATCTATTGGCAATTAATTCCAGCATCCCTATTGAACTGAAAGAATGAGTGAATTTATTACGGAGAAACAGTTAATTGACTGAAATCAATGGCAAAATTTCTAGATTTTTTCAGTGTAATTAGTTCATCCAACTTTAGAGCATGTGTGCATTTCACACACTTCTATAAATACACATAAACATATAAACACAGGCATATATATGTAAAAACAAACATTCAGCATCATGTACAAAAATGTAATTAAGATGATGATCAACTAGAAATACTGAAAGTTATTTTGATTTAAAGTTAAAATGAGGATTAAGAACCACATGGCTATTATGAGAAACAATTTCATAAAAAGTAAGACATACCTGATAAAAATTGGGCCAGAAAGTACTAATTGCCAGCTCTGCTCTGCTCCAAGTGGCAGTGATAGATGTGTTCCAGACTGGGTTACCAATAGGACCATCATTAACCTTCACATATACATTCAAAGTGCCAGGGCTAGCTCCACTCTTGCTTGAAACATAATAGTGAAAATCAATACAATGTGTGTCATTTTCTTTCAGATGGGGCATCAGGAGGTGAGCTTTCTGTCCTGCAAATCTTCCAGATGTATTCACCAACATGAAAGAACCTGCAAAAACAAAGTTACTGATTCAATTTCTTCCTTATTTTTTCTCTTCTTAATATGATAATATCTGTAACTAAAGCATAATTTAATAATAATAATTCAACCATTTTTCTTTGTTTCTACTAACATAAGAGTAATATGTATTTGGTAGGTATTTGATCTCAAATTTATTTTGCAGAATCACAAAATTATTTTTTAAAGTTGGTAAATATTACAATCTTTATTCTACAGGTGGGGAAGGAAAGAGACAAAAAGCCCCAAACACTGAAGCAACCTGCACTGCAATAAACCTAGAGATGGTAGTACAGAATCAACTGTAGGTCTCAACTGAGTGCTTCTATGTGCATAGTCCCTGCTGGCTTTGCCTGGCAAGATTGTGGTAGTGGGGGAGTGTCGGAACCCAGGGTATTCCTCTGACTGCCCTGGATGGCTTGAGACCCTAGCAGGAGGTTCAGAAACCTTGGCACGGAGTCAAAGACACCTGTGCCTTCCATTTTAACCCATGGAAAAAGTTACCAGCTTTGTATGAAGTTGTACAAGCCATGATAGTGTGAGTAGAATGATAGTTAATTTGTCACAGGGTGAAAAAGCAGAATTTTGGGGTTTTAGAATGGGGGTTCAAGAGGCAAGATGGAGGAATTTGGGCATGTACTGTCCTTTCTTCTCCTTCTTCTTGTCCTCTATCTTCTGCTGTGACAGTGGCACTTTGGGATTGGTTTAGAGTAGAGACAGACTGTCTAACACAGGTGATAGGTACTGGAAAATTACTATAAAGTATACATAGTTCTTAGTATAAATGTTAACATCACCCCAAGGGCAGCGAGTGTGCCACGAACCAACCTGCCAGACAGACCTCAGCAGGTCAGAAAAAGAATGTATTAGATAAGAGAAAATAACCTTGAAAGCCAGAGCCAAGGAATCTCGACTTCTTTAGCTGCGGGGCTGGGAGAAAAAAGACTTTCTACTACATTGGGGTCATCTCAACCCAAGAGGGGAGCTACAGGAGCGGCTTCTTGTGAGAAGCTTCCCTACATGTCCTATGGAGCCAGCACCAGTCAGCTCCAAGACAGCCTTCCCCCACTGCAGGGGCTAAGCCAAGCCCATCAGTGATGGTCGTAATTGTGATTGGGATAATGTAGTTACAAAAGCAGGAAAAAGAGAAAACTTCAAAATTGTAGCTGAAGAGAGGACTGAGAAAATGTGAGAGACAGAGCCCTGCAGACAGCAAAGTCAGTGCAGGAGGAGGTGCTCCAGGCACTGGAGCTGAGATTCCCCAGGAGCCCAGGTGCAGACCACCGTGAGCCAGGCTGGCCCTGCAGCCCATGGAGAGCACGGATTGTTCACCTGCAGCAGCTCCACACCAGGCCAATCAGATGGTCAAAGGAGGCTGAGACTTTGTGGGAAGCCCACACTGGAGCACGTTTACTGGCAGGACTCGTGACCTGGTGTGGGACCCATGCTGGAGCAATCTGTGCCTGCAGGACTGCATCCTGTGGGAAGGGACCCCACGCCAGAGCAGAAGATGACAAGGAGTCCTGCTCTTGGTGAGGAAGGAGTGGCAGAGACAATGTGTGATGAACTGACTCATTTCCTGCCCCTCTGCACTGCTGGGAGGAAGGAGAGAGAGAAAATTCCAGAGTGAAGTTGAGACCAGGATTAAGGGGAATGCACTCTGTGTCCAGCCAGGGTCAATCCACTGCAAGAGCTGCAATGAAATATAAGAGAATTTTATGTGTTCAGATGGTTGGATGCAGTATGTGATGCAGAAGGAGTTCAAAATGTTCTCAATTCCTTAGCCTTCCTCTAGCTAATCACAAATTATCTACTGGACTAAGTGTGACCATTGTCTCCTGTCCTCAAATGGTGAAAAAAGAATGAACAAATACAAGGAAACCAGTACGCTTTACAGGTGGGAAAAAAAAAATGCTGGGGTTGAATTTTGTATTATGGTTACAACTTAAAACAGCAAATTACAAGAAATGTCAAAGTATTCAAATTAAGTCACATTCAAACAACTCTCACATGAGCAGCTAGTCAATTTATACTCTATTTTTTAGTGCCTATTAATGTGTTCCATTGAAGTGTACCTTCAAAATAATCATGCCGCAGAACTAAGGAATTTGAAAGACTGTAGAAATGTTAGACAAATGCAACATGATTTCTGAGACATTCATATTTCTGGGTTGAAAAAATGAAAAGGAAAGGATTCTATTAACAGATAACCTGTGATATCATAGAGGGAAATAAAATTCAATATGTACTTTGGAAAGAAAACATATCAATAAAATGTATGAGATAATTTAAACCCTGCATTTTTCATAAGTCCAGAAATGGATAGGTTATGGTTCCCTGCTACAAATGCATAGCTAAGTGTTCTTAGAAAAACGTTAAGTACACACACAAACTTGTCATGTAGTTATTAGAAACCAAGTTTTCATTTTTTTTCCTTACTTTGATGGGGGACAATACCTTCTAATGAGATGCAAGTCATTTACTGGAATGGAATGCTGGAGAACCTTTGTCCAGACTGCATCTCTATGTTAAACAGGTTTAACTATTCAATAATAGTAGTTCTGCACTTGAATTTAAATTATTTATCAAGTATTATTTCCTTTCTAGACAAGTTCAGAAAATTGACAAAAATGGAATTTACTTTTAATATGAAGAAGCATAAATATTTTACTTCCTAAAAGGCATTACTCCGTATTTAGCTCACAGTCTGTTACTATAATATATTGGGAAAATCCTTATTCATTAGTAACATTAACAGAAATCACTGAATATGCTTTTTTCTCTTAAAAAAGGCAGGAAAGAAACTAATATTCCTTCCATCAATTAGTACATGCTCTGCTAGTCAATTTATTTATATTTAAAATATAAACCCCTTAAATAGGTATGATTTGCTAAGTTATAAGAGCAATACTTAAAGCATTTATGAATTCACTAAAAATTAGCTGGCAAGATTTTTTACACAGAAACTATCAATCCAACAAACAAACAACAAAAATCCCTACAGCATACTTTCTGATAGTGGATCAGCTCTCCAGAACAGCTTCTCATATACTGGAGCACATAAGAAATACACATTAAAAATAACTGAAATGATACACTGGTATATCTACAAGGAAACGGTTATCTGCCAGAATTGAATGTTTCCACAAGAAAACATGCAAAATTATAATCAACTGAGTACTCATTCCTAAGAAGAAATATCAAGTGCATGTTTTACTATAAATACATTCATTTCATCACATTTATTTAATTTCTCTAAGTGTACTTCCATGTTTAAACACATGGATGACAATAATTTCCTCAGCCACAAAGTTTAAATGGGATTTACTTGGGTTTAGTCTTTATGGCTATTATGTTAAGGCACTACATGTAATGTAATAAAACCTAATGGTGCTCATCATTCATTAAATTCAGGCTTCTTAATTCCACAACCCTGGTGAATCACATGTATTTCACCATTATAGCTAAGGAGTTTAAATCAAGAAAGCAGTGCTTTTCCTGAAGTCACTGTTGCTGTGTACAATTTCTCACTGAAAAATGGTTCAGCAGTAATTCAGCAGGTATTTGGTTTGTATAAATATTAATTCTAAAAAGATGCAATACTTGAAAAAAGAAAACATGGATTTTCTCCAGAGTAAATCGGTAATTAAACATATTAAATATCCTGGTCATATCATCAGTATAAATCAACAATTTCTGTGAAATCCTGGACAAAAAAAGATGGCCAAAAGATAGAGTGGCAGAATTAAAAAAAAAAAAAAAAAAAAAAAAAAAAAATCTGACAACTGTAACTTTAGACATTACTATTGGTTGATTTTGACTCTCAATATTTGAAAAACGTGCTAAATAATGGAGAGTAAAAAGTCTGATTTTAAGAACAGGCATCCTGAGTATTACTTTATTAACAAAACACCCTTGCAGTGCAGACAGGTCTCGTACATGCTGCGACTGGGCAGTTCACAGAAAGGCTTGGATTGGAAGGTATATACAAAAGGTTACTTTTTTTTAGCAAAACAGGATTCCCTAAATGCCAGCCAACCCTACAGCCATCACTCACACGAGATTGTGACTAAGTGTGGAACTGCTCAAGAGACAGGAACTGCTGTGCTTGAGCAGATGAATTGTGAGGCTCAAGCATAACGAGTACCACTTTCAGACAAGGCAACTCAATAAAAGTGTTCTTTTATTTACTGTATTCCATGAACAAACATGTATACAGTCCACCTTTGAAGTACTGCAGAAAGCAAAGGACCTGAATTTAGGAACAGTCCACCTTGCACTTTAACTCCCAAAGCTTGCAAACAAAACTGGTTTTCTCTTCAAAACTTTTTCTTACTATTTACTAATATTATAGAAAAAGGAAAATACATTTTCAGGTAACATTTGAAAATTACAGGGCTGCCATAACTCTCAAAGCATGACTATCATTACCTAAAGAAGCTGGAACTTTCATTCAAATGCACCACTTCCAGACATCACCCAGCAGATACGTGCACAGGAACACCAGAGACACCAGCACCCCTAAACTGGCATAATGAACTGTCCCAAAATGCAGCAGCTGAGAGTCCTCCCTTCAGAGCCTCAGCTAACACACATCTGTTCTGCTCATTAACTTACAAACCATTACTGTCTCCAAGTGAATTTTAAGTCTTCTTTTGAGCACTATTTACTCAAATCTAACATGGTAATTTCAATCATTATTTATTACCCATCCTAAAAACATCATTAATCTCAACTTTCAAGCTGTTTATCTTCCAAATTTGCAACTGTTCAACTCTCGCAAAAAAATCCATTAAAAATCCACCGTAAGTCCTGTGTATTTTTTAAAAAGATCAATTCACTTCTACCCATAATGCCAGCTTTGTTTTAGCTGAACAATTAGTAAGACTAATAAGCCTTATAATTCTTTCACTAAATTATATTCTTAAAATTCTTCCTCATTTCATATGCATAGACACATCTCCTATAACTTTGTTAGAAATTACTTTGATCAAGCTTGGTCATAAAATCATGTATTTCTGAATCCTGTATTTTATGCAGCCACTTTTCCAATAGCCAGTATATAAAAACAAAACCCTGCTTTCTGATGAATGCTGTTTGTTTATTCAAGCCTTTTCAATAATTATTGATTTTAACTGCTCATCCTGTAATCTGTGTATCCGTTTTCTCCATGACTACTCTAGGTTTTCATACATTGCACTGGCATTCTGAAGGCTACTTCTGCAGAACTAATATTATCTCTTTGCAAAAAAGCATGCAACATATATAGGGACACAAAAAGTTCACAAGCTATTAGTGAAAACAACTGTGTGTGCATAAATTCTGAGAGAGTTTTCTCAAGTTTCAAATTCAACTTCTGAAGCAATCACTGCATTTTAAGAAAAACAGAAATCAAAGTAAGACAAGACTCGAGGAGAGGCAGACTCAAGAAGAGTTTTAAAACACAGAGCTTTACAGCAGCATCTCCCCAGGTCTGGAACATGCTCTGGTTGAGCATTCCAAAGCAGGCAGTAGGTATATATTTGACACCCTTAGCTAAAACTAATTGAAAGTAATTAAAATTAGAGGACAATCTGGATCTTTCCAGAGTCCTAGTATCTTTCCAGACAAAAAAGCCTCCCCAATCGTTTAGGTTGGAAAAAGACTTGACTACTCTTGACATGGAACAAAGTTAATGCTTGGTTTGAACAAAACCTTCTGAAGGGCAAGGAAAAGGGATCACACTGGAACTGCAAAGTTTTCTGTTTGGTTAGTTTATTTGTTTATAACAGGAAACCTGACTTGCCTGAATAAAAGGAAATGCATCTACAAAGTAATTTTCCTTCTGTTTGATAAGGAAGGTCAAGTATGGTGTGGACTATGAAATCTCCAAGGAATTGTGCTACTCCTCTTGTCCCTGGAGAGCCACCTTTGATGCAGCCAGGCCTGAGGCAATGGAGCAGTACCACCACAGGGGGAAGGTTTCCTTCCCAGCCCCAGTCATTCAGAAAACCCACATCAGCCAAAGTGTACAACTACCTGAGAGGGTTCTTCTCTTTTAAAGGAACTCTGCTCCTTTTGGGTTTCAAAGACCTAAGTCTGGTGCAAGGCAAAGTTCTTTTTTCATTTCTGTCATCCCATCTTTGGTCTACCCTAATACGCTCTGCAGCTTCACCAGTATCCTCTACAGCCCGTGGGAATTGTGCTACAAACTGCTAAGCCTGAGAACTGATTTCTAAAACATGAAAAAAAAAACAAAAAAGCCTCCCCAACAAGGTATGCAAAGTTTTCTTCAAATTCTCTCAAGAGTTCTCTTGATGCAGTCAGCAGGATTTCTCTAAAGGTGACCTAATGTATTTCACCAGCTATAACATTTTTCAACTTTTATGCTATGACTGGATTTCAAACATGACAAAGCTTTGAGACAGATCTGTCTGCACCTTTTCTTTAAAGTGAACACACCAAAAAATACCAAAAGGGCTTAAAAGAAATGATGCTTTATTAGAACATAAACTTGAAAAACTGTCTTCTTTCCAAAAACCCAGATTCTTTTGAGAGAGAGGTAAAATACAGCCATTTGAAAACAAACACATTTTCTTTCCCAGTACATCTTTGCAACAAGGGCCCTTTTCCTCCAGACCTGCTTGGCACACTAGCAATCTTCAATAGCCATTATGAATTCAACAAACTCTACTTGTTCTCCTCTGGGTTAACAGAAAAATCTTCCCTCTTCTCATCATGTCTGGACTAGTTTTGTGTTTCTTCCCCATTACTCTAAGAAAACTTTCCAAGTGTGAGCCCTCCAGTTAGCATATCTATTACTGCCTATCCTTTTTTCCCTGGAAAAGCTTCTCCCATGGCCACATGCTCTCAAAGAAGAAATCCTTTTCTCCCCTTCTGAGAACTTACCCTAACCAAAAAGCATGTAGTTACCAACCGTGGACTTTACCACAACATGCATATAAAAAATTATTATAAAGGACAACTTGAACCACTCATCACACACAGAACGACAGTATGTGCATGAAGAATTTTTTGCCATGTCCCTTCTGCTCTAAAGGAAATGAGATGAAGTTTTGAACGTCACAAACAGAATAGAACTTGTTCAGCACAAAAGCTCTCTCCCTGTCTCAGAGGCTACATTCACAGATGTTTCCTTGCCTTGTTTGTTCCTAATGGGTCACAGCTCCTCTGGCTGATTGTTCAGCCTGTGTACCTGCATTGAGATTGGAAGAGGTCTGCTAGGCACATCTGCTAGATCTACCCTGAACAAAAAGTAAGGGAAGTCAAAATACAGGATGCAGTACATAAAGGATTAAAGGGCATAGACAGAAATAGTAACAATCAACATTGTAACAGACAAAGGGGCCTTGCTTAAAAAAAAAAAAGTCAGACCCTTGGGTGTACAGTTGAAGGAGACTGCAACTATTGCTGAAACATCAGCAGCTGCAGGTCTAAGACTTCTATGAAGTGCTGACCATAGTGAGTGAATTGATTAGAACAGCATAAGAGAACACATCAAATGTATTAAAAGCTGATTAACTGAAGAAACTGTTAATGAAGAAGTCCTAGTAAACATGGATGGGGTTCTGCTAGCTGGATTTTTTTGTATCAGTGTTAAACTAGGCGCTGCTTAATTTCCTTAACAAGGATTTAAGAACAGCTGTAAATTTGTTCCCAGGAAAAAATGAAATTATACTGACACTAGCAAAAAACCCACAAAGCATCTGAGAAGCCAAATCTAGACTACTCTCAAGGAACCAGGGTGAGTCTTCATCTCCCTGCGTGACAGACATAGGACTGCTACAGTTCCACATCCCCAGATCCAGCTGTTGGTGTTCCCAGCACCAGCGGGCAGACATACAGTGAGAGAGAAGGAGAGAGAGATGGCCTGACAGATCAAATACAGACAGAAAAACAGTGCCTTTATCAGCATCCCCGTGAACACACTGAGCACTCACACATAAAGCACTGATAGCCCTGCCCTGTTCCTCCTCTCCAGCCCAGGGGAACCTCACTCTGCTAGAGGAACCCACACCCTGCTCCTCCCCAGGCTCTGGCCCCCACACCCAAAGGTCCCTGACTTTCCACAGCAGTTCCTGGCACTCAAATCGCTTCTCCCACTCTCTGGTTAGCTTGGTTTGAAGTTTATGAGCACTCACACACACACTGTGAGCTGAGTGCATCCATGGACAAGATGGTAGAAACTGGGTTTAGTAAGAACACAGGATAGATTGCAGTAATCAAGCATCAGGCAGAGTCTCACCAGCATACTGAGCAGTCAGATACACAAGATGAGACTCATCCCTTTATCCCTCTGTTTCTCCCACGTTTGCTCCTTCCCAATCCAACTCGACTCCTGCCACTGGTCCCCACGTTAACAGCTGCACATGCAGTGAGAGCAGCAGACAAAATGGCAAGCTTACCCTATCAACTTGCATTTTATTATAACCTGGCATTCAAAGCATGGGCCAGTTGTTCTGTCACAGAAGATAAGTATCTGTAAAACTAACCAGCACATGCTAACAATTACTGCTGCTGCCCTGAAAGTCTCCTTTCTTTTCTAAGTACATTCCCTCTGCTGCACCACCAATAACATTAGTCATTATTTCTGTAAACCATTCAACCATGCAATTCAGCATTTAAGAAACAATACCCAGGAGATAAGCAGGAATCAGCTTTAACATGTTTCAGGGGAGCTCCTGGGGCAAATCATTTGCTTTTCAGATAAAAGCTTTGCAGAAGTAAATGTAGGAAGGCTGGGGGAGAGGGGATCATAGCTTGATCCATGTTACTCTTATCTGAAAAGGATCATCTCCAAGAACAGGGTTAAGTGCTACTGGTACTCTTCTCCCTGCCCAGCGACAGGCTGAAAGGTTTGTTAAACACAGAGGTTAATACAAAAAGCTTCTGAAGGCCTGAAGACAGTGAGCTTTACAACTTTTACAGAGATACAATTTTCTTTCAGCTTTAGGTTGCTAGGTTAATGTTTGGCTAACAATCACACCTATGGTATACTCTTCCAATTCTAGTTCCTCCTAGCAATAAGTTAGTTCTCTTAAAAGCTTAAAAAGCTGTCATTGTACTTTCCTCACAAAGCGTTTTCTGGAAACCATTCTGCCACCTGGCTTATTACTAATTTCTTAACTATTGATAAAAGCAAATTGTCATCATAATACTATCAGGTGTGTAAGTTGTTGCAATGATTGCTATGTGCAGTAACACACCACATATAAATGACATGCATCTTCTGAATTTCACTCAAATGTCTGACAGTTTTTCACAAATCTGTAAGGCAGAAAACAAAAACTACTGTATTGCCTGTGGCACTAAATACTGCAATAACAGAGAGCCTTCTGAAATCCTGCTGGACTTATCAGTAATTTTAGATGCATATTAACCTTAAGGGCTTTTCTGTTACTGGAGTAATTTACTCCTGATTTCATGAGTGTGAATAAAGATAACTCACAAGAAATCTTCCTCAAAAGAGTAGGTTAAGCATTGCATTGTCATCTACTGTAGATCTGCGGAGTTTTGGTTTTTTTCTACCCTCCTCTTTTGAATCAAAGCACCCTCTGTCTCATCTGTTCAATACACTCATCTGACAACTCCCTTAGCATGGGCCATGTGTCACTACAATTCTTTTACTTCCACATAAAAAATCTTGCTTAGAAATTAGAAGCTCGCCAGTATAATTACAATCAGACTGGCTTCCCTAAAACATACTTTTATGCTCTGTTTTTCTAAATTGAATCACTCATTGAGACTACAAACCACAAGTAGTGGTTTTTCTTCCCCAGTTAAACTACAAAATTACTTTAGATTAGTATTCACAGCATTTTTCTTCCACAGAAACACTTCAGAGACCTTAGACTAGACTTGCTCAGTAAAATTTTAAGTACATCAGGGCCTGTGTTTCATTGATGAGCAACAGGATGGCTCAGGACCTTTACTTTGAGCTCATGTCCCACAGGAAATCATTGTTATACCAGCACAAAGGCACACACATGCACCCCACGGCAACTACAGGACAGTTTAAATCATAATGGATCAGGTACTGCACTTTCTGCAGGTGAAGTTATACATTTTAGTCAATTTATACCGTATCAGTATGAAAGCTTTAAAGCTGATGGAACAGCATATTCAGTTGGGGCTACTACTTCCATCTTTAATAAGTCACAAACCAAACAACCCCCCCATGCCCATGAATTCAGTCTGCTTTTGAAATGAAATTCAACACTAGTTTACATCAAGATTTATATCTGGCTGTGTGTGCATTTATCAGCTTGGAATATTGCCTTAGCTGGGCTTTGTACAGGAATTAGAGACCCATTACACCTCCATTTCTCAATTTCTTTCAGTTTTTATTTTTAAATGCATTTATACCTTTGCCACAAAAGCAGCTGACCGCATTTTCTACAAATTGGTATATAAAGCCATATTTCACTAAGGTTTTCTCCTCTTAGGGATCCTGTTACACTTAGCAATGACAAAGAGAAGAATGACGTATCTTAAGAATTCAGATTTGTTTTTTCCTACCTGATCTTCAAAGTCTAAAGCAAATAAAAAATACAGAGGTATTTGTTATCCAATGTATAAATTATGTGAAAGAGTTTCAATACATGACAAATTAAAAAATATTTAAAGCATAAAGATTGCCTTTCCTGTAGAATATATTAAACTATTCATTCAACATAACGTCAGCTCTAAAATAAAATTCTTTTTGCAAAAAACACCTTCTTGGCAGGAAGGGAAAAAAAAATCCATTGTCAGCTATTTTATTCTTGACATGGTAACCACTACAGTACAGTCTATCTTTAAAGGCTCTTATCTAGAAGAGATTACGTCACAGACTACATCACAAAGAATGAATACTGTGCAGGTTGCCAATTTATCTGTGTTTATTCACACAATAATTCCTTCACTGTGGCAACCGGCAGACTTCCCAAAGCCGTTTGAACACTGATAAAATGGGAATTTCACTTCTCATTCTTTTAAAGAGACTTTTTCCAAGCCCCAGATGGAATTGATTTCAAGTCTTGTACTACTATGGCTATTTTGTATGTTCTAGTATGCAGTCTATTTTCTATGCCCTAACATATAGTCTATATACTATATATAGAAACTGTAATTTCTATGTCCGTGTATTTAGTCTCCACTTGTATCCACCTTAAATACAGAAGAAAACATCTCTAAATCATTTTACTGGTGTACATAATAGTTAACATATTTACCAAATGAACTTCAAGTTGGGTTTTTTGCCGGTGCAGTCCCATGGAGGATACTGTTTAATGTACTTATTTTCAAGTTCTAGTCTGCTAGAGATGCATTAAAAATACTAATCTGGGCCTGATTCATCACTGAAATAAGCATTCCAGTTTCCATGACTCACAATCCCAGGAAGTGAGATTGTCATTCAAGAGAACAACAGAATAAGGGTGGGTTTTTCTTCAAAAAAGGAAAGCATAAGACTCTAATTAACACAAGGGCTTAATGATGTGCTTAAGTACCATTCAGGAAAGCACTTAGATACTTGATTTGTCTTCAATAGAATTAAAAATTCAGAAGGTACATGCATAATATTTCTGCAGGATGTCGTCTTGGAGTTCTGAGATCCTGCTATTGCAGGAACCTGACACTTCACAGCTTTATTAAAAATTGCTAATTGAAAAGTCACTGTATTAAAACACAAAATTTTCAAAAATTAAATTTTATACTGAAGGTGGCTGGCAGTCTGCAAGACAATTAAAGGACTTGTAGCAGTCCTCAAGCAAAAAAAAGTTTGGACAACACTGACTTAAACTCTTGACTATTTTTTTAGCCCAGCATTTAATCCAGAAGTTAACATTCAGGCACATGAGTGATTTTAAAGGGGAAAGAGGGATAAATAAGTGTTTTCACAACTGTGAAAAGGGAATGTGTGTTCACATGCATTTAAACTAAGCTGCAGAATAAAGAACAATCAAACAGAAGCCAACCTAAAAGAAAACAAATGCTCTGGAAAAAAAAAAAAAACAACTAGGAAACTAAAATTAATGTTTTTCTATCACCCTACTCTCTTCTGCAGTCCTTCTGGCCTGGCATCCTCACAACCATTCTGCTTCTCTGTGTTGCCCATGGAGCTGTGCCACTCCCCACTGAAGCTTCCAGAGGTGTCTCCCATAAAGGCTCAGGCTGCAGTTTCAGCCACTGCTCCATCCCTTCCCTGTGGTGGCTGCCCCTGCCAAGCTGTGCCTCGCTGCTGGGAGACAATCCCCACTTCAGCTGATTTTTTTCCAGTATGAGGAGCACAGAGCACCCCTTACCAGCCCAGTGCCACAGGAACCCATCCCACTGCACCGCTCCTGCAGCGGGGAGATGAAGGCTGACCATGGCACAGCCAGGTAGGTGTTACCACACATACACCTCAATGCCCCTGCCTAGCACTCACTATTCATTGCTCTACATCAACAGCTTATTATTTCTGGCCCCAGCATTGCTGTGTATAAGTAGGCATCCTTAAGCTGAGCCTTTTGTCAAGGTAACCCTGAAAAGAAGCAGTGTAGGCGACAGTTCGGGCACACGTCAAACCACTCACCAAGTGATGGTTCTGTATTTAAAATGTTTAATGAAAAAATCAGCTTCCAAACTGACGTATTTACTGTGTCTGACTGTAGTTAAAGTCTCAATTCCATTAAACTTCTGTTCCTTGTCTGCAAACATGAACCCTTATAAATGTATTTTCCAAAGTACTACAGACCTTTTATTGTCATTAAGTTCAAAGCCTGTTTAGTATAACCAAATAAGCTATACTTCAACAGCACTTTATTGGACAAAAATTCTATTATAAAACATAACCATAACAAAAGAGATTACATGAAAATTTTAAAGAAAAATGAAAATTTTACAGCGAATAACTGCTAGACTCAATTATCCTTTACAGTAAGAGGAATACTTCTGTTTCACTAGGACTGAAACCTTGTGTCAAAAATATAAATGCAAAACTTCGTGACAATTTCATATTTAGGCAAAAAACTCCATTTTACTTGAGACACTAACATTTATTTTCTCTCACCTCACTTGCTGCCTCTTTATTTTGCCTAGAAATATTTAATCTAATGTTATTTTGGTTTGATTTACTGAAACACACTTGCAGTTTGCTCTCCTGGCGTTTTTGCTGCGATCCTTTGAAGCCTGGCTACCTTAATTGTGTCAACATTTTTAAGTGTTTCATTGGTGAAGTTTCAACTAAATGTACCAAATGTTAAAGTCTGATGTGCAATCAGCCCAGGAAATCATATCAGTGGCAGAAATGGACATACTCAAACTAAAAACTTCACTTCCAAACAGGTATTTTTTTTTAAATCAGCTGTGATTACAAGCAATACCTCCAACTCTCATACTTAGTCAAGACAAAAATCATACAGCCCCCACTTCTCAGTGTCATTTGTGTGTGCTAGACAGTACTTTGTATACAGAAGCAGAGCCTCCAAGCTGTACAGTCAAACTAAAAAGGAGATCAAATCGAAAACAATAGAATGAAATAAGAATTCTAAAAAATTGTAATTTTAAAAATTTATGGCAGATATGGTACTGTAAATATATTTGAAGTTATTTTACTTTGTAAATTGACTTGTTTTGAAATAGAAGTCTACTCTTGCAGCTTCCCTAAGAGCCCCAAGTCCCTCCTCCAGAAAAGGCAGAAAATAAACTATAAATAAAACCACCCCTTAGAAAACACCCACTATGAAGCACAATAAAAGCCCAGATCCTGATGCAAAATGGATTGTTTGCCAAGTCTGCTGTGTTAACCTGAACACTGAGATCACCCACTGCGTCTTTATTGTGCTTATCATATTCTTCTATTCCTTCTTGTCATCTGCTGTACACAGGAGCTAAGTGGAGAATGGTCTACTGGAAAGTGAATGCCCACTTAGTTGGCAGATGTCAGCACCTATTCCACATGTTGCACAATTAGGAATCTGGAAGTTTACAGACTGAGGTTTAAAAACACACTTAAAACATTTGAATAAAAATTCTTGTAAAGATATTCCTTTAAGTGTCAGGGTATTTTAAATACATGTTCTGAAATGCCTGCTGACACACTGAAGTTGCTACGTGGAGCACAACAAACAGATATGTACTGAATGCTGTTTGTGCACACAATGAATTTAATACCCAGGAAGCTGAGCACCACTGTTTGCATTTTGTTTCAAATTTATACTAACTTTTTTTAATTAAGAAGTCTGTTGAAAATGAATCCTTGCTTACATAATCCTCTTGAGACAGATTTTTTCATTATTTGAAATGTACGTATTTTAAACAGAAAAAATAAAACATTACAGTTACGCAGCAACACTGCCCATTTTGTAACACTCAAACTTGATTTTTTTGCGGAGATTGTAACTCAACAGACATTGCAATATGATGAACCATTACTAGAAAAATGCATCCAGGCTATTCCTACTCTTTGCTCATCATATTTGATAAGGCCTGTCATGAGACAGCAGGCAAGACTCACTAAGCTTTAACAGAATGTAAGTTAATTTCCTGAAAGAATAATTTAAGCGAGATTTTTTATTAAACCCTAATTACTTCTACTTCATTATCACTTCAGTAGGTGGATTGGTTGATATCATTATTGTAATGGAGGTCAGTGAGAATTAATCAGCTCAGTCTTACAAATATACTGCCTCCTCTCATCTTTTTACAAGTCTGTCACCTTTTCATGTGTTTCAGTAATAAAATTCAGAGCGGTCATACCAGCCAAGTGAAAAAGCAGTGACTGAAAAGGGTCAATGGTAGATAAGCTCTTACTGCCTTTTTAAAATAAAAACTTCATCCAGAACTTCCTAGAGTTGTATGGTCTGGCAATATTGCTAACATAAAATAATTTAACGTTCAACCTGCTTTAGCAGATGAGAAGAATGTGTTATGAGTGCCTTGGTTTTGTCAGAAGTCAGGGGCAAAATTTCTGTAGCATATTCTGACAATGGAAACTTAGGAGTGACTTACAGCTCACCAAGTAGACAGGTATAATCTTGAACTTTAATTTTTTCTAGAATGCTATGTTTTTTTCTGCAGCTGAATATTTTCAAACAAGATTAATTTAAATTATTACACTTTATAAGCCTGTTTCACTGATTTAGAAATCTTTCCA
This sequence comes from Onychostruthus taczanowskii, assembly GCF_017590055.1. Lineage (NCBI taxonomy): Eukaryota > Metazoa > Chordata > Aves > Passeriformes > Passeridae > Onychostruthus > Onychostruthus taczanowskii. The sequence continues at coordinate 6,896,458 of NW_024498795.1, forward strand.
CTTGGTTAAAAAATTGCTGCCTTGATACCCTCTGAGTAAACTTTTCATCAACAGTAGTCCATACTAACTACTGTTATCCAGTCCTTCAGAATAAAGAGCAGAGGACGAAACAAAGGACTAGGAAAACAAAATGCTAAAAAAACCTAATTCATTTGAAAACTAGAGTTGCCGAAAAAATATTTTTTATTAAAAAATGGGATTCCTATGAGAGAATCAGTTGGTTTGGTTTTTGATTTATTTATTGTAGCTAATTCCCTGTATTATTTTTAACAGCTACTGATATTTATTTCACACCCACAAAAAATAATCTAAGATTCTGGCAGTTTATCTGTCTAATTCTCTTTAAATTTCTGAAGTTTCTTGTCCTGTTACATTCTACTTAGCTCCTTTGTTCCATCAGGGATGCCAGCGTCATCAATCCCTTTGGTTTTCTCCTGATCATCTCCCTGCATACCTTCCTTCTGACCAAATATTCAACAATCCTACCTCCCTTCATTATGCAACAACATCAGTTTGAAGGGGCATTCAATATTAACAGACTAAAGAAGTTAGTTGTTGAACCTTGCTGTTTCCTCTGCCTTGAATCCTGATCCTTTAATTGCTATTAATGGGGGATATAGCTATCACAGTTTCTAAAAGTACAGGTGCATCATGTACATAAGCATTTGTACTGTCTGGTTTGTCCCAGGAACATTGCTACATGGTAGATGAAGCCTTTGAACTTCATTAGAAATAAAATTCTACAGCAGCATATACTTGATCTAAACACAATCAAGGTTTTAAAACCACAAGAGTCATTCACATCCTTACATCCCTCAGTTATCTATCCACCCATCAGATGTCCTAAAATATTGTGTGAAAAGCATTCTTTAGATGTACTGATTTTAATTCTGCATTAAACAACCAAAATAGTTATTTCTTATCTTTAAAACCTCAAATAATTTTCTAGCACATGGAAAAACAGTGACTGAGCCAAAATATGAGCACTTCAGTTATTCTCTATAGCATTCTTTTCATTTTGTGGCATCTAAAGATTTTTTTTTTTAAGAGTGAAAAACTAGTTCAGTTCACTAAAAAAAAAACAAAAAACAAAAAACCAAAAAACTGAAAACACTGAAGATTTTCAGAGGAAAAAATGTTGCTTAAAGGTTTTCAAATAAATCATTATCAGAAAATGACTTTTTAATCAAGCACGAGAAGGAAAGTAGAAAGTATTTTATTCCCTGTAACAACATAACACATGCTTAAATACTTAGAAACATTGTTTACACTTCAAGAGAGACCTTACCTCCAGAAATAACTAAAATTCTCTAATATTTAGCTTATATCCATGGGGAGATTTAAACTCTTATTTCCCAGTAGCTTGCCTTTCCTTACAAATCTGCAGCATAAAACAAAGTCATTCTAATTTTCACGATATTTTTCATCTAAGCTAGAACAGCAACTGTAGACTTTCACTGATTGAGGATAAGAAGAAATGGATACTTAGTAACATAATTACTTAAAAACTACTCTGATACTTCAGCAGCAGAGACGAGTAGTATTTTAGGGCTGGATGTGGCATGACAGCTCAGCCAGTATAATAACAGAGCAATATAAGCATTCACTGTTTTTAAAACACTTGGCATTTCAATAGAAAATGCAGTGGAAATAATTTTGAACCGTCTACTTAAATACTTATATAATTTTCCTTATCCTTCTGCTTTGTTTTTACACAGACTTTCACACAAACATACTACACATTTTAATTCTCAAAACTTAAATTGATCCTAGTAAGAAGGGATTCCCCGAATCATACCAATCACCCCCAAAGATGCTGAAAAGCATGACTAGTGCCCAGGTACATCTTAATAGTGACTTGGAAAAGCCAAAGAAAATCTCTATCTCTTCAAAAACAATCTTCAAAACAAATCTGTATTGCCTCATAATACTAAGAAATTTTCAAAATATACTTAGTACTGTTGGAAAGTAATATCAGAATATTACTGTTTATAAATTACTGCAGAGTACAATTAATCAGGAGAGAAACTTTCACACTTGACCACTCACAGTGCTCTGCCTCTGAGCAGAGGCTGAAGAGCAGTAGCTCAGGCTTTCTGAAACAGAATTCCACAAAGAATAAAAAGGACTTTTACCAGCCTTGCACTAATATTAAGAGAAACTCTACCAAGAATTTTACTGGAGTGACAAAGACAACACGTTCTAAGTAACATCAACATGTGTCATCTTATGCAGGAACACATTCACTGCATCTGGTGCATTTTTTTGTTATCACTCAGTGCTGAGTGCACACACTGATTATAAAAAGTTTGTATTTTACCAGCAGCCCCCTCAGTAAGGTTTTTTTATATTTCAATGAACAGATTTAAGACAGCATTGGTGTTCTGGAATGGAAAGCAATACAGGCATCTTGTTAGGAATCATACACTAGCTTAAGTGCTTCCCATCTTTATTTCATATTCTGCCACTCTTTCATTATCTCAAGTGAGTCACTTGACCTGCATAGGTCAATTTGATTGTCTGTAAATTATGCAGGACACCACACAGCCTCCTGGTTGTTATGAGGTGTTGCTCGTTTCTGGAAATAAACATTTGACATTCCTGGATAAATAAGAGTGCAGATTTTATTACCTCCAGCTAACAAGAAATTAGCTTATGAGGGCCATGCCATGTGCTGTTTGCAGTTATCTTGCATGATAAATGATTCTCCCAAATAGTCATCAGAGATCAATGACACTTTTCTCAATCCTCACCCTGTTTTTCCTATTTACAAGCCTCTACATTACTAAGCAAGAAGACAGGCAAGAAACAAGGACAGTAACTGTCAGTTCACACAGAACTGAAACAGAAATGCGGACATCACATCCCCAAAAGTTACATACACAGCTCATTGTGTTCTAAGAAGTAAAACAAACAGCAATTTTTTAGTCATGGTTACCATGACCTTAATTTTCTTGCTTCCTGAAAAGCAGAACCAAACTCCCTAAGTAGTACTGAGTCCAAATACTTAGCTTACAATGTACTATTATTTATTTGACAAATATGTTGAAACCAAGCCCACTGAAGCTGTTCTACATGTCTTACTATTTCATTATTACTACCAGAAGCAGCACAGAAAGATTGTTTACTACAAAGTAATAAGCAATATTTGGCATTAGCAGCCATAAAAGATACCAAGGTCATCAACTTTCAGTAAGGGAATGCACTTTGATTGGTTGCTTGGTAGGAAACAGCCCGTTACTGACACCTTCTTCTGGGCTTTTTCCCCCTTGTTTTAATTGAAACAGGAATAAACTATTTTTCAGTTTTGCTAAGCAAACATTAAAAAAAGATCTAGCTGACAGAAGAAAGAAAAGGTCTTTCCTCAGGAGACATTTCTTAAATGCATGACCTTCAATAACTTTTAGCTTCTTCAGGTAAAAAATTTTATTGAGGTCAAAGGCAATTGTTTTTCTAAATGGGTAAAAACTGTCTGAACTATTATGGATACCCAATCTCCTCCACATCAGCTAGACACGCAGAAGCTACTATGAAGCATTTCAAGGCCTACCTCTGTAGCCAAAATTGCTCTTTAAGCACTACAGATCTACACTGCTATTGAAAGTGATTCACACTTATATGGTGCCTTCCTGTTTCTGTCCTAGGAGGCTGCACAATAAACCAAAGTAAGGACACAAATAATGCTTTCTCTGTTGTTGGTTTGTTTGGGTTTTTTTTACTGCTGGAGATGTGTGATAAGGTGGTGTAAGATCCCCAAAGGCACTCCCAAGCCCTACTGTCCCACCCTGTACTCCGCCACACCCTTTACCCTAGCTTTAGCATCATTCCCTGCCCCAGCAGTGCTGGAGAAGCTCCTGTCTGAAGCTCTGTCTCTGGACTTTGGCTCCCACCCCAGCCCTCTGGTTGGAACCTGGACCTGGGACTTCCCCCTGGATTCCACCAGCACAGCATTACTCCTGTTCCTGCTGGCTGCATTTGGATGCTGTGGAACTGTGCCCCATCAGTGAGGGCAGTGCCAGCCAGTGCCAGCCCTTGCTGCCCCCAACAGAGGGAGGAAGGTGTTGCTCTAAGTAATATAACCATGTGTGAAAGTACCATCTGAAAGCTAGGCTTCATCTTAGCTAATCCACAAGAAATAATTATAATGTCTGTATTTCCTCTCCAGCTGTACAAATCTTGGTAAAAAACTGAAATCCTAAGCAACACTGATATTTAACAAATCCTGTCTGTTATGTGAGATAGCACTTACTGAAACAAAGAGCTATTGCTTCAGGTCTTCTGCAAAAGCACTTACAGCAACGCTAAACATTTCTATCACACTTTAATGTTTGCAGTGTCACAGATAGAGGCATTTCGTTAATTTCAGTGAGTAAACTTATGCAAGATATATATCCCTACCCTGATAATGCTGATCCTTTATCTGAGTTAGGGAAAAAAAAAAATTACAGCACTCACAGATCTCATGCTAATGACAGACCAGGAAAACTGACAGGGATGAACTGATAGGGTCTACCACCAACACAAAGTAAAAGCAGTATGACCTACCTATCACATTTCTTTCGAAGGATGATCTTAAAGTACATGAAATTAGGAGGCGAATGCTTAGCATAATTGTGAAAGGCTTCTAAAAGCAGGAGCTATTCCACTCCATTTCAAAATGAAGAAAGGTAGACTCATTTGACATAAGCCCCATTTCAACTTCAAATTCCTTTAGTATAAAAAGAAAACACCAGAAAACACCCAAAATAACTTTTCTGAGAGTTTTAGTATACATTAGACTTGAATGTTAACACACACTCTTACAAGATCTTGTTGGATATTTCATTTTTGAAACATCCCCTGCCTTCTAAATTCTGTTCCAGCAGATACCAATTTTGCTGGTAACACAGCACGATTTACAGACTTGCTCACTCAGACCACAACACGATCTTCGCCTGCTTCCAGCACAGTTTCTTCTCGCTCCCATCATAAGACAACATTTATTAACTGGATGGTGTCATGAACTAGACTTCAAGGACAACTGCTGACAGACAGTACCCACCACAACAGCAGAAAATATGTACTTTTTCTATTTTCTAAGCACCCTTTTCCGATGTATATTGTATTTGTTCTTTTCCCCCAGATGATTTTACCCAACATGTGTACCCCCTTGACTTCCTTCTGACCTAATTTCCTACACTTAAAAACAGTTTTCAGTTTCCTGCATCCTTAAACAACAAAGTGGTGCTTTACAGTATGATGTAGCTAAAGAAAAAAGGCTAGAACTCCAAGAAGAATGTAACTTCCACCACTAAGTCTGAGCAACATTTTAGCTCCTCTCTTGTCTCTGCGGAGAAATACAGCAAAATACAGAGGGCAACTGCAGGAACCTCACCCGTGGCAATACCAGGCTGGATCTGATGCCAGCCCAATCCAGCAGCTGGCACCTTGCCTGTGCCCAAAACAAAAGAAGCCTTGGGAAGATACTGGCTAATAACCTTAAAGCAGGGTGGTCTGAGACAAACTAGAAGCCATGTTCATCTTCTCCTGTCCTCCACAAGTCAAAAAAAAAAATAAAATAAATAAAGGTTTATAGAGGCAGAAAAGCTAACACTCCCTGTCATACAGACCACACAACTTTACTGACTTGAATTTTTCCCTTTAGCTATATGTATGGTACCATTTAATAACTGTTCTATATTTAGTACACCAGTGTTTAAATAATATGCTACTTCTTTATACAATTGTTAGTGTGAAAGTAGTTAGTTTATTGTTTTAAAGGCCGGGTTCGGTTTACTGGAGTTTAGGGGAAGAGGGGGTTTATGGCTTTTTGGTTGGGTTTTCTTAAAGAAACTTAGCATTCCACTTTCACTGACCAGAAGTAATACATGTTTGAAAAGTGCTGTTGTTTGAAAACACAGACTATTAAGACATGTAATGTCTTTCATTGTAAAGAAACAAAAAAAAACCCTAACAAAAAATCATTCTCCCAAAGGAACTTAAATAAAATAAAAAGTGTATTCCCACTTGAGACTCAAAGTAAAAATACAAACTATGTAGAATTGCAAAGTCAAACTACACTTCTGAAATGTAACACAGTTTTAAATACAATCCCCCAAATTAAGGTAACACAACTATACAATAGAAGCTATTCTGTCTTTGTTTGTTGTCATCTCATTGCAAAAGTTCCATACCTTTTCAGTGATTTCCCATGGGCAGCTCCTTGCAACACTAATTCCTTCTTCCTCACAGCACAACCAACAAACTCCCTTCTCACCCTGCTAACCCACTCTTTTATAGCACTTATCCTTATTGGACACAGCTGTGGCATATTAAGGGCAGGGCTGCTCCTAATCTTTGGTAATTAGCACAGCTGCAACTCCTCAGGGGTGAGATTGCCCCCTGCACCATCTCCATTCTCTTACATTCTATCCCCTCACATTTGTTATTCCTGAAAAAGGATGTGAAGACAGAGGGATGAGCAGTAAGAGAGCAGGAGAGGAAAGAATGAGACAGAAAAACCATTTTATCATGTACTCTGCATAAAAGTTCATGATTATTCAGAATTACAAACTTATACTCCCAAAGTACAGTGCAGCACTATTTAGTTGTGAGCATGTGGATATACTTAGCCTAGCGTAAGAAAATAAGATTCAGGTGAAGGCCATGGCAGTAATGGACATGATTTACTGGAATTCTGCTTAAGCCCCCACTGGATACAATATTGGTTTCTTTAGTCATTACTAACAATTAACATCTTGTCTAAATTTTAGGCATGCTGTCCTCGTAGCTTCCAAAAGGAAGAGTGGTCTTTCATTATAATGAAACATTTCTATTAAAAAAAAATTACTTAGAAATTCCATTTCCAGTGATGAGATATGTCTCATGTAAAAGACTATAAGAATATTCGAGGCAAAATACTTTTTGACACCATAACAAAGAATGTACTGAACAAAGAAAAACAGTAACTAAAATTTTAATTACCATGCTATAATTAACGTGTCATGTACTACCAACTAGAGAACTGCAGACAAAGAATATCAGATGAGGGCAAAACTTGGTGCTAACTGCTATTTGCACTTAATTAGCAACCAAAAAACGGCAGAAAACTTATCAGTTTCTAAAGACATGCTTTTTCAGTGCTTCATCTTGACATGGGGAAGGGGCAGGTATTATGAAGCTTCATATTAGGTATAGGAGTATTGAGGACTGCCTTGGAGAAAAGCAGACTAATACCGTTTATCTTGAATATAAGTAATGCACCTGTGCATGCAGAAGCCAAGCAAAACCGAATCTCTTCATGTGTTAGTTTCAAAGTAAAGGCAACCACCTTGCTCAAAATATCCTGTGGCTCAGCAGATGTATTGAAAATCAACATGGTTATATCCAGTTGCTCGTCAGCCCTTCTGGAGTCGAAACACACACAGCCATAAATATTAATGTCTGTGTGCTTTTCTAGACCTACCTTCAAGTGTTCTATCAAATTTTCTTCAAATGAGGAAGAACATAAAGGAGCACATTTTAATAGGCAAGGCAAAGCAAAGCTCAGGGAACGATTAGGTAAAAAAGGATATCCCAGAATCCTTTAGGGAATTTAGCAGTCTCTGCTTCCCTAGACTCTGCATCATTGATTTGTTTAAATGCAGTACACCAGCAAAGCTTTTGCTAGCAAATGAATCTGTGAAAAATAAAAATGCTTAGAAAAAGCACCAAGAGTTAGAGGTGGCGAAGAGAGAAATTTGGCACACAATAAACAAACATGACAATCTGATGTAAAATGTAAAGTCTCTGTGTGGCTAGAGGATTCAGCACAATGTAGAGAGGCATTATGAAGACTTTCTGAACACAGAAATCTCATGCACACACTGAGATTAAAAGAGAAGGATGAGAGAATAAAAATCTTGTAAGTAAATATATTCTCCCAGGAAAAGAGAATGGTACAGAACAGAACAAGAAAATATACTTGAAGTAACAAAATTCCAGAATCTCAAAGTAACAAAACTAAGTGTTTCAGCAATTAAAGTCTGCTTCTATTACAAAGATCTCTCATTTAAAAAACCATAGTACAAAAATTAGAGCTTCTGTTAGGCTTCAGCCTTAGCACAATGTTAAAAGATTTTTAAAAGACAAAATAAATTTGCCTTTCTCACCATCAATAAAGCAGAATACCTATTAACACATAAAATAGTGGCCTCAGGTTACGTGTTTTCAGATGTTTTTCTTTTCAATACGAAGAAGATTCACCAGTGAAAGAAATTAGGCAAACTGAGATTATACCAAAGGATTTTCTATATTCTTTATGTTATATTAAATAGCATAGGCTTTATTTGACAAATACAAAAGATAAATAGCAGCATCACTGCATTATGCATTTTTATTTCCATTTTACAGGTGGCAAAGTAGCGTTAGTAGCTTTTCCAAAGGAGTATTTTCATTTCAATGACAGCAATATCTGTTAATAAAGATCTCAGAGGAGCTCTTTTAGGGAACTTTAAAGGCAAATTCATTAATTGAAAACAGACCCACAAAACTTTTTATTTGTCAGGATAATTTCACATGTGCTTTGCTAAATATCTTTCAGTATCTCATAACAATTGTAGATTTCAGATTCTCAGATTCTAGAAGTAAAACATTTTTAATGACGATTTGTTTATGCCCACTTGCTGTTGTGTCAGAACACCACTGCCATTTAGCAAAGCTGACCTCCACCATATCTCTAAAGAATAACTTGGTAGAAAAGGATGCATTTAGTCCAAACCATAATACTACAGAGAATGTCAGCTCAGATTTGGAGACATTTCCAATACATTCAGGCTTGAAGAGGAGGTAAGAATGATGAAACTGCAGGGAAGGCTGGACCAAGTTAATTAACATAGATGTGTACCTTTAGAGAAATACTGATATCCTGCTGGTGCTCTGCAGTGGTGAAGACTACACCTAATATAAATCTGGTTTTCACATGTAGAAATACTAATAATTGACTTTATCTATTCAAGGTGCACATTCTAATGGCTTTTTTTTTAAATTTAACTTTGCTTCTTTACAGACTAGCACAGAAGTTAAAATTACCTGTTTAAATGCTTTATTTTAACTTAAACATACAACTGGATGTAGACACACTAAAACATGGATAATTTAAATTCAAGAGGCACTACAATATATCCTGGCAAAATATAGCTTTTCGTTGCTGTACCTAAAATAATAATTAAATTCTTACTAATTATACAATTGTTATTACTGCTATACTAAAAAGCAGGAAAAAAAATCTGCCATGCACTCATAAAGCTGCTTCCATTTTGCAAGCCAAGTAAGTAAAATGCCTGAATTGAAATTTTTCCAAACAACTTTCTGCCTTCACAAATGTGCCTCACACTAAAATTAAACATGGCAAGAACACCATAGCACACGTAACACCTAAATGTGATTGCTGAAAGATGTAACACATCTTTTTATACATGGTATATCCATTTATTCCACTGTAAAACTGGAAGCTATGGGCTGCCTTAAATTTTACATACTGCATTGTACACTCATGAAGGGAAACTTGCTGCTGTTTGCTGTTACTGATCAAGTCTAATCCTGAACTTGACAACTTCTTTGTTTCTGACACATAATCGTTTCTATAGCTGCTACACACTGAGCTTCCAAAACACGGGTAACATCTTCACCTTGTCCTGCCTGATGCTTTATAGATTAATCAGATCCCAGAGGCACTAGCTCAAGAGCAGGTGCACAATATCCAACTGATCTCCCCAGAACAGGACCTTCATCAATTATCATCCTGTATCTTCCAAAGGTGTTTCATTTGATGTGCGTCTGCTTAGTAAGGAAACCTCATACGGAAATGCCAAGAAAAACATCAAGTTTTATATCCCTTTCCTCAGGTCCCCTGCTAGCTACAGAAGCACCTTTCCTTATCTGGGATACAAACAAGCCCAGAATCCTCCTCTGAAAGCCTATCCTCTCTTTCAGTTTCTTCTTGGGACACCACTTGTAAGAAATCATGACACCACCCTTTTAATCAGCCCTTTCCTAATGTGTGAGAACCATTGTGTATGTGCAGTCTGCAACGAAAGCAATAATTGCCTTTGATTCCTACTAACTGGAAACTGCTAAAATACTTTACACACAAAAGACTGGACCACAGACCTGCTTCTCTTTGCTTTCTGTTTTCCTCCCAGAGCCTTCTGAAATGCCTGACAAATGTAAATTTCTCTTCTATGGATTCATTTCTGCAACAGCCCCCGTGCAGAAAGAGGGCTACTGACCAACTTACGTTCTCATCATTTCCTCGCACCTTTAAGCTACGAATGTAAAAAAGCTTCAGAAAGAAGCATCTCTGAACTCCTCTGAGCAGTGGTCTTATCACACAGGCCTGGCATAAAAGAAATTTGCCCCTAGCAAATTTCCATTCCCTTCCTTTCTTTTGTAGCTCTCAACATATAAGTAAGGGAATACATTAAGGATCATCCCATTGTAACTGTGTCTTTGATCTATTTCTTGTGTAACTGCAGGAGAGAGCCATGCTGGGAAGAACAACACCTGACTCCCGAGTTGGAGATGGTGCCACCGAGCTCAGCTGCACACACATCTGGCACTGGGAGAACTCCCCTGCAGGACACTGGGACTCACATGGTGCTCCAGCAGAAACCAGAATGACACAGGAGTTGACCGTGACATCTAGAACAGGTGAAGACTGTAAGAGTATGGGGGAATCAGGAACTCAAATTTGGCAGAAGGATGTTCCTCCCCTCTAAGTCATGGGGTAAAGTGAAATGATAGAACTTTAAACAGACATATCTGAACTTAATGCAAAATTACAGTACACGGATCTACTGGTGAGAAAAGTACATCTGTGGCTTCCATGTTGTAACATGAATACATATGTATTGAAAAGTGTTTTTCAAATCTGTTACACATGAGAAGCACAGAACTGTGATCAATTGCTTGCAATTATCACAAATATTTGATGTTATTAGCTGCTGCAACATTATGATTTGGATAATTACCTGCACCTGCTTTCTCATTAAATGACTGTGTACATCATTACATTTTCAATGAGGTCCAGACAGCATTTTTTTTTCCCTTTGTGCTATTGAAAAGCAGTTGATTGGAAATGTGACTTCTAGATAGAGAAAGCATTATGTCAGCTGGTGAGGGGAAATAAGTATATTGCTTTAACACTCAGAAAAAAAAGCAGTTCCTGAAGTTCTTTAATTCAGTTCATGAAGTTCATGTAATTGCTTCTTCCCTGACTCTTGAGTTCTGCAAATGACTATAAAGGATTAAGACTTTGTCTGAAATTCTAGGAAATCAAATTGCTTCAGACACCAGAAGACCTACATATAAAATAAAAACCAATCCATCCATTCTGCTCATGCACTAACGTGTCTCTGCTGCCACGTTTCCCACATGACAAACTCCCACATGACTTTCCCCAACTTGGGAGCAGAAGTGTAGACATCTGGGAGCACTTGAAGCCACATGCAGCATTTAATGACCTCTGCCTCAAACCAGTGACCTTTTGGCCCCTCCTATTACAGTCACAACCAGACCTGCTAACAACACACTATCAGTCTCAATGCATGCCAACAAATTAAGTGCTGTCAAAGGGTATGAAAAATCTTCCATAAATCTAATTCAAACAAGAAATTCCTCTTACATTTCTGGAAAAAAAACCTTAAAAAATATTCCCTAAAAATTTGTAGTATTTACTGTCCTAAAGAGGAGTCATGGACTCTGTCTCCAGCTCACTGACATTTTCACTATGCCTGTGACTATTATCTTGTCATATAGAAGAACTGTTTTAAAAGATAAACTACTAACTCGGGTAACAACTGACTTAGGCTCTGAAATGGAGGCAGTCACGTTCCACACTTGAAAGCCTGCAGATGCAAGGAAAGGTTTTGATCCACTCTTTATTAGTTTCTAAAGGGCAGGATGGATGAGAAGAAATCTAATGGGATAAGCATGCGACTGAAAGAAAAGCCCTGAAGACTGCAAGAAATTAAGAGGCTTTTTTTCCAGTAGATTAATTACTAAACAAGAAAAAGCTTATTTAGGACTATTTTGATTATTGCCCTTTCTCTTGATCTTGCAATGCAGTGAGTGCAGCTCCTACAGGAGCATCTTCAGACTCACTGTTTATTCATAGGCTTTTTACTGGCTACAGCTTTGCTCTAAATGGTATTTTCATTCTTCAACAGAAGAAAACAGCCAGGCAAACAAACACAAATATTGTATTGGTACTTACTTAATACAAGTCTGCTCAAACTGGAGCAGAAACTGCAGTGGTTTCAGTATGACACCATGGCAGGGTGCAGTAACATGCCTTCAGCAGAGAGCAAGTCCCTAGGGAACCCTACACCAAAGCATGTGCTACTTGGTGTATATACTACCCCAGTCTCTAATTACCTAGATTAAAGCGTCCTGAGGTTCACCTGCATGTCTCAGGCATATCCCCAGGAAAGGCGAATTCTCCATGTGGTCTTTTTCAAACCAAGAGCCCTTACCAGAAATAACCTCATTCTTCTTTTCCTGATAACATTCCACTTCAAAAATGCCACTTCACCCCAAGGTATTGTAAAAAAGTATGTTTTTACCAGCTTTATAATATGAAGCACTTTGTCTCTCTCCTGTTGGGATTCTCTTACTTTAACTTCCTCTCTCCTGTTGGAATATTCCTACCTCATCTCAATGAAGTCATCATGAGGAGTCCGGGAAGGAAAAACAAAAACAGGAACAAAACCACAGTTATTCAGAGTACTTCTATTTTAAATTTAGCAGGGAAATCTAAAACTTCTAAAAGAGATTCTGATGCACTTAACCAGCAGAATGGTGTCTAGCACTATGGGTGGAAGACGGGGAGGGAGACTGGATTTCTGATGTGTAACAAAAAAGAACTTTCTTATCTCAAATGTTTTTGCTGTCAAGAAATCCATTTCAAACCCAGCTGCAGTGTTCAGCTTATTATGTAAGCTGCTTCTTAGCATATATGATGGCAGATGTTAGATCTAACCTCAGCAGGAAACATGTAATCACAGCAAGGTAAATTAATTAGGTTAGAGGACTTGCTTAGAACTCCATGGCACTACATGGTGCTACTCAAAATTACCCTCAGCAGTCAACTTTATCTTCCAGGTTACTGTGAGAATACTCTGGTTTAACGAGAAGTGACTTCCCACATCTTTCATGTAGTTTCTGTCTGTCTTCTGCAGACGAGGATAGTTCCTCAAACATTAAAAAGTGCTGTAATTTATTATATCATCCTATTTCAGTCAAACATCTTGAACAAATCTTGATCAGCAACTGGTGCTTTTCATATAGTGTCTCCCACTTAAGTCCGTGACTTGGAATATGTTCTGCAATTTTGCACTCTAATATGAGATGGCTGACAGAATGCATAAAAAAACAAGAAAACTGATGTCCTCAAGTTACAGTTATGAACACTACAGAAAGCATGTTACTTCAAATGCAAATCTGCAAATCAGTCATCTATGTTAGGTATTATTACTTCATAGATCACACTGTTCATACTCAAAATCATTTGCTCTAAAAGGTGCAAACTAAAAGTCATATATGAGAACATCTACAACAAAGGGTTAAGTATATAATTACATCTAATTTTCTGAAAGCTTAGGCATGCAGGCAAAATATACTACAATAATTTGGCTACTTCACCAACCTAGGAACACTGACCACCAGTGATTCAGAAAGAGGGATTTTGATTCTGATTAATCTACTTCTCCTTGCAAGAATGAGAGATGCTCAATATTTGTAACAAACCCAGAATTTGTGCCAGGTGCTGAAATCTCTAAGTCAGGTCAGAAGTTACAAAAATTACTGTAAGATCCATGCGACAAGCAATACCTCAGACATAGCTGGTGGCATGTTTCTTGTTGTTGAACAGACCTGTTAAGCACACCACTCAGTAAGTCTTTAGGTGTGTTTTTAAAGTAGCCAGCCCCTCCAGTGCTGGCACCGTAGCCATGGCAGCACAGAGCTGCTGTGGCTCCCTGCTCAGGTGGTTTGCTCTGTGTGACCTCCATGGTGCTCTGCATTAGCAGCAACTGGTGTTAACTTACACAGTTAATTGGAAGCTGGAGCTGCTCGCCAAAAGGCATGTCCTTAATGGCTGCAGCTATTACCTGGGTGTGCAATAAAATAACATGCTGCTGTTCCAGGTCTAGAAAATTCTATGAAAAAATTTAACACAGCAAGCGAGCTGCAACTCCCACACCTTGACAGTACTTTATATTATCACTAGATAGCATTCAAATGAATTAAAAATGCAGCTATTTAAAGTAATATGGGGGAAACAGGACTGAGTGAGAAATGTATTTCATTTTTTTCAATATGAATGCAAACAGAAGTATCCCTGCTAATATACAACAAAAATGCAATGCAGTGCTAAAATGTGCTTAATGATAAAGTACAATATCAAAGAATGATAATTTTACTCGGTAAAACACTGCAGTTGGCTTGAACTCACACTTGCAGACTGATCACTTTATCTGTCTTTTAAAATGGATCACAACTCTTCTATGCACAATTAAACAACAATGTACATTTTTCACACAACTACTTTACATTCCATAATAATAAATGCTCCTCTGAATCACTGCTTTGTTTATAGAATATCTGCTAGCTCTGCATGTCTGGTTACTAGGTATCAAAAGGCCATTTTAAACAATAATATAAGCATTATAAGCATTTTCTGCAGACACTGCATAGGCATTAAGCAACAGTACATATTCAGAATACAAATAAGCATAGTAGGCCATTCAAAATATCACATATAGCCATGAAAATCATATGTTATCACCTCAAATAGCACAAACAGAATTCTCATCCTGGCTTTGACCAGCACTGTATTAAACACAGAAAGCTTCATTGCAGGAAGCATCCTTTCAACACAGTACAATAAATGGCAGCCTGTGAAGATTTGATTTATATTTGGGTTTGAACTTTTTAACATGAATGAAAGGCTGATGCCAGTGACTTGTTGCAAATGCAGTGACATCCCCTCAGAGACATCAAACCAACCTCTGCATCAAATAAAAATGATACTACTGTCCTTCAGAAATCAGCTGGAACTGGGACACAGCATAGAAAGATTCTACACAACTGAACATAGTATTTCGTAAAAAAATACATGGACATGAACAGAAATTACATCCAGTAAATAACAAGTCACAGAAGACTCCTGACAATACTTCCATTCCTTAGAATAATCAGTAAAATTCTAATTGCATTGCTGTCAGTGATGACTTACTGTAGCAGTATCTGAACTAACACAACGCACTCAAGTATCTCAAAAAAACCCCAAAACAACCTCTTTCCACGGGACACAGTCCATCAGGAATGTACTACTCCAGTGACCCCACAGGCCACAGGTCCTGTGATAAAATTTGCCCCTGTGTGGACTCCTCTGCATGGGCTGCAGATTTATTCAGGAAATCTCCACCTTTTCTTGGAGTGGGGTCATGCACAGGCTGCAGGTGGATCTCTGCTCCACCATGGACCCCATGGGCTGCAGGGGCACAGCTGCCTCGCCACGGGCTGCAGGGGAATCTCAGCTTCACTGCCTGGAGTACCTCCTCCTCCTCCTCCTTCTGCACTGATCTGGATGTCTGCAGGGCTGTTTCTCTCACATATTCTCACTTCTCTCTCTGACAGCTGCTGCCCAGTGGCTTTTACCCTCTCCTAAACATTCTATCCCAGAGGTGAACCAGGTGCTCAGCTGTGCCCAGTGGTGGGTCCAGTGGCTGTGCCCAGATGCGTCCAACATGGGGCATGCCTGACCTCTTCCCACAGAGGCCACTCCTGCAGCCCACACCTTGCCAACAGAGTAATCTACTGTGTGGGCATATCCTTCTGAAGACATTTTTACTGGGCTACAACTAGAGGGCTCACAGTTAGCTGTAATTGCACATCTGCATTACATAAACACATTAATATCAAACTGCTGTAACTGCTCCACAGGATAATGCAAGATGGCATTAATAATGACTAAGTGTTTCTGTAATTACAGTCATGAGCACTCTTTTAAACATACATTCTTGCAACAGAAAGACAAGGAGAAGACAGGATGAGAAATGGGAAGAGCCACTCTTCCAAGCAGCATTTACTCCAACACAGGACATTTGAAACAGAAGAGGAGTGGATTAACAATATTCATTTAATTCATACAAATATATACAGAAATTCATACATCTCTTTACGTTTTGGGTCTATTTAACACAATTTCACATTAATACTGACTCACTAAAAGCCATGCTTATATTTATCAAGGAAATTAGAGCACTAGCACCCTACTAACTTTAGTGTTATCTTCCTATTTCTGTGCTACAGTAAAAAGCCAACAGAGGTTGAAGTCCACTGTAAGAAACACTTCTGGGATTTTTTTATTATTACCTTTGATAGAGTTTAGTAATTTTCATCTAAAACAAGATCTCAAATATTTACAAACATGTAAACCATGTGTACATTCAAGTGTGCACACGTATGCATGAATATTAGATGACATTTCTTTAGTCCCACTGAAATAACATATCAAGCCAAAGCATTTATCTATCTGAAGTGCAGCTATGCCCTCAGCACTCTAATGGGGATTAAAAGAAATCAATGCTGTAACTTGTGTGCTTCCCCCTGACTGCCACGAAATTATAAAAAAAATTACAGATCGACATCAACTCACTCACTGGAGCATGTTGCCTGAAATTAGGAATGTTATGTGCATTAATTTTTTTCTTCTGACAAGGGAGTACAGAACTGAGAGTTCTTGTTTCAGTCTAGTATTACAACATTGTTGCATAAAGCATTTTGATTTGAAGCCAAGAATTCCCCACAAACCATTAATTTAAGATGTTCTATTCATTATCATCTGGAGATATTTCTTCCTAAACATGGAGCTCAGAAACTGCTGACAAACTACTTGAAATCATTTTTTAAGTGTATCACCATAACCCTCTGGCTAAGGCTAACTGAAAACTAATTAAAATCATTAAGATGATGATTTGAACAAGAACAAGAAAAAACTGTCTAGATGAAATTATGAGGAAAAATTAGATACCACTTGACTAAATCGTGCCATTAGACACAGTGCTTCTCATTTCCAAAAAAATGAGCATTTCTTTCCCTCTCAAATGGGTTCTTGACCTTTTAAGGCACCAATATCCTCAACCCTCCTCAGACTACCACGTTCATCTTCTGACCCAATGCTCCAAAAGAATATTTCTCTTCCTTTATGGGCAGAAATAAAACTCCCTAAACTGTAAATAGAACTTGTTACCAAATTAAATAGATTTTTACTAGATCATCAGATCATTATTTCAGACTTCCGATAAAAATGCAAGAAGACAAATAAGAAACAAGTTGTATGACATCTGATAAATAAAATTACATGTATCATTTTCCTTCTATAGACATGCCAGTCCCTAGTCCAGAATCCTGTCACTGAGAAAAAAACCAAAAAAATGTTCAAGCCTGTGGTCATCAGAGAATAGAACACAGATTTAAATCTCTTCTATCTGCCAAGAAGACTGAACATCACATACCGACAATTGCTTTCACAAATCCAAGTGGGGAGAGTAATGAATGAAATTTGGAATAGGAAGAGAATTCCAGTGGTGAGACTGAAAAAAGGAATGCATATCTTTTACCACGGGCCAAGATGGCTGATAAACTATGTTTGTTGTCTCCAACTTGAGCAACAGTATGAGCACTAATGAAAGAGTTCAGAAAATGTTTAGCAGTATATGCCAAGACCACTGGGTGAAAGCCAGTTTAAAAAGCAATTTGAAAAAGCCTCCTTTATTAAGGTTGATGAACTCAATCTAGCACGATGATCCAAATGCCAGAACTTAGATAAACTGAACAACTATCTTGAATTTGGGAGTCCAGCATTTGCCAGAGGAAACAAAGTGTAAAGGTACTTCGGCCATGAACCTTACATAAGATGTCATCCACAACTCAGGGTGACACTGGCAAATCTTAGAGTGAAGAACACTGAAAGCCTTTTTTTCACAAGTCCATGATATCTAAGGCTGATTGTGCATATCATATATTAGCACATTTATGCTACACTAATTATGAGTGCATATGTTCAGGTTTTGTTTATACTGTCACTTCTAAAGATTCACTTTTGTCTATTTCCTAACTCCCTTAGTCAAAAATGAGGGAGGAACGCTTTCTCAAGAAAAACTTTGGAAGAGATTTTATATAAACACTTAAGCACATTATGGGTCCTCTAAAGACCTCATTCAAATGGATGTGAAATACTGAGACATTCATCTGCAATGCTTTTAAGTGTTATGGATATATTTATAGTAAGTTATGAGACTAATTCAGAAAAAGTCTCACAATGCTACAACCAGTGATTTTATCTAGTGGTCTTTTGGTTTTGCAAAAAGGTGATAATAGTCACTTGAGGCTCAGTCTATGAAAGCCAAAGCAGATGCCAAGCTGGGCTGCAGGCAATCATATCCCAGGAAATGGAGATCAGTACATGGGGGGAGGTCTTAACAAGCCTAGCTAAAAACTAGAAAAAAGAACAACTAGTAAATTTTAGGCTAGCGAGCAGTTTAAAACCAGTGGCCAGATTTTACATATTTCTGTGGGTGAAGTACCAAGACAATGACTGTATTACTAGAGCGAGTTTGTAGTTCAGCAGAATGCACAGGTTGCTGCTCTGGAACAAGGTCCAACTCCATGCAGTGCAAAAAATATATTAAATAATAGTATCACAGCTATCTTTTAAATTCAGTGAGCATAATATAGAGATCCTTTGTTTTGGGATACCTTTGCTTTTTCGCTCACCTCTTCTTCTCTATCTTTTTATAAGAGATTTTGATTATTATATCTTTCAATGAAAATACCTAAGTCTATCTTCCTTTTCTCTCTTACTAAGCTCTGTCTGCCTGTTTCTAGTACTACATCAGATTCATTTTCATGTCACCCATCTGTTTTCTTTTGGCCTTCCCCAATTACACCAAGTTTCTATTTCTTCTTTCAAACCTTTATACTCCCCACACAACAAAGCTAAACCTTTGATTTGCAAAATATCCCTCATAGAAATAACCTGAAAAATCTGAGTATTCCACTTAAACAGACTCCGATGAAACAGCATTTTAACAACAGTACTGCTAATAAAGGCTAATAAACACATAATCTAACGTTGAAGAGAAACAAAGCAAAGACGAACCCGATGGCATCCCTTGACCCAAGGACGGCTTCATCGGCGCATTCACGTGATCCCAGTTGAGATCATCCTCATCAGATTGACTGTAGCCACAGGAACTGAGAGGCTCATCAAAAGTGCAGCACCCTGTTAAAGAAACACAAAGGTAAAAATTAAGGCATGCAGGAATCAGATTATGAGTCTCCATCCTAACAACTGCAACATCATCCAATGCAGGCTGCATCATTTCTAAACATCTTTTAATACAAATTATTTCTATTTACTAATCTTCACTTTCTGAGAGGGTATAAAATTTCTTCTCATGAAAACAAAATCCTAAGAGTACAAAAGAGCAAATTTAGAACTGCAGACAAATTTTCTCTTATGGTCCAATCATCAGGTATCAAAAACAAAATAGCAAAGTAATAGCAGTAAAAATCACAGTATTAAAGGACTGCAGGATTAACATTCTTCAGGGGGAAAAAAAAAATATTCCATGCCCAAAGACCTACACTTTAGAAGAAAACTCTAAGGGTGGGAACACCAGCTTTCATTCCTGTATCTTGGTTTCCAAGTAAGGGAAAACCTAGGAGCTCCCAGGTGTCCTGCACTGCGAACAGGTACCAGCATAGCTGTTTGTGAGATCAGTGCCTCTGGCACAACACAGCACATCTACCTCAAAATGCCAATCTATGCTCAGCCTCACAGTCTCTGAAAGAAAACAGTATTATTTCCTCTTTTTTCTCCCTCTCTTCTAAGTAAATTAGAAGAGAGTAACACGGTATAAAAGCTCACACTCTTCCAAGGTGAGGTAGGGAAAAAATTAATGTCCCAAATTTAGAAGAATGGAGTTTAATATTATCGACAAGAAAATGGAAAAGCTTTCCTTTTTTTCCTGTGGTACAGAGGAAACTTCAGCTTTTTTATACTGTTATCATCTAACAGGAGACTAACACAGGGTTACAAAATTCTGTTTTATTTGATGTTTCACTCCAGTAAAGAATGACATCTTTCCTATTTTGGAAAATAAATATCACTCTAGTCAGAGATATTTCTGTCCATATTAAAGGAAATTCTCCAGCTGTTCAAACAAAACTAAACTTTAGGGCTATTCATCATCTTTGCTATCTGTCCAAAGGCACAGTAGGCTTAGCCTAGCCAAGTCATATTAAAATAGGAAAGAGAAAAATCTAGCTTAAAAATTACTTTTAAAATCTGAATTTTCTTAGAGCACTATAAATGGCATTACAGAATAGCGTATTGTCCCCTTTTGACTAGGATAGAATTAATTTTTTCCCAGGGCTTAAAACCATGACACTTATCAAAAAGTAGAAGACAAAATTCAATTACACCTGACAAACACCACCTAACTCAAGTCTAGCCTTCCTAATAACTAGTCCAAGTGTATATTTGACATTCATAGCAAGAACTTTGCAAGCATATAATCTTCAGCAGGAATTTTTATATGCAATAACTGAGGAATAAAAATTTTTCTTCTCTTAATCATGAGACTATTACATCGGCCTTTACAGACATACCGTGTTTGCCCTGCCCTCGAATACAGGTCATCCTGTACTAGAATCTGTTCCAAAATATCTTTCTATAGGAAGTCTCCAGTATATCTAAGTGTATGAGGGAAATCGATGCATCTGGAAACTGCTTTTTTCTGTACAAATTTAAGTGCAAAAGATTCAATTAGATAATCCAATGGGAACAGAAAACCCATTAAAAAACTCACAACTCCGAATTCCAACATTTTGCCTCAATGTTAACAAGAGATATAAACTCTCTCTCTCCTGAAGTTAAAAAAATTCAGAAATACATGCGATTTTTATAGAGTATATTAAATAACATCTGCAACATTTCC
Organism: Onychostruthus taczanowskii; assembly: GCF_017590055.1. Lineage (NCBI taxonomy): Eukaryota > Metazoa > Chordata > Aves > Passeriformes > Passeridae > Onychostruthus > Onychostruthus taczanowskii. The sequence continues at coordinate 6,917,484 of NW_024498795.1, forward strand.
AGAGGGAAGGCTTAGAAATTTAGGCAGTCACTTACACATTTTTTCTAGTACTTGAATTACTTGCATAAATATTACTTCAAACTTCATAAAATAGACCACAAGCTAAGTTTCAGACATATAAGCTGAACATCAACTTTAACAGACACATTCGTGCTTTTTTATAAAAATTAAAAAAAAGGTAGTTTCCTTGCCAAAGCACTGCTAATGATAACAGGACATAAATTTAAACACCAAGTTATGCAGTCTGCAGTGTAGTCAAGCTTGGCAAAAAATATATACCCAAATAGAAGCTGGCATAAATCCGGGTTTACAATTCAAACCAGGACCAATGAATATATGGAATAGCTCCCACACCTTATTACATCAAACATATCTCTAGTGATAAGTGGACAAAATAGTATAAAGTGTTTTCTTCCTCAGATCCAGAATCCCATCCAAGCACTGCAAAATACTCAATACTGGGAAAAAGGCAAGATTTGTGATTACAGATGGTTAATAAAGGCTTGTACCATTTTCAAGAATTAGGAAGATGTCAGAAACGTGGATAAATAGAATGACAGTTCTATTTGTCTAGACCACTTGCCTCTCAACATAGGATCCTTTCTCACTTCTTTTTCTTCATTTCTCTTGCAAGTCTATGGCTAAACAACACCCTCAGTATTTTTTTTTCCATCTTTGCCATTTACATCCTTTGTTCCATTACTGTTACTATCACTTCATCAAAATGGGTATCAAATCTTCATGTCTGCCACAGGAACTCCTTCAATTCCTCAGCACCTTCCACTCCCAACTAATAAAGAAAGTTCAGCAAGTATCACTATGAGTAATCAAGCTGTACAGTCACCTATCCAGAGAACTGACCAGCATACATTAGATCTTTAATAGCACAGATGTCAAGACATGTCTCTTTCCACAGTGAGACACTGAGGACAAAGATGACTACTAATAAAGGCTTTGTACAGCCATGACTTTTTGTAAAGTCTTTTGCAGATTAAAATAGCATACATGGCATACATAGGTGTTGGACGTAAAGGCAAGCTTGTAACACAGAATATCTTAGTGGAACAAAACAAACAACAAAAAAGCCACTAGTCCAAATCAGCCAAGAAACAATTACTGTAAATTAAGAGCCATTAAAGATCCTAGTGACTTACTGTCACTATAGGACACGAAACAACACGACACAGACTCACTGCTGCTCCAAAGTAAAAAAGGGAACTTTTAATTTCTGACTCCAACATTTATAGGTTTCCAGAAGTGACAGTGGATTGGAGGGTGAAAAGTGCCACCTCTCCAATGACACTGGACAAACCAACAGTCCATCAAATTCCTCCTCCACCATAAAAGAATGCAAAACAGTAAATTATTTACATAAAGTGTGTGAGAAAGTTCATTACAAGAATGTAAACATCAGACGGCTTAGAAAAACTTAAAAAATCCGGGCGACAACTTACAACCAACTCCTGGAAGCTCTGCCTCTCACATCTGACCACACTACAAGATGAAGTTCTTTAGAAATAGGTCATTAACTTTTGAGAAACATCTACATTTGCCTCTGCTGAAGTCTTCCTGGCTGCAACTGTGCTGCTTTGTCTGTTTTCTAGTCATGCTTCTCTTATGGTGCAAGGTTTTCAGCTCTTGAAATGGACCCATGGTATCAACAAGGACTGGTAAAATCTGAGCAATTATCAGGTCTTTAATGTCTCTCATCACTGAGCTGTTTTGAAACACGAGCCACTGCCAAGACAGGTCGCTGTTTATAATCAACCAGCTCGCTTGAGAAATCTGCTCAGTTTCTGCTGCTAGAATTGATAATAATTATCAAAATACATATTGGCTGTTACATAATTTAATCAAGCAAAGCAATTTCCCTGCCTGTTATATTGACATCACAGTCTGGATGGCCAAACTGTATTTTAAAGGATGAACTCCATGCTGACTGAAATATTTATAAGTAAAACAGAAGATACATATTCCATTAAGATTCTCTGGCTTGTGCTGCATTTTATAGATATTTTTGGATTCCTAAGGGGAACTAAATTGACAAATGCACAAGATGCAACACAGTCTATTACAGCCTATGGTTCTTTCAACTGCAATTATCCATTTAACCATCATGAATCCAGTTCAATATAACTACGCCATTGTCTGAATGTAGTCTTTTTTGGATACCTCAATTTTAGCTGGCTAAATTACTTTAGATCTTGAAAATTTTATGAGCTTAAACAAGGAATATAATTTAAGATGAAAGCAACCAATTAAAGTAAAAGGGATAAAGAATACACTATATTTTTCCTAATTTGAATAAATTTTTATTCAAACTATTTTGTGTTTTAGAGACTCTTGACATCTGTTAGAAAGCATTATTAAAGAATACCTTAGCAAACAGCAGGATACTACAAATCCTTTAAGTGACAAAAAGTAACATAGAAAAAAGTTCAAATTAAGCTGGGCACTGCTTTATTTCTGTTGATTTGATATACTTCAGAGACATCAGATCAATATGTACTTTCCATCAAAATTTGCTGCCAAGTGTACAAGTGCTAAAACTAGTAAAATTCTTATGAGTGCCAGTGCTAACACCAGAAGGGAACATAAATGCATACCAGAACTGATGCAATGGCCCTGCTTTGGAGTAAAATGAATTTTTTCTTTGCAGCAAAGCCCTATGGCTTCTGATCTGCCATAGTACCACGAATTCTGCTGCAGAATACGTGCACCCACAAGGTAAGTTTAGTGAATCCCCCATTTTCCTAGTATTCTTCCTTATCTCATTTAAAAAGTATTCTGAATTCTGCTCTCTGTTATTTTTTTCATACTGGAAATGGAGTTATGTTGATTAACTCTAAGTACAATATAGCTATACTTTGAAATAAAAATTAAAATGTTGATATCTGATCTGAAAGCTGGGACACCTAGACCTCATTTCCTATCAGGAGCCTTGGATATTGCAGGAACAGATTGATCTCCTATTAGGCAATTTATCTTCCCTTTCTGTCTACAGCAAAGAAGAAGCCTCTGCCCAAACCAACAACATACCATTCCCTCCTGTCCTCATGAACATGCCTGCATCCAATGGACCAAGCACACCACCAGGACAACACACCAAGGCAAATAAAAACTGAAATAACTGAAAAATCATGACAAACTACAGTTGTTAAGATTGTGAATGAGTCAGCTTATCCTCAAGGGTTACTGCTCTCGACAAACATCTTATCTAGACATTCTCATGACAACAGAAAGTGATCTGAGAAACACAGCATTAGGAAAATGGGAACCTGTGCCTCTAAGCTGACAAACCAACCCATCAGAGAATAACCAATTTCTCCTTTGGGAGAAGATAAGGAGTCATAAAGAGAAAAATAAGACATTCTCAATTATAAACTCACTAACAGAGAAAGAAACAACGGGAATAAATGCACAATTTTTAACATAAAAAAATTGAACTTTTGCCTGTAAACCTGGTAAACCTGTAAACAGGTCTGGTCTGCTGTATAATTTTTACTATAGATGGGGTGATGTTAGAAATTGTCTAGTTCAAAACCATTTGCTTCTCTGAAATCAATAAATGGTTGAGCCAATAAAGGTTCATGTAAACTAACTTCAGCTATGTAAATGGATGGTTTGAAGAACTTAACAGAAACTGAGCATAGTGGTCTGCTGGATTCTACTTTGTGTGTATATTCTCAGCAAAAAGAAAGCTGTACCTGCCCTTTCAAAGGTGGTACATTATTACATGTTGAAAGGGCTTTCCAGACATGCTAGCTCAGAGATAGCCAGTAAAATAAACTCTTCTCTGTGCCTCCAAAGCACACACAGAGATGCCATGTATCTGCAGTGACATACATGCACCAAAAATTCTTATCCAGGCTTTACAAGTCAACTTTCAACAGTGGGCAGTCTGTTTTAAAATGGAACATTTATTTTCTCTCAAAATATACCAAGGTTTGTTTGTTGGGTTTTTTTTCCTTCCAAAGGCAAGTGTTCAGATCTCTAAAATAATTCTGTAATCTATATTACTGGTCAGGGAGCCTGAAAATCCATGTGCTGCATAAAGTTGATCTCATTTAAAACAGTATCTACCTTTTGTCAAGTCTACATATGCATAGGAGTGAGAGAGAAGAGCAAAAGGAAAGAGACTTTACAATTAGAGACCTTTTCTGATTGTGGCTCTGCTCAGAATGGGTTTGAAAAAGGTAGAGAGAATGGAAGAATTGTCTGGGAAAATCTCACAAGCCACAGCAAAGATCATGAGGTAAAATATGTATTTAGGAACTAAGAAAGTCTCATATTAATTCTGTCCCTAAGGGAGAAAAAAGAGACAAACAATTATATAAAACTGTGCTAAGACTTGTGGAGAAGGTGGTACAAGAATGCTAGAGAATTCCAAATTTGGAATTCCAAATTAGCATTCCAAAATGGACACAGTTCCAGCAGTATGATGACAGGACAGCATCCCAAAAAAAAAAAAAAATTCAGATAAACACTTAAAGCTGTTATTTAAGAGTCTTCAAAACTTCACCACACATTCACAAAACATTTTAAGTTGTTCTCTCTGTTCTCCCTTGACTTACCTGACAGAAACTGAATCAACACAAATGTTGCCAAAAATGTTTCAGTTTTGGTGACACAGGAAAATGTAGAAAAGTTGAATTTTATGGAAAGCGTATTTGACAGTTCTAAGTTCCCCCAGAAAGTTGCCTCCGCTTAAGCAAATAAAATGGTTTTTAACAATTACATTTTCCTAATAGATACTGAGAATAATTCAAACTTTGGGTTCCTGGACTTTACTGAAAAGCCCTGAAAAAAGCCTCCTCTCAGAATGTGCATTTAAACTCCTTTGAGCTACCAAAACAGAAAAAGAAACCACTCACCAAGCAAGACAATTAATAAAGGCTCTTAAAATAAAAATCATCCATCTTGTGTAAGCAAATACAATCCACGTGTTTGTGTCATTTTTATATCAGTGAGTATTTATGAGGCCCATGGGAAAATGGGTGCACATTAATATCCTATGAGCAAACTTATTTCTGGCATTATTTAATGGCGGGGTGTTCGATTTCACACAATATTGGTGATAGCTTTTTTTAATGTATGGCATCCATTATACAGGCAAGTGCACATACATGCTTACGTACACAAATTATATCCCTGCTGCAGTTGTCGTTAGTTAGGACTTCTACCAAGAGAAATATTTGAGTGTTCAATCCCATAAAGAGTGAGCAGGATTATGCAGAAATGCATTATGGAGATCCTGTTTTGAGAAGTACTATTAAAACAAGCATATTTGCAGAAGTCATCAGATTTTATGCTTTAGTTAAAGGGAGGATATCATGCTGGGCGTTAAAACTAACAGCTATTCTTTCAGTTTGACATGAGTTAATAGCAAGAGACACTTCTTGTGTGAATAACTGCTATGGATAAATTTTAGTGGCTGTTGGGGGGAGGAGGTTGTTGGGATTTTTTTGTTTTCTTTTTTTTTGGTATATGTATTGTTGTCCTTTTAAATTACTTTTGTAATGCTTAAATTGAAATCTAGATTAGGGAATTTATTTTACAAATGCATGTTATGATAACTTTCTTTAAAAACCCTTACAAAAAAAAGCTCCATGCGAGAAGTACTTTGGAAAGACTTTCCATGAACAACTAAAAGTCCAGTTTGTAACATCTTTTTAACCTACAGATGTATACACCTTATTAAAAAGATCACACTGGACACAGCAGTTGCAAAAGGGAGACAGGTGATTTACATTTTTATTGGAGCTGAGTAAATGTGATGAAATTCTGGACTGTGGTCAAAACCACTAAAAAATGAATAAATAAAAGGCGGATTTCCCATATGTTTTGCATTTTGTTTATCATAAATACATGACAAAAATGTGCTTCAAAATGCAAAAAATCTCTAGTATAAACAGCCTGAAACATTTCAGCATAAAGCTTTGACCTACAAATAACTAACAAAAGGAACCTTCTCCACATACTTAAAACAGAATTAAAAATTCAAATTATATTCTGGCAGTGGAATAAGCCTACTGAGAAAAACAAAAATGCAACTGCACACCTATTTCATATAGTATATACCATATGATTTATTTAATTTCTTTTCATAGCTACCACCCAGGAGTGCACAAAACCCCTTTATTAAACATGTAAAAGCATTCAGTCAGTCCTGGCTGGCAAAGAAAGCAGATGCTATGGAACAGAGATATGGGAGATATGGGAGAAATTTTTTCCCCATTTACTCGAAATGGAGACTAGTAAAGAACATGATCAGGGGGGTGGCATGCACACAATGAATTCAATATACAGAAGGTAACAATTAGGCATACTTTCATTAGGCAGCACCTCTCAAAGGATTAGAAATGACACCTCTGTTTTGGAAGTCTACAGTAAAACCCACAACGATGTCTCTGTACTCTTTTCTAGGGAAGAAAAGGAAGAGGGGAGTGATTTTCAGCGCAGCCCCTGGACAACACTGCCTCTCCCAAGTGTGACTTTGAAGCAGCAGCCTGCAGCACTTCACCCTCCTGTCAGCTGAGGGACAAAGCACATACCATAGGGATTTCTCTTCCACTCAGCATCTATTTGTGATTTCTTAGACTGGTAACAGATGCTGCCCCTATTAATTTAATTATTATGTAGAATGCCTCTAACCTATTCTCATTTAGATTTTACTGCCATTTTATCTTCACTTCTCTTTTCAGTATACTGAGGAGAGGTCTATCACCAAAACACTCTGAAGCATGTGCAGATGCAATGAAAGAGAAACATTTAAACACAGTACGAAATTGCTAATTTGATTTTACTCTTTCTTGGTCTCATTTGCTCCTACAGAGCTACCAAGGTCTAAAGGCAAAATCCAAAGTTGTTTCCTTAGGTGAAGTGCTACCCTGACAAAGGGTGAACTCAAGAATCACTCACCAGTAATCTCTCAATATGGTATTTATGAGGGATGTAAACAGTTGTGCTGATCTGTTGAAGATAAGCAAATTCCAACAAAATAAGACAGCTGTCTACTTTCAGTAGTTTCATATTAATTCCACTTTTTTAACTGATTATCCTCAAAACTGCTTAGTCCTTTTTATTTCACCACACCTAAGCATCCCAGCATGTTTATAACTCACTAAAACAGCACAGTCGAGCTGTCCCAGAAAGATTCATTCAGGGAAGGGGAGAAAAGAGGAGGGAAAGGCATTTGGAAAGCACCACAAAACTGTACAAGTGGAAAACAATACAGAACTGCACGAACAATATTCAAGAAAAAATAATATATAATGGAAAGTCTGAAATTAAATAAAATGCAATTCAGAAGGAAGGAAAAAACAGGGTGGGGAGATGGACTCTTTTTTTCCATCCCACCTGGGAGGAAGAGCCTTGCAGCCAAAATGTATCATAATACAGGGTCTGCTCATCCCAACACTCTATTTAAAACACAGTATAACCTAAGAAACATACAACCATCAAGACTGTGATTATGAGATCACACCAGACCATTTTTCTCTAACATCTGTTCAGGAAACATTAGATTTTCAGTTTGTCATGAAGACAAACCTTTTCATGCTACATCCATCCTAGGGCTCTGGGGAAATACAGCCTAATAAAAGACAGTCAAAACACCTTTTCCATAACCAGCCTGCCAGCCATTCAACTCACAAAGCCATTAAATTCCTGATCCCAGTGGAACCTGCTTTTCACTAAAGCACTTCTTAATAACTTCAAAAAACTTCTTTCTTAAAATTACTAAAATCCAGCATCTTCATTCTTAGAAATTTTGCTATTCAGTCCCCCCCACAAAGCTTTTTCCCATGTTAGAATGGATAGGCAGGAATGAATGGATGTGAATGAAGGCAAACATAAGTAACACACTGAGCAGCCACTGCTCTTTTGTCTGTGGTTGTGCCGAGAGCCACACAAGTTTTCACCAAACAAACAGTGACCAGCTGCATTTCAGGCTATGAGACTATGAAAATAAGGACTATGTTGCTTCAACACATTTATCACATAAATTTACAATTCAGACTGAGCCAAAGGACACTTGTTTTGACTGAACAGACCAAACCAAAGTGTTACTTCCCAGGTCAGTGTAGCTTAGTTCATTCCTTGTCTCCCAGCATTAAGTAAATGGACACATGTTGACAAACAATCCTTATGTTCTTGCAGACTAATCAAAACCTGTGATGTTTTATATCACTTTAACTACTCTGTAACAACTGTATCTGTTAACAGCACAGATTATATCTGAATAAAAAGCAAACAAGAAGCTACATTCTGATTTTAAAGCACAACCTAATGTTTTTCTAAAGTAAATAAATACAACAGAGGAGAACAGTTCAAAGTCTTGATTAGGTAAAAGCCATCTCTAAGGCAGTGGACCCACGGCAAACCTTATGATACCATAGCTGAACTGCTATTACAGATAGAATATCCTCAAGGGTAGCCCCAAGACTAATTTCTCCCCCAGATTTCAGAGCTTTTACAGGCAGTAAATACTGCCTCTGAAGTTATCAGACAGCAGGACTGAAGACAATCTGTTTTATCAAAATCCAATTCTGATAGCTGAGAGATTAACTATTATTTCATCCTAGTATCAGGACATTCCAAGCTGAGTAATTTTTTGGGTTTGCTTTTTTTTTCTCCCTTGATCTTGTCAAAAAACTACTATAACATGCTATGTATCTCTATATAAAGGGATTTTTTTGAGAAACCTGACAGCAATCTTCTTATCTGCCAGTTGAGCTTTTAAAATGTATCTTCATCTTTAAACTCTTCAAGCTAAAAAACACAAGCATACTTGAAGCTCAATCATTCTCCCTGGTGCTATACTCATTTTTAATGAGCCTCTTGTCTTTACGTCTCCCAGCAGACTCCACAAAGCAATCTCAGGTGCTGTGAAACCAATGCTTGATGCTTCTCCAAACCTCTGTCTTGAGCCTGAAATCTTCCTGCTAAACCCATATGGGACTGATGGGCCATTTCAGTCAAACCCAATTTCACTTATTTATCACAAGCCTCTACTTAGAAACTCTGTTGTGGATTGCTTGTAGACACAATCTCTTTCCAGCTTTGAACTTTAAAAAGGATTTAAGCAGTCAATCTCATATCATTATAAATCCAACATGCATTACTTGTCTATTGATTGTGAGAAAATAAAAGTTTGAAGCTTGATTTTAGGGCTAATCTTTCCATTTGCTTGATGAGTTCTGCAGTTGTTAGAGAACACTTAATGCATCCTGTTATACTACAGCATATTAAGCTCGGATGAAAAATACAGACTATTTACAACACAGCTCTAGTTTTAAGTAAAGAACAAAGGCAGTGCTAGCTTTGCTAGTCTCAAGAGGTTTTTCAGCTACGCCACAATTAAAAGCAGGAAAAGAAACCCTAAACATTTCTATATACTAATAATATTGAGATTAATTTTATAAATCTTCTGACGCATATATCATAAATTTATATTCTACTTCATCAATGGTAGAGCAAAATAAAAAACAGAACACATTGGTACTCATTCTTTTCCTTATTAAACTACTTTACTAATGGTAATTTTCCCTATAAATGTTGAGTGTAATAGTTTATCATCTAATTAAACAAGCTGTTTATGTTCTGACTTCTAATGTGTGCACTGAGACATCTGAGAACAAATGCCATGAAAGAATTTTATGCAGATCAAACTTTAAATCAGACATTGAAGCCTCTGCAGTCCCTGTCCTGCCTGTTAACCCAAGAATCCTGCCATGCTTTTTTTTTTTTTTTTTCTTTCTTTCTTTTAATATCTCTGGGTTTTCCTTCAGGTGAACAAGACTGTTACTTTTTGATTTTCTTCTTAAAGTCCCCATGTATGCATTTTCCATGCAGAGACTGTGAAGTGCTGCAGACTTTAGTTCTGTGATACAACCATTACTTCTACAATCATTGGTACAGCTCTACTTAATCAGTAATTCAGGAAAATATTCATTTCAATATTATTTACTGCTGTCATTACGACTCTGTGACTGGATGAAGGGAGCAGGACCTCCACCTGGAGGTTTTCACCTGTGCTGCCATGTGAATTAACCTGTAGGAGGTGACACAGTGATGAAGCAGTCAAAAACCTCCAGCAGGCAACTTCATCACATGGGTAATTAGTTCACTACATCAATAATGCCTCCAGTCATTAGCAACACTAAAGCTCAATCCCAGGTCTGCTTGCTAAATTCAGACAGCACAACAGGCTTTAACTGTGCTACAGGTATAAATAACTTTCTATTTTTAAATGTAGTTAGCTACTGCTTTTTTCCCTTAGTTTTAGTCATTATCTCTTGCAGTAAATTATACTTTATTTCATTCATCACATCTATAACCTTCTTTCAGAAGCCAAAGAATTCATTAATTTTAGAAACCTATGGTATTTTCATAAGGTCTCATCAGCTGCAACAGAGACCCACATCTGACACTGCTGCAACACTGACATGCCCAAGCTTAGATGACCCGAGGAGTGAATTCTTGAACCTCCCACACAGCAGAATAGGGCAGTATCACTACAATACCCAGATAAAATAATTACTTTCAATACTTGCCTATAAGAGGATTAAGTCAGTAGTAAACTCACTTAAATGTCGTACTGTAACAAAAAGAAAAATTTGGGGCACACAAATCTTCTATCTAATTTCCATCCTTGCTAAAACCATTTCAGGTCTGTGTGCAAGTGACTGTAATCACCTGAGTATGAGCAACTCCAAAAAACTATCAGGCTGATTCAAATTCTTTCTTGCTTTTCACTAATTTGTGTTCCACACCTGATGAAAGGGATGCTTTTTCCAGGTTGTAATCCTGGAATAAGCATCTCTGATCCTTTGTGAAAAACATCTGATACTCCTGGGACACCAGTATGCTACACTGCGAAAGTCATGCCCTCTCAGTTGCCAAAGTTTGCTTCAGGATAGGGATAAAAATAAAAATTGCTAAATGTGTGCTGATCTCTCCAAACACTATAGATCAGGATAGTGTCATTGATTTATGACAGATGAGGCTAGCTCAGAGGTTTTAGGCTCAATTACTTGAAAGTACTGATATAATATTACTATTATTTTTTATATGGTATATATACATATATTTTATGCGTATTTTCAAGTATCTCTCTTGATTTACCTTTAATTATTTATTAGCCATTAAAACACATGAGCTTTTAGGGCAATTTTCACATTTTTTCAAATGCATCTTAAACATTTTTAAACCTTAAACATAAAAGTTGTACTTAGTCTCTGGATCTGAAGCAGCAAATAGGTCTAAAGATTTAAACAGATGGTAAGAATTGTGTGTCAAGTAACAAGAACCAAATATTTCCTGAGTGTCTGTAAGGCTGGAGGCTCCACAACCACCACGGGCAATCTGTGGCAGACTTGTGTCCCATCTTTCAGTTTCCTGATGATCAGAGGGAACCTCCTGTGTTTCAGGCCTCTGCTTCCGTCAGTGGGCACCACTCAACAGATCCTGGCTCTGTCCTCTTTGCACTATCCCCTCAGATATTTATAGACATTGATAAGCTCCCCCTGAGCCTTCTCTTCTCCAGGCTGTGCAGATCCAGCACTCTCATCCTTTTATTGTAGACATACTCCAATCCACCATCTTTGTGGACCTTCACTGGATGTTCTTTGTTTTATTCATGTCTCTCTTGTACTGGGGAGCCCAGAACTGGGCCCAGCACTCCAGGTTTGGCCTCACCAGGGCTGAGCAGAGAGGAAGGATCACCAACCCAGACTTGCTGGGAATATTCTTCTAATGCAACCCAGGATACTACTGGCCTTGACTGCAAGGGCCTGTGGCTCATGGTCAGCCCAGTGTTCACCTTGATCCATAGGACCTTTTTTGTAAGGCTGCTCTCCAGCTGGTCAGACATCAGCCTGTACTGATGTTAGCGATAATTCCTCCCCAGGTGCAAGACTTTGCATTTTCCTGAACAGTTCTTCAGTGTATCAGCCACCACTTCCAGTTTTGTGTCACCTGCAAACTTGCTGAGGGTGTGCTCTGCCCCCTCATCCAGATCTTTAATGAAGGTGCTGAACTGGACAGGACCCCTCAAGTCTATCACCAGTCACCAGCCTCCAGCTAAGACTACGTGCCACTGACCATCACCCTTTGGGTCTGGCTGCTCACACAGTTTTCTGCCCGTCCACTGCTCATTCAGCCTATACTCCATCAGCTTCTCTGTGAGTTACTGCAGTCAAGGTGGACAGTATCTGGTGGTCTCTTCTTATCTATCAGGCCAGTCATTTCATCACAGCTGGTTATTAAGTTGGTCAAGAAGGTGATCATGTTGGTCACTTCCCCTTGGTGAGTTCATGCTAACTCCTCCTGATCTTCTTGTCCTTCATATGCCTGAAAACGGTTTCCAGAATTAGTTGCTCCATCATGTTCTGAGGTGAGGCTGACCTGCCTGTTGTTTCCTGGATCCTTTTACTTGCTCTTTTGGACATTTGTCTTCCTCTAGCTCTCAGGCACCTCTGCCAGTTGCCATGATCTTTGAAAGCTTATGAAGAATGGCCTTGTAATGACATCACCAGCTCTCTCTCATACATCCCATTAGATCCACAGGTACCAAAGGAACATCCACTTAACTCTCCAGTTCTTCCAAAAATTAATTCATTTTATTCTCAGCCTGAATTTGTTTAGTCCTTCAGGTTTCTTTTTAGTAGAGGCCTGCCTCAATTATTAAACAGCAGTTCTCTACAGCATGTTTCCAAACCTAGATCAAATCTTGTAAATACAACTTGCTGAATAGATTCTAGGTTTAAGCAATTTCAAAGGTGGGCTTCCAAAGACTTAATGGTTCAGAACAGTTCTTATTCCACACTTCCCTGAGTTTACAGTTGTTCATGAGTTGAGACGTTGCATGAGCTAGATGAAGTATTCCAATGACATAGTAATAATGCCAAGTGTTCCTCCTGTTTCAGATACTTCTGATCACACATCACAAAGCATGGTTTCCATGTCTTTCTCAATAACTGTCTCCTTGATAACATTTCTTGAGGCTGGAGGCACGTCTTCATTTCTATGTCAGAACATACAGTTCCACCTTACTAGATGACTTAGCTCTCCTCTTATCACTACTTACCATGGCACTAAACCTGCTGTCATCTGCATGCTTTTATCAGTAATGACTCTATATTTCTTCCTCATCACTAATAAAAAGGTTAAACGCCATCATATTTAAAATTAATCCTCAGAGGACCTCCACATACTCCACACTGATTACCTATTAACCATTTTTCTGAAAAGATATTTGATGTACGCCAATGATTCTGTACTGTCGTTCCAGTTTCTAAATCGTGTCACATGGCACCAAATCAAACATTTTACAAATATTAAATGTCACGTATCTCTGAAAAGTTGAATTTGTTCACTCAAAACATCACGTTCTCCTGAGAAAAGACCCATCTCTCAGAACTTTATATTGATTGAAATTACCCAATGAAGAATTACAGATCTGTAACACAGGTTATTCCCAGGCAGCCATGCTACTCTGCACCAAATTAATGTCTGTTTAACAGACTTGGTCATCCAATTCACCCTTTTATTGCTTTGCCTTACGAATTTTAAACAATTCCTAACTCGCTTTTTAATACATATCTATATCTCTTTCCTCCACTTCCTCTCCATTTTGTAACCTATTTTACTTTTCCTCCTGTCTTAACAAGCATACACCAAACAATTCTATTATTGCGATTAGTAATATTCTGCATACAGTTTCTTCCACTTCTTCCAAATCCATATTAGTTCTGTTTCCAGAAGTAATTGCCAATGAATTGTGAGAAAGACATGTCTTATTCTCACAATAAACAAGTACACCAACACAGCTTCACAGTTTTACGATGCTGGTTTGTAAACTGTCAACAACAGCAGTAGGGACAATACCAGTAGGGACAATACCAGGCAATTCCTAACCTATAAAGGAGTTCTAAATAATGAAGCAAGGAAATTCTTTCACAGATCTATTCTCTCTTAAAAAAATAAACAAGCAAACAAACCAGAAAACCCTAAGACTTAAACACAAAAACAGAAAGCCAGATATTTTTATACAGAACCTACCACGCCAAAACATTCCATGAAATTATCATATAAAGCCATACACTCAAGAGCAGTAATGCAAAACAACTACCTATTGCAAAAAAAAATCCTCACAACCAGTAAAGTCACTGCTTTTTTTAGACAGCTCCACTAAGATGGATTGAGACTTTCAGGAACACACACACACCTTTTCACGTAATTTGTTTTATTCACAATGGTAAAAAAATTGTGACATAACTCACCTGTGGCATGAATTGATTAGCAGTGTTCCGGGAAATCTGGTATTTTATTTAGAAAGGCATCGATTTGCAAACAATAGGGTTAAAGAAACAGACCTAAACCAAACTAAATAAAGGACTAAACAAACATTCATGGAGACAGGGAATTCTGTGCATGAGAACTTTCTGGAGAAAAATTTATATTTACATTTTTGTTCTTTAAAATTTAGATCAGTACTTGCAAGATGAATGGCCAGTTTCACTGTTTTTAATAGTTTCTATACCCTAGAAGGTTATTTTATTGATGTAAAATTTAAACCATGGTTGACAAAATGCACCACTGCTTCTCCACAGTTGTTAAAGTACTGCAAAATAATGGAATCTCCTTCCTGCAGAAAACTGCCTCATTTACAAGACAAGTGTCCTGCATTTTATGCATACATTACATTCAGACATATTTTCCCATGCTCTTTGGCAATTTTTGGGGTTTTTTTTCTTTTCTCCCTGTAGCCTCAGATAAGCCTGAGAGCAACCAATAATTAATTTAAGCAACCAGAATGAGAACAAAATTTGTATTTCTTAAGTTTTCTTACTCCTTCTGGCACATTCACCTTCCAATGTTTTAGGCAAGTATTTTAGTCTAGCTTCAAATTCATGAATACTGTAGACTTATTTAAGGTAAATGCTATACTAATACTATAGTAATTTTCCTCCTTCACTGATTTGCAGCAATAGATCTGTTCTTCGGTGCCAAAGGACTAGGGGCATCCATCCATACTCCAACCCCTGCACCTTCTTCTGGTTTTGGGGGGGGAAGTTGTTTTGTTTTGTAATGATTTGTTTTCCAAAAGTAAGCATACTGAAGAAATGGCCTCTTCACAGTCCATCCTTTTAACCAACCATACTTCAGAGGCAGGTAGATACAGGACATGGGGGCAATAGGGATGTAGCACATTGACTCAGCGGCCCTCTGATCACATCCTTCCTTGCTAAGAGAAGGCACTAGAGTCTCATTCTGTGCCTGCTTGCTGTTGATCTTATGACTTGCATATCTGCAATGCCCAAAATCTGGCATTTTATTTGTAGGGAACTACTCTCTGTGTTACAATATCGTCAGCATTATGTGCTGCAAGTGTCACCCACGAAACATGACAAGAAACAAAACTTGAAATCTTTTTTGGTAAAGCAAAGCATGGTCACTCTAAAGGTCCACACCGAAGAGACAAACAAAAAATAAAGCCATGAAGATAGCTTCACTATTTTAAAAAGCACCACTATCACATCAAGTTATGCATGAAGAGAGTTTCAAGATAACATCTCAAATTAACACTGCTGCAGCAGTTCTCACAGATGGCAGATCAACAACAGCTTCTGTACTGTAAATCCTTTACAAAAACTGTAAATCCGTGCCTTTAAGGCCCAACTCTCGTAATCATCTTTGTTCATCTTTCACTACATTGCCAAAAGCCCCTAATTAGTATCATCTTAGGCTGCCTTTCACTGCTCCTCAGCCTAATCATTTGACTAATTACTGGCACATAATCTCAGTGTCAGGTTAGAAGATGTTTTTTGAATGAAGTTCAGCATATGGAAGAAGTCCCTTAACTGGGGGGCATGGAAGATAGCCTGTGTTCAGCTTCAAGACGAACCCGAGTAGCAGGTAGGCAAAACCATCGAGCTTGGCTTAAGGGAAGGAAAGGGGGAAGAAAGATGCAGACACAGCCAAGAGCAAATTCACAAACACGATAATCCACAAAGGCCAACAGCAAGAAGCTTTTACTGGAGAAAGGAAAGACTGCAGTCTGAACATTCATTCTAGCATGATAGCAGGGAACGTGACTTTGGATTTTCAATGAGTTATACAAAGGAATACCAGCAAATTCTGCAGTAACTAATGGAGGAGGGGAGGAAAGCATACAGAAGTGTTTCTTTGCAAAGGAAAGAAAAGAACACGTCTGATTTAAGGAATATATTGAAAGGATCAGCAGATGGTAAAAATGGATGACAGAAATAAAAGCATCAGAGATGTACCCTAGAAAAAGCAACCAGAATAATTAGCCAAGGAGCATGGGAAAGCGGAAATAACAGTGCAGAGAACAACACTTATAAGTTCCCTGTCCCCCAACTCAGTGAACACTGATGCAACACCTCAGCATAATGATATGCTTTAAAGAGTAAAGGGGACAATGCAGGGAAGAGGAAAAGGACAGAATTATGAAAGGAATCCATTAAAGACTCTTCTGCGAAGTACAGACCTCACACCCATCCTGTTACACTGACCAAAGACACAGATTTGGATTTATAGTACAGCCAGACTCTCCAAGTGATGCTATAGGTCCGATGGAAGCCACATTCCAATAGTTTAAAGAATTTCTGACATCCCTCAAATTGTAGTATTTCAGAGCTTTCTATGGTAAACAGAGGATGAAGACTTTACCCTGCAGTTGGAAAAAATGCTGCAACACATCAATCCACAGAGTTCCAGACTTAGGCTACGTCCAACAGCAAGCACATCCCACCCTGGGGAGTCAATACCAGGCACTGCTGTTCCTGCACGCCCCTCAATAATTCTATCCATCCCTGGTAGGCTCCTTCACACACAGAGATGTGGTCCAGAAGCAAATGCTCACTCTAAATCATCAGATGTCAAGGCATGGAAATCAGAGTTAGCGCACCATAGTTTGTTTTCCATGGAAGTCTTTTGTGGAGTACCATTACACAAGACAAAAAAAACCCCACCCAAACAACAAACAAACAAAACAAAAACCCAAAACCACAAACCAGCAAACAAAGACAAAAACAAAACAAAAAAATTAAAAAAACCCCAACAATTTTCCTTTTTATTTAATTTGTTTCTTAAACTATCATACAGGCTACACACAGTAGTATATCAATCTTAACAAGGGAAGAAAAAACTGAGGGACCTGCTGCGCCTAAGGGCTAAAGAGACTCAGGAATGCACTAGGATTTATCTGCCCTTTACTCTGAACACAGCTGCCTGGTAAGAAAATCAGCTCCCTGACAGCCCTGGCCCCCCACCATATAATCCAGTGAACAAGAAGCATTTGTACTTCTAAAGGGCAGCCACAGTATGGCTTCCTATTTACGGTTGGTTGCTGCTATTTATGTCTCTATGCAAGTTTGTTTTTAAAACAGCTTTGAAAAATCTCTAGTTTAAATTAAATGTTTTGTAACACATGTCAAAACTGCAAGTCATTGCACGGTAGCAGAAAGCTGACAGAGAAGATGCAACTTGCTCAGTACAATTCTCTGAATCTGCTAAGCCAAAAGTTGTTTAATACGATTTATCACACCCTGGAGTGTAGCTAAATAATTGTGATGGATGGCAGCATGTCTTAGTCTTTTCCATTTGTTAAATTATGATAGATGAATTATGCACATTAGTGAATTTCAATGAATTCTTTCTGTTCACCACGCCTGCTTCAAGAAAAACATCCAGTCAATAAATAGTCTAAATCCATCTCCATCAGAACTGTACAATGTTCTAGTATTATGATAAAGAAGCTGAAGGCCAAAAATGCTTCAGAACAAGTCCCTTGACATTAGGAGCAGCAATGAAGGTATGCGTGTAAGGTACCTAACCCTTTCTACTTTCTATTTTTTAAATAAAGTAACTCAACCTGTATCTAGTAAAAATGTTTGTTATTATCATTTCATGAGAACTTAGGGGGAGAGAAGACTATAATCAATCAAGCCTTCCAAAAGACACAGACGTGGGGTTTTTTTCCTTCTAGCAATTAGCTAACATGGTATCAAACTCACATACTGAAAATTATGTAAAAAGAAATTCTTTAAAAAATATTAAGAAAGGTAAAAAAAATACATTGCTAAATAGAATATTTTCTAAGAATAACTCCACTTGAGCAGCATTACCTACTTAAGCAACTGTTAGGCAATTATCTGGTTTCTGACAACAACCTCACAGAGAATTCTAGATGTACAGCTTGTCATTTTAATGAAATCCCAGAACACTAAGATTCAAAAAAGACAATCCATACCATATACTTTTCAAAGGGTTTTTTATCCTGCCATAATTTTTGCACGTACAGCTTGTCATTTTAATGAAATTTAATTTCATTTTAATGAAATCCCAGAGCACTAAGATTCAAAAAAGACAATCCATACCATCTACTTTTTCAAAGGGTTTTTTATCCTGCCATAATTTTTGCACATGACTGCATGTGACTTATAGATATTTTGGTTTCCATGCCTAACTAGTACAGCACTCCAGTAGAATCTTTATTTGGAATTATTCCTTCAACTGGATTGGTCTTCATCTACTCACAGGTGCAGAGCATCTGAAGTTCCTGAGGGAAGATATAAAGTGAAAAAGACCGATACAGTCTCCACATATAACTGTATATATTCATGAACTACCACAACTCAAAATGTCTGACAGATGCACTACAAAATTAACAGAAACCACTTCTGATTGTGCATGTGCTGATGTGCACCAGGAGAAAGTCTAAGAAACCTATGGACATACATCAATGAAAGACAAGTCTACAAGAGAATCTAGTCAAGACTGAAATGTGTCCCTTAAGACTTTAAAGGAGGAAACAAGACCAAGAAAACAAAAAAGATTTGGTTTGACTACACATGCCACACATTTCAAAGACTGTAGGGTATTTACTCTAACTGCTGGTGAGGTATAATTGAAAACAACTGAAGAATAGCATTTTATATATGATTCACACAACAAGAATGAAGTACCTTCCACGGTAGGGTTTTGTCAAAAATAAATTTCAGGACTCAACTTAGAATTCCAGGACTCAATTTAGAACACCTATTTTAAAGATTAAGAGGCAGAAAAAAGAAAAGAAAATAAAAAACCCAAACAACCAGACTAATAACTTCACTAGCAAATTTCTCCATCTTTGATGAAAGGACTTATGAAAAGTTTATGAAAGTACACACATGAGGCAGCAGCTCTGTCAAATCTCAGCGATCTGGTCTGACTGACAGGTATACAGCTTCACAAACACATCCTGACAGTTACACACACTGCAGCACAAGGAATCTTATTTTAAATAAAGTTTGCAAAAACTAAAATGTGACATTTACAAGATTTCTGAGCAAAAAAACCTCAGGGACAAATTCAATCTGTATTACCTTCATTTCATCCTGGCTTTCCTTGAATATATTGTCCCAGGGTTGTACTTCTGATGTCTTCTATCCAGATACAGACCTAATGCCTAGGAACTACCTTGTCACTTTGTGTCTGCCAGGAGCTTTCAAAAAGCATTTTTATCTTAAACGTGAAGTGTTTTCCTGCTGGCAAAATGGCATTACATCTTGCAGAATTCTTCACTCATCTGCAGCGATACCACCTACCGTGGAAGGTTAGATCTGAATCATCTCCCTTAAAGGAAACTTGACAGTTCATTTCGGAGGTTCCTTTTTGTCTCCAATTTCAAGCAGAAAGTAGTGTACATTCAGAAATTTCAAGCAGCTGTGCACCACTGCAAGTGCCACAGAACTAAAATAACATTTCTCAGAATTAGTCTGTCATAGTTTAAAGCATCAAAAGTGTTAAGCAATTCTCAATTGACAATGTAATTACAGCGTGCAGCCTCAGTGATGCTATATACTTAAGGCTGAAAATGCTACTGCAATCTTAAATGCTATTTTCTTGAAAGTTTCTTGAAACTTTCTCAGTACCCTTCCTTTAAGGCATACCTGACAGGGGCAGAGAGAAGCACTCTTTTTTTGACACAGGCCTCCTTCACAATTCCAACTTTTATTGACTAAGCAAGCCCCTATTCCTCAGAGGCATGAATGTTCACACAGAAAACAGAAGAAATTTCTAGACATAAATATTACAGAAAAACAATTAAGTAAAATCATTCACTCTTGCCCCACTGGGTCTTACTTGCATGACAGAAGCTGTGCATGTAGTTGAAAGCAGGTTACAACAGCAGTGAAGACACCACAAAATGATGAAAAGCTCCTGAGTTAGGTGTAGTACAATTTGGAGAAGATTTTAACAAGAAATTCAGTTGGGTTTTTTTATCCCACAGTCACAGACTGCCTAAACTTAATGAGTGACAGAACTTCACTCCACGTTCCTTAAAGCTACGGCTGATGACCCCGAACAGGCTGCACTAAATGTTTGCATTTTACTACCTGCATGTATCAGGAAATCCCAGTGACAATCCAGCATTTCACTGCAGTACCCAATCCAGTACACTGCAGCACAGCTAAGCTCTCTCAGTGTTTTTACTGGATTTGCACCCAACACCTCTCACTTCAGGCCCTGAAAATTAGATAGATTATGGCTCACTGACAAATCATGTTCACTGCTTGCTCTGCCTGGTTCCAGGACATTTGTGGCAGCAGTCAAGACACACTAAACAGCGTTTGTTTGCCCCTCTTTGCGGCAGCCTACACAAAGGAATACAGAGAGCAAGTTTTCTCCTTTTCTTTCTCCTTCATCTCTTTTTAATATTCAATAATTTCTCACATTTCTGTAACTTCTTCTGGGCTTTCTCAGGTGTTCACTCATTTACAAAGTCCCACAGTGCAAGAAGTTGTCAGCTTATATAAGGGATGGCTTTTTTCCCCCCCCACTGGCAGTCATCTTCAATAATTACCAGTCAATATGCAAAGGATGTAGATTTAGTCATATTAAAATTCTTCCCAGAATATGCTGCAAATCCTTCCTTACCAAGACTGTCTTTTTTCAATTGTCAAGGTTGATTGAAGAACAGAGGGACAGAAAAATCATCCACCATTCTTTCCATCCCAGCACATCTCCACTGTAGTCAACCCAACAGACAACAGCAATTTATCATACAACATATGCAAGATCATGAAAACACAGATTTTATTATTCAACTTCTACATTTTACCATAGATACTGAAACAGGTCCCTGGACTGCACATAGCAAGCAAATGTGCCAAATTTTCATCAATATAAAAATAGTAAATCCTCTTCAATTTATTTATCTATCTTGGGAGGATACACTATTTCTTCCTGTTCCCTAACTAACACAGACAGCAAATATCTTTAATTTCTGTAGCTGAGGTCCCTAAATGTCACTGAATTAAGTACTCATTCTCAAGAACAGGAGAGAGTGAAACAGAAAGATGTCATATAAAAAGTAAATAAATAAATAAATAAATAGGAGGTCTCTTGGCATAGTGAAAGTGAGAGATCTGAATAAGCAAGTTTATTTCAAGACTGATTAAAAAACACCACTAGATTTAAAAATAGAAGTCAACACCCTCAGATCCTTTCTTTACAGAAGGAAAATTAAGAATGCAAAGAGACATCAAAAGAGATGTGATCAAAAATAATTATTAAGCCTATCTTAAAACAAAAGTTGAAAGAAATTAAAGGAAACAAAGAAATTTGTGAAACCTATAGAATGAAGACAGAAAAAATCATAATTATTAATAGAGTGACTGCAAATTTTTTATTAAATTTTTATTCCTTTCCAACTTCTATTTACATAGCTCTAGATAAGTTTATTTTATGCAGCTTTGAAATAAAGCTTTTGAGAGAAGAGGATATGGATGGAATAAAACCAGCTAGTACCTTCTCCATCTGCAGTGAGCAATCACTGAAACACCTCAACATCAACTAACCAGCTCATTATTTTTACCTTGAATTAAAAATAAAATTAACATTCCATCAACAAAGTGTATTATGTGAATTCTATAAAGACTTGGTAAAAAATTCTTCCTTCTTTTTACATACAGTCAATGTGACATTTTTCCTTCCTCACAAAAGCTGGAGACTTAGGAATTATTTTCATCCCACTGTGAATAATCTGGGCCTCTTTCAATACTTATTACATTTCTCTGCAACAATTTATAGGCTGAATATTTGCAGTGACAAACACTAGGCCCAAACTTTTCAGTAAAATGATGAAAAGAATATGGGAGGTAAATAACAAAATGTTTTCAGCAAATATATCACTCCCTTTAAAATGTAATCCTCAGCAGATTCTTCAAAAGAGATCTGATTATAATTTTCAGTCCTTCTAAACAGATTAATTTAATATATAGTAATATATTATTATATATACTATATGTTATTAATATATAGTGACAAAATAGGACACCGATTTGTTCTCCAAACACTGACAGTTATTGTTCACATAAATCATGATCATAAAATATGCCTCAAATTTAACTTAGAAAGCTGTATCTCCTCCTAGTTTAGCTGCTTTTTTCCCCACAAAAACATGTAGAAACACTTCATATGTAGACAAATGTCAGACTTTTACACACATTCCTAAGAGAAGCTGTGAAAAAAAGTCAGAACAGTCTTTCCAAAGATGACATCCACAAGGTGAGAAGCAGCCATGTTCCTGCTGTCAATGGACCACAGCAAAACAATCCAAGAAGAGGCATTTCCAGTCCTTCAACATAGACACATCTCTCCAGTAATTTCAGTTACCAGAGAGAACTCTGAAATGCATATGTTCCCATAAAATCCATGCCTTTTTTAATAAAACACCGGATTTTACCCTTACCACGACACTTCTGAGAAAACTTACACAAAGCCTATGATCCCATTTTTACAGCATAAAACAAATACAGGACTTTGCAGCTTATTTAGTGACAACAACTGGACATTACCACTAATTACAATCCAATCGATAACAATTAAATGTTAAAAAATGTAATTAACTGTAATTTTAAAAATTACATTATATTTAAAATAACTAAAACTGATCAAAGAACTTACAGATCTGTCCTGAATAAAGATCAGAGTAGTGACATAAATGTTAATTTAAATGGAACCTTTTTCATAGCAATCAAGCTTTTAAGAAAATTAGTTAAACATTAATTTTGTATCAGCCACTAATAAAGTTTGAACATGGTAATAGCTTTATCCTTCAAAACTAAATACATATATTTAGTATTTTTCAATTATTTTTCAATGTAACAATGATTTATTCCTCCTGTCTCAACAATTTGCAAAAGGTCAGCTTGTTATACACTATGGAGAAAACTCTTAGACCATAAATTATGAAAGTGAGTTACATGACATTCCTCATGAACCTGAAGTTATTTTCCACTAAGAGGTTTTGCAGAAAAATATTAATTTGCAAGATTTTGTAACTACACTTCCAAGCTGTAAATGCCTAGCTTTTCAAATATATTATGAAAAACAGGAGGGAAATAAATCCAAAAGGAAAAGCACTAACAAAAAGGAATTGCTTTTTAAAAATTCTTAATTCTCCCTGTGCACTACAGAACATCAGAAATCCATTCTTTGATGATGCTGTAATGAAAGTAAGTTGCTCTGGTAATATATACAAAGCCCCCAGATAAAAGCTTACAGGATTAAAGGATTACATGAAGGTTATTAAAGGGGTTTGGAAGGGAGGGAGCAGGATGCACGCTCTTTTAAATAATGATCATCATTCTGTTCAGAAACATGATAAGTTTGGGTTTAGGTTGTGTTAGCTTTAGTAATAAATGCTCTACTTACTGTCTTTTGAGCAAAACCAAACCAGCAATATGTACAGAAACAAGTGCTGAACTTGGTCTTCAGATACAGAAGATTTGTTTGCAACATAAATCTGTTGCATTGGCATAGCTTCATTAAATAGAGGTTTCAGTTCTGAACTGGCACTTTATATATAGCATTTTTATCCATAAGACTGTCAAGCACCATATTTTCAGTATTTCTTCCTATGCAAAAAGAGATCTAAATGACAAACTGACATATCAGTGTAATAAATAACACTGTTTATTACTTCTAAAATAAATACTAGACTACTGTTAATTTACTCACGTTATCCATATACATTATGCATGAGTTTCACAAAGTTTACAGCTGACCAAGATTAAATCCACTGTGGCCTCTTATACACTTAATACTGAAAGTAAATTCAACTCATCATATGAGCAAACATATTTTATAAAGAACTTGGAGTTTTCTCATACATCTCAAATCACTGGGTTTTAGCTCACCCCCAAAAGAAAATTCCTTATAACTGCTTCCCAAGCAGGAAATCTTCAAGATGACTTGGACTTACTAAAATTATTTAAAAGACACTGGGTGCACCATACTCACTAGTTTTATTGACTTTTGGTGTAGTTGAACTTACTTTACTAAATAAAAATACTAGTCTCAGACACATAAGGTATTAGACTAATGGGATATTACTTTCTTCTAATGAAGCTGTATCTTTCACAATTAAAGCTTCCTTAAGAATTGTCTAATTTCTTAAAACTGTAAAAAAAAGAGGAAAAAATGAAAAAAAAAATTAAGTCAAACATTATTTGATTC
This sequence comes from Onychostruthus taczanowskii, assembly GCF_017590055.1. Classification (NCBI taxonomy): domain Eukaryota; kingdom Metazoa; phylum Chordata; class Aves; order Passeriformes; family Passeridae; genus Onychostruthus; species Onychostruthus taczanowskii. The sequence continues at coordinate 6,942,018 of NW_024498795.1, forward strand.
TAAACAATCCTGATGTTCCCAGTGTACTGAGTATAGCTGGTATAGAAAAAAATTGCTACAGTAATTGAAACAGCACTGTAGCTCTTCGCAGATATAATGAAATACTTGACATCTCCGTGGGGACTCGTTTGTTCTTAGTAATTAAGCATAAATTGAAACCCTTGCTGAGGGCAAATCTGTAAACAAGTATTTACCGTAGCTAAGAAAACAGGGCAGTCCATATGCTCTGCAACCAGCAATTAATAGCCACTTAGAATTGTGGAACAGTTTGGGTGGGAAGGGATCCTTGAAGGCCATCTAGTCCAACCTTCCCACAATGAGCAGGAACATCTGGAACTAGATCAGGCTGCTCAGAGCCTCATCCAACCTGATACTCAGTTTTCCTGGGATGGGACATCTACCACCTTTGTGGGCAAGTTAAATTTTAGGGTAATATATGGACTTAAGCTCAAATATTTGGTCTGTAATCAATGAATGAATTCTATTTTACGTGCAACAAATTCTTGGTCTTTATTATGCAGGTCAATGAGAAACAATCAACTGAGATCATCACTTTCCAAATGCAGATTATTTTGCAAGTTCGCACAAAAAAAAACACTTTGCAGTGACTTCTTACTTCCAAATTCCCTAGTATACATCATAGTACCCGTAGTGGTACAGATACATAGTACAAAAGTGGTAGAGGAAGTAACTGAAGACTTTGTGACCACTTTTTTTGTGAACTTATTTTAAAATAATTAAGGTAAAATGTATTCAAGAATTATGCAAAAATTGAGAAGATCCAGAAACTAAAAACACAGGTAACCTCTCTTTGATGTCCCAGTTACAAGGCATTTGACAGCAACATTTTAAGACTTTTTTACAACCACTAAGCTATCCTACAGGAAACAGAGGGGAAGAGAGGCCAGAAAGTGAATATGCACAAGAATAATGAGATGTATGAGTAACCTGGATAAAACAGAAGTTTTGCAATTAATACTGAGCATAATCATGGCAGTACTGTTTAAATTATTAATTTTATCCCTACAATAGTATCAACTTTTAATCTATTATTCTAATACACCTGCTGGAGAGATACTGATAAGTAACCATGGATGGGCAGAGAGGATTTACAGGAATAATTTTATTAATGCTACTTGGTGCTACTACTATAAATCATTACCAGAAAAAAACCCCACAGTAATAAAAAACTCAAAACACAGAGGCAATATGTATATAATTTTTCTCCATTTATAATATACTAATCCACTTAAAAATCCTTGTGCTGCACAGCAGTTGCACAAAATCCTATCTGTGAAAGGAACCCTCATGCAGAAAATGTTAAAAAGTTGGTAGGAAAATTCCAAGCAACTGAGAATGAGATTTCGTGATTTCCACCTCAGCAATTTCTACATATCTTATATTCATCAAAATAAGTGATAGGCTTTATGCCCATTGAAATTAACAGATATTCATAGGTCACCGTCACCCATTCTGCTGGTAGGGAGAGACTATGAATGGACAGGCTGGAGAGACTACGCAAGTCAAAAGGATGGTTTTTCCAAACCATCCTTTCAAACCCCTGGCACAACACGAGCCAGTAGCAAAACCCTCAACATGCCAAAACCATCTCCAACAGTAACAATTAAGAGAGCTAAACAGTGGCCTGATGAAAGGCACTAAACTGAGCTGGTCATTCTACAGCCACATGCTGCCTTAGAGCTTTTCTCTGCTAGAGTCCCCCATTTCTTTTAACCTCATTCTTCAGTACAAACTCAAATCTGTATCCCAAGGATTTTGCTAAATTCTTCTACAGATGGGCAGTACTCACTACCTTGATGCCGCTGCTTTTGAGTAGTTTACTGAAACACATCACTGTAGCAGGCACAATTCATAAATTATCTTTGTTATGTTTTATACCTTTCACTTGCAGTACTTGTCCAACTTGCTCCAGTTATGAAGCTTCATACATATGGATAATGCTCCTTTGTATGTGCTAACAATACTGGCAGGTTTTCCTTCAATAAACCACTCCAGATGTTAGTCTCAGTAATTATGTCTGACATCTCTCAGCTTTGGTAATGAAATACTGCTGATACAATTCCTTGTTTGTATTTCTATGGCCCATCTTCAGGCATAAAAACTACGGAGTTAAAACAGCCACATCGACGAGCACAGAATGAAAATCTGCTAAAATGAATACACAGCCATCACTTGATTAGCATAAACAGGATAAATATGGAAATACAGTATTCTATAAAAAAACCTATCACTTATACAGTACATTTCACTCTTCTGCCTAATAAAGTGCACTTTAAAGTATTATATATACATATGTATGACCACACAGAAGACAAAATTACCACTGTTATCAATATCATATAAACATTATATCAAATACAACCTCTTTATTGCTCCAAAGAATCAAAACCCAACTTTACACAATGGATCTGTTGTCAACAAGATATGACAAGAAAGATGCGCAGCGAAATTTCTAACCTGAGAAGTACTTATTTCAACACTTATTTTACCTAACATATTATCACATCAGCTAAACTGAACATTTAAGGTCCTTAGAGAAAAATGTAGTTTAACAATGTGCATCCAAATAGCTTGAATTTTTCAGATGTGGTCTTAGAGAATAAAGATTTTAGAAGGTATACTGCAAATGCTCAAGAAGTCATCACAGGCTCGTACAGCTCTCACAAGCTTTTTAAATTATCACATTAAATGTTATCACTAACAATAAATAATCCACTCAGAACACAACTATTATCCATGCCCAAAGTCTCTACCATAACTGCCCAGCAACATTAAACCCCATCACCTAAGTAGCAACTTTTCTAATCTATCCATTAGCACAAACCAGCTCTAATTTTTTTTTAAGTAAGAATAATGTAAAAATCACTTCAACTACTGACTTCAGCAGGACTGAAATTAAGCTGAAGTCACTCAAATCAGTAAAGACATAAGTGAATTATAATTTGAAGTCTACTTAATAAAAGTCAGGAAGTTACTCATATTTGCTGTAATACGCCATTCCACCATTTTCATCACATAAACCAAAAACTTCAGCACATGAAGCAATGAAAGAACTTCCCCACAGGCTACATGAAGTATGAGAAGTGGGCTGTTTTCCAAATAGTATTATGACTGCTCATATTGTTATTCTGCCGCTTCATACCATAGCTGAAAATCATTCATAACAACACACAATTACAATAATGATGTCCCATAACTGAACATTTTGTTTATATAAGCACGAGCAAATGTTTTGAACAGAAATATGTGGATGCATATATGGCTGCCCATCCCCTCAGCAAAAAAACCCAGAGATGCATAGAAAAGCACATGCAGTACACTGGGTGTTCTTCTATAAACTCAAGGTCAACCAAAACAGTTAATGGGTTTGGTCTTCTCCAAGTATTTTGAGGCATTTAAGTCAGCAAATTGTTTGTTTAACTATAACATTCAGTTAATGATCAAACAAGAAACCAGTTTTAACTGGCCACCCATGACAAAATCTCACTTCTATAGCTTACTAGTGAAGCAATAATTATGTTTTGTAAGAAATAAGGAAGTATATTTTTCAGAGGAATTTATGTATTACAAAAAAAAATAAAATTTACATCTCAGGAGAATGAATTAGGGCTTGCCCCATCCAATGAGAGAAGAAAGGTCAAAAGGAGTCAAAGGACCATTATTTCCAATTCTGAGCCATCTCCATGTGCCTATCACATGAACCCTGTTAACCAGAACTACAGCATTTAAGTGGAAGAAGTGAACTGATGCCAGTGCTGTCATTCATAACAAGGTATATGAAATGTCCTGAAGATAAAGTGATTTTATTTAACCTACACTGTGCTTACTTGGCAGGTCATTTTCTTTTTCCAGTAGGGTGAAAGAAAAGGACTAAGAAAAACTCAGCAGACTTAGAAGGGAGTGGTTTCAGCACAATTTGAACAGCGTATTTTGGGGAGACATAGGAGAAAAATATCAAATACTTCAGATGATTCAGAAAGTTGAAGTAGGAAGGTGTTACAGACACTTTAGATTTTAAGACACCACTGCTTTTTCTGACTATAAACAGAGAATCATCAAGCTCACAAATAAACTTTAAAAAAAAAAGCTGGATATTTCAATTGTGCAGATTCAATGAACTCCCTGTGTTTTCTTCTAAAAAAGTCTGTCTGAAGCCTAGAACCAGTCAATAGGAAAGAGCTGACTCTGGGATTACCCTCTGCACAAGTACATTTGAATTTGCAAAAAGAGTCAGCTCCTTACAGGCAGGACAGCAAGCCCAACAGGGCACTGGTAGAGGTTTTTCTAAGACTCAGACGAATGATTTCATGACCTAGGACAAAGCTGACATGTTGGTAAATGAAATTCAAAGGCAAACTTTCCCTTTGTCCATGCTCATGACCCATCTGCAAGGTACACAATGGAAAGGGATAAACTGAATCTGTTAGAAGCAGCAGTGCAAAGTGGCACATAAGAGGAACAGAACTTTGTCTTCCTATAGCTGAGGCCATTGATCTGTGCTTTGAAACATTCACACCATGCAAAATACAGATGTCAAATATTGTATCCTGACTACACCATAATGAAAGACGAACCACAGGAAGATAAAACTGTGACGTCTATTCTTTGTGAAAAAAAATAAACCATGTGTTAGGAATATTTTACTATGTGGAGGGGAAAAAATAATTTTAAATAGTGTTATTTTCTGTGACTTCTCTGAGAGGAGAACCACCTCCAGCTGAAGAACTACCTCCTGATCCCTGTTCTTCAAGTAAAGACTTCCACAGTACTAACACAGTAGATGAAAGTATGCTTACTTAGGATCTAAAGATCATCATTTTGACAGGACTGGCTACATGACAATATGCTTGTGCTAGATTAATTTGCTTAATTGAGATCTAAAGGCTGAAGTAATGAGAGAAAAAAACATTAACTCCATTGTATTCACCAGAAGCAAAGTGACTGAGGGCTATGACAGACACCAATTTCTACAGCCAGAAGTTTCTGCTAAAAAACTTTTGATCTGTGATTCCTTTCAAATAGGCTTAAGACTAGAACTTAAACATTTCAGCTCAAGACAGGCCTCTAGTGAGAAGCCAACACTCACCACTCCAAAACTCCTCACAAAGAGGTAGCTTATGCCATGCCTGGATGTATTTCTCAAACAAGGGATTTTTTTCAGTATCAAAACATTACGAATTCAGAGTCAGAGAGACTAATTTTATTTGCTCTCATGCAATACACAACAAAGCTTCAGCAAAAGATCCCAGTTTTTCTAAAAACACAGACCATACCAATCTTCCATTACAGGTCTAATCTTTGCAACTGGTTCAAGTACAAGTTAGTGTTATAAGTTTATGGAAGAAATAATAATCCTTCAAAAGCATCACCGCTGCCTTTTACCTTCTGAACCATGTAGGAGAGCATGAACCAAACAAAGTCACAGCCTTCTCCGTCCTGGCCCATGTGGCCCTTCTTTACCAACCAGCCTTTCTTTAAAAAGGCAGGTGGTACTTAATGCCAAGGCTAAGCTAGCTGCATCCAGACAATAATAACTATTTTTATTACTTGGTATCTGAGATAAGAGGATTCTGTCATTAAAGTGTTCTCTTAGGCAGTGTTTATTCCTGCTCTAGTATACAGGCTGAGACTGGGAAAGCTTGGAATTGATCACTTCCATTTGTTTTAATAAACTGCCCTACTTAACTCCCAAGACTGTATTGGCTTCATTCTCCAAGAGGTTTCAATTATGGTGATTAAAACATGTCATTTTTATATTACTTCTAATTGATATTTTTAAAGGAAGCCTTAATTTATGATGTACTTTCTAGCAAACTACACAAACACCCCATGCAAAATATGAAGATATAAATCCCCTGTTTCTGTTCTCTATGGAATAAATAGTACTTTGAACCAACTTTCTGTACTCTCAATGTAATGTGATGCAAAGAATTACTAGCAGTGTCTTTCTGCACACGAAAATATCTTGACAGCTGCACTGCTTGAATGTTGTTATGTATTTACATTATTATATGTTTCCAGCAGGTTTTAAGTACATTCTCCAAATAAAATTCTTAATTTATTTGAGCCCTGGCAGTGCTGTATCCATGCCAGCTGAACACTGTTACAATGTACTTGCACTATGTTTTAAGGAACAACGCTTGTTTACTGCAGGGAGCCTCACAATGTTTTCCCCCACAGCGAGCGTGCAGAACACGATCCAACCCAGAGGAACAGGAACATGGCAGCTCCACACCAGGAGAACTACACCTTCAAGTAAGGACAAAGGTGCAGATCTTCTGTAACAAAGCAGTCTCCTGCAGCACTAAATGACAGCACAAGTGAAAGGTGAATACAAAGATCCAGACAAGAAAAACTGAAAAAGCTCCTGAATCATCTCAGACTGGAATTCTGTGACAGAAGTGAAGAGTTGAGCTGGGGCAGAGGAGAGGCATCGTAACATCAGATTTTGAACACAAGGCAACACTTTTCTCCTATGAGGTGACCAAGCACTGGCACAGCTTGCCCAGGGAGGATGCGCAGTGTCCCCCTCAGAGATATTTAGAAGCCATTTGGACATGACCTTGGGCATCCTGCTGCAGGCGTCCCTGCTTGACCAGAGAGGTTGGATGAGATGACGTCCAGAGGCCCCTTCCAACTTCAGATATCTGAAATTTTGTGAATTATGTTGAGGCAGAATATAGGCCAAAAAGAATGTCTGAGCCAGGATTTGCCTGTTACACCCACATGACAGTAAAACCTATCCTAAAATTCCTATTATAAACCTGAAAATGCTGTTCATATTTTGACTGCTAAGAGATGCATACAATATTTTACATTACCCCAAGCAGATGACATTAAATGATCATATGAAGAAATTCTTATCTTCAAGGTAGTTTTAAATCCCTGTGTAACTTAGCTTCGCAAACTCCTGCTACATTTAGAAGCATCACATCAATTTTTACAAACTCACTTCATACAGAGCTGAAGCATCTAACAGAATATAGATGAAAATAACTGGTGAATACCTGTACCTTTCAGAATATTTACTGTGTGTTTATGTACCTTCAGAGTAATGAAAATCTTAATTTTTTTGACTTTTAATAATATGGTATACTTTATTCTAAGTTTTAACTGCTGGTAAGATTTATTACTTTTCCATTTGAACAGATTTCATTTTTGTTTCAATATTTCATAACATGATACAGAAATTTTAAGTCTGACCATGGTAATTAATTTAATATTACACAGCATTACCATTTATATTCTAAAGTGAAATAGCTAGCCAGTACCAGGCTAAACATAACCCCTCTAACTAACTCATTGCAGGTTTACAGGTATTAAGTTAAAGAATCTATTTACCAGAAAATGTGGTTTTCTGTAGACACAGGATATACACTTCCTTTTGCAGTAGTTGTTCACCATAAAGCAAATATCGCAACCTGTTTTGCAAGCTGTTACCCTCCTACTTGAATTACATCTTTCATCTTTCTGTAGCTGTCATTAACTTTGGCCTCTTCTTTATCTTCAATCTGAAGTTAATTCTCTGACCAGCATGTTGCTTGCTGCTTTGAGGGATTAAATATAAGGGTTTATGAAGAAAAGGAGCTTTTCATACAATGCTATTACACCATGATAGCTTTCACATATATTATAGATTCTTGGAAAATGCACATTAAACATACATGCTGTTCATTTAAAAAGAAATATTATCATATTGTAAAATAATAAAAAAGGATTATTTTAAAGCACTCACTAAACATATACACAATCCTATTAAAAGAAGCCGGTAGAAACATACCCACATTGTCAGCACAGCACACAGACACTGGCAATGCTGTCATATGCGTGTATTGAGACATATTCATAATTGTAGCTAAAGTTTTACTTATAAAGGCAATTCTCTTAAGAAAACTACAAATCTAGAAAAGTATTCTACTGTTGCAGAGTTACAAATCTGTGTTGCTGTGGTACCGGACATTACATTTCATCTCACTTCAGCTGATGAAGTGAAACATTTATCCACGGACCTATTTGGAAATTCAGGACAGTAATTAAATGGTTTATGCTACCATAATAGAGTGTGTCTGTGCAAATGTCTAAGATCTGTCTAACCACTGAACGCAGTAACATAGGAGAAATTTTGTGCATTTGTGGACATTTCCTTTCACACATACTTCAAAGCAGAAACTCAGAGATTACTCTAATGTGATAAAAATACAGACATACTTTTTTTTTTTTTTTAATGGAGCAATTTCACCTAATACTAATCTAGCTGAGTGCACAGTACCTCAGGCTTTCCAATTACAAACAGCTGTGAAAATCTTAGAAAACTGAAGTACCTGTGAGATGCTAACCACACTTAACCAAATGACCAGGTCATCAGTTAGGAATAATGGTAATATCATTCTCATTTCCCTTCCCAATATGCATTCTATTCCATAAAATTGAGAATGATGTTGGAAGCTTCAAGAGACAACACTGCTAGCAATTTAGCTACTTAAGTATCTCCACAGTTCAGGGAATTTGCCACAGCATTCCTCAACATCTACCACTGCCTAATACTATACACTTAAAGCCCTGAATTCTGCATAACAAAAAATAAAAGATGCCACCAAAATTACATATCAATCAATGTAACAGCAAGCCTGTCTCTGTGGAAAGGATATGTTGCACCATGATATTGTTTCACGGAAAATCACGTTTTATGCAAAAAATAAAGTATCTATCTCATTACTTCTAGAAGCAGCAATCACTCAGATGTATTCTCTTTCCTCAAATGCTCTGAAATACTAAAATAAAGATTGTTTCTAACTTCAGTTAATTTGCACTGGATTACAGCTGAGAGACTTAAGTAAAAAAATATATTATTAATATTACATCTGTTACAGATGGAATAAACATGGATAAGCATAATCTTTTCATTGTTTTATGGAACTACAATCCACCAGCAAGTGTACAAATCCGCACGATATCCCTGAGTGCTGGATTTAAATTGGGGTCTTGGAGAGAGGTGAAAGATGTGCAAGAACTTAAGCACACAAAGAATCCTTAGCCGACTAAACATATAATCCAGCTCCTGCAACTCTCTCTTCAGAGATAAAGCACATCTTTATTTCAGTATAATCAACATAATTTCTCACCTGTTCCTGAATTTCCAAAGAGTACAGAGGATAAACACACAAATGGGTGCAACTGGGCCCTTGGGAACCTGCAGCTCAGCACAGCACACTGCAGTACTCTTCCCACAAGCTCTCCATGAAAATCAGAGATGAAAGCTTTCCTATCTGTGGGCTAGCTGTGAATGCAAAAGCCCTGACATATACTTATATATGTGCTCAGCAACAGAAATTAACTGTCAGCAAAAGCACTTTTGTTCCAGTGCAACTATACATACACTGGATTCAGCACTGCAGAATTAGCAGCCCACATAATGTATACGTTCTTCATACTTTGAAATATCCAAATACCCATAACTTACTTTTCCAGATGATACTATTACCCTTTTGAGTTTAGTCCTTTAGACCATGGCTTCAGATTAAGAAACAAAACCTAGCAGTAGAAGCACTTCCCTTAAAACAGTTTTAGTAGACTGACACACTAAAGATTATGAAAGATGCCAAATCATCAGACAGAATGAAGAGTAGATGTCTTAATAGCCAGAGTTCTTTCATACTGATCCTGTTAACATAGAATCTCTCTCCTTTCCCTAAGTGTCCACCACTGACCATGCAGCAATCTACCCAACAGCTCTTCAGCCCAACTTCCATTTTTAAATATGCTGAATATACATGTTTAAATCACAAAACTGCTGTTCACCCCATCCACAAAAGATTTTATGAGATTTTATTTGGTAGAGTTCTTTTCACCTACTTCACATGCACAGGCCAAAGGGGAAGATGGCAAGCAGTCCATCCTTTTTACACTCCTTGTTTTCCTTTAATACTTCAGATAATTCTGAGCATTTATTTAAAATATAAGCTACAAAAAATGCACCTGTCTCCGTGCTGATTTGTATATTAGACCAGTCTTTATATTGTGCATTTAACAGGTGATAGACAACATCCAATCATTGTGGCTCACAATGAATGGCAGAAACAACCACGGCGTGGAACTAAATTAACAGCATACTGCCCCACAAGCTAAAAAAGCCAGCAAAGTAACACACCCCAGCAATACCCACCAATTACTACAGAATCACAGAATCAATTATGTAGGAAAATATCTCTGAGATTGTTGAGTTCAACCCAAGACTGGACACCACCCTGATCACAGCACTCAGTGCCATGTCCACTCCTTCTCTGAACACCTCCAGGGACGGTGCATCCACCACCTCCCCAGGCAGCCCATTTCAATATCTAATCAGTCTTGCTGTGAAAAAATTCTTCCTCATGTCCAACCTGAGCCTCCCTGGCACAGCTTGAGGCCATTGTCCTCTTGCCCTTTCTCTGGCTGCCTGGAAGAAGAGGCCAACTTCCACCTGGCTACAAACTCCTTTCAAGTAGTTGCAGGGAGTGGTAAGGTCATTCCTGAGCCTCCTCTTCTCCAGGCTAAACACCCCCAGATCCCTCAGCCATCCCTCAGAGGACTTATCCTTCAGATGTTTCACCAGCTCTGCTACCCTTCTCTGGAATTGCCCCAGTTTCTCAATGTCATTCCTTAACTGAGAGGCCCAAAACTGGGCACAGGACTAAACTAGAGCCAAGTACAGGGGGAGTAGCCCCTGGAAGATAGGACAAAGATGAAAAGAATTCTACTGCTAAACATCGTAACTAGTATGAACACATGGACAAAGCCCTCTAGCATCTAGGAGAGAGGTCTTTGAACTTCAGCATCTGCTCTTCAACAGGCAGGCTGCTGCAAGCTATGGGCAGGCCTTCAACTGATAGGAATGGGAAATAAATTGAATGGGAAATAAATGCCTTTTTCTTTTTTAATGAAATTGTTTAGTCAAGACCTCACATATACTGTTATTTATCGTGGGGCTGTGAGAGATGTTAATTGAAAAGTGCAAATTAGGTATGAGGTTCAAAGTGAAAGCTAACAACAAGGTACTCAGTCACTTTCATCAACCAAGCCGCACTCACACAGTACTTGTCTGAACAATACAGTATGAACACTGGCTCAGCCTGTGTGTGAAATCCAAAGCTGTGTACCTAATCATGATTTTAAAATAGGCATGAAGCACTTGAAACTTACAGTACAGGTGTAACCATGAACAGTAAACAACTTCTTTATAGAAAATAGCAGCACAGGGGTCTAGAGGACACTCTATGTGCTACACAAAGAGCAGATGAATTATTATTTAATTAGGCTTGCCTTGAAAGCATATCCAGAGAAGCCCTGGGAACCAACTTCTCACACTAAAATTCTGCCTTTATAATGCTGATTACCTACTGACAAACACAATACTTGAAAGATTTCTGTCATCATTCCTCTTGGCTGACTACTAACTTCACCTGAACAAAAGAAAAAAGATGATCATAGTTAATAATACTACATATATAAATCCTTTAATGACTTGAAATAGTAATTTTAAAATAATTTCATAGTCCCATATCCTAAAAAAAATATATATGTATTCTTAAGAACTTCAAACTTGAAACACTTCCCTATGTTTTTAGACACTAGCAAATCTATATTGCACTCTTCAAAACTTAAAAATTTCTTGTCCTTATAAATAACTAATTTAAACAAGAATATTTTCTTTCAACTCTCTACACACACATGGGTCACAAACTGTTTATGTTCGTTGAAGCCTGATACATGGCTCTCAAAGGTGGTTTTGAGAGAGTTACTTTAAAAAGGAAGAAAATAACAGAACCCAGTTAAGAACTTCCAGCCTAGTAATATCAATACAGAAAATAAAGAACACCAGAGGAAGTATCCTACACCCTGGAGAGGCTGTCCAGTGGTTGGAAGCCTGTTCCTCAACCAACCTGAACTCAGGCAAGAGAATAAAATGAATCAACTTTCAAGCACAAATTTACATTGCAAAAATGAAAAGTCTACTACAATATTCAGCAGATTAAAATAATCTTGTGAGCACTGAAGTTTCAATCAAGTCTCAGTGGAAAAAAATGAGACAGCAGTAAAATATAAACATGACACAACACTGTTAGCTAAGCCTGGTAGGAAATACCCAAGAGAACTGTATTTCATACAGAAGAAAAACTATGGGACCTTTAAACCAAGGACAATGAACCACTGCACACAGCACAGAATGTGCAACGAAGACTAACTAGACTAAATCCCATGCCTTATTGTCAGAGCCAGTACAACAGGCTTGATTCAATACCTATCTAAAACAGTAGCTGAAGGAAGCAGGTGAAAGTATGGTGACAATCATCTCAATGGTCACCACGGAGAACATGCTAGCCCTGAACAGCCCACTGACCCATTTCTAGGGGTACATCAGCATTTCTAGGCTTGTGCTGGGCACTCCAACCAAGAAACTGCTCCAGCCCGGAGCGTGCTCAGCTCTCTGAGTCAACTGTGGAAGTGGACTTTGCATAGGATGCTGCATTTCATTGAACAACCAGAGCTTCACACTCAAACATTCAAACTGCCAGGTAGCTATTACCTTTCCAGGTGAGATTATTAGTGTTTTATAACAATATTCAAATAGTCCAATTACCTTAGAGATCACTCATTCTCACCCAGTTCCTCTGAGGTAATAGATACATTCTAGTAAAAACTGCCCTTTTCTCAGAGAATTGAGAAGTCATATGACAAAATTTACTGTACAAGGGTGTTAATACTGGTACTTCTCCATTTCCATTCAAGTTTTCTGCTTGCAGCTTTACAGATTGTGTGCAACATCTGATTCCTTCTCCACCTCACCCCACCTTACTCTTGTGGGCTGAAATCCTTTAATTTATCGTATTTCTTGAAAACATTAATTCAATAAATCCAAGGAAAAAAGTATTTCACTATCTTTTTTTTTTTTTTTTGTGTATTCCTTCTTTTATTAAGAGAAGAGTCTAGAGCATCAAGAAATACCCTGAGGAAAAAATACAAAAACATATTTTAATCAAAATAATTTGCCTCCAGAACAAACTCACCTAGTTTCTCCTGGAAACTGAATTTTCAGTTCATTCTGTTTGAACAGAAGCAAACCTGGAATTTGTTAGATAAAGGAAAAGTGGGTCAATCTAAATCTCAATTCTTCATGAAGCAGAGGATGGGTTTGTGCTGTGTGTCAGGATCACAACCAGTTTCAAGTTTGTCAACTGCAGTTTCTCTGACAAGGGCTGGTAACAAGTCAACTTTTATACTTTTACCCCAAGGCTCAGAAGAAAACTCTTGAAGGAACATTTAACTGACCTCACAGTGTGAACTCAGTCCACTCTAAAGTGATAAATGACCAGCTCTATGGGGCTCCACTTAGAAGAACTTTAAATAGCACAGATGACCACTAACACTAAAAGGTTCTTTAGTTTTGACCCACACTTCTCCTGTACAGATGCAGGAAGAGGGAGGGGGAAGGATTTTATCTTGAGGGCAGACGAGAGATGCTGACTGAAATCTTAAATGATACTTCCACTTAAGACATTAGAGAATATACTTTTTTATATTACTGAGAGCAATAAATATACTTATTGCATGTTCAACCTTGACTACTGAAGTTTTTCTCAAACCACCCGAAACACAAATATGGTAATACATAGGCTATAAATTTTTTTCCTGGTCAGACTGCTCAAAGGTTTCCAATTTAATTAAAATTGTTGTTGATTTATTATCAGTTCCAATTGACTCCACTCTGTATGTTGGTAGCATTGATTTTTTTTTAAGAAGTTTGGTGAGGTTTGTTTTGTGGTGGGGTTTTGTTGGGTTTTTTTTGGCGTGGGATTTTTGAACAATAATTTATTCATAGTGTTATAATCAATAGTAGACATGTAACTAAGTCATCTTTGCTTATAACACTGAAAGGATGTGCTTCAATCATTTGAGTCAAATTATTTTTTCCTACTAATACCAGAGTGCACTAAATCATAGGTATTTTCAGAGGGTCAAAAGGTATCTTTAAGAATCTATAATTAACAAATTATAGAAATATGTCATGCCAGCTGTAATTTTATATGAACTCTGAATTCCTTGTTGGAAGTGCTGAAAATAAATGACAGGTTATCCCTAAGACAATAGTTTTGTAAGTTTGAGGTATTTATTAATGATCTTCCAAAATAATCTCTTATCTCTATTCCCACATCAACCATATACACCTATCTATCTCTGCACACAAAATCCTTGGCTATAACAACATAAAATACAAATGTAGAAAATCTGTCTGTTAGGGAAAGTTGTTGATACTCAATGCACTTATTTCACAGGTACACACTATGTAAACCTTCAGAAGACACTGGAATATTTTTTCCCTAAATGCACAAAATGTAGCATCCACCCATTCACTTAAAAAAACGCCAACAAAAAAGCAAACAAAAAACCCCACCAGTCAAAAAAACAGTTTCACTCAAAAACCCCAACACACTCCCACATATGAGAGAAAAGTAACCCAGAAGTTGTGGTGATGTTACTCTACCCATGTTCTGCTGGACTCAAAAGTGTCAAAGTGAATAATTGATCGACTGTGACACCGCAATAGCAGCAACTACACAGCAAAAGAGAGGGAAAGATCCCTAAGGACCAAAGTGCACATCTCTGTAGTGGGAGCAGCTGTAATAAATCTAAGCTGACAAGTATTCAGAGACTGAAGCAATGTTCCATCAAATATCTTTAAAGTCAGTTCCACACAAGTCAACCCAGCTTTGCCTGGAGATTTATCAGACATTTAGCTGGTGCACGTGATCACTTGTTAAAGTGAAGAGGAAAGCAAAAGAAGTGGACAAACGAAAGATACTGGACGAGGCACAATAAGATTTTAATGCCCAAGGATGAACTTTCACATTTCATTAAAGTTTAGAAAAATCTAAAAAACTGTTCTCATGCCTCGCATTTTTAAAATATCTTTTGCTTTCCCCAAAAGGTTTTTATTTAGGGAAAATAAATTAGTAACTATTTTCTTTATTTTTCTAAAATTAGACGTGTTCCAATCAAGGTTCTTGAATTTTATTATTTTTAAGTTGCACATATAAGTTGTTCTTTATGTCCTAACATAGTTGCACATTTTACATTTCCGAGGTTTTACAGAGGAGTTTTTAAAATGCTGCTAAGAAATCCAGGAAAAATCAAACAAAAGTAAGACATTTTATTTAAATGGGCTTCAGGAAACAGTACAAAAAAAAGTAAGATATCATTCATTCATCCAAGAAAAATCAGTTCACTAATACCCTTCACAGCTTAAGCAAAAGAGAAACAGTCATGGAGTCCCCGTTCAAGAACCACCACCCCCAGTAGCAGACTAAGTCTCTTAAATACTAAGAATTCTTCAAAACAGTTATCAAGAGGGACAATTTGACAAATCCTAATGTAAACAAAAAACTCCAACATTTGGCAACAAAAACAGATGTATCACCTATCCAGCTATGACAGCTTGACTCTATCCTTCTTCCATCTATACCTCCAGGAGAAATGTGAACAGCCCTCAAATGCTGAAACTCAACACAGTTCAAATGCAGACACTGTTAACCAAACTCTGCTAAGATCAAACCTTCCCCAAAATTTAGAAATAGAGAAAATTATAAAGCAGGGAGTGGAAGAAGGAGATGGTGCAGGGGATAGAATGATATAAAAAGGAATGGGAGGAAAAAAAAACAGCTAAAGAAAATAATTATAAGAATTAAGATAATGAAATGAATGATGATAAGAATTAAGATAATGAAATAAGATGAGAAGGCAGAATTCTGTACCATCTGACAAAGACTGTTCAGGCACAGAGGAGCTGAGAATCAGACGTTCTCCAGCATGAGCCCTGGCTCCATCCTCCTTCTGTGTGCTGGTCTGGTAACAGCATACAATACAAGCATGACCCTGTTTGTAGTGTTAATGGTAATTGTTTGGGGTTTGGTTTCATACAACTGAAATGTAAAGATGCTGTGGAAATTCCTCACTGGTATTCCAGACTGGAATAGACTGGGAAATTCATGTCTGCAAAATGTAGTGGATCTGAGTCAACTGGCTCAGGGATCCAGGAGTCTGAAGATATCTCTACAGAAAGTCTCTGAATCTCACTGCCAGCAGGAAATTCTTTGAGTATTTGATTTATTTACATCCACATTTTCATATCCAAGTTTGATGACAGCCATCTACTGACAATGAGGTTTATGGAGCGAACATAGACGGATAAACTGTCACACAAACTGACATCACAGTTTTACTCATCTGATGATGGAAGCTGGCACCAGCTCGTCTGTGTGAATGAGAGAAGACAGTGCAGGGTGGAGATGTATCGTGTGGGGCTGCAGAAGTCCCTGAACACAAACACGAGGAGTTCATAATTGATGAGGTAAAGATGTAAGAGCCAGATGGATTTTTATCACACGGTATTTTTTCATCCTCATTTATGTTCTCTTCTGTAGAAATCTGCAGGAGTTGCTCGTGTGCTACCCTACCTAATACCCACCGTGGCCAAAATGCACCACTGCATCTGGCGCCTCCTACTGCAAACCCTATGCCCCAAGGAAGGAGAGGCAATTCTAACCCTGCTAAAACAAGACTTTTGCAGTTTACAAAGAAACAAAGACTAAAGCAAGATGACCAATTCTAAGTATGAATTTTTTTTTTATTTGAAGCTTTTGATTAACTTTATAATTACTGAAGTGTGTACCTTCAGAATTTTAAATTGACAGGTAAGCATTTCTACAGATCAACACATCAACTGGAACTATCAAACTGAATTATCATAGAATGGTTTGAATTGTGAGGGACCTTAAAGATCATCTCATTCCAACCCCCTTACCATGGGCAGGGACACCCTCCATTAGACCAGATTGCTCAGGGATCCATTAAACCTCACCTTGAACACTTCCATGAATGGGGAATCCATAATTTTACTTGGCAGCATGTTCCAGTGCCTCATCACTTTCATAGTAAAGAATTTTTCCAAGTTCTTTCTTATATCCAATCTAATACTACACTCTTTCAATTTAAAGCCATTATCCCTTGTCTTTTTTTCCAAGACAATTATATATCATCAGTAATTTGATATCCTTGTTATTCCAGACCCTCCAGAGTAACTGTATTATTTACTACTCTATGTAGATATTAACATGCAAAGAAAAGTTTTTTCATCAAAATACAGAATTACATGCATTTTAATTCAAGCTATGGAGGGATCAGGGACAGATCAAGAAAAAGCAAAGACCACTCATTTATTTCTGCTTTATAGGAGCCCAGTAATGGAAGCGGTGCTGACACCATGCAGCTGCAGCAGTGTATCTGAAGAGGCTTCCCAATGGACTGAACTGCAAAAATACCAATGAAACCACTCACTGTCTCTCAGCTCTCTAAAAGCCATTATTTAAGTCCATAATTTACAACCTCTCTATAATAAGGAGTCGACAGTAACTGTATAAGCTAATTAATCCCATACTAAGGAAGGCAGCCAAGAAAAATAAGATGTATGACCTTACAAGAAGTCTCTCGCCACTATCAACTGGAAAAGCTAAAACAACTAAAATTAGACAAGTTGTCTGATCTCAACGCATAAAGTCAAAAGAAATAATTCAATCCCCTTGTTCTTTTGACTTAGTTAGGGTGCTTGATTTTATGTTAACTGAAGAACTTACTTTCCATGATCTGCTCTAACTACAAATAGAAGACAATGTTTCAAATGAAGCAAAGAGCAGACAATGAAATTGATTCAAAAATCAGTTTTAGCTCTTTGTCATGCTTGAAATAACTGTGACAACTCAAGGCTGCTCTCATTCACAGAAACACTATAAAAATAACAAAATAGAGTGGTCAAAATTAAATTTAAAAGAAGGAATATATATAACTATTTTTTGTCTTTCTCAGTAGTCCGTTTTACAAAGGCTGAGAGGCAACATGGACATTACTCCAGCTACTGCGAAGCAGAGAAAGCTCTAATAAATTTTGCACTTGTTCTAGAGAGGTTAGAGGATTGAGTCCTGATCTTAAACAGCAAACATGATTAATTTGATTCAATGGGACTACTTGCATTAGCAAAAAACATTTGTATATATGCCTGTTTGCAGAGTAAGACCTAAAGCAATTTTGTTCTCCTTGACGTTCTTTCATGCAGAGGCCTTTTATTTTCCATATACGACCCTCATATTTTATACATGGCAGCTTGGAGAGCACCACTTTCATCAACCTCGGCACCGTTCTTAAATCCCGTAATGCATTGAAGCTCGTGTCACAATATGGCAATATTCTGCACTTGAAATCAAGGAGGAAGATGTTGTTTGAAAACACAACTGAGAGGAGTGAAGTAAAATGTATCATTTGGTGAAGAAACAGAAACACATAAGATTCATGCATCTTTCATGGTTTTATATAACAAGAAAATGCTTGCAAAGTACACATAGATTGTGTGAGCTGGACTCAGATAATTTAGGATTAAAATCTGAATAAAAATAAGTAAAATAATTATCTGAATAAGCAAACATTAATAGGAAGTAATTTCCTTCATTTTCACTTCTCTGGATAATTATACCTGTGGGCTATTATGAATAATTTATGAGATGGCATTCGGTTTATATGTAGCCCTGAAAGTCTATGCATTTATAATATGATCATTCCAAATAATTCTGGGGCAAGCCATGCCTGGTAAGCGACTTCTGCACAAACAGTCTTTCAGCCTTAGGATACCTTAGGCTGTTCTTAACAGAGAAATGCACTCCAAAAATAAAAAAAAAAATAAAAAAGGAAAATAAAAGTATTCTTAGTTTGTTTAAATCTCTCTCCTGCAAGTGGCATTCAATAATTCATTAAAATCTTGTAACTCCAAACTTCCCTTAAGCTTTGTGAAATATTGACTAACTACTTTATATATTGATCTTTACAGTGATTAAATTTTTAAGGCACTTGAGACTAAATTCTGGTAAGGGCAAGATCCTCTTTTTCCCAGCAGCACACAAATTATGTTCTGCAGCCCAAGCCCAAACTATTCTGAGCATCCTGCTCTAGTTTTAGAAGTACAGTATTGTTTCAAGAACAAAAACCAAACTCATATTTCCAGCATAGTATTTTCTGACACTGTGGAATATAGGGGGACCATTTAAAACAATTATATACCATTCTATTGAAAATCCTATTGGCGTAGAAATAGTTCATTGTAGACATACTAAAAAACCCCTCAAGTACATGCACAAAAAGCCTTCTTTTTTTGGCCACAGTGAATTTTAGTCTTGACCAAAGATGAAAAAGGCACTTGCATGAATACAATAGGACTACACATTTTTTCCTCTCAAGATCACTGTGCAGATTTGTAAACACACAGTACTTTGTCTTCCAGCATAAGTAAGCTACATTTAATGATTAGAGGACTACTGTATGAAGAGATAAACTAGAACAAAAGACATTCTGCAAAACACAATTCAGTCTTTATGCATAAATTAGCCATTCACAATACTGGCGCCTTGTAACAAATTTTGGCCTTTAAAGGAAAATTTTTATAGCTTTCTTTGTTTCCAACACATTTACTGTTTTTTATAGCACATTTTACTCTTTCCTTTTCAAGATGCAGTGGAAGTAATGAAACCAAACAACAGAAACTGAGTATTTCAAAGCCCCTAAGTTTATTTATGAATTTTTCTCCGCTTAAACTGTGTATCTCCAAAATACTGTGTTCCTGTACCCTTTAAATTCAGAAACTGGAGTTTGTTGTTTTACCTATACTTCACTTGTACACCTGAACCTATCTTCAAAGTACACTAGAATGTTCCTTAGAAAAGAAAGAAAGAAAGAAAGAAAGAAAGAAAGAAAGAAAGAAAGAAAGAAAGAAAGAAAGAAAGAAAGAAAGATCCTGACAACCATCCAAAGCACTTAGCTCCCTCTTCCACCCACTACATTTTGCTAAGTATATCTCAACAGCTCAGCTCTCTCAAGACAGAGAAGGAAGCAGATGACACTGTCAGTATGCCAGGCAAAAGAGTTAGGGGAAAGATAACATAAGCAACCAAGGGAACCCCACGAGGGAGGAGAATCAAGAGATGCTAAATTTTGTAGCAACTACCGAAACCCAGTCCAATTGTATGTAAAGATGACATGTGCTTCAAACCTGCTCTACAGCCGTTGTATGCCAAGAACTACCATGTGTACTCCTTCTGTGAAGAAAAAGGGTGGCTTGGACACAAATTTGGCGTCAAAGATGTGAGAAGAAAAAATGCCAGTCCAAAATAACACAGAAAAAAAGACTCAGAAGTCTCCTCTTAAAATAACTTCCCTTGCATTTAACATCCTCCATCTTCTGCTACCGCATACTTTTGCTTCTTTCCAACAAAAACATGACCTTTTGAGCTTGGACTTCTGTATCTCTCATACCTTCTCTTTTCAAGATCTTCCAGTAACACTAAACATCTTGTCTACCTCCAACCAGAGCCACTTTCAATCTCAAAACAGTTGAAATTACTGAGCACATACCAAAACTAGTGATTTTTATAAACAAGAGTTGGCACTGCATCAGTAAGAAAACTGAGTAACCCTTAGCCCTGCCTGGAAAGGGCATTGAGCAATACCTACCCTACTTGGAAGCTGTTGATATATTTGAGAAGTACATCAACTTCCTTTTTGAAAAAGTAAAGGTCACTGGCCAGAGAATATGATTCCAGATGTCCCTTCTTGACTTTATTGTTTTCCACTTTGCTGAAAGAGTGATTACACATAAAATTTTCCTCCCGTATCATATGTTACATCATATACAAGCATATGCTTAAATTACTTGTAATGTTGAAGCACAGTATCTAGTTTCATAACGAAAGCTCTAGTATCCCTTCATCATAAGTGAAACAAACATTCAAGATTCTTAATACAGAGACCCATTCAAGGAAGTCAAGGGGAGAAACAAACCGAGTTACACAGCTCTTACTTGTGATATAAATGAGGAAAAAAGAAGTTAATTTTGAATGGGGGGGAAAGCAGCAAAACCTAACATTCTGCTTTAGTCCTGAATCAGCTATGCAGGTGATCAGATTAATCCATCCTTCCCTGGTATCTACTGCCACTGCCACACAGGAAGAAAAGCTCCTCACTATCAGCTATGCATCTGTAATAGCTAGAACAAATTTCTGTGGGCCAGACATCCCTGCGTATTACTTCAAACGCGTGAGAAGGAAAGTGAGCGATGCTGTTCCATGTAATGATTCCCACGACAGTGTACCTCAGCTGATTTCACACGCTTCTAGCAGAGCGGGCATGTCAAGAGGAGAAATGGTAAGACCAAAAAACACCATGTTCAACCTCATCCTAGTAAATGCAAGTATAAAAAGAGCATTAAATGCAAAGATGATTCAGGGAAATTTGGCTAACTTTAAGTGAATGCCTGCTGTGTTATGCAGTTATTTAAAAAAAACCAAACAAATGCAATACAGGATCTTCCTCTATCACCTCGTACCTGCAGCTGAAATGAGAAAAGTTAACACTTGCTGCCAAGCATTTTCTATTTTACAGGACACAGATGGCCCCAAACAGTGCTCAAGTTCTTACTAAAATACTGATTTTTCATTCTTACTGGATAAGTGGACCTTCAAGAAATCTGTCAGTCTTAAGTCTACATGGCTATTCCACATGAAAAACTCCAGTAAACTGGATCATCACTGCACATTATATTTTGCCCCTGAAAAAAGTATTGTCCAGTCTCCAACGACCTATGCTAGAAACCATAAGCAAGCAGAGCAATATCAGAAAGCAGAGAGGCCCTCTGAGTCCTGAAGATCCAGATATGTGCCAGTTGAGCATAATCAGACAAGTCAGCTCCTGAAATGAGCCACAAACAGGCAGCAAAAGCCAACAAGTTTTTGGATTTGAAGCACAGTAATACTGAACAAAAATAAATTGAAGGCTGCTTTAATATTTGCCTGTAACCTTTGTCTTCCAAATAGGGAACTATTTAAGAAAGCAGTCAGAGGGTAAGCTTTTGCTAGCTGAACACTTCACAGAAGTTTCGTTTGCATGGGGTACTTGCCTACAGAAAAATACTATACTTCAAACTTTTTTGGGAGTATAAACCAACACCAATTTCTGCTACCTCCTTAAGAATTCAGTGATGATTTTGACAGAGACTAGTTTTGCTTTCTTTTTCAGGTATTATTCATTAGAGAGGGTAATTTTGTAAATCTCTATATTCTCGAAGTTAAACACAAATGCACAAGTGCAAGAGAATCATGCTCATCCGACTGAACCATCTATGATCAAGCAAATATAACATCCTGCCCTCGCTTCCACATTTAAGGATAAACATGCCTTAAAGCAGAGGAAAAAACCAGCTAGTAGACAAGAAAACATTTTTAATTCATGTTTGTAAGGAAGTAAAGAAGAAATGCTTAAGGGAGGATATATTTTAAACCAAAAGAAAGTCAACACAAAAAAGGTTTGACACATTTATGGCATGCAGTATTTTACTACATAAATACTCAGCACTAAAAGCAAATAATTTACCAAAAAAAAAAAAAAAATCCATATTTTCCACATGGGAACCTGGTGCTGTATCATCACATGTGAAGTCTAAATCCTATCATGTACTCCTCCTCAGAGTAAAAATGTCTGGAATAATACAATCTGAAATAAGTAATTATTTTAATGAAATAAGAAATATTATCTGCAAAACTCATGCTAGGCACCCTGTATTTTAAATGGTCTATTAAAAAGGAAAGCTGGCTTATCTTGAGATCAGTCTTTCAAATTAATACCTTTTATGTTCTAAATAATGTATTGTAGCTAAGCAGCAGAGAAATTGGAAAATTTATGAGTAACATTATAGATGATTATAAAAAATTAACCTTTCCTTTTTTTTCTTGAAGGAATCTGGCATACTGTTCTTTTTTAACTCTCAGCAAAGCATCTGCAAATGCTTGTGATATTCCTTTTTATACTTTACAATTAACAGCTTTTCTGCATTAATACTAGATATGCAGTAGCATTATCCTTTTGGGAACATATATGATTTTACATGTAGTCTCTATCCATAAAATAAAGTTGGAGAACCAAATCAGTCACAGTGGTCAGGAGACCTTCATAACTTAGTACAATATGCTTCTCAATGTAGTAAAAAACTTTATGAGAATTTTCATATTTTCCAGAACAGTGGATTATAGATAAACGAAGGATGTAATATCTAAATGAAAGCCTACAATACCTGTTCAAAGCCCAAACCTTTCTGTGTCTTCACAATTTGTCCCATGGCAGCTCAAGGTGCAAGAGGATTAAACAGCACAAATATACAGACACCTGAGAATGAAGATCTAGCCAGACTGATATATTCTGGCACATAACTTCCCCACAAAAAAAAAGTTTTAATCTTATTGTGTTGTATACAAAGGAAGGAGAACTCTATCTTGCAGGGGGAAAAAAAAAAAAACAAAGAAAAAACCCCCAAACAAACAAAAAAAATATGACCAAAAAACCCCAAAAACACAAAACCAAGGCACTTAAGTTTTTCTCACATTATTTCTTAAGACCCATCTCTTTTAGAGTCAGGAGGGATACAATGAGAGAAGGCAAGAAGGCACACATTTTAGTCCTGTAAAGCCAATATAGTTCTTCATGATCCTTGGGTAAATGAGCCTGGATTGCCAAGTTCTTCAATATTCAAAGTCCACAGCAGACAAGCTTCTTTTGCTTCCCATTTTTCTCAACAATACAAAAGCTCACACATTCACTTTATGACTGCGCAAACTGCAGTTTGTCTGGTCTTCAGCTTGCAGACAGACCCCTTCTTCTGCTGAAATAAACCTCTAAAACTTGATTTAAGTTTTTCTGAACTGCATCAAAAAAGTGCATTACCACAGCTCCATACACTGCTCTACACCACACACTGAAGCACCTGCAGGGAGAAGAAGCAGAAGTCTCATTTTCTTTTAATTCACCCATACACTGCCATTTGTACCTTCAGTACAAGTTTGAGTAGATAAAAAATATTTCCTATTCCAAGGGACTCCTTTCTTCCCCTTTTCCAATTATGACCTCAATTATATACCCATACTAAAAGAATGGGATAGACTACTTGACTATAGATGTGTAATGGGTTCAGGATTTTTGATAGTGATATTGTGATTGTAATAAACTCAGAAAATAATCACAGAGCAATAAATTAAACACCTGTACATTCTTGGGTATTTACGCTTCATTAAAAAATAAGGAAAACTCCAACCACCCAAACAAAAACAAAACAAAACCAATCAAACCCCCAGCATTTTATCCCGAATGATAGTTGCATAAGGTCAACGTCAATTAAATCTTAAGCTTTCCTTTCATGTTCAAGCTGTTGAGCCTCTTATATAATTTTGGTGGAATATACAGCATATAAAATGAGTAGCAGAGCTTGTATTTGTATTGTCATTCTCTATTAGTGTTGTGTACAGAAAACAAGACCCAAACAGTTAGTGATGAGAGAGGTGAAGAAGGGAAATGAAAATGTCAAATGCAGCAAGAAACTGTTAAATGGCACCAAGTGCCTGGGTGAGGTGTTTGTCTACCCATGTGCTGCTTGTCTTTCTCAATCTATCATCAGAAAGGACAAGGAACCTCAGGAGGAATGAATGTCCTAAGTCAGAAGGATGGAGTGGGCTACATCCCTGACTGCCTCAGGCAATAGCATGCTCGCCCTGAACTGTCAGTTTATGGTCTTCAGTGCAAATCTGCCTCCTGTCAATGTAAAATTCAGAAACTGAAATCCAACATGGCTTGTAGCCTTCAAAAATAAAGAATACACCTTCCCCCCGCCCCCCCAAAAATAAAAGACAGAACACTGATTACAGGCATTTTCAGGGGGGATCACAGCATGGGGAGGGGACACATACTCAAGCACACCTACTTATCCCATTCTTCACGCAGGTTCATGCTGAGAGATAAGAGACTGACTGAAAACAGCTGGCCCAAATGACCATCTGACCATGAAAGAGAAGTACAGGCTAAAATCTGAAAGGAAGTCCTAATGGAAATGTAAACGAGAGAAGCAGCACTGCCATTACTGTCATTAAGAAATGACTGGAATAACAGAAGTTGATAAAATAGCTAAAAATAAGAAAAGACACAGAAACATCCTTAAGTTTCTACAAGTCATTTCATCTCTCCTGCTTCATAATAAGCAATGAGATGACAAATAGGAGGCAAGCTAACAGGCAGCATACTCACTTGCTCTTGATGGACAAGTCTGACTGAAAGACCATAGGCCACCTACTTGTAAAAACAGCAGCATCATGAGCACACAATGATAAGCAGTTTATCCTAGTTATTGTCTGTTTTGGTTTTTTTTTTAAATATTCTTCTTCTTACATGTGATGTTGGGTGTCTGAGCATATTACAAACAGTAGAGGTTTATATGAGTGTTGAATTCAGAATGGCTGTTTCTCTTTTACATCATGAAAGCATACTAAGAAGATTACAACCTACTTCATCAAAGAATAGTGATTTAGAGTTTATTTTGTTAAATCTTTATTATAAGTGAGGATTTTAAAGAGTATTTTTACATTTTTTAAGAATAATTTACAAATGAAGACACATTATTAATATTAAATAGTGCAGAATGTTTACAATAGTAACAGAAACCATGCATGTCATCTCTTGGTCATCCACAGACACAAAGCCAAAGCCTAGATCTGACAGTATTTTATTAAGAGACCCTAAAATTCACAATCATTTGTTGTAGTCTAAGCCACACTAGGGTCTTGCACTGAAAGTATTTATTACAGAGAGTCCTCATTAAGTACACAATTAATTAAACTTACTGAATTTTATTTAAGATCTTCAGTAAAGACTTTCACTCACAGCTAGTTTACAGCTTGAAAAATAATTCTATATAACTTGTACACTCAGAAAAAAATCAGTAACACAAAAGCTTGTAAATTTCATATTCAGAAGCACCCCAGATACTTATTTTATGGAACCCCACATGCACGCTATCATCCAATTAAATGTCAGCACAGTAAGATCACAGTTTAAAACATCTGAGACCTGAAGTCTACATCCACATGACAAGGATGGATGTTGTAATCATCTGGGTGTTACATACAACAGTTTAGAAGCAGATATTGTGCTACAACAGAGCCTACTGCTACTCCAGCATATCTAGCATCCTCTTTTCATAACAAATCACCAGAGTCCAGGCAAGCATATGCTGGTAATCTATGAACAGACAGTGCAGGTGAGAGGGACGCTGAAAACACATCAGTTCTGGCAATTCATGCCAAATTTGCCAGGTGCTTTAAGCAGGAATCAAAACAACCTGTACTAGAACAGTCTTTGCTGTCTTAAGGGCAACTACATCAGAATCAACAAGATTTTTTTTTTTAATAGCCTCCAGAACCTTAAGTAGTTGTTGGCATAGGTTACAGCTTGGCAAAGGGGCAGGCTTTAAAGCTGATACAGAGATCCAAAGCTGACTGTGTAATTCTGACAAGAGTTCTGTGCCAAGCCAGGCCATGTTTTCACCTTCTCCCCTGCATGACAATCACAGCTTCCAACCTAATATCCATATATAAACAGGAAATAAAACAGTTGGTGGAAGACTGTCACACAGCATGAATATTGTTCTGGATTCCTCTAATGGTGTTGTTTAGTACAAGCCTGAAAAAAAACTACCAGCTTAGTTTGTCAACATATGTATTACTGCAAGAATTTTCAACCTATTTATAGGTATTAAAATATGTAGAAACTGCTTAAATGGAAATTAATTCAAAGAAAGGGCTATTTACACACTGCTTTCAATTTTTTTCCACTGTTATTCCTATTATTTGATCCCAACAGGAAGTAGCAGAGGAAGATGGAGCCTTCAAATTCTCTTAATTTTTTGTTTAGTTGAAGTTTTTTGTTTTTAAATGCAAATTTGCCCAGTATCTTGAATTGTAGCTTTTTCCAATTACAGCCTGTAAGATAAATACAGTGTGTGCGTGTGTGTATCCATCTTCATCCTCATCACTCAATAATCTGGTGCCTTTCAGCAGCTCCTCTACTTCTCTGCTTTTGCACAAGCACACACAGCAAAATATGGCATGTAAGGGTCACAGGTAACCTTTAGGGGAAAAGGCCATGGGAAGAGAATTTCTAAGGAAGAAATAATTTTTAAGGAATCCCCCAAAAGCGTCTCAATATTCACTTTCACAAAACAAGAGCGAATTTGTTAAAAACAGAGGTTTGCCATTCTAGCTCCATCAGCACGATATTCTCTGTGGGAGAACAGGGAGAGAAACAGGACAGGGGCCCTAGAGGGAGAAGAAAAAGTAAGCAGCCTCAGTGACTTATGACACAAAATTTCTCTCCTAGCAGGACTAATCCCCATTTACTCTACCAGGATGGAGCTTCTTTATGGAACAGTTCATCTACAGCAGGGGATTATTGATTCACCATCCATCAGAGACAAATTTAATTTTTTTTAAGCCAAATAGCTTTGAAGATAAGAGTTCTGCTGGATACATGCAATAAGATTGCTTCTTATTTAGTGGCTTATTCCCAGGTGCAGAAATAACAGCCCAAATTTAAAAAGTAATTCACCCTCACCCTCATCCTACCATAACTATATATCTGTCTTAAACAGTATGATCATCACTGACCACAGGTCAGACTGCCTCAGGTCAGGTGAATTTGCAATGATCCTATGATATAAAAATTATTTAATTTGAAGGGAAGAGAAAGCCCCATAAGATACATGTGAAAGACAAAGTGCTCAGTCTTTCCTTTTAACTCCAATAATCATAGAAAGAGCGACTCACTCCAAGACAGCCCTGGTTTTCTAAATTAAAAAGGGACTCTCACCCATGGCCCCAGAATGCCAATCAACAAAGCCAAGAAAGGCTTTTAAATAGCCAAATGAGGAAATGCAGCTTGTTTATTCATCTCAGTGAAAAACAATCCTGATGGTTTTTCCAGTATATGCAGATTCCGATTATAAAAATATTCTGCTGCGATGTTTACCTGGTTTTTTGGGGTTTTTTTTTTTTTTTTGGGGGGGGGGGGGGGTTTTTTTTTTTTTTTTTTTTTTTTTGGGGGGGGGGGGGTTGTTTTTTTGTTTGTTTGTTTGTTTTTTGGTTTTTTAAAAATAAATTATTATCAATCAACTAGTCTCCGAGCCTGGATTGTCTCTCCAAAGCTGCAGCTAAGGGTTCCTACTATGAAAACTACAGCGAGCCAGCGCACAAGGGCACACATTAATAGACACAAAACTGAAAATGCACCCACACCAATTTTAAATTTGAATTCACCATGGTGTTGCTTTTTACCCCAGCAGCTCTGATAAGTTGCTCAAGGTTCTAGCTAATAAAAGGTCACTCTGTAGCATTGTTTTACCCTTATTTTTTAATGTCAGAGAAATCCCCAGGGCTCTTGCGAGTTGCTCTGCAAATGCCATAACGCAGAATGGAAGAGAACAGCTTTTGGTTTGGGGTGGGCATCTGTGAGAAACCAAACCTTCTTGGTCCCGAAGGTGACAGTGAAGATGAACTCACTGTACAGACTCATGCAGACAGACAGAGCTACTGAGGACTATGACAGTCTGCTCTCAGCGCCCTCACGCAAAATCTGCAGAATGAACACTGCTTTTTCTTCTACCTCTTTGTAGTGCACACTAACCATCTAGTGTTGTACCAAGTCGAAACAGATGGGCAGGAGAGCCAGAGAAGAAAAGGGCTGAAAAAACACAATTAAACCAGAATCATTCAAAAAGAGTAACCTGGAAGACAAATAGTTCGGTACAATAAACTAATCACTTCCAGACTGAAAAGTCTCACGGAATAGAAGAACTAGAGTGCTCTACGGAAACACTGCACATAAAGAAGACTGTAATTACCCTCTCAAGAAATTACAGAAGGCGATTACAAGAAGAAAAAATTAATAAGAAAGTCATCAAGTTTAAAGTCACTACTTTTTGCAGAATGAAGAAAACTACTATACTTTCATCTTTATATATAATAATGGTAACAGGAGATGGTTACTCAAAATGATGGAATCCATGAAGCTGGACATCATAGCAGGCACATGTCTAATCCACTCCAGTTTACACTCACTATTTCTTCCTATGACCTCCCACTAAGGGCAAGAAAAAAATACACACACAACAAAAAGAAAGCGTTAAGGTACAAAACATTTCAGATCAAAGTTAGAAAGGCAACATAGGAACTATATCCAAGTCTGCTTTGTGTTTAACATCATCATGACCAAATAACTATTCATTTTTTTCTTATATTGCGAACACTGAAATGACCATCCATATCTGTCCCTCCTCCACGTTAGACAGTTGAACCTGAAAGCACAACCAGAAATCACTTTACTCTGTGCAGAACTCCACAGCCCATACACCAGAAAATGCAGCTTCACTGGCTACCTCTGGCACTAACACAATCCTGGAGCAGACTGACCTTATTTATCTGCAAGTTCCCCTTTCTTCAAAAGAGACTTAAGTTACACTACTGCAGGTACAATACATGTGATGCTACAGCTGGAGTTGTAGCATGATTAACATGGTATTTCTAATTTCCTAGGCATATTGCAAAGTTGCCATTAGTCCAAAGTGCGGAAGAAAAAGATTTTCGCAATGAAATTAATTTTTGGGCATCTGTTACCACTGGCAAGAAGTTCAGATAAGTGGTCAATTTTTACACCATGAGTATACAATTGAAAATTAATAAATATATCTTTGCTGAACAGAGCTTCCTCATCTCAGACAGCCAACTGCCTTTATTCATTTACCTTAAGGTGTTTTGGGTGTTTTTTATGTTGTTTAAGTTCTTAATTACCATGTTTATTCCAGTATGGTTCCGATTTGAAATATCTTTAGGTCTCTCTATAAAAAGTAACATGCCTGTCAATAACAATTTCTGCACAAGTAGTGCAATTGTACCCAGTCTAACTATTCAGAAGTGCAGAGGACCATTGTGTGAGTCAACGAACTCAACAGGTAATGCAGTCTAAGAGTAAAATGTTCAAGCAGGTGCTGCTATTTTCCAGTTAAGAATAACAACAACTGAAATAGACACAAAATTCCACTTGGCTTTGGCTTTGCAGGGTAGTTTTGCCTTCACATCAGGTGATACATTTCAAGATAAGAAAGGAAAGCAAATATGCTTGCTTCCCTCCCACCCACCTCTGTACTGCATCCAAGCAGGGATCTGTTTGGCCCTAACAAGAACCAGGACAGGACTGCCTTCAATTAAATCTCCACAACCCTTCCACACAATTGGAAGATAAGGCAAGAGTACATTTTGGCAAGTGGATTTATATATATAGGTCACGATTGACCTGGAGGCTATGTTGTTTTGGCAGCAGAATAAGGAGGAAGCCCTCAGCTCCTCATTTTCTGTGAGGTTTGAATGCCAATCAACTGACCTAAAAAGCAAAATATACTGAAGAGGCCAGTGAACCTGAAAGCAAAAGCAGTGGCCAGCCTGCAACAAGAAGTAGCTAAATATAGTTTGAGCATTAGAAAAAGCAGGCAGAAGCTATCTGATCACAGTGGACAACCTCCCCCAACTCTGTGCAGCACGGTGTCTCTCGATAATGGAACTAACACTGTCAATACAGGGGAACTGGAACTCATTCCTGCCTGACTGTGATTACACTGTAGACAAGTTGCTATCTGCCATTCAGTCCTACATGATGTCTCTGCCCTTCCTATCTCCACATGGGAGCCAAACAGGATTGCCAAGTTTATCATTTCAGCCACTACTGCACTTACAGTGTTCTTCTAAAAGAACTACTCAATCAAAAGGAGAAAGTACCTATAAATCCTCTTTTATCTCCATAATATAAGAGCACAATAATCGGCAAGTTCAATATACTGTGTAAGTTACAAATTAAATCAACTGCTAGCATTTTGAAGAGTTCTCATTTTTAAAGGCTCATGCTTCAGCACAGAAATGAAACACCTCATTCTAAAAGCTTACAAGGAATATAAAAACTCCTCTGCTTTAACAGAACTACTGTGCTTTATAAGCATCAGACATTTTGAATGGATTTTTGCATTAATAGTAATAGTAAAGTGCATCTAGATTAATATTATGAAAAACAAAACCAAGGCTCTTTCAGTATGAATTTGATATCAGATGCTACATATTAAGTGTTTCATGCAACAGAAAACTATAAACACTATTGAAAATAACAGCTATTCCTTGAATTTACTTGAGTTATGTGACGTTTATCAGCTTCTAAGTGCAAGATAACAGAGCTTTTGCTTGATTTTAAGAGTATCAACCACACACCATGTAACTGCTTTGGTTTACAGTTCTGTTAATGACACTGCAGCCTGATCCATCAGAAGCTAATCCTGAGGTTTAAACAAACGATTCCCTATTATCTCTTGGCCTTAAAATGTGCTGCCTCAGAGATCTGATGGATTAATGAAACACTGCTCCTGCTAATTGCTGACACAGGAGTATTTAGGGCACTGAGGCAACCACATGAATAAAAATAATAATCAAAAAAAAAGAAAAAAAAAGAAAAAAAAAATAAAGCCTTCCTAGTTTTCCTCTGCAATACATTAACCAGTCACAGAATGTTGCCAAAAATCACTACACCTATGCTTTACCACTTGGTTCCAACAAAGTCTTTTCCTTTTTAAATGTTCTTTGGTTTAGCTGCTGTACAGCCAACAATCAAAGATACTAAACACTGACACAAAAGTAAGATAAAGAGGTATTTTTACACTGACTTTCTGTAAAACTGTGCCTAATGCAGGAAAAGGCTAAGGAAAATGAGAAAACTCCTAACCTTTATAAAACTCTATGCCTGATCCCAAGGAGAAAGTGCTGGACCATTTGCAAGAGTGCACTGATCAGCCTTACTTTATGGCCATAAAAACATAAGATTGGTACTAAAAAACAATTTCACTCAGCAGAAATCACAGCTTTTCTGCTGCACAGTGTGGTTTCATTGTGAATACCTATGAAGGAAGTGGAGGTGTTTTGTGAAGTCCTGAAATACACACACACCTGAACTGCTGATGATCAGCGTACTGAGCTCCCACCAAGCTATCAAAACAAACAAAATGTGATGAAAATATGGGAAACATGCAGATTACAGGGCAGTATACAGTAGATTTTCTTTCTGCTGAATGACAAAACACCAGACATTTTCTGTGAGCCACCAAACACTGATACGCATTTTCACCTGCAATATCACAAATGACAGAAACAGAAACAAGTCAAAAGAACCATACAACATGGTGAACCTAAAAGATGGCCTGCCTCCCTTGGACAGTGGCAAAGCATTAAACTAAATTACTATTCAACAATAGTGAGAAAACATGCTCAAAAAACTTCCCTTCTTTTGCTTGCACAAAAAGAAGACAGGATATTGGGAGGACAAGACAACACAGATGAAATGTAAAGAGTAACATTTATGTGTCCTGCTTCTAAGTTAAAACAAATAACCAGCAATTAATGAAATAAACATATCAACTAATTCCTCATGATTTTATGCAATGACCTCAACATACAGACATCCCCTTCTAGAGTTCAACTAATGAAAAGCTAACGTAACACTGAGCTTCCAGCACCCCATGCAGCTCAGGACTTCCGAAAGTCAGAAACCTCTTGAAGTGCCAGCATCTGCAGGTCAAATGATGCAGCGACAGCGAGAGGCAGCATTTCCAAAGAAAGCAGAGGGGCATCTATGTGCAGCCTGTGCTACACTACCATAGCCTCCCACAGCCTGGGCACAGAGCAGACTTGGATTCCTAACTTCACTGCAAGACTGCTTTCACACATCCAAAGTGAAATAACCACAAACACCACAGCATTTAATGCCTGGCTGTCCCACACCCATTATCAGTGCCTTTACTGTGGTTTGCTATCCTGACCAGAAGTGGTAGAAATTATTCCCCACCACTAGTAGATTACTGCCCATAAAACTCATTCCTAGGGACCTCAGAACTTTAATTCAGCAACAGAAATCCTGGGAGAGCACTTCCATCTTATCTCAAAAAGCATCTATTTTGAGTGTTAAAATTCCCAAAAAAGTGATATTATAGAGATCTGTCCCCTTTTACTGATGTTAGATAGTTAATGGAGCTTCTTGCCAGTGTTTTGAAGAACGTAGTTCTAAGTGAAACATAAAAAGTATTTTTTAACTTAAATCCTTAACAGTTTAAAAACAAGAAGGTGAATTACACAACACACAAAATATTGTGCTGGAATTCTGATTTCTCTTACCATACACGTCTCTACTGAAACACCATTCACATGCTCTTACACATTGCTTTCCCATACTTTTTTACTGTTTGCCAAATATGAGACTCCATCCATCTTAGAAATCAGTATGAAATATCATTAAAATTATCTATTGCAGTATCTGACTATATCCGAAGATTAAAAAAACCATATTAAGATGCTTTTCTCTAAGAAAATAACCAAAAGACTTGCTGCTCTGTTTCTGAATACACACTACAACAGGATGAAAAAGAATCCTGAAGTTACACTAGTATGCTTATAATGATATTCATGAAAAGTTTAACATTTAGAAGTAGCTAATACGGTAGAAGCAACCTCCAAATATCAAGATTCCCAACAATATTATAGTATGGAGTCTTTTGCCAGAGAACAACTGAGTCCCACAACTTCTGGCTCTTACTTTCAAGCACAAGCAAGTTAGGAAGTGAAAAAAGACTATTGGAAAATAGAAGATTATTGAAGGTAAGACCTGACAATAATGAATGAGTACATTGAATTTACAGAGAAAAATGGGTTTGAATTTTAAAGGGATCTTTCTCCTTTATTTTAATCACCTGAAATTATCCCCCTGGTGGTCTGGTATTAAAAGAGTATCTAGAAAACAGCCACTAGACCTCAGCATATGCAGCAGTTCAAACCAACCTTATGTCATAGGAACTGCTGCACTCCAGCAGCTTTTCTATCCCAGTAGCAGAGATCAGGATGAACACACGCATTTTGTTAAGCGCAAGCAAAATGCATTTTCCTTCAGAGAGTAAGATAATTCAGCACTCCTCCTAAATACGCATTACAGCTTTTGGTTTCCATCTCCCTTTGGCTGTAGCTATGTCGACCATGGCAGAGAGATCTCACACCAAGCCTTGGCTTTATTGACTATCTGCAGCGCTCCTGCAGTGGCAGTGCCAGAGACAGCAGGTGCTGGAACATCCCAGCAAGGCTGTAATTACCCACAAATGCAGCATGGAACTGGAGAAAGACAACCCACACAGACAAGTTACTAAAAGACTCAGACATCAACCACTGCTCTCAGCATGTGAATCCAGCAGATCACCTGTGAGCCAGAATCTAGAACCATTCCCAGGTTTAACCATGCACTATGTGCCTGGCCTAGTCTCTAGAATACAAAACTGCAAGATTGGAAATGCTGCATATAAGCTATGAAGGGGTTTCATTGTATTATTATGTTCTTTACCACACCTATGACATTTAGAATCTTGGAAGTAATAGGACTTTCATCTTTGTACCATAATGAACTTTTAACAGATGCGTATCTTCAATATATGAAAAGCCAGGGACAGAAACTTATTGAAGATATTTTAGATATATCAAATAAATCAACAGAGAACCTCATCCCATGTAAGTTTCTGCAGTTTTAAAAAATGCAGAAATTTCAGCAAACTTCTAACTCACTTTCTAGCCTATGCCCAATTGTTACAAATTACCTACATAAATGCTTACAATGAACTGGGACTTCTTTCCCAGACTACATTTCAACTAATTTTAGCAGCAATTATTTCCTATGCCTCTTGCTGTGGGAACAGTGGCATAAACAATTACAACAGTGAATGACTAAGTAGGCAGAAGCTGATAGATGGCAGTAAAGCTTACAGTCCTATAAAAATCTTCAGGGGAAAAAAACAGAAGGAAAAAACCTAGAAAAGGGATGCTGTGCAATGTCATTTGAACCATAAAAAAGGCCTTAAATCAGAAATTCTGTCATACTTAAATAAGGTGATATATTTTTTTACTGCTTTAAAAACTCATCCCATCTCTTTTTTTTCATTTAACAGATAAATTAGTAGAACACTCCTAATGTGTCACTGCATTTTGGCTAATCTTTCCATTGAATTGCAGTAACAGCAATTTTAACTGAAATTATCATCTGAAAAATAGCAAATCTGTCATTTTCCAAAGATCAGATATTCAAGGGGGTTTTTTTCCAAGACAAAAAAATAATCCCTTATTCGCTATAATTCTCTTTCAGATCACACCATCATAGAGATACTTTTTCTACTGGGAAACATTTAGTACTTGAAATCCATCTCTGAACTACCAAAAAGATATTATTTCTTCTTTTACTACAGCTCTGTCAGAACAAACACATCACCTACTAATATTCAGACTAATTACCTGTGATATTATATTTACTCCTGACTAGAATGGTTTCATTTTGATCTTAAAAATTTGTGGCTGGAATACAACCAACCTGGTATTATTCAGCAAAACTGAACCACAAGATATGTAGATGAAACCGTTTTGGTTTTGTATCCCTCTAGGCCAGTAAAAGCTATTTAATTATTTAAAATTTCAATTTAATTTTGAGGACATATACACAGAGTGAATCTTCAGAGACTATAGTAGTGTCTCCTCCACTTAATTTAGTTATTTATATTAGTATTGCAATCCTAATGTTTTCATTATATGGACTTAAATCTGCTGATTACTTTGTTGACGTAAGTTTATTAATGAATGGGCTTAGTGCCCCCAATTAGTGCCTTTAATTATTGGTTCCTTGCTGGATTTTTTCTTCCTTTCCTAGCTGCCTTTGGTAGGCAGCCTTCAATTACTTTTTTTACTTTCTTCTTGCCCTTTTCTTAAAGACAGTGCATTTGCTCCTGTAACAACAACAACAAAAGTATATTTATAACAGCAGCACACATTAAACAACACTTTCACAACTGGCATTCTCACCAAGGTCATTACATTCAGTATGTATTGACCTCGTTCCCTTGTTTTTTGTCACCTTTGAGAGTGATGCTCCCACAGCCAGACCCTCATTCACATGCTCTATTCTCATGCCTCCTCTCCATGCCACACTGCAGCTCTTGTAAAAATCATAGTGTTATCCAGACCACAGAGTGACACATCTGTTGACTCAGATCGCCTCTGATTTTTCCTCTGTGGCAGCTGATTGCCAAGGGCTCAGTGAGTTATTTGTTAGGGGGAGAGAGATGGAGGTGTGGGGATTAGCAGCACCCAAATTAATTTTGAGTCAGCTACTTAGAAAAACATTTTTCTTGTTGCATTATAATCTGGCAGGGCTTTTCAGCAGGGGATGCCTAACTCTGAAATTGGTTGATTCTGCAGAACAACACAACATTGACCTTCATAAAAGGATGCAAAATGTTCCAGTTCTCTCACAATATTTCAAGGCAAGGACAGCTAGCAAGGAACAAGCAGATCAGGAAGGCCTGCAGCTTTCCTGAAACCGCTGCCAATACAATATTTTTGTTTTGTACACTAACTTAATAGTATACTTCAGCTGCTAGTCAGGTAGATATTCTGGCACAGTATTTTATTTCAGCTGTCTTATCTTGCCTACCTAAACTTCTGAACAACAGCAGCATTCTCAAAATAAGTCTAGCTGACCCTTGCCACTCTTGTCTAATAACAAATTAATTCTGTTCATAACAAAAAAGTGCAGACCTCAGAGTTTTCAGCTTTCTCATCATTCAGAGTGAAAGAGAAAAGAGGGTGAACCTCACTAAAAGTAGCACTCTTAGAAAAAAATGCAATTTGACAGGAATGCAACCAGCCTTCACAATTATTCTTCTTTTATCCTCTACCAGTCTGTTTGGGTAGGTTTTTTAACTACCATGGAAATACATAATCCGTGCTTTGTCATGCAGCTCTCCTATGTGTTTTTAAGCCAAGACCACAAAAGCAGTGGCAGACCAACCAGCTAATCATATCCTTCAACTTACAACCTCAGGCAAATGACATTAAACGCTGCAAAACATAATCTTCATCAAATCCAAATAAAAGTAATAATGAATTCAGTAACGTTAACATTCAGAAGCTTAAGAACTGTCCTGAGGACATGGCAGAATGTTAAATACACTAAGAAACAGCCTTGAAAGAAAATACTGCAATGGAGAGACAAATTATCTCTCACAAACCCTCTCCACTGCACACCACTTGAAAGTGAATTTTCACTTGTATATTTAAGATTCAACAAAGTTAAAGGAAGGAAAATCAGCGCTTTGGCTTCTTTCACAATGGAACAAATACAAGCTCTAGGAAACAGCTCAGGATTTCCTGCCACAAATTGTCCTATCTCATCACAAATTCCACAAAGCAGGGTCCTCACGTTTCCCTCATTACTGCTCTGCCTCCCACTAGGTGTGACACAGGACCCGCCGCGATGGTTCCAGGTGGGCACGCATCCAGCCAGGATAGAGCCGAGCACAGCAGCGACTGCTCCCCGGGCACTCACCAACCCAAACCCTGCTCCTGTACTCCGTCACAAATTTTCACACAGCTAGCAGGAACTAGCTAGAGGAACCTCTTCCTCTGAGTTTTTTACAGCTGTCTAATGTGGAGAAGGAGGTTCCAATGTTGCAATGAGGGGCTGACAGAGCAAGAAGCAGAGAGCAGTCACATAATCTGCAACACTTGGGACAACATGCTGCAGATCTGGCAAAGCTAAAGCTTTTGTTTCTGACTCAAGGCTTAGATAAAAAGTGTGTACAGCCAAAATAACTCATTGTTGATTATGCTTGGGATTTCCTGACCTTTGTGCTCAGATAGCACACTTTCTGACAGTAGGGTGGAAGATTACCAGCTATTTTTCACTGCAGTTATATCAGTATTAATCACACAGTGTATAATCCCATGCAACTTCATTTGCCTCCAATGCACTTCCCTGGTCAAATTCCAGAGGAAGTTGGCTAAAACTGCCCAGCTGTAATACTGAGGACCGAGCACGACCTGATGAACCTGGTGAAGTTACTGTCTGCTTCGGATCATTTACTAGGGCTGAGAAACTCAAACCCAGAAAATTCTGTCAAGTTACACAGTTCTTTAAACAAAGATGTAGCTTTACTTGCTTTAGCCTCCGTATATTCAAAATGCTAAGAAAATCATCCACGGCTGCAGATGTTACCTGTGTCAAAAGACAGAGGCGGTATTCTTCTCACACAATGAAAAACA
The DNA here is from genome assembly GCF_017590055.1 of Onychostruthus taczanowskii. Lineage (NCBI taxonomy): Eukaryota > Metazoa > Chordata > Aves > Passeriformes > Passeridae > Onychostruthus > Onychostruthus taczanowskii. The sequence goes on from NW_024498795.1 coordinate 6,980,180, forward strand.
TATATTATTTTCTCAGTAAATGAGGATGTTAAACAATGATTAACATGTCACAAGCAGGTCTACTAAGATCACATAGTTTAGATTTTCCAAGACAGTCGTCCTCAGCAATTTTTTAAGTGCATGTGTAGTATTCAGGAAATAACCACGCAAAAACTTACGTCCTGAAATACCAACAAATTTCAGGAAATAAAGCTGTAATCAGTAGATAAAGCTGAAATGACACAAAAAAAAAAGTAAAAAATTACAAGAACAAGTAATCTATTGAACCCTTTCCTGGATCCCGAAACAATCCCCAGTGAGAGATCAGCTGCTACAAAGTTCAATTATATCAAACTACCAAAAATTAACACCAGCTTATGGATATCACCTTAAAAAAACTGAAGCATGTGCTTGAAAGCAAATTTATCAAAATGCAAGTTTTGATGTATTTTTTTCATGAGGACTTTACAATAATGTATCAGAAAAATCAGAAAAACTAATTTAAAAATGAAATTTGTTACTATAACTAAAATCTATTCAAAGTCATACAGTAACTACCTGGAAAACCACAAAACACTGAGTGTGCACTGGGAGTTCTTAACAAAAATATTCAATAGGACATTGTGTACAACCTTTCAGAAAGCTGCACCATCCCCAAACTGAGTCTGAAGACGATGGAAGGACTGAGGAAGAAGTTAAGTAATAAAGAGCATTACACAGCAACCTCAGCAACATTCACAAAGTCAGACCCTAGTACATAATCACTTTGACAAACATGCAGAAAAACTTGCACTTAGAAGGAAAGAATGAGTATGGAGAACAACGACCTCTATGCCAGAAAGGAAGGACAGAAAATATCAACAGAAGTGTTTAGAAACAAACACACCAACCCAAACAAAACCCAGACAATTAAACAATTGTGGGTTCTTTATAGAACTGTGGGGAAAAAGAAACAAATGTGCACTGCCTGCACATTAAATGCTGGGCTTCAAGGATGACTTAACTGTGGAAATTGCTACAGCCTAGACTATGAAGGCAGACAGACCAACCAATCCACAAACTCCCAATCCCCTTCTGCTATTATAATCTACACATCACGTAAAAATTTCCATAACCCCCAAACCAGATTAGCTTCCTTTAAAAGGAAAGAGAAACAAAAGAAGGAAACTGGCCTTTTAACAGGCATTTAATAATCTTTTACCCTTTCTGGTTTTGTTCAACAATGCTTTTCAGTATCAAATTATTCTCAGGCCTGGAACACAGGGAAAGTTCTCGCCTAGTAAAATCAACTTTTCACACAGTTTGTGCTGATTTTCTTAATAAAAAAAGACCAATTTCCACAAGATCTCCATGAAAGGATAAAGACTACTAAAATTTCAGTAAAGCCCTAAATCAGGATGCAGAAATTAGATGTGTGGATATTATTACACAATAAAACACAGAACAACTAAAAGCTGTAAGAGGCAACCCTTGAGGTTAAAAATATTTAGCTGCCAGGACTATAATTAGTAACCTGTGGAATTTTTTATGAACTCTAGCAGCTTCCAACATTGCATAAACCACTGTGCTGTACAGATACCCACCACTAAGTATGTGTTATGATATATACACAAATTTCTGCTTTACCAAAATAGAGTAATATACATTTTCATCAAATCACCAACAGTTTCAAAGGCAAAGAGATACAGAAATTCCCTTGTCTGTAGCAAAAATTTTGTACTAATGGCTATTTGATTATGGGTATGAGAAAGCAGCACCCATTTCCTAGTTTCTAAATACTGTTATTATCCATTACATGACTTCAGTAGTACCAGAGTGGGCCTTTTATTTTATAATATTACTTGGGGGTGTGGGAATATGATCCTAATTTTAAAATAAAAATTTATCACAGTAATTTTAAAATGTTGGGCACAGATAGCCAGAAAACCAACTAACACTAATGTGTAGAAATCACAAATAAAAGACATACTTGAAATGTTCTTCTCTTACAGTCTTTAAACAAAGTAACTGATAAATGCACGCAAAATATTAGCAGAAACAACAGAGCAACACAAGGAAGGCTGGGTTCTCTCAAACGTGTACATTTATTCCTCAAATCCAGCACTAATAAGACTATAAAATGACAACAGCAACAAAAGGAGAGCTACGAACTCATCAAGCTGGGTTCCCTCTTAGTGTGGGTTGACCCTGAGCTCAAAATTTCCTGTTACACAATCATAATGCATTAAGACTTCTGGAAGACTTCTGTGTGAGAGAGCCATTAAGTGCAGATTTTTTATGAAAATCCACGACACTGACTCAGTCTGCCTTAAAACCACCTCAACAAAGCTTTCACACAAATTGGTTAATGCTGGTAGATAATTCTATCATTGTGTTTTAGAGAAACAGAGCCCAATGGAGCCCAGTATTTGCAAGAGCATGCACACTAACCTGCAATACTAGCATTTGACATTTCCAGAATAAAGAGAAATTCATTTGTTTTAATTAATACTCTTTGGTAAATTATTTAACACTGTATAATACACCTATGCAATTTATCAAAATAGCTATTATATTTCAATTAACTGAGTTCCTTTCAACGCTGTTAATTTGGTATGATTTGTGTTTGTGTAAGACCAGCCCACACCGCAATGACATCTGTACATACTGGAATTGTACATACTGTACATAGCTGGAATTTCATCACAGGATTTCAGATTTCCCCTTTCTTCTTTTACAACTACACTGTGGAGAGGGATATACTGAACATCAGGGGCTTGCATTGATCAGATCCCTAACTTGTCCAATCTAATATGCAGACAGAGCACTGATCTTCTAAGACTTCCATTTCAGAAGTTTGCATTTCTTTAAGAAAATAAATCCTCTGCCATGCATGCACTCTCACGGCAGCTAAAACATTATTTTTTTGCCAACATCTTCTCCACGTTAATCCAGTGATTTCATCAGTGCCAATAATATTTCACTATTCATCCCTCTGCAAGTCTGTGCAACTGAATTGTTGGAATTGTATCTTGCCAATGAGCTCACAGGTCATGATCAGCCACCTGAGCAAATACTCGCTACCTTCTGGTTGACTTTACAATTCACCCAACCTCTAATCCACAAGGAATTCATCCCAAACACTTTGCAGCGATACTAGCAAATAGCTACAAAATGCCTTACTGCACAGGTTCCCAAAAGATTCAAGGAGAATGAACCTGTCCCATTTCATATTCCTGATTTCAGTAGTCTTGTGCCTCACTTCACAGCTGAGGAAAGAGTGCTTGACCTGGAAAATAGCACTGACTTTCCTCTAAATGGGAAGAGAGGCTTGTACAAGCTGGCTGTGCCTTGGACACATGAGCAGAATTGTAAGCACACTACTTCCTGGATAACAGGAGGTGACCAGTCTTTAGGCTCCCTAGAACATTTCAGAGTTTAGCTAACAAAGTCCCTGGAGAGATGCTCATTTTTAAAAGGCAAGTAAATGTAACAATATCTCAGGCCAAGGTCTACTGACTTGAACAAAAGTGCCCTTACTTCCACAGCAAGAGGTCACTAAATGGATTGTCCACCAAAGGTAGTCTGACAAAAAAGAATCAGGTGAGTGACTAAAAGACACCACACAGCTTCCAAAAGCCGTTGGAGATGGACATAATTTTCCCATTCTCCCATGGGAACTGTGAATTCACCTACCCTTTTGACAGAACGCTTACAGCAGACAGCACATGTCCAGATGGACATTTCAGGCATTACCTGAAAGCTTTCTGAGGAAGATTTACGCTTTTCTTTAGAGTGCCCCTCGTTAATGTGGCTCATTCTTACAAATAAGCAAAATGTTTTCAACTGCTACATTCTGCTTTGGTTTCAGCCTGCTTGGGAGCAAGTTCTGCTCAGCACAGCAATATCTTCTTATCCTGGCAGCAGACTTCAAGATACTTCCCATTTGTTATTAAATTCCACAGACTAATTCTTGCAGAAAACAGCAAAACAAGACCAGATGAGAGTGTCTGTTCCTTTTATTGCAAGGGAATCTAATCAGAGGGGTTCTGGCTCCACTGGAGACTAAAAGCACTGTATTGGGTGAGAGAGTATTTATCAATTATCTGAGGGGACCAGTGGCAAATACAGGTACAAATACAGGCTTTCAGGATTTTATCACCTGTAGTGATAATAGGTGAGCCTTTTTGTCAGACAAACTTCAGCTTCTGAAGTCTTAGGATGCTAACTTTTAAGGCATGAGGGGAGGGAAATGATAACCTAAAGGATTAAGAACATGAAGCCAAGGTCAAAAACATTCTAATGCTGATACTACAAACAAAATACTCATCAACAGAATACAGTATCACTTTTTGGTTTTGATAGGTAACTTAACAGACTTCAGCGTACAATAGACAGTTCAGGCAGAACAAACAAAAAAATTGTTAGAAGGGACACAATCATTAATGAAGCTCAGGAAAATCTGCCATTTTATACAATAACTATGAAGTCCAAATAGTTGTTTATTTTAGAAGGTTTGAGAGGCAATTTACTTATTTTCTAAAGAATTTAAACAATATGACTTCTGATAATAGGTAATTTCTTCACCTAGCAAAAAAATGCATAATGAAATACAACAGAGCAGAACTTCAAAGTGTAAACAAACTTAAATTAGAAATAGATATTCATTTAAATTATCTAAGTGACAGTAATTAACATTTAAATCCACACCCCAGGATTTGTATTCCCTAGACACCAAACAATACCTTTCCACACACACAGGTCCGAAAAACAGTGTGAAATGTAATGGGAAAGCCTGTGTAGGCAACAGAGAAAATTAAAATTTACAAACCTATAAATTAATTGAATTGCTATTGGACCTTCTTACAGATGAGTCACAGCACAAACTTTATAGCTTTCAGAGGAAAAATTAAAGAAGCTGAAATTTAAGAGTTCTATACCAACACGGCAATTAGCATGTGAAGAAATTAGATGAACTGAATAGGCAAGAACCTTTTTAATGCACAGAAAATTATCCCAAGTTTGTGCAAATTCAACCACAATAGTTTCTCTCATTACATTTTGATCCCTGTAGTAAAGCTTCTAAATACTAGATATCTCATTAGCAGGTTTAATAAGAAATTTAAAGAGGAGATGGGAATATTGGAGGGAAAGATTTTGTACTTTTTAAAATTGGAATCCTAAATAATGTTGTTTCACTTGGAGAAAAGGGAAAGAAATCCTAGGATATGTAAGTCTAATATTCCTTCCATGCTAGTAGCCTTTTTGCTGCCTTCCCCTTGCAAAAAAGGATCTACCCGATATAGTAACTTTAAGCAAACAAAAAAACGGGAAAAAAACCCAAGCAAAACACCCTGACGTCAAAACAAAACTGAAAAATCTGATTTATAGGTGGGATGGGGGTATATTCAGAATGATAGATTTTTTTTTAATCAAAAAATCATCAGACAGTAAAGGAATTTAACAGCAAACGTTTTAACTGATAAGAAACCTCAACTACAAAATAGTTCCAATAATTGCAAGCCATCCTCCCAAACACAACATATCCCTTTTTATGAAGAATATTTTAGAATCTTAAATACTTCTCTACAAACCTCAAACAATCCCAGTAGATTTTGTTTCTTTATTTTGTCTCTCTTTTTTTTTTTTTTTTTTTTCTGGAAACTTCAGTAAATGTTCCCTGGGGCAAAGCTCACACAGAAACCACAGAATGTCTCCTGGTACTAAACCTTCTGTGAATCAAGCTTTTAGATACTTGCAACGCTCTGGCATCAAGACGTTCATACAACTCTGAATTATTTATTCATCAGCCTTCGTGCAACTTCCCAAACACCAGTGGAGACCAAGACGATTTCAGCTATTTGATGTTACATCTTCTCAAGTGGCAGAAGAGGCTATAAAGCACCCCATTGCTTAAGCCTGCCATCTCAGTTCCATTAGCAGTAAAGACCTCTCTATTCAAACTGCTAAGTAAATCCTCCGAGAGCCGGGGGACTGTTTCATGCTTGAAAGCAACTGTTAAGAATTTGACAACAACCAAACTGTTCCTATTTAATCCTTCTCCCAAGGTAAAAAGAATTATAGGTAAACATATGCCTTCATTATTTGCTTTGCTGCATTTCAATACTCAATCCCACACAAAATTGCCAGCCAAGGATTTAATGCAATCTCTTCTGTATTTCAGAGCTATTGCCTTTACAGAATGGAAAAAGCTTAATAAGGGCTGTAGAGCTGGATGGCAAACAACTCTATTTTCTATAACACACACTAGAGATTTTGCAGAGGTAACTTTAATAATGCAATGAGTCTGAGAATTGTTTTTCAAGTTAGAATTTTCAGGTAAACCAGAACAGTTGTTAGTTCATTCAGTCTGCTTTTCTCTTCAATTAAAAGAAACAAAACTGATCTGTTACAGAGTACAACTACTCTAGTTTTAGAACATACACAGATTTACATAAGCTTTCTTTGGGGTTAGTAATATGCATGTTAATCAAACACTAGACTATCGAAGAAAGCTTCTTAGATACACTCCGGAATGCATTAAAATGAAAATTTCAAGCCTTTGGTCAGGTTTAATTCAGGAATCAAAATACTTCAAAATTTTCCAAAGAGACCAACACTGTTACTTAATGCTGTACAGTGTTCTCACCCACACAGTCACTGTCTAATCCTTCTTCTTTATGAACAAAGATGAACCATTACATATAGAGAATAATTACTGAATGAAAATAAACACACACGTTCGATGAGGAGAGAAGTGTATTAACCCAATCAACATTTCTTCTTAAATTGGGGGTAAAAAATTATTCCCAAAAAGCACACAACATTTCACAGTTTATTTGTATTGCATTCTTGTTTGGAAAGAAAACGAGGGCTAATATTAAAGTGAGGCGTATATTTAAACAGACAGAGGAATTCATAAATTTAAAAGGAAGGCTGTGGGCAATTCGTCAGGCATTAGAGACCAAAGGCTAAATCCAGGTCTCTCATTAAATTTCATGGATTCGGATTTAATATACAGAACAGCAGATGTATCATTTACATATAGTACAACAGATACATCCAAAATAATCTACACAGTTAGTAACAGTTGTACCCTGTCAGAGGAGTTTCATGACAAGGCAAAAGGAGGGCGAATCATACATCTAATTAACATGGGACAACTACTCACTGGAAAAGCTAAACCCAAAACTCAAAAACTTAAACTTCAATGCTTACACTAAAAGTCAAAAACAAAATTCCCAAACTATTCCTCATACCATGCATCACTTATCATACCCCACTTTATAGTGGGTCTCCCACACACATCTTAGAGAGCAAAGCCCCTTATTAACTTTAATAATACTTCCTGCAAATAAACAAGGAGGTCATGAAAACAAACAGGAGACTTGAAGACACTCAGAGACAGTTACTGGAAGGCTAATTATGCTATTTAATGGAAAAGAACGCCTTCTTCCTAGCCTAATTTAAGCAGCAAGAAAAAGCCACCACTGGCTTTGAAAGCTGCAGCTTTCTGCACCATTCAATTAGGCTTTCTTCTTTTTTCTGCACATTCACACATTAAAACTTCTTGTTCTTTTCATAAACATTTAAATAATAAATTCCCTTTTCTGCTCTGTACTGCTTAAGGAAATGGGCACAGTACAGCCTTTATATTACTTGCATGCTTTTCTGCCATGTCAAGTCTCTACAGATGTCCTGGTTGTGCTTAACGCAGTCCTAAAGCTCTGCTGAACGCATTATGGCTGCAGCAGCACATTAAAAGGAGTACCTTAATAGTTGCTGCTTTTCTTTTACATCAACTCTTTAGAAACATCTAAAAACAAGTCAGCGTTAAAAACATCATTCTTTTTCCCTTCTAGCTCATGGTTCTGTTCTAACCCATGCTTCCCTATACAATGTACATTTCAGTACAATATTGGGTAATACGTGCACTAAATTACTATCTTTTGAAGGGAAAAAAATGTAACTAATAATATGTCATTTTACCCCCATAAAGAAGCTCAAGTGAGGACTTAGGTGAATTGACACATAAGTAAATATTTTGAGACTTCTTCAACACGTTCAGTATATTTCAGGTTTCTTGTTGCTCTTCCCCAGAAATGCTGATCTGCTGGGGAGCTCGCTTGTTAGCAAAATTCTGTTCTTTTGGAAAAAAAGTTGTAAGGTAAGTGCACAATCAGTACAATCAATGTTAGCAGCAAACTCTTTCATTCAAATGGAAAACAAGGAGATGGAAAAGAAAGGTAGTGCTGGCGAGTGAATAGTCTTCAATGATCTTCCTCAGGTGGCTTCGCAAAGTTCTGTACGTTTTTTCCACACTATCGTAAATATTTAGCGTCATTAAAAACACTACACAGTGTAATAGAAGATTTCACACACAGTAATCAAGTACAGAGCACAAAAGCAAAACGTGTCTTTGTAAATAAATATAAAGAATCAGTCAGTTAATATCATCCTTCTTGACACACTTGAAATTTTACGGTTGCTGCCAGACAGAGGTGTCTGCTCCATTATAAAGAGGAGATAAAGCCAATCAGAATCTGATCTAGATGCACTTTTTTTAGAAATTGTTCCAGTAATGTTGTTCGGATCAATGATTTGTTCTATGCATTGTGGACCTCGTCCCGTATCTGCTTGCAGGCTTGTCCTGGGCCAAAAGCATCTACTGTTCTGCTTGCGCAGGACTGGCCATGATGCTCCTTTGATCCTGAGGTACTGTCCTGCTTCTCACAATTAATGGTAACAGCTTCCTTGCTTTCCATCTTCCCCTGTGCTCCCTTTCTGTGTTGTAGTACAGTATCCCTAGACAATCATCAGTTACTCCTTTACTCTACAGACAGAGCTGGGGGACAAGAAACTTGGGAGCTAGATGCACATACACCCATCACGCATATCTCTCCTAAAAATTCAACAAGACAACTCATATTCAACATCTGTACATTTCTTTCTATAATTATAATATTGTATAGTCCACAAACCGCCTAAGCACTAAATGATACATTGTAGCTGTTGCTAAGGCAGCAGCAGATTTACATGGGTGAAATTTAACCATTGTACCTGGTAAATTATTAATAATTAAGCTGCTTCTTCATTAAGGCTGCCACAGACTAAAAAAGAAATCTTCTTTTGTTATGAAAACTTCACATAAAGTCCATATGTTAAAAAGGCCATATATTTTCTAGCTTTTAGAACATCTATGACATTGCCTTTAGAAAGTGCAGCAATGACCAATGGGCTATGCGCCCAGTGTTCAGGAAAGAAAAACAAACCCCAAACCAGTTGCGTCAAAACTGTTTCATAATCAGTTTCACTGCACACCATCATGCTTTATCTAGGTTAACCGCATTGCAGGTATTTCCACCTTGGGGTACTTTTAGGAAACTCCTATCTCTGTCTTTAACTCAATGGAAGTACTCCTAACAGGAAGAATTTACAAGACTTCCCTGCAGAAAAATAAATGAACAGAGAAAGCAGAGGTTTGTTACTGCTTTTTCCTGGCTGAAACTGACAAACAGTAAAAACAGCAGAGATTTTATTCTGAAGCAAATCAGGAATAAAACTTTGCAAAAACACTCTACAAGTCTAGCACAGAAGTCACCACATATTACCCAATTATAATTAAGACCAGCTGTGAGAAGTTTCACAAACTTTTCCAGAACTTATTTCTGAAGTGGCTGGGTTTGTCCGTACACAGTTTTTGAAAAACAGAAAACTCTCAGCAAGATTGTGTATCAGAAAAAGAGCACAACATTCCATACTCCAACACAGAATACCAAAGCCATAGCAAATTAATATCAGCTTAAGTGATTTTATTAGAATTTCCTGTAATTATGTTAATAAAAAAATTAGTGGCAAATTAGTATGTCACAGTAGTTGCATTATAAGACAGTGATATTGAAACATGATAGTTTAAATGAGACTGGTAAAAATATACTTAAGGAGAAGATTATTTGCACAAGAATCTTCATAACTGATATCAGTCTTCTTTAATTAAAACAAAAAATTAAGCTAATTTTTTCTGGTATCTCTCCAGATCAGTCCAATCTACACATACCAGATAAGCATTCTAATCTATACTGTGTAGTATTTGACTGGATTTTTAAAACTTATACAAATTTCAAATAAAATTTGCTTTCAGGAAGTTTACATTGCATAAGCTTCCCCTAAACAGAATATGCTTGATGAATGGACACAAGTATAAAAAATAAAACTATTTTAAATGCCTGTGTTTAATTTTTGAGAGAGACAGAAGTATGTGCATATTCACATTTATGTCACCTTAAATTCATTTAGAAACCAAGTTTTACATCCGTGGAGATTCATCCAGCTCAAATACCTGAGCTTCTCTTTCCTTCAGTTCATGTAATCTCCGCATTGGTTAAGGAGAATAAAAAAATTCTATAGCAGGGCCATATCCAATCACATAAAGAGGCATTTTACCAGAATGCTTGCAGAAGACAATAAAATCATGTTTCACCATGACTGACAGCCTTCATGAGCTTTTGAGGCATTCATAGTTGTTATGACATATTAAAAACAAAAAACCCAAAAAGTGCTGCATTATTCAATAAGGCAGATTAGCCACATTTCCTCCATAAAATGAGGAAACTTATCTTCCTTTGTCATGTGCTCTGGGATCTGCTGAAAGATAGCTACAGATGATGAGTGTGGAGAGAATAAGCACATGTCTTTTCTGCTTGGCACACATGCTAAGTATTTTTAAACCTTAAATCACATGACATTTATACTTTTTACCTAGTATTTTTATATATGTACCCTTGCAAAAAATATTTAAAAATATTAAAATATCTCTAGCTTTAAATAAGAATATTTATTGATATATTTATTAAAAAGGGGAAGTATTTACAAATTAACCTTGATAATCTCAGTATTAGAATGAATTAAGAGCTCACAATGAACATAATGACAAGTAGCAATGAAGTTTTGCTTATTCAAAGGTTTTACTAAGTCATAAACATTCTGCTCATGCATATAGAATTTGGAATAACTATATGACCAAAACATCTGAAAATTGGAAAAGCACCAAGATACCATCCTTCTCTTCTTAGAATATTGTCAACATTTAAGAAATGCTCAGGAAGTAGAAGTTCAGTTGCAAATATTAGCTAAATCAATATAATTAAAGCTGTTACATTAGAAACCAGCATTTACAGTAATCCCTAAAGGGATTCTATTTCACCCACATCACCCTGAGAGAGGATCCAGCATAACTGTAAAAGAAAACAATGAAGAAATATTCCAATTATAGAAGCTTTCTTTATCAGGAGTGACACACATAACAAGCACTATGTCCATGAAGCAGCAACTGCATGAGAGGAAATGATGGGAGATCTAATTAACATAAATTCTCAAATAGTCTGAGAACTCAAAATAAAAAAGGGGGTGAGTATTACTGACTCTATTAAAAATACACACCATAAGAGTATGAATTGGACCTGATGATGTTTGTGGGCCCCTTCCAACTCAACACATTCTGTGATTCTGTATTATGCTACAAACAGCACAGGGGCAAAAAGTCTGGGCTCTATTAACAACTGAGTCACAAGCTTCAAAGGGAGCTAGATAATGTGGTATGGTTAATATGCTTGTTTTGAGATATTCTGAAAAAGTAAATAAAGAACACTGCCTTGCTTCTGTTTAACTCACTAATTCATTCTTCTGAGATGTCTTGGTGCAAAATGAGAATATATCAGCACAAGAGTGCCTATTACAGCCCTGAGCAGCAGCACTTGAATTCAGGAGATGAGAACTGGACTGTGTAATACCACAAAGACGGGAAAAGAATCACTGAAGGTTAAACATTAAAAAAGTAGAAAAAAATTAAACAGCTACAATAGCTGTCACATTTTTGCATGCTCATCTAACTTTGAACAGCTGTGGCAATGTAATTCGCACCAACAGCAACAAATTCTTGTCTCTGTGTGTACGTCTTCTACACTGTCTCTTGGGTTTTTATTGTTGTTTCTTCAAGTCTGTAAGATGCCAGCATCAGGAACAGCTACTGCAAGCCACCCTGTAACAGATGCTGAGGAGGAAGGGGAAATCTTTCAAAATAATCATCATCTTTTGACCAACTCAAAAGATTTTCTTAAATCTCCTGCAGTAGATAATAAAAGTGAAATGGAGTGTAATAAACACATAGCATAATGAAGTCAGAACTTGAATTCCATTTAAAATATGACATAAGATACACATAGAGAGAAAAAAAAAATCCCAGGAGAAGGAATTTACAGCATAAGGCACCATAAAGACTTTGTAGATACTTTTCCTAGTGCAGTTGGAATACCTCCCAGCTGGGCTGCCTGCTCTGCTTTGCCAGCACTGGTAGCTCATGCTGCTATTTCACATGCACAGCCCCTTCAGAACGCCCTCTGCACAGCTGGTAGAGAACTGCCAGTGCAATGTACATTCACACCTTAACCCAGATCACATAAATTTATTCATACACTAATCCTAAAAGCAAGATAATACTGTGTTTTTCAAATGGTTAGCCACATTGCCAGTGTCTGTTCGAAAGGGAGTTAGTGCCGTCTGATTTCACACCCTGTAACTCCTGAGCACACCTCTCCTGATGCTTATAGGTGCAGTGTTACTTGTACTTCATTCAGCAATAATTCTTGATCTGTGCCCCAGAGATCAGAGGAGATCACGGGCTAATAGTTCCACCTAGCCTTAAACTACATTATGTTACGCATTTGCAGCAAAACCAATTAACCACTGGAATTCCACTACGTACTTAATAAATATTTAAAGTCAAAAGATAATTTAGTCATAATATATAGGGCATTTTCTGCAAAAGACAGAATTTTAAATAATTCATTCCATATAAATGTACCCATAAGAAGCTATACACAAAACCAATGCAAGAGCACCTGTCCAATCACATATTTGCCCAACGCAAAAAAAAACCAAGAAACACCAAGTAAATTAAATTGTAAATCATCTGAATAAGATCTAAAATCGTGTTTCAATCACTGAACTTAGATACATCATAGAAATATTTTTCACTGATGAAGTGACATTATGCAGACTGAAGCATTTTCTCACATCTACCTGAAGAACTCAAACATACAATATATATACAGACCTTTCAAGCTTCAGAAGACTCTGTTTTAGTAATGTACATTCACAATGAAATTCGTTTAAATAGGTATAAGAATATATTAGCTAAAGTTCAGTAGTATGTAATTCATACATATATATATATATGTATATAAAATTACTTCTGCCATGACAATGACAATCCAAACAGTCCCATATACAGATCTACTGGACTACTGGACTACTTTGAAAGGTCAGTTATTTGCTTTGTGCAGTCAGCCAGCTTGGGAAAAGGATAAAGCATCATGGTTATATTTTTTAAACTCACCATGAGGGGTTTGTTTGCATTAGCTTTTAACTTATAAACACTATGGCTTCTGAAGGATGTCAAAAACAAAAGAAGAGCAAGTCATGAGCTTCAAACTTCTCCCCAATGCAGTTCTGCCAGTACTGACAGGCCAGATAACAACAACTAAGTGCATAAACAAATCTGTTTTCATTTCATGCTCAATTAAAAACAGTGGCTTGCCCAGACTGACAAAAGTGTGGATTTTTTTTTTTTAAAGAACTTTCCTAATTTTAATTTTTTTTTTAAGTGCAAACTACCATTGCAAAGAAAGATAGAAGACAGTACCAACTTATGGTCAATACACATACGAGAACTTGAAAAATTAACCTGACATATGTTACAGAACCAAATCTACCTAAATGCATGTGTAAACAGGTGCACAAAAAAAAAGCTCCTCAGAGAGCATATAATCTGTTTAGCTGCAACATACTATAACTAGTTTTCATTAATAAACTGAAAACTTTGAGTTTGTTGCTGCCTGTTAATTTCATTTTCCCCTTTCCTACACATAGCAAATGAGATAAATACTTCTTTATGTTCCACATTCCTCATACATTTGTTTTTTCTTTCTCTTCTGCTTTGAAGTTTTCCACCCTGTGTTTCCTATTCCCTTTCCTTTCCCAGTTCTGTTTATATCCCTCTTCTTTCTTCTCGATGTTTCAAATACCTCTGATGTACCAATAGCATCATATCAGAAAAAATTACATATTCTAAACAATAAAATTACAGCCAAAAATACGTGGAACTGCTTGGAGACTCATGCATCTCTGTTGATAACAGCTTTCATCAGAAGCCAAGCTTCCCATAGCCTAAAGCTCTCTTCTCCTCCAAGCACCAAAAACCCAAAGCCGTCATCACATGCACAAACCACTGCACCAACATTGCATGTTCTAGTCATCAGCTACTGACAAAGAGCCAAAGGAACAGTGAAATGGAAATGCAGTCCACCATTCATGAAGGGATAAATTTCAGTCCTACAACAAGTAACAGCATGTGGTGTAAAAAAGCCACTGTAAAACCAGCCAGAACTTGAAGCTTCTGTTCAAAATGTCCTCCTCCCTCCAGCAAGTAGTACTCCCCCAACAGCTTCAAGTACTACTAGAGCAAGAAGGACAGGCTATTAATGCAGAAAAAATAAAGGCTAAATGAAAGTAGTGTGTTGAGTCCTGAGAGTGTCAAATAATGAGACTGCAAACAGAAAAATGTTGCGGTGCGTTTTGAGGTGGGGGCACCCCGGGGATGTCCCCGGAGGGCCCCCTAGGCTGTGAGTTGGCTGGCAGCAGCAGGCAGGCAAGGAGACTCCACACGGCTTCTGAGGGTGCTGAGCAGATGAAGGTTTATTTGGGGTCCCAACCCCAGGAACAGCATAGTTACTGAGGGAAAGGGAGGAAGGGAGAGGGAGGGGGCAAGAGGGGGGGAAGAGGCTGAGAGAGAGGACGGGCTAAGAGCCAGACTGATCCCCTAGCACAGCTTAAGAGGGGAATTGAAGTGGGCGTGGAATCAGACTCGGGCCAATGGGATTACAGGTACAGGATGGTTCAGAGCAGGACCACAGGCTTAGAATGTACCATACATTTCGGAGGGGTGAGACAGAGCATACCATTTAAATAAAATGGAATACAACAGAAAAAAACATATTCTAAATTGAAGAGGTTTGGTTTGTTTCATTGTTTTAATTTTCCTGCTAGCCTGAGTGAAATGTTACCTCTGGGAAAATGTTCAGATATATTTTACGTACATCAACTCCAATATTCCTAATTCTGTTGATGTGCAAGTGTAAAGCGGTGGCGTTTTTTAACTCCTTCGTTTTCTCTTGCTTTGAACTGACAGTTCTTAAAATTGGCATTTATGTGTCCATACGCATGGACACAGAGACAAATAACAGCAGCTATGCAACTACTTGCAAAGCACACTACTTAGTCTTCTGCATTTTATCCCCTCAGAAGATAAAATCAGCATGCTGTTACCTAATCTAGCAGTAACTGAATAAAACAATTCCTTTGCAATATTTTAAAGAGCTCTAAAAAAATCCCAAAACATTTTAAACAGTGCAAGAGTTGCATTGGAATATTTACTTTATGGTGTTGATTCTACATGGTGTTGAGCCTGTGGAAATTCCCAAAACACAGAAAGAAGAAAAGAAAGAAGACAGACATTTATTTTAGTAATTTGTGAAACCTCAGCTATCATACATCAACTCCTAATTAGAAGTCTGACATGGTAATTAATTTAAACACAGAATAGCCTATAACCTTATCACTGTTCAGTGATTACTAGCAAGATGCTTTTACTGTGATTATAAACTCCAGAATTCTCTGAAAACACGAACTTTAATGCCCTGGAAATGACCATCGTGTGTCATCTCATTACTTAGCACATTTCTGGCAAGAACAAAATTTATTGCCGAAAGGATAAATAAGGAAAGAGAACAGCAATGCAGACTTAAATTACATATGTCTTAAATGAACCAATACCCCTGTGAATAGCAGCATGCCTGGGATCTAAGGGGATCTAAGCATGTCCAGCCAGGCCCATTTCTCTGAGTCTTTTTTTATTTATTCTCCAAACAAAGAGAAAGGTTCAGGTTTCTACAGCACTTGGAATTCATGAAACTCTACTGAAATGGCTGCCAACAATAGCTAAATGAATTAGGAAACAAAAAAAGTATAGGAAAAAACCTTCAGACGTGGTATAATAAACCCTAGTTCTCCTGCATCAGGAAAGCATGTTTGTGCTTGTTGTTCCTTTCCAAAAAGTCCTCCAGAGGCATCACTCATTCTTCCTTCTACTGCCTTAAAACTCCCCCCAGTATCACAGTTAGAGAGAAATGACCTTTATTTCCCTGCCAGTGTGATCTGGGACAAAACTCAGTTACAACTCTGTAATTCTTTTCTTCACCTACGGACTGCTCTCCACTGATATTTTTTTTTAAATACATTTTACTCATTTTATTAATTCTGCAATTTGGGGGGGTTTTTTTTGGTTTTTTTGTTTGTTTGTTTGGGTTTTTTTGTTTGTTTGGTTGGTTGTTTGTTGGGTTTTTTTGTTTGTTTGTTTTTTGGTTTTTGGGGTTTATTATTGTCCTGTCTTTTCTTTTTGCTGAACTTTTTAACTGGAAAAAGCACCTTTGTCAGGGGAGCTCTAGTATTCTCTGTTACTAAACAAGAATGCCAGTACCATAGAATGAAAACTTCTGCTATTAAAGTAGTTAAGTCTATGCCTTTAAGCTATGTGAATCTGAAAACTAAATTAAAATGTTTTCTGGAGCAACACTCTTCCTTGATATAAAGGTCATAATTTTATTATTTGAAAAAATAAGACAATCAGAAGCAGCCATTAGACAACCACACTCACACTGAACAAAACTAGGACAGACAGCAACAGGATTTTACATTACTGACACCCTTAAAAAGCATTTGTCAACACTATGGAAAAGCATTAAGAAAGAACTTCCTAACAGATGCATTTAAAACACATTGCATTCAGAAAACTAAAAGAAAAATTCTTGAACTTTTACCTTTTATATTTTAATATGCACTGGAATATTTCTTCTTGTACAAAAATACTACTCTAACTTAACAAAAATATTTTAGAGGTCATATTTTGCAAGTTCATTTAATGTAAAGGGGCTGTAGAACATCCCTCCATCCTTAAGTAACTCAAAACTCAACTGGACAACCTGAGTAACACCACCTGGCTTTGAAATTAACTCTCTCAGCACTGAGCAGAGGATGGGATGGAGAACCCTCTTCCTACTTTAATTGTTCCATGAGTCTAAACCCTCCCAAAATCAACTGAAAAGACTCTGCAACACATAAATGCAAACCATTACTACTGATCTCTAAAAAAAAAAGATAAAAAAAATCTGCTGGTTCTACCAACATGGGATACCGAGTGGGACAGCATTTCTCCAACTCCACACCTACATTTCACAGTCTCTGAAAAGCTGTTAGACCAGCAATACTCATTCTTTGAGGTGAAAAAAACTAGTAAGTGTGAACCAGAGCTGTGTGACTGCTCCTCCTCTTGATTTCTAGATCTCCTTCTTGGAGGCAAAATCTGCCGAGAAATATCCAGGAAAACCTGACAGCAAGAACCTCATAGTTGAGCCTCATTTGGCACTGACTGGCATCTTCTGGCTCCATCTTCTACCTCCATCTGGTGAGGCTGCCTTTCAAGATTACAAAAGACAGTCAAAACATAACAAAGACTGAAAGCCACTGTTGCCAAAAGTCAATCATGAGTAAATTTCTCTCTTTTTAGGTCGAAATGCTAATTGCTCTAGCGCCAGATTCTACCTGTCACTGCTCAGAAGCAGGTGATGTATGAAGTAGCTATCTACTCACTGCAGTGCTCATCATAATGAGAATATGGCTCATTTACAATTTTTGCCTATTAACTTCTGGTAGCACACTATTCATATAAACCCATTTGGCATAAACATCAAAGTTGTAAAGTTGTAATGTATGCATTTCTGTTTCATCTCATACACTGCCTTTTTTTTTTTCTTTTTTTTTCTTTTGGTAAGGATTCTTCAGCACCTTTAACAAGTAATTTACAGAATGGGCTGCTATACAAGAGCAATGGCTGGGATATGCACTACATCCAGCCTTCCAAACAGCATCCAGCTCTGCAGATAGAGACAGAAACCAATTCACTCAAATTTACACACTGACTATGTAGGAGACAGGCACTAGAAACAAAAGCTTAAAATTTAACTTTTAAAAAATATTAAAAAAACAGAAGCAAAATTTTTTCATAATTTGCATTTAGTCAGCAAAACAAAATTGATTCTTCCTAATACTTTCCGACTGCATAAGCACATATTTATTTCCCAGTACCATGGGGGTTTTGCATGCAAACACTATACGAAAATACTTTAATACATAAATTCTGTAAATGAAGATATCTCTCCATTTCCTAATGTTATGTTAATTATGAAATGGTTTACAATTAACACTTTTATTTCTAAGAGATTTTCCTACTGTAACCTAAGTTCTTAACTGTCCTTTTAAATGTTTATATTACCTAAGTAAGTAAAAAATACAATGGAGTTACCCAGGTTTTAGCATACAAGGTCAAACCCACCACATTTTCAAGAGCTGCACACTGCCTCTGGCAGAAACCATTAACTGGAACTTCAGAAAATAAAATACCCATAATGCATCTAACTAGTTTTCTTGAGTTTTTTGGTGCACTTTAGAGAAACAATCCTGCCATCAACAAGTCTAAACTACTGCAGGTATATACATTCAGGCATTATTAAGAGTTCTGAGTCTTTAACAAGAGCATTCTTAATCAATAAAAATGTCAAAGCCAAATCGGTTTTGCTTCTTTCTTCTCCTTGATCACACCAACTCAGAAACTCCCAATGCTACAAATTACCACTTCTAATCCTTCTCCTATACAGCAGAATCCCTGCTCCTTTAGAGGGAGGGTCAAGGTGAAACGCCTGTGATGTAGAGCTGAAGCCTTGCATTCCCCATTTACCAAGCCCTCCAGACAAGAGAACTGGTGCATGTGAGCCAAATCCAAGTGATGCTAATGCATTAATGACTGACATGTGGCAGAGGCACCGACACAGAGATGCAGCTTGACATTAATGGAGAGATTTGCCTGTGGTCATGCACAGAGGGGGAGGCAAAAACAGACCCACCTGCCTCATGTTTTAACCTGAGTATGAAATCAAATGTCAGAGAAGATTAATTAGATGCCAGGAGTTTTATTCTTTTCTGTTGATAGAAAAAGCACATTTCCATAATGCGAGGAAGCATTTATGTGGATAGCAAATCAGGTTGACATTGAGAGAAGGTTTACTTTATTGTGAATGCTAGCTATGTGGTGCTTGTCAGTGCAATTACTTTCTACTCAAGTGGTTTGCTTTTTAACATTTTATTATCTTAACAATAAAAACCCTGGAAGCAATAATTATTTATTATGCTAATTCTTTAGCTTTTTTCTTATTAAGTTCTGCCAGACCATTAAAACTTGCTGTTTTCCAGAAATAAACCTAATTTGTTAATATTCAGCCAATTATGGAAAAAAAAGAAGGCAAAAACAATCTCTTTACTGGTAATTAGTTACTAACCAGTCAATTTGTACGCCTATCAGCTTCCCCATAAATTCTATTTTCATTTACTCAATACCCAACATTTCTAACATTATTCTGATCGAAAACAACTTCAAAACACTAAGTCCACTGTAGATTTTTTTTATAAATAGTGATTTAAGCAGTCTGAGAGGCAGCAGGGCTTTAGACCACTCTGAAAATGCACTATACTCAAGGACTGCATTTTAATTATGGAAACCTTTTAGAACATCCCTGTTTTATTAACAGTAAGTGAAAGACTATAAACAAGGCTTCAGTATGCACCACTTCTTCTCAATCCTGCCTAAAGCCCTCAAGGGGAAAGAGCTTCAATGTGCTTTCATTTCTCCCCCCCTAGCATTTTTAACTCTGAATGCCTCTTCTCACCGGCTTTAAAATTCATTTAACATAACAACCACACAGTTATGCTTTTTTCTTCCTTTTTTTTTTAATATACAAGTGTTCCCTCCTTTAGGAATAAACACCAAGGCCGCAGCTCTCAAACTCCCATGGCATAAATGCAATATAAGAGACCATAAGCAATCTAAGCAGAAAAGCACTGCAACTAAATGTACCTTGAAAGGCTCTTAGTTTGCAACGCTTTTATAAAGCTTGGTGTCCATGCACAAACTGTCCCTACATTTCACGCAGTGACAGTGGTAGTAATCCCTGGAAAAGTTCTGGAACAAATTCCCTCGCTCAGAGCTTAGTTCTCTCTGAGCCAGTACAGCACTAGCTTCTTCCACAGCAAGGATG
Organism: Onychostruthus taczanowskii; assembly: GCF_017590055.1. Classification (NCBI taxonomy): domain Eukaryota; kingdom Metazoa; phylum Chordata; class Aves; order Passeriformes; family Passeridae; genus Onychostruthus; species Onychostruthus taczanowskii. Next base: position 7,000,396 of record NW_024498795.1, read on the forward strand.
CAACGCTCCAAGGTTTGTCAGAGCAGCCCCCCCAGCTTCAGTGAACAAGAACTCCTGCGCTGCCACCACACACAAGAGTAGAGCCAGGCTTCTCCATCGCTCCCTGCTCCTGAGACAGCTTTCTCCTGTACCTCCCACTGGGAGATCCTGCCTGTGGCAACAGAAAATTCCCTATTAATATGTAATGTATACCATAATTAGCACTGTAAAGCAGGTAGTTATCTCACATCCATCCTCCCATCCCCTCTCTCACAATCACGAAAATTTATTTACAGGGAAAAAAATAAAGAAAAGAAAAAAGAACCCCACAAAACTGGTGAAGAACATCCGACTCTTTTTATTTGTGTTTTTTAAAAGCTGAGTTCTAAGATTAAGCTTTTGCTTCTAGCATTCGTCTCCTACATAGGAGGTGTGAAAGCATGACTGAAATGGCTTCTCTCTGCCTCTGTAGGGCTGGATGATGTTTGGAAGCATGGGTGTAGTGGAGATGCCAGCCATGGCTGTATAGCAACCCACTCTCAAAATCACTAATTAAAGGTGCTGAAGAATCTCTACCAAAAAAAAAAAGAAAAAAAAAAAGAAAAAAAAAAAAAGTGTTGTACTAGATCGAACAAAAATGCATGTATACAACTTTCATGTTTTTATCAACAAACTTCTGGCCTTTTGTACAAAAAGAGCATGAAGAAAATCACCACGAGAATGCTACTGATGTTCAGTACCACTTGTTATCCTAAGGGAGAAAACCAAAACCAAACACACGCCACAAATAAATCATCAGAGTCAGACTAAAAGTCACCAGGACTATTTAACAAGAAATTAGAAAGAAAATCAGATATAGAATAGAAAGGCACTCTTCATAAAATACTTTCTAAGCACAGAATCTAGAGATGGAGGAATTAACTTGCTTTTCTGAATACACGCACAGCATTATCACTTAGTCCCTCCCAGGACATCAGGTTAGGCCTTTAGGGTTTGTAACATTAGTTCAGCCTTTCTAATGAAGTGTGTGCCTCAATGACCTGCATTATTCTCTTTTAAAGACAACCGACTTGGAACAGTCACTGCATTCCAAGCCATGCCTCTGACTAAACATGTAAAAACCTCTGAAGTTCTCTTATTCCTGGATCCCAAAACCATTTCATCTGCAAATCTAAGCCAGTGCGAGTTGCATTTGCTACCAAAAGGTAGACAAGGTCAATTGTGAGTTTCAGCATGATTACCCCTCTTCAGCAGAAATTCAGAATGTAGAGCCCTTCAGTTTTCATCTCCAGACAGACTGTATTTGATTAAGTGAATACTAGATTTTTTTTTTAACATACAAAAATTCCCTCAAAAACTATTCACCTACCAAAATACTTCAAAAAACAAATAAACTTGGGAGCTACACACAAACGCCTAACAAATTCAGGCTTCTACAGAACACACCTGGAGACAATTAGCTTTTGGCAATGACTTTTGGCTGCTCTACTCACCATACCAAAATAAATATACAGTACATAATTTGAGAGAACTAATGTACATTGAACAGTCCAATGCTGAAGCCTCTGATTTTCTCTCTCTTAGGACACATACCAATTTTTTTATTACGATACTCTAAAAAGTATATTACTCAACATGATGCAGAAACACTAAATGTAATGCAAGAACAGAAATAGCAAAAGCCTTTTGTAAAATATAAGATGATGTGATGCAAGCTATACAGCCTATTATTTTCATTTATTACCTATGCATGTCAAATGGCATAATTTACAAAAGCAAAAAAAGCAAAGCCATTAAGTACATAGAGAGCTATGAGAATTTCAGGTGTGAAACAGACCAGTTTCTCACAACAGCTTACAGTTTTGTTGTGCATAAGGTGCAGAGAGTAAAACTCTATACCACTGCAACTCCCATCTTGTGTAGCCACAAGAAAATGTAAGGAGTAGCTGTAAATATTCTCTTAAATTAATTGCCTTGAGTGCACTATTCCTACATCAAAGGCACATTAGTTCACAGTCACCTTCCACATCAACATAAAAATTTACCGCAAGTGATGTCAAAATCCACTAAGTTCCACTGTGTTTGTTTATTACTGATTCATTGCTGGAGGCAATTAGCTCCATCCACAACTGGGCTGCATTAGCAGGCTGATTTCAGAGCTAAGTCAGAGTGGGGAGCACAAACCAGCTCTGAAAATAGATAGATTTGAACAGAAACAGATGAGGAGTGCTCATAAAATCTATGGCACAGCTGTGTGATAAGACATATATTTTCCATCTCTAGGTGGGTAGTGACTATGTTCAGAAACTCGATGACCTAAGAGTTCATCTACCTCTACTAAATCCATTATCCCATTATACAACTGCAGCCATTACAGAGTTTTTGAATTATTTAACCTATTCTCATATAGGTGGACCTCCTCCCAGTGTGTGTACGCAAGATCAGAGTAATCCTTTTCTAGTCCCAATCATGATCTCACCTCAGCTAATCTTACTGCTTTCGGATACCTGAGACACTGTTTGGAAACCTTCAGCTATTCTTAAAAGTCACCCTGCTTTTCAAATTTATGATTCTGTTGATACTGTAGAAGCCAGCAAAAGAAATCAGCTTCACTCTCAGAACTACAAAATGCTGAAGACTCCAGTAAAACTTGCTCCCATCATTAAAGAGAGGAAACAGAACCCAACCAGCATTCAGCTTCCCAAAGCTCTCTGATCTAATTCTACACAAAAGGCTTAATAAGGTTTAGGCTCACAATACAATTAGTAATTTAGCTCACAAATTAGACTATCTATTAACACTCTAGCAGAGACATCAGCTATATGAGGATTAAGAAGGAATCTGCTGCTCTCAATATGGGAGTGAGAACTTGAATGCTTTAATAGGCCACTTCAGCTTCTGCTAATGCGAACATGTATTGCGTTGTACAGGATGATGTGAGCATGGCCAGCAGCCTGCTCATATATAGAAATTTCATCAGTAGGAACCACAATAATAATTTACACAGTAAGTACAGAGTGGGCAACTTTTGAGCTCATCTTAAAGCATAATTTTAACTAGTAAAAGTATGTACCAGTAACATGAAATACACTGCATATGCATTAGAAGTGCACATAGAAACAGGGCCCAAAATTAATAGATCTACATGGACAAACCTTGGTCAACCCAAGGTATGGAAATTATATTGTACAATATTTAACCACAGTATTTGAATAAAGAAGCAACCATTTTCTGAATCTTTGCAAACCATATTTATTCTGTATCTAGTAAGAACAGAAGCAGACTTATGTAATAAAAGATTCTTTGTCATCTTCTCCCACAAACAGTGCCCAAGAGATTTTTAAAAAGAGCTGGTATCTCTAGCATGCTTCTTAATGACACAATGCTCACACAGAAAAATACTCCAGATGAATTTTTAAAGGTAGGCTAAAAAACCACTCTACTTATCATAAGAAACTAAAATTTCAACTACTGTGCTTGAAAAGTGCTGTTCCAATTTCCAGAAAACTATACATGCAACTACATTTCTACAAAATGCCAGTATTGGTGGTACGTGCATGCTGACTTGTGTTAAAATCTGAATTATTTGCAATAACAGGAGCTTTTTCTAATTACTTTGACAGTATGCCCAAAACTGACTGTATTCATCTTCAGGTTTTAAGCCTGAGTTTGTATAATTAGGGCCAGTATTACTAATTCTTTATAGCTTGAAAACAAACAAAAAAAAAATCTTCATCAGTTTACTTCTCACTCTAGTAAAAACCATTCACACCCAAATAATATTATGAACAACGTCCATCTGGTCTGAAATCTAGATCTGGCCGCTGTATCTCATTCCCCACCAGCACTGCCTGCTGTTGCTATCAAGCGTTCGCTGTGAACACACTCACTGCAAAGCAAGACTTAAACCTCACTCATTCACAGCACTTACTCATAAGCACATGCTTTGCTGTCATGTGTGCTAGCACATGCATGGGACTGTTTTGGTCTTATCTGTCTCAAGGAGAAATAAAAAAGGCAAACCCCCTAACTCATTATGAATGATATCCAGGCAGTCAGGAAGTGTATCCCCAAGCTTTCACCACAGCCACCCAGAAGCTCTGCAGCCTTCTGAAAGCATGTGCATACTTCTCCAAAGTGGAAGGGCAAAAGTGCCCCACAGCAACACAGGAAATCCACATCAGAGCTGCCATCCGGCAGGCTCAGCTCTCTCCCCAGCCCAGCCGCTGCTGCCCAGAGGATGGCACAAGTTATTTAAGGAGAAGTTGCACAGAGACCTCATAGCAGCTTTCCAATATATGAATAGGGCGTACAAGGATGCCAGAGAAGGACACTTCATCAGGAAGGGTAGTGATAGGACAAGGGGAAATGGCTTCCAACTGAAAGCAGATTTAGATGATATATTAGGAAAAAATTCTTTACTGTGTGGCTGGTGAGGCACTGGAACAGTTGCTCACAGAAGTTGCAGATGCCCCAACCTGGCAGCGTTGAAAGCCAGGCTGGACAGGGTTTGAGCAACCTTGTCTAGTGGGATGTGTCCCTGCCCGTGAAAGAGCTTTGGAACATGATTTTCATGGCCCCATCCAACCCAAGCCATTCTTATGAGTCTATCTGTGGAATATAATGATGAGGAACTGATATGAAAAAAGAAAACACTGCAGAGAGAGCTCAGGAGGTGGTTGGTAAGCAAGGTATTCTTAAAGGTGGCCTGGTGGTTAACAGCTTTGTTAAATATGTATTATATTTGCTGTGAAATACATTGTGCTAAAGCACAATTTTAGAACTGAGAGCAGGTAAGAACCCTCCCTCTTCCTCTGCACAAAATTCCACAGTACACAGCTCTGGAAGATTACTATAATTGGCCAATTCTTTCTTTTATTGCTAGACTACTGGGCAGAGTCAAAGCACTGAAATCATGGGAATTGGGTGGCTTGTTAATGTCACATATTTGCTCAAAGCCAGTTTCAAGCAGATCCCTTTTTTTGAAGTCCTCCTCCCAGAGGTCTAGAAATACACATTTTTTAATCCTGGCACACAAGCGAGAATTAATTTTTCACTGCTACAAATGTAGTGTGACATACTGCAGTTTGTGAAGACTTCAACAGACTGGGTTCTGGAAACGTGAGATTTCTCACTCATAGCCAGAGAGTGGTTCCCAAACAGTTGTTTGAAAAGCTGTGATCCACCCACTATGTGCACTGATTTGAAGCAACCAGGCATGTCAGATACTGCTTGACTGAAGGAGATTTACTGTGGACCAGTTCACGAAACCACAAGTTTATGTTCATTTTGAAATTAAATGTAATTCAAAAATATGGACAGTATGCATTACTATCTTGGGGTTGGGGCTACACATCAGAAACTGGTTCCATTTTTTTGAATGGGCCAATAGAAATTACAGGCAAGCAGTAACTTTAAAAATGCAAGTTTCCATGTAGCAGTGTAAACTGCAACACAGCCCATCTATATAACCTCTGAAGTAGTTTCTGAATGATGCCAGAATGACTCCACAGCTGCCGCTTTCCACTTCCATTCATCAAGTCATTACAGAGACCTTGCAAAATAAAAATTCAGACCTCCAAAGGCTGTATCTGTTTCTCTGCGGAATCAAGAGAAAAAATTTCAAATGCAGCAGAAAATGCATGCACGGTTTACATTCCCTAATTCCCCTTGAGTTGACCTTGGCCATTCAGCTAGATAAAGCCCAGACAGTCTTTATCTGAAATTCTCAGTCTGAACATATGCTTCACCCCTACTCCAAGTCAGAATTAATATCTCCTCTTCAACACTCCAATTCCACTCCATGACAGAGGAAGGGACAGGTGAGTAAGGCTGAAGTTCACAGTCAGCAATGATCTGCCACTGAATCAACCCACAGCCACTACAGTATGTTTGTCTATGACTGAAAACAGAAGTAGCTGAGGAAAATTATTTTTAAGGGATTATTTCCCTACATGGATAACCTTATGCTATATACTGGGCTAAAATTTCAAGAACACTTCAAGGCTTTTATGTTTACGCCTTTCTGTGGCCACTGAAGTTTTTAACGAGGGCAACATCTAAGTGCCCAAAATTCAGGATGCAAAGAAGCACAAGATTCTCATGGACAAACTTTCCAAAGAGCAACTGTACACGTAAGGATTCAGCTCTGAAGCCTGTGCAAGACTCACAGAAAAACCCCGGTCCATATCTGCTGGTGGTGCATGGCTGCTGCAGAAGTCACAGGTTTTACTTGTCAAGAGTGTATTTCAACTTGTCTTGGGCTCCTGGGCCCAATGCAATTTCAATGCATATTTGCTCTAAAGGGTGTGTGCTTGTCTCAAACACTCCTAAATAAACAAAACCCCAGTGTTTTCCAAATCCACAAATGAACGTGCTACGCCAATTCACATAAATCCCTTACTAGCCTAGATTTATGGAGGCAATTCTAACAACAATTCTTGAAGTAAAAATAAATAAAACACACCTCATGAACTTCAATAAATAAATAAAACACACCTCATGTGGTCTTCAATCCATGTGCTTTTCTATTGCCATAATAGCAGGTACTAATGTCGGGCAACATACAAGCTTCCATTTCACATTTTCACCCTTTAAGGTTTTAAATAGATGTTAACTTTAGTTGTCTTATGGTTTTGTTGGTCTGTCAACACAAGGTCTCTGATGCCCACAGACCTAACCCCAAAAGGCTCCTTTCCCATTTAGAAAGTTGCTTGCAAAGGTGTTCCCCTGAGCTAGGACAGAGTCAAGATGACATCTCTCAGACACGGTAAAAAGGGCATCAGCTGCACAGTGCCTCAAAATTATTACTGGGACAACAATTTATCTTACATAACAGAGAATTACTTCAGTATCAAGCTGTCTCTGCAGAAGTTAAAAAGAAAAAGCTTAAGTGCTGTGTTACGTAAAATGCTTATATTAAAGTGCTGAATGTGGTGCTTTGTAAAATAATCTTCATCTACTCTGAAGAATTCAGAAAAGGTAACATTAAAGGGAAAAGGCTATAGCTATTTTCAGTCATTAACATAAGAACTACCCCACTGAGAACTATGGTTCCTTGAAATGTCCATAAGTGCCTCTATCTCCTAAACCATGTTTTTGAGTTTCCAAGAAAACTGAAGGTAGAGGTGGTGACAAGCAGCTGCTGTATATTTTCTCTAAATTGTTTTGGGGTTCTGAGCTATCACCTTCCTTTCTTTTAATGTTTTGTAAATGGAAATTCATGAGATTTCTCAATCATGTGGAAAGAAAAAGAAAAAGAAAAAGAAAAAGAAAAAGAAAAAGAAAAAGAAAAAGAAAAAGAAAAAGAAAAAGAAAAAGAAAAAGAAAAAGAAAAAAAAAAAAGAAATTCCAACTAGTCTGGCTATGAAGATCCTCATCCATGTCACAGTCAAAAGTCAAATGCCAGAGCACAGAGTTAAATCTGGATCTCCCACATCTATGCCGGAGTTCTGATCACTAAGCAACTATTAAAACAGGAACTTAAAAATAAAATTTTATAAATATATATATAGATACACACATATGTCTTCTTCATGCTGTCCTCCAGGGGTGTGGTTCATGTTAGGTAATGCCATCCCAAACAGAACTAGAAGTCTCAAGGCTCGGAAAGCTCCACAGAGGGAAAATAGTTCCTTGGTTAAGATTTTTATGACACATATTAAAAGAGTTAAGGAAAAAGAGGTATTACACTATAGAAAAACTATGAACTTCAAAATTAATCATCAGAACACTCTTGTTCCTGAATCACACTGATTGACAGAAACATCACAGCAATTACAATATGCTTTATATAACCCCAACAGGTGTGCAAACAGTGTCAAACACCTTGAAACAAAAATACTTTCTTTCAAGTTTCAGCCACACCTTTGAGCACACTCTGAGCGGGCTGTACAGTTGTTACGAAACATTGGACTTCTCACAGTGAATGAGAAGGGTGGAAGATGGAAGAAGCAACAATGAAATTTTTCAAACAAAACATATCTAAATCACGTAAGAAGAATGAGCAACTGTACTAAACTAAGCAGCTACAGAGGAAACAGTTATGTCTGTTATGGCAATTGACTTTCATGTTTGTTTTCAGCTGTTCACTGAACTGTTTGCTAGAACAGTAAAAAGCCATGAAGGTGAAAAAAAAGCAGAAGTGAAACAAACAGAAGTTTCTATGTAGGTAGAGGACAAGGTGAATCCTTTTAGGAAACCTTCACCTCTCCTTGAGATATAAGCTGGTAACACTCTTTTTGTCAGAAACTATGAGAAACTACACTCAGAAACTCTACCCTCAAAATCTATGTGGACGTGGTAACCAAAACTTTAAGATGTGCATATAGCTGACTATTTTTTGGTCACAAACTACTGCATCAGCCATAGCAGCATGACTAAGCATCACCTGCTAAAATAAGGAATTATTTGGCCATAGAGGGGAAAAAAAATACAACCCCTCTGCCACCACCTCTGTATCAAGTACGCCATGAAAAATGCGAAGGTCTGATGATGGGTAGCAACTCATAAACTTTAAGACAGGGCATACAAACTAGTATACAGATTACAGGCATATACACAACTATGTGACCGCATATATCAGGGGTGGAAGTTATTTACTCAATCTAATGTATATTCACCAGAAAAAAAACCACTAGCCACTCAATTTATCTGTAACAATCCATCAAGCAAACCTTAAGTATTAGGTTACTGATCCACTATTTATCCACCTGAAAGTACACAGAAACTCCTACAATATCCTCCTCAATCTTATGTTAGAATCTTATCAGCACAAATAAAACAGTTCTTGCACCTAATGAGTCTACATTTATGTGCTACAGAATTAAAACAAAGGTTCACTGACAAAAGTATTCTATCCACTACATTATTTATAAATGGTCTAAACCATATTTGATTTTAGAGTTCAGGATAAAAGATGTGACAGGATTCAAGATAATAAAGCATGAGCTTTCTGAAAACTTCCCCAAAATAACTGTGCCTTAAAACATTAAAAAAACACAAGCATCAAACAACAAACAAGCAAAAAATCCCCCAAAAATATGTGTGATGGGAAAGAAAATCTGCTCTAAAAAAGGCGTGTGATGCTCTATTTCATTCTCCTAGAAAATGAAGAGCTGAAGTGATAAAAGAGGTAATTAGCTGTTAGTTATTCCAGAGCAAAAACACATTTCTAGTGATTAACAAAAATATGCTGTAAGAGATATTTATAATAGCTTAACAGTGAAGAAGATTAAAAAGACAAAAAAACCAGGGGGGAGCAATAAAAAATCTAATCTACCCCGCAAAAAATCCGACTCTAACCAAAAATTAATTGTTCTAAATCAGGGTCGATTACACATTGGGGGTGGGGAGGTGAAAAACAAACATTCATAAGTGAAATGTTGAGTTTACACCATTTCGCAGAAAAAAGTTAAAGATTCATTAACATCATTACATTTAATCATATGTGTAAAGACAATCAACTATTGCTATGTAAAGCTGTCAGAAGACATATCTGAGCCTTGAATACATTATTAAAAACAAACATGTTGAAAACTAAGATAATAAAAAATAAGAAAACATGAGTAATTATAAATTCACTCCTGTTTTCCACAAGTAATTCAGCTGCCTTTTAGACTTCAGAGTACTTTTTTTACATCTTCTTTTCTAGCAACATTCATCTCTTCCACACTTCCAGCAAATGCTATACCTTCTTTCCCATCTTTCCACTCCGGAAAACACAAAGTCTAACCTGTTTTCAGAACTCCTTCCTGCTAATATTGCCACGGTTTTGTCCGAACAACTCTGTTTGCTACTTTTTTTTTTCTCCTACCATTGCTCCTTATGTGGCAAAGGGTCGCTGTTGAGTCAGACACTGCTGGCTGAGACACTTCTTTCCTATTCTCTGCAGATACTGAGCATGGGTATATATCAGAGGCATAAATACACCTTAATTTTTACTGTTATTACTCTCAGAAATCTGGGCATAAAAATGTCTTTCCATCATTTTTAAAGCATATGTGGCACATTACCCTCTGTACCTCCTCACAGCATTCATGGACATGAAAACCAACACAACACCTCCTTATGCCAAAAGGAAACAGAATTCCACTGACAGCAACATCATCTCCATAGATAACTATTCTGAATGGATTAGAAAGGTTCTTAATAAGTTGTGAGGTGACATGTACTCCCTCAAAACTTAAAGGTTATATCTTAACCATCTTGATTGATTCTTAAAGAAAATATTATCAGATCTCTGCAGCAATAATTCTTGCATTTAAAACACTAGGAAAGTACTGATAATTTCTCTGTAGTTTCATGTATTTTATTATGTATTTTTGTTATATTAGAGCATTCATTTGTCTTTCTCTTGAATACTAACACTGACACTGAAATCAGCCTTTTTACATGTAATTAAAAGTTCATTTGTATTGTAATCAAACTGATGCAAACAAGCCACCAATGGATTAAAATTCTCTAGGTCACAAAAATGCATCATCTGTTTTCACATCTCCCCACCTCCAAATACACCTACATTCTCACAATGCCTAGCTTACAGCCCTTTCTCTTTCTATGCTTAGAAAAATGGATTTAGAGATGCAGCTACACCTAGTGATCAGCAGCAGATCACAGCAGGCAAAACTCTGGAAGACATGACAAAGTGATTCAGAAAGAAGTATCTGAATCCATTTGGGTGAACAGACTGACACAGGAAAATTTATTGCTACTTTTTTTTTTGTTTCTAAATATATGACCATATGCTCCAAATTGGTTTCAGTGTCTCAAAATCATGTTTTAACACATAACATTACACATCAGAAACAAGAGAACTGGAAGTTATCAACAAAATCAAATGAAATTAAATGAAATAAGGAGAAGATTCTCAATTTTTCCTAAAGAAAATGAGCAGATAATTCTGTTGCATTCACACATTAACAGTTTGTTCCTGGGAAAATTTTCAAAACTACTCCTTCTTTCTACAAGAGTCATAATTGTGAGCTGAAAGGTTCTTAATTGCATGTCATTTCCTGGGGAAACATCTTCAGAATTTAGTGACATAACACAGAAATAAGTGTTTGACAGTGATACTGACAAGCTTTGAGCACTGGAGACATCCCTCTCAAAAAGCCCTTCCTTTAGCATGAAGTTGCAACACGTGAAATACAGGATCAGCTCACAGATCCTGACCCCACAACATCACTGGACTTTGTTCCATCAAGTCTACGCTTATTATCTTCCTCCCAGCTGAATCCAACGATGCCCACTCAAGGGCTTGTCTCAGCAGGAATGTGTAGAACTGGCCTTGCCACCAGCAACTCTCCTGGCTGACACTTTTGCTGACCGTGGCAGGGTGTGGGTGAACGCACACGAGGAATAAAGCATCCCCACGTCTCCAGGTCAGACTCAAGGAACATTAGCAAGGTGGGGTTCAGAAGCTTGCTCGCTCGACCCTAAAATGTTTTGTGATTTTCCTAGGGATTAGGTCTCTTTAGCTGCCAATCTAGCAATTTCTGTGAGCACTGAAGATATTATTATTTCATATATTATATGTGCTTATATTGTTTCAGGACACTGTGATTTGTTTTCCTCATGAATTCTGACAACTGCTAAATCATGAGACCAAATGAACACCGTAACATTTTTTTCACCCAGCGTTATTACATCCTGGCAATATTTTGTAAGATGCATTTTTAACTTCTGATGATGTTTTATTACTATCTTTTGAAAACAAAATAGCTAAATAAAATAAATTAAAAAAAAAAAAAAAAGAACATACCCACCACACAATTTTTTTTTATGAACTGTGCCACTTCCAAAGCCCTGACTCATTTTTACCTGAAGCATTCTAAAGCACATCCCAGTTCACATGGGAACACAAACTTTACTTCATTTGTTATAACTGCAAAAAGTTAAAAAAAAACCCAAAAGAACCCTAAAAAAATGGCATCACAATTAGAAGCAGATTTTTCAAAATGCTTCCATTAATTTGATGGAGTATTTTAAATAAGAATAATCTTAGATGTAAAACAGAAATCAAGTTATTCACCTGTTCACCTAACAGCTGTAATAGCAGCAGCAAAAATCTCTGAACAGCAGGAAGTTTGGTTTGAGAACCTTCCCCCACTCTCACTGTTTAGTGAGGTCAAGTCCATGCTATGACCTGTAGCTGGAATAGTTTTGTAGACAAGCTGACAAACTGCATCAGCCCCTAATAAAGCTGCATCTTCACTGGCATATGTTACTTCCCTTAGAAGGTGCAGGAACACAGACTTGATGGATGTGTGGAGAGAAAGAAAAACAGGTGGAATAAACAATGCAAACAAAAGCCGAATTTGCTAAAGTGAGATATAGCTACACTTGCAGTTCTTTGTTGCTAAAGTGATCAGAATACCTAATACAGACTTTCAAACAGAGATCCTGAATACTCTGAGAAATCTCTTTAAACACAGCTAATTATATCAGAAACTTCTTATTTTCTAAGCATTGCCAGGAGGTTCATTTCAGCTAGGATAGGGCCTATGAAGACTTAACCTATATTCTTTCTTTTCTCTGCAGTCACCAAACATCAACATGATCACCGTAAGTTTCAACTTCAGCATGTCAAACTTCTTCCTTACATCACTTTTCTGGAAAATGTGATCCTTCTTTTTAAAGTGCCTACACCCAAAAATGAAGAGATGAGTCGAAGGCACAACATCTATTCAGAATGTAAGGTGTTGTATTTTTTATCCATGAAATAGCTTGAGAATTATTATTCTTTATGTAAAACCTTTACTACTCACTATGAAAAATAATTTTCAAGTGTTGTATAGCACTTTTCTTCTTTTTCTTCTATTCATAATTGCCACTAGTGTTCATTTCAAAAGGGACTCCCACAAGTATTTTTAATCAGTCTGTCCATCCCTCTCACTGCAATAGGGCTTCTTCTCAGAGAAAAACTAAAACTTTTTAAACCAGTGCTATAAAAAGAGCATTGATATACAACCTCGGTGCTTTTCACAGCAAAAGAGAATATAACAGACTAATAATAGCCCTCCCTCTGTAAGAGTCAGGCTGTAACCAAGAAACACCAATTTCAGAATTCAGGCTGTGTGCATATTTACATCTACCTGCATATGAATGCCTTCATAAAAACACAGTTTCCAAGTTCTATTTCACATTTTCTTGCTTTCAATTTCAGGTCCCCATTTTTGTATTTGACAGATCTCATCCCATACAGACTCTTAATTTTATGGAGATCAAATATTTAAGTTTACAATGTCTGTTCTAACTTCCTGTATCTCTGTGTTTGACCTAAATCCCCTTACAGGAGTGAATTGCTTTCTCTAGCCTGAATAATCTACCAAGCAGGTGGATGAAGGAACATGGTGGAGACAAGTGGCATTTTCTATGACTGAACACCACTTTTCAGGAACTTTAGTAATATTAACATTGTCTTCACATGAGACCAACTTAATAACATTTTTTTAAAACTACAAACAAAATCAGCTAAATTAGGTGTGCTAGAGTTTCTCAGAAAGAATCTAAAAAATAGTTAAAAATCCCAAACCCAAAACTAACCTTGCAGAAAGAGTCCAGCTACTTTTAAAAACTTAGGGTAAGTAGCACTGCCCATTTAAGACAATGTTTTCAGTGACATCTCTTGAATTCAAATTCTTGAGATCATTTACTTCTTGCACTGATGAATTCAGAATTTCAAAATCTTTAGTTAAGGACTCAGAGAAAATCTCATTGTTATTAACTGCTAAGCTGCTTTCAAAAGATTACTTGAAAGCTCCCAGGCCTTAAAAAGCCAAGATCTGATCTTTCAGTAAGATTATTTTCTAAATAAGAAACTCAAATAAGACAATTGCTGAAGACCACATTAAAACTAATCTTTGTGAAACAAATCAGTCAGTTTAAAAAAGAGTACGAAATAAAAATGGAACTATAAATGCCACAGGCACTTAATTCACACACTGCTATTCTTTGCTTAGAACATGTGTTGGAGTTGGGTTTGTTTCTTTTTTCTTTGTTTGTTTTAAAACTTTTCATAGGTTAGTCATATTACTCCCTTCTGCAATAAGGGACAGCTATTACAAAAGATAACTACCCAACTCAAGGATGCAATTTAATTTACATGACGCTAATGCATCAAGGTTTTAACAAAAGAAACAGCATTTTTTCCGCCAAGCAAAAATGATACCCAGACACAAGCTTCATATGGTAAAGTACAAAAGAGGAAATTTCATCAATTTTGTTCCAAGTGCCGAGAATCAACACTAAAAAGAAAAAATTCTGTACATGCATCTTCAAATAATCTTTACCTTCAATACTTAACACACATGGGGAGAAAACTGGTCAGATTCTGCATCCCTTGCCATCTCAATGAAATGTGTGAATAGAAACCTCTGTTACTGAGTACTTCAGATGGTGTGGAATTGCACCCTTGGAATAACTGTATGCACAAGTCACTGGTGAATTGTTTGTGGTTTATAGCACTGCTCTCTCCACAGCATGTCAGGTAAATGAATACAACAGATATAAACCAAACAGTAATGTGGGATTATTCTTCAGCAACACGAGCAGCACTTCAATGCTGATCCCAGTACAGTATCAGCACATCGCATGCACAAGCCACTTAAATATCCAGAAGACTCGCCCCAGCTTAACTTTAAACAAAAAGCTAGACAGTTCACACAGGTCAGCAGTGAGTTACAGATTTATCTTAATAAACCAAGTGCTCCTATTGAAGTCTGGACACTAGACTTCCAACATTAATGAGTTGTAGAGCTAATATAACTGAATCCAGTTTCATAATTCGCTGCAGAGCATATCCTCCTTCTAACAGGAATTTGGAAAGTATTTCATCATTGCTCCATATCACCTTGGAACACAACGTTTTTCTACTCTGAGATCTTCTGTCTCATTTTTACTGTAGAGTAAAAATGCTCTCAAGAAGCTAGGGGAAATGCAGCTACGTATACAAGAGGTCCCTGGAACCACACATAAAACCAGAATTTATTTTTTTTTTAAAGAAGTTCTATACCAGACCACCAACTCCCAGACAAAAAACTTAGTTTAGCTACAGTGCTCCATAGATGCAACACATAATGTGCAAAATATAAACTATTCTGCAGCCTGAGCAACAAGGAGTCAGAAGGATTGCTTCCCACCAGATCAAAGCACACTTCGCACGAACGGAGGACCAGATGTCTTCAATTTAACGTGCTTTCAGTTGCACTAACTTCATGTTAGGAACAAAACACACCAAAAAGAATTCTGAAGTTACTCTTTGCAGTGGAGCACACAGAACGATTTCACAATCCAAATTTCTGTCTAAAATTACGGGTTTCTCCAACACATAAATAAGATAGGGGTGCAGACAAGGGACTCGAGACCAAAATAACCATCTGCAGGTCTGGGGCTTCGGGGCACAGAGGAACGCCGCCGCTGACGGGGCACTTCGCGGGGAGAATTCACTCGGCTGTCAATGCCGGCACGCATCAGACTTGGGCAGTTTCTGCCCTGCCTTCCCAGGTGCCGCTCTGGGGGCTGCA
Organism: Onychostruthus taczanowskii; assembly: GCF_017590055.1. Lineage (NCBI taxonomy): Eukaryota > Metazoa > Chordata > Aves > Passeriformes > Passeridae > Onychostruthus > Onychostruthus taczanowskii. The sequence continues at coordinate 7,015,899 of NW_024498795.1, forward strand.
GAGAGCGCTTTCCCCCGGCTCAGTCTGTATCTCACAGCCGCACCTCCGGGCAGCGCCGAGGGCGGGGAGCGGCGGGGGCCAGCGCCCAGGCACCGGCGGGCGGGCAGAGCCGCGGGGCCCCGCCGGCCCCTCCGGGGAGCACCGCAAGCCCTCCTTCCCCCGCTGCCGGCCGCGGCGCCGGGCGGAGCGCCGGGGACCGGCTCACCTCGCCCCTCCGCCTCCCGTGCCGGGGCAGAGGGAAACTTTCGGGAAGTCAGGGGCGGAAAAACGCCGGAGCGAGCCCGAGTCCCGCCCGTCCCTCCAGCCCTGCCCTAGGGCTGCCCGAGCCCCACCAGCCTCTCGACCTTCCATCGGGGCTCAGGGGCGCCAGCGGAGCGGCATCCCGGCACCGCTGCCTCCTCGGGACACTTTATCCACCCCATCGACGCAGCGGTTCCCAAGTGACAGACCCGTCAGGGGGATGGGAACAAAAAAGAAAAAAAAAAAAAAAGATACAGAAAAAAAAAATAAACCAAACCAAAAACCCAAACTAAACCCCCACCGCCTCCGATGGCTGCGCTCCCCCCTGCCCCTCAGCCGCCTGGCCCCCGGGAAGGCTGCCCGGCCCCGGGCTGGCGAGCCGACTCCTTACCTGTGAACGTCTGCGCTCCCGCTGCCAGCAAAAGTCCGGCCAAAGTAACCAGGCAAGTTCCAACTTTCCCCATATTTCCAGCCCTTCCTGCTCCGAATCCAGCAAAGTGCCAAAGTGTTTGCCAAAGTAGGAGGCGCCCCTCTCGCCCCCCTCCAGTCCGGTGGGGCAGGCGAGGAGGGGGCAGCCGGAGTCCTGCACTTGGCGCCCCGCGGGCTCTTCTTCCCTCCTCGCCCTCTCTCCACTCTTAAGGGCAGCGAAGAGGGTGCGAAGTGGCCGGCAGCCGCCCACCCGTCTGCCTTCCTCCGGCCGCGCCGCTGCCCCGGGGGCCGTGCGGGCGCCGCTCGCCTCCCCCGGTGCCCGGGGGGGGCACCCTTAATCGCGGAGCCTCCTCGGCGGGCGCCGCCGCTAGTCCCGGCTCAGCTCGGCTCCCTGACTGACTCGCGGTCCCCCCCGGCGGGCGGGCGGGCTGAAGGGAGCGGGGAAAGTCACGCCCAGCCGCCGGCGCCGCCGCTCTCCCCCGCTAGAGGGCGAGGCGGCCGGGCCCCGCTGCCGACAGCAGCTCGGGGGCGGCTGCCGCCTGCGGGGGCGAAGCCCTTGGTTCTCTTTCCCGCCCCGCTGCCCCGAGCGCGACTCGGCTGAGGAGATGCTGGCTCCGTGCCGGGCAGGACGATGTCAAAGTTCGCGGACAGCGCGGGGGGAAGAGAAGAAGGAACGAAAAAAAAAAAAAAAATCTCAGCCAGGCGTCTCGGTAACTTTGCCGCGGGCCGGCCCCGGCCAGAGCCGCAGGCGCTGAAGTTGCGGCCGCCGCGGGTTCCTGCCCTGCCGCGACGGGACCCGGCGGGAGCGAGCGGTCCGGCCCCGGGGGAGCGGTCTCGCCCCCGCCCCGCCGCTCTGGCGCTGCTCCGAGCACCGGGACAGGCAAGGGGAAGGGCAGGAGAGGGGGAGAGAGCCGGCTTTCCATAAGCGCTTCGGTTTGTTTGTACAGGCGGTCTGGAGCCTGTCGGAAGAACTAGTTGGAGGCCACCGCTCAGCCTTCCGCGGGAACCGCAAGCGTGAGAGCCCTGCCCGCTCGGCGAGCGGCTGATACCGAGAGGAGATTGAGATGTAAATGGGTTCTCCGGGTTGGCGAGGAGCGGCACTGTCGTGTACATTAATTGCTTCGCATTGGCGTGCTGCTCATAAAACTTAATCTCCTTGCCTAGCCCTGGGTAAGAGCCACCCTTCGCCCCTCCGGAGCGTTTCGGGAAGGGATCTCTGGAGAGCGCCCAGCCCGGCCCCCGGTTCAAGACACGGGCGCAGCTCTTAGTCCTGCGAGTGAAGGATAACGTCAGGAATTAGCAGCGTTAGAGAGGGAGTGATGGAAATAAAATCACATTAAAATGGCAATTATCTCTCGTCATTTGCAGCGTGTGACTTCTGGCATTTATCTCCGCGTCACGTATGAAATACAGCTGCATGACAGCCGTCTTCCCGCTGGGGCTCCGGCTCCTGGTGTCCATGGCACTGCAAGGATGTGTTTGCTGGTTTTAAAACAGTTTTAAAACTAAAGTGGAGTTCTAGAGGTGGAAATATTTTTGTTGGTTCTCGCTTTCAAAGAGAGGTTTTCCTTTCAAGCGCAACTGTGGCCAAATTTAATGCCTTGTTTATTCCGTGTGAGTTACTAAAACGATAAACGCAAGAATTTAAATAATGCAGGTTTTAAGAGCTTGAGCTCGGGTTCTAGGTTCTGATTTTTCTCCAGCACAGGTCCTCTGTTTTCCACGCTGCTCTTCCATGTATTTAGCCGTCTTCGCTGCCGCTTTCATTGAACTCCAAACTCTGCCCATCCCCCGCACGGCCGTGCGAGCTCCAGCATATTTAGTGATTTGTGCGTATTCTGAACTGTTTCTACATACAACACATTAAGTCCGAGCTTAGGCACACGGCTGGATCATTTCCAGTGATCGCCCAGCCATGCTGTTTTCGGGACGCTGCTCTGCTGTGTTTTGGGTAATGCATCTGCGACTTGACGCAGTGTTCGCCAAGGGACAGGAACTTCGGGATGTGTGGGGCTGCTGCAGCTGCCTCCAAAGTTAACGCAAGAGGGCAGAACAGCATTAATTGTTGTGTTTCCTGACGTCAGACTTCTTTGCAATAGCAAGTATTCCCTTATTTTGTTGTTTGCCTAGAACTTCAATCGTCTCCCGCCCCTCCCCCCCAAAAAAAAAGATTTGCCTTAATTCCCTGAAGCCTTGCTAAGTCTATGGATGTTTTACAATAAAAATTCCCTTTTTTTTTTTTTAATTTGGGGGGTTTGTTCATGGTTACATAATTGAGTTAATTTCTATTTTCTTTAAAAGCTGCAGTTATAGCTTCCAAAAATTAGAAAGTATAGCTGATCTAGAAAGTGTACCTTTGTACCACAAAACTTAAAAAACTTCAAGAAGTGTCATAAGTAATTTAACTTGCAATAAAATAAACTTTAAAATTTGTCTTCTGGTAGATCTGCCACTAAAAATCTAGAAATGAGCAGTACACCAATGTTTATTCTAGTGACGACCTCTCTGGGTTCTGAATGTCCAGATGCACATGAAATCGTATCTCTGATCAGCCGTGCAGTGTGGTGTAGTATGGTGTTCAGACGTGTAACAGTAGCTCTCCGCCCTTTGTTAAAGGGAATTGGAAAAATCCATGCCTATATCCACAGCTATCTGATGTTAGTTTAGAGAAGATGGGATAGAAAGTTGCTGAGTTCTGAGGATTACAGAAGAGCATTATAAGAGTGTTTGGTCACAGTCACACTGAGAGTGAGGCTAAAGTGCTTGACCTTCAAAGACACAACCGGTCTGCTTTAATTACAGCAAATCTAAGAAACACTTGAGCTCCAGGGAATTGCTAAACCAACAAGAACAATAGAAAACACAGGTCATGCGTGGCTGATCGGGAATTGTGAGCTGTGTTGCGCTGTGTTTGGTACTGGAGCGTGCATGAAAACCGTCCAGAAGCTGTACAAAAAGAACTGGAGCATCAGGAAAAGACTAGACAAAACCCACAGGTTCACTGGTGGTTTGGTTCCAAGAATGCATTCAAGAAAGTTCATTAGAGGCTAAGCTGTGGCTGGAGAGGGGATTGGAAGCATCTGCATGGGGGAAAAAAAATAGTACTTTGCTGATTGTTTTTTACTGACAAACAGATACTTTAGATACCTCGCATCTGTTCTTGGACTGGATCACCTTAAAGACATACCTGTTTCCAGTTCCCTACATAGACATACTTCAGCTGAGGAACACAGGAGGTCCCAATTATCTCAAATAAAATTATTCCTGCTGAAAGGAGTCAAAGAATGAGACAGTAAGACATGTAGAATAAGGAGAAAATCTAGAAATGATTGTAACTAATTTCTAGATTTTAATTTTCGTCCATAGAAAATGCACATAACCAGCCTTCATTCAAAGATTTTGTTTTATTTTTAAATATAAAATTTGTATACATCTCACTGAGGGAAAATTAAACATAAAATTAAACAACTATGAATAATTACACTGTTTATTAGAGAATCTTCACTGGCAGACCTGCCCTCTCTTTGCTAATCATTCTCTTGCAGAACCTTTTCCAATATTCCAGATCTCTGAGCTACTTCTGGCAACTGATTTTTGAAAATTTCAAACTGAACAAGCACTGTATTACTGGTTAGAGAGGTCTGACATCCAAATACTTATCATAATGTGGAAGCAGGTCTGCTTGACCTATGTCAGGAAGAATCCTTTGGACAGGCATACATCTACACTTAACAATTAGATATATAGATTGTGTTTATCTATTTAGCTGTTACCTTTAAGATGCTAGTGATATTTGCAGTGCATTTCAGTCTGTATTACTGGTGCAAGAACAAGTAAACATATCTCGAATTCTCTAAGACATCAAGGCCACCCTGCATAATCTGTAGCATGAAGTCACCTTCCTATAATGATAGAAAGCAGGAACACTCTCTTGCTCATGTTACAGCAGAAATAGAAAAGCAAAGACTCATATTCAAATATTGGAAGAAGGCCCAAACGCCCTGCCGTTTTTTGACCCGTGACAATGCTGATTAAATGGCCAAGAATGTGGGCTACACAGCTGTCACCTGATCTTTTGGTTCAGTCGCAGATAACATCACTCTCACAGCTCAAAGCTATTTTTTGCACTATCAAGTAGTTAGACAAGAGTGATTTTCACTAGCTCTCTCCATCTTGTTTCAAAGTTCAGACAGACAAGCTTCACAAATCTTTCAATAACACTGCTGTTTAAATATAATGAAAAAGTAATTTTCTTCCTGGGACAGGGGCACATTTTCTTAGTTAAGTACAGTTAGAGAGTGAAAGTATGATTTGCTTTGTTAGAAAAAAGACAGGCAATGATTCCAATTCTCTGGTTTTATCAAAGCTACTTTTCTGCTCAGCAAAATTCCAGAGGCAATCCTTGGTGAGAAGAACTACTCAAAAATAACATCATCTCTGTAGGTCAAGGAAAAACGTGCCAAAAATTTCTTCTTTTTCCATTTGGGGCTTTTTCTTAAATACAGAGCGGCTAATATTCACTTATCTTTAGTTAGCTTTATCTTTTCATGCAGAGTTTTATGGATGCTCTTTACCTTTTCACTGCTGATTTTTGTCAAAAGCTACAAAAAGAAAAGTATGTGTGCTTATCTGTGTGCCAGGATTTATTGATTGCATTATACTCAATTATATTCTGTTTCATGATATTTAAAGTATCTGTATCTGTAGATGCTATAATGGTTTCATTTGTTACTGAAGAGCTATTTCAGTTTAACTGAAACTCCTCCAGTTTCCTCCAGTTTATTCAAAAAAGCCTCCCTGTGCCTTCTTTTGAGGGGTAGGGTGAGGTTCCAATAGTGTCCTTAAAAGATCACATCTCCTCCATACCTTGTCTTTCCCCTCCAAGGAACCACAAAGAACTGCTTGGAATCTAAGGTCAATCTAAACCAATCTAAGCAGCTGCAAAAGTTGCTGCATACAAAAGGTTCCATCTTCAGTAGAGGCTTATTATCTTTCCTGCTTATTGCTGCTGGGGTCTGCTGGCATTGTGATCCCTGATCATTCATTTAGCACTGAGATACACTTCTCACAACTGTGACTGCTCCCTATCAGATATTGCCATGTGTAATATGACTGTGTCCTTTTTTTTTTTTTAATACTAATTATTTATGCAAGCAACAATAATTATCCATTTTGTCCCAAGGACATCTTGCCTTTTTCACTTGATCACTCTGAAATTTGGTGGTAATAAAAACCAAAGTCTTATTTGATTCCAGCTGCTAAAACCCAATGCTTTTTATAATAGCCTAGGAAATTCTACGTGGCCACTACTGGCTTTGATATTAAACCATTGTTGGTGCTTGAGAGGGAAAACACATCCAGATCTTTGAGAAGTATTTAAAACATTAGAGAGTAGCAATCTTTAATCAGAAAATGTTGAAATAGAAGTGAGAAAAAGGTCTGAAGTGTCCAAGTAAAACAGTGGGGGAGCTGAATCTCAGGAAGGAAGCAAAGAGCAACAGAACACACTGTACAGAGATGGTTACTACTAGTTCAAACCCAAAAATAATTAAGTGAATTGTAGAAGAACATCTATTTCATAATTGTTATAATAAGATAGATAAGAGAAAGTGTAGCCTAGGCAGGTAGAAGTTTGTAAACTCATAACATTTTAAGACCATGATCCACATATCTCCTTGTACCCCTCATGTGATTTGTGCAGACCAGGAAGAACATGCAACTCATACCGCATTGTGTTTGATGTATTTTTATGTCTGCAAGCCAAATTATGTTTCACCTTCTGAATGTCAGCATTTTATTAGAAAACTATGTGTTTAATTGTCTACAAAAACTTAAAACTGTTGTGGCTTTTAACTCTATTCTCAGAAATATATCAGTCTGTACATTATATGTGAGAAGCAGGCCTGCTCAAATTTGAGCTTTCTGTCAGGGAACAGAAAGGGTCAGCTTCTCCCTAAGGGATGGGGATCCAGGTCCACTGTGATAAGACAGATCCAAGATAAAGCCAGCATAAACGCACACACTGGGACCTGAGGCATCAGGGTCCATGAGCAGCCCTGTTGAGACCACTGCTCCTACTCCATAGCTCCAGCAGAAGCTGAAGGCCCCAGGTTGAGCTGAAATGATGCTTCTGGGACAAATGGGCAGAGTGTATGGGAGGGTATTCCAAGTGAGGTTGATCAGAGTCATTACTGCACTCAAGATCATCTCACTTTTCACCTTTGTATCCTCAAATATATTATATGGCTTTTAATAATTGTTCTAGCTCCTGATACCTTGTAAAGAAAAGTATCTCCACTCTTTTTCTTTTACTACTTGTTCTTAGCTTCTCCCAAAATGTGTGTGTCTTTAGCTGTGTCTCTATCCTCATTATCAGTATACACATACAGGAGGTGAGGGCAAAGTAGTCCAAGTATGAAACACTGTTAAACAAACGCCTACCAAGAGTGTACAACCTTCAGATTTGTGTGAGGTTGGATAGGATTGGTCAGAAAAGAAGCAGAAACACAATTGATTAAATGCAAATACTTGCAGATATTCATATATTCAGTCTTCAAAGTCTGTACAAATACCGACTGTAATATCATCTTTGTCACTCGTTGCTTTGATCTTGTCATTCATCTGGGTTAACATCCTTTTCTATTACAAATTTAGGCTTAATTTCATTGTCTTCAAAGTTCCTTGCTGTTCCACCTCTCCCTACTCATTTGAACTTCAAGTTGCTATTCTTTCTATTCAGTGCTTCTATAATCAACCATGTCAAGGAGTGAAACCAGAAGAATCAAAATTTAGATGAGCACTGTGAAGTAAGCTAACTTCTCAGTCTTCCAAGACAGAGTAATTGTAATAAATTAGTGCTTATTACATAATAGAAGGAACACACACTGAGTTTTACCAGTAGAGCTATAGCATTTTATTTTTTCTGCTAAAAATACTCTAGTCCATTCCTCTCCACAGATAAACCATTTTCTAGAGGGGGTTTCTCTGCAGGCTTCTGTCAGATGGAACATTCCCTTTAGAAGTAATCCCTAGAAATGCTTGACAAAAGTTTGGCTTTCAGATGTTCTCATAAAAGGCAAAGAACTGAAGCAGACAACTGAAATAGTGATGTCTGATGCCATCAGTGCTAATATTGACTGATCACATCTGCAAGGGCCCTTCAGATGTTTTTTCCAGTTGGGAAAACATATTTCTGACATCTTGGGTTCATTCCACCAAAAATGCACAGAAGCAAAAGCCAACTGAAAAGCCACATTCAATAAAAGGTTAGTGTCCTTTTTGCCTGTGAAGTTCTCTTGAGTTTGTTCACTCATATGTGTTTTTCTCATTTTTCTTCCATAGCTCTAAATTAGCATCAGATAATAGGATCTGTGCCTTGGCATAAGATTAAGTTTTCCCAAAAGTTCATTTACAGCTAATTAGGCATTTGTGAAACAGAAGAAGTGAAATATGGAGCTTCTTTGGTTGTCTTTGTGGATCTTAAAAACAATGATTGATGGATGGAATTATCATTCCTTCAGCTCTTTATTACTAACTCTGATTTAGCAATGTAACATTCATGTTGTCAGCAGCACCTCCATACAACTTCCTGCTATTACTTTGATGCAATTGCCATATGAGATGCATGAGACATTATTAAATTGGATCCTGTTGGAACAAGAAGTTAAGATTCTTTTTATTCCTACAGTTGTAGTTGAGTGGAAGGACATGAAGTTTATATCTTGTCTCTCAAAAAAAAAATTCCTGTGAAGTCTACTTTAACAACAATTTATACTCCTGCAAAACTCTGCAATACCATCTCATCAGAAGCAATTCTAAGCAGGCAGGCCCAGTAGTCAGTGATGCAGAATCCATCAGAGAGGCAGGATGTGAGCATAGATGTAAGTACAACCTCTCACACCACCACCTGTGCTGAATGCAGGTTTTTACCCTAATATGTTGAAAAGTTGTTGAGAAGTAAATTATATGTTATAATGATGGCTTCTCTAAATTACATAGTTTGTCTTAGTCATTTTAAGAATTTAATTCATATCTGTAAGTATTTGAAAGTATTTGAATGATTATTTTAATGGTGAAAGTGTGAGAGAGAGAGGTCAGGAGAGGTACTAAGTTGGAAGGTTCATATGTAAAACCTATTGTTATTTAGTAATTTTTTCTCATTCTTTATTTTCCTTTTTTTAATATCTGCTTTTTTAGAAAGGGGAGGAATATATTTTGAAGTACTTATGATTGAATTCTTGTTGGTTTTTGCTTGTGCAGAATGATGAAGAGGCGTGAAAGTTAAATGTGCTTCATACCATCATTTTTTCCTCTTGATTGCTTTCATACCAACAGCAGATGTCCAGTGAAGGGACACAAATATTTCCCTTTAGCAAGTCATTCCACTGAAAATAATGGAAGGTTATTTAAATAGCGTAGCTCTGAGGAGACAAAGTGGGGGGCAAACACAGGAGAGAATAAGAGCAGAAATGTTGTCAGACAAAGAATGACTTTATTTACATGCAGTGAATTTTTTAACATTTTACACATAATAAAATTAGTAGCAAATCAGCTACCCATTGATTTGTCTAAAGCATTGGGAATGATAATTTGAAATTTGTTGCGGCTATGGATGCTATTGATTCTCCTGCTTCGTGCACTATTGTGCTAAAAATCAATTACTTAATATTTTACATTATACTGGTAAATTATTTTATTAAGTCTAGATTAAGAATTATGATGGATACAAATGTATGTGCTAAAACATAATGATGAAATGGATTCCTCTGACAAGTTTAAATAACCATGCTGATGAGAAGAATAATTGCCAAAATAAAAGCATGATAAATAAAACTCAGGAAGGCTTTGCAGATGTGGCGAATCATTACATATTACTTTGTTTTTCAAAATGAGTGCTGATCCTGCTGTTGCTTATTGTACAGAACTTAGATTAACGTTAACAGGAATTATACACACAGGAAAGCTGCATTGTAGATGATCTGAGGATTTTTACCCTCACACTACTACTAATGGGAATTACAGGTGTGGTTTGGGGCAAAACCACTATCCATATGAAAAAAAGGCAAGCCACATTTGAAGGACTTGCAGCTCTCAAAAGGGTGAATTTCTGTCAAGAAAGAAAATGTTGTTCTCTCCCTTCTCCCATGCAGTGATCAGATGTGAGCATTGCTGAGGAGATTTTTTTCATGTTGAGGAGCCAATCAGACAGATTCTAAGTCAGGAGAAACTTTTCATCAAAAATCCTTATTTTGTTTACAGTACAAACAAAAAAAATATTAAAAGAATACTACTAATGATCAAGGACCAAAAAAGTTGTAAGACACCTAGATTAAAACAATTCTGTAACATCAGGGCTATACCACAGCAAAATTCAAAGATTCAGGTGAAAACAATGAATTGACAAAGCTCTTCAGAATTTAATTTAATGAATTAAGTCCAATAACCTTTGTGGTGAGAAACATTGCAGATACAAGGTAAAAGTTTCCTAGATTATAGTTCCTTTCTTCTGAGCATCAAATGCTTTGAGATAATCCATATTATTATGGGAAGTAACTGCTTCTGTTACTGGAAATAACAGCTTAACATCTCTGAAATGCCTCAAAACCAGGGATGCACAGCTTATGGAACAGAGGAAAAACCCAAAAAGGAGAAATCAAATTATTTTTTATTTTCATGATCACACTAGTAGAAGGACAAGCCTGTGCTTGATTTGCCTTCTTTAATGTTTTCAGCAGTAGTGCTGTTCCTATTTGAACAGCAGTCCTACTCCCAGTGAAGCCAGCAGTAGCAGTGCAGCTCCCTCGGCACTTAGGCTGCACTTCAGGATGCTAAGCACCATCCCATCCTTGTCACAGCTCCCCATTGTCCATACTGATTTTGATATGCAGCTGTGCAGAATGAGGCAAAGATGGTGGTGAAATGCTAGAGTGAGGCCTGTTTGTTCTCTTCGTATGGAGAACACACAAAGTTCCCGAGCCCTGCGAGATCACCGTCGTGACTCACGGGAGCTGCTGTGTTTTGGTGACTAAGGAGCTGCCTGAAGTAGGTGACCAGTGTGCAGTGCTTGTGCAATGTCAGCATGAGCAACAGACTGTCTGGTTATATACACTGTAAGGCATGGCTCTGTCCTAAGACCATTCCCCAAACCATGGACATCTAGTTTGACAAAGGTCATCTTCCTGGTAGGACTGACACAAATGGTGGCTTTGCATAATGATACAAAGACAGCTTGGGTCACCCTGGAACCAAGGAGGATGTCTGGGGAGACTTGGATCCATGCAGAATGGGCAGTATTCCTGCTATGGATTATGTTCTCTGTTAGCTGGGGTGATCTGGAAAATTTTTGCATTATTCTGTCACCAGTTTGGGGAATAACAGTGTGAAAGTCATTGTGAAGTTATTCAGCATGGGTGGTCTTTTACAGTGCATTTGGCCTTAAGGCTGTGTCTGAAGATGCTTTTACAAGATAACAGAGAGGTGGATGTTAAAGACACCAAAAGGAAATAGCCTATTTTGTTCATGCCTTTTTCTAGGTCCAGTTTTGACTTTTGTGTGTTTGGCTTTGCTAACAGTCACTAAGTGCACTGGCAAAATAATAAATTTGAATTAGAAATGAAATCTGACAGGAGTGGGGAGGCAACGAAATTGTAAAGATGAATGACTTACTAAATTAGTCAAACTTCCATGGCATGTCAATATTTCTGCTAATATTAAAAATAACAATTGTACAAGAAGGTAGGGTAAACAATGTCACATATTTGTAACATTCATAGTGCCTGGCACGATTAAGTGAGAAAGCTGTCAGTCTGCACATCACAAAAAAGAAAGAACCAAGAATTACATATAGTTTCTTCTCTCATAATTTAGCAGTATTTTTGCCCACTTACAGGCACTTACTTTCTTCAAAACCAGTGCTTAAATCTTCAGTCATCATAAGTTATGTTTTGACCTTTATAAATACCATTTTGACATAAATGTGCTGCAGTTTCTTTAATCTGTTGCAGCTCACTTGGCCACAAGACTTTCTTTACTAATAGCAGAACACCAGCTGTATTAGCTGTGTCTGTATTAGATAAATGTAAGTGAAAATGTCTCTCCTAGTCACTGAACAATTTAGGTTTTACTGAGAAGCGAACATTTCTGGGCTGCTCTTGATGCCTTTGAGAACAGTTTTTTCTCATTTTTTCTTAATTCTCCTCTGTGATTCAGTTTCAAAGCAGAGACTCTAGGAGAAACAAAAGTCAGGGGAAGGAAAAGTGTAGAAGGGTAGCAAAGAAAGAAAGGAAAGGTGCAGTTAAGGAAAAATCCCAGCATGTAACAGAAGCACTAATGATGTGGGATGGCATGAAGGGATGGAGCAATTTGAGATCCAGAATAAAGGGACTCAGAAAGAGATAAAACAATTGTGGCTGACACAGAAAGGTGGAATTTACCAGTAGCTAACACAAAAAAGACATTGGAATAAGAATGGTCTGCTTATGCCTCATGGTCGTTTCTATCCAGCCCATTTGAGAAATATTAGAGGAGGAGAGCAGTCTACAAGACACAATGGAAGGTACAGAAAGCTCTCATTATGTATGTGTATGTTATGTGTATTGCTGACCTCAATTGATGACATCTTTTTTAATTCACATTGTTCTTTAGGTGGGAGAAATCAGAAAATATATCAGTGGCATTATTTTCATTCTGTTCAGAATGAAAACAAACGTCAGTGCTTTCATGTGTAATGTATTTGTAGTATTTGTTTTATAATGAATTACAGTCTATAAAATGCAAACTATTTTTAAAACTTTAAGTAATTAATATTATGAATATCACTCATACATAAATAAAGGAGTTTGTAGAAGACTGATCCATATTAAAAGAGAAGTTTTAATGCATAGAGCATTAGAATGTTTTGAAATGCTTCAAATTGTGGAAAAATGTTTTTTTCAGATGTTACATTGAAGTGAGTAGTAACTTTTATCAATTTAAGAGGTCCACTTTGTACTATATACCGAGGGTATTCTTTGAGTTTGTGTTGTGTCATCCTCAGTAGCTGATTTGTTTGAAAAAGACATTTAATGCTTCTCTAGGCAAAAATATAAGTATTAAGGACTACTAGTTCTGACCAATAATTTTACTTGACACAGGATGTCTGGTTCATCCTCAAGGACCAGATCTGGACAGATTTAAGTGAAAGAATGATAGATTGTTGTGAGTGGTGATGTTTTCATCATCACTGAACAGAGAGAGGTGAATGTGGTACTGTGCAGAAGAGAGTAGGACATTGTTGCATAAGGAGAGCTCAGGAAGGAAAGAGGGGACTTACCAGTCTCAATTACAAATAACAAATCCCCCGATTTAGAGGAGAGATCACTTCAGATCAGGAGGAAGTGTGCCAAAGCACTTGTAGGTTTCAGAGAATCTCCTAAGGTAAACTCAAAGGAATTTATTTTCTGAACTTGAATTCCAGATATTTCTGACACATGGAATTTGAAGGGTATAAATTTGATCTGCAAATCACTCTCACAGTGCATGACTGGAGGGCTTGGTATGTGCAGATGCTGCAGTAAAGAAGACTGGAAGACTATCACTTTTTAATTAGAAAAAAAGAATGCTAGACAAAAAAAATCTTTAGCTCAATATTGTTAGTTTCAAGCTAGGAGCTTGGGAAACTATAAGAGGACTCAAAGCAGAGGCACTTTGCCTGAAAACACGTGAAAGCGAACAGATTACTCTATTTGCACCAGTTTAAGGGATAATGAGGTTAATTTGTAACTGGATAACTTACCCCATATTCCTGTCTACCTTGCTAGGTTCATGTGTTTATTTACAGCTACAGAAAGCAAGCATATTTATATGGGAATAATTAAAACAGATATTTGTATACATGACCTGCATAGACACTCTTGGCAAGATCATTTGCTCTGAAGATTATATTCCTGCTGTTTGAATCAAGATCTGATTTCATTTAGACAAACCTTTCACTGCTTTTTAATAACAGATGAGAGACAATGCTACACATTAACTGTATAGCTAAAATGTCACACATGCTGAACAGAAATCATTGTCAAAGCAAATGAGCATTTGGATGATACAATGATAAGAATAATGTAATTAAATTCATTTTCATACCATTGATTTTATCACCCCATTTTCACACTGTTCCTTCTAGCCATATGCTTTGTTTCCATCCAAATCTGCTCATTAGGGAAGAGTGACTAACATTTGTTCCAGACAATGCCGAAATCAGGTCCTGAGCTTGCTGGAATAAGGTTTAATTCATTTGAAGAAATAGGAATGTAGTAAGAAAGAAGAGAGGGAGAAGCCGATATAAAATGGAACAGCCCATGAACACAGCTGGGTAAAAAACTGGGGAGCTGAGGAGGCAGATGATCAAAAGGATTTAGAAAAAAAATTAAAGTAGGGGAAAATGAAAAAGACATAAACAAGGATGAAAGGGAAAGAAGGAAAAAGGATAAGAAGGGGAGAATGAAAAGGAGCCTGTTAATGGTAGCTGGAGATAAAAGAGGAGAGGGAGGATAAGGCATAAAATGAGACAGAATTTAATTATGCATACTTTTCTTTAAATGGCCATCTAGCCTCTAGCTCTGTGGGCCAAGCGTCTGTTTCAGCTCGATTGGTGGAACAAGCTCGTTGTGTATCACAGCTTAAATACTTAGCAGCAATGGTGCACTGAAAGGAGCTCAGTGTTTTTACAGAGGCACTGGGCAGGATGCAGTGTCGGGGATCGGACTGCTAAGGGAGCAGGAGCTCTAGCAGCAATACTCACCCCCAGGGCCAGGCTGGCAGGACCTCTCATGCACTCCTCTGCCAGTGGGAAAGTGGCACTTGTGAAACCGAGGGCTCCTTTACTCTTTCCTGAGGGTGGAGATGTGTTTTTTCTGTTTTGTTTGTCAGGACCCATAGGGCCAAAGTATTTGAGTATTTCTTAGAGTTTTGTGTACCTGTTTGACTGTAGCACTCTGCCAAGCTGTCTTATTTGCTGCAGCCCCTGCATCCATGTCTCTGCTTCTAAGAGCAGAGGCTTTCTGCTGTGGTTTTGGCAACATGGTTCCTTCCCCTCCCTCAAAACTAGGCATTAAGAGGGGAACCAAGGACTCCTTCTCTGATCAGAACTAGCTAGTTTTTGTTAGGAGCAGGGCAAGAGTTAGGATTCAGCTTTTTTGAGTTTAGCATTTTTAGAATTGGAATCTTGATGTTTTGTTTAAACTATTAGCGTATAAAGGGTTTTCTAACGGCTAAGTTTATAAAAAGTTATGTTTAGGAAAGTCCTGAAGATCACAGATGAAACTCTCAGCTCCATCCTTAGATAAAGGGATCTGTCTTTATCCTCTCAAAGCAGCATGCTAGCACTTGAAAGGAGCTTCATACATTCCTGTAGGAATAGCTGGTTAGGGTGGCAACTACTGCCATGCTAAGACTGACCCCTCCAACTGAGGCCTTTCTGCGAACAAACCACAGAAGGGCCTCTATGAGATGCACCTTCTCTTTGTCCCAAATGTTCTCAGGTCAGAAACTAAAAATAGTTTATTTTCTCCTGTTCTGCTCTTTCAGAGAGGAAACATTATTGTCAGAAATGTTAAAAGAATTGCTCTAGAGTCATGATGACTCACAGCATTGAACTGGTCTTCATGATAAGGATAATAAGACTTTACATTTTGAGGCCTGTTTTCCAGTTCAATCAACATCAACAGTCTTTGGATCTATTTTTCTTTTAATATGTCTGGTACTGTTGCAGTACAGTACTTTTTGTTAGTGGGGGTATATCTTGCTGTCTATTGCCACCATGTAAACAATGTATAGAAATGTGCAATACATTTCATCTCTCCAATTGTGTACAATTTATTTATAATAGGACTAGACTTACTAAACAGTGAGGTCATGACATGCTCTGGCCTCTTGGTCCCTCAGCAGCAAACCATAGTACAATATAATGCCTTTTCTTACCCAAGCAAGCAGGTCCCCAGCCAGGTAATAATTAGCATAGACTCCATGTATTACAGAAGGCTGACCAAACTTTAGTAAGAAACCCATACTTTTATACCCTAGTCCTACAGGTGGACCTAATTGGTCCTCCAATCCAAACACCATCACCATTGGCTGATTAAGAAATCACCCTTTGGTAAACAAGTCTTTATAACACATTCCACATGCTCACAATACCAGGTGCAGCAAGTTAAGATAAGAATTGTTTCTCATTCTTTTCTCTGATTTTCTGACAGCCTTTCCAGGACGATGTCTGGGAAAGGGGTGTTTCTCTCTGTGACCAGAGATCTGCTGCCACACTTTCTGTCTGTGCAAACTTTCTTTATTTTGACTAGAAAAGTGAACAGAACGTGGTGGATATTCATGACTGGGACTCACATGACAGTACAGGATGGTGCATGTCCTCATGAGATCAGCAGTTAACACATAACCAGAAATGCCAATTTCCTTGGTTTTGTCCAAAAGGCTGTTTTATGTAGGGCTATATTAACTTTCTTTAAGGCTGTAAGATTTAAGGTTATTTCAGCTTTTGCTTTAGCTTTCTTTCCCCCTTACCATGTTGTCTCATTTTTCCTCTCTTCACTTCTTGCAGCTCTGATTCTGTCTGCTTTAAGAAAAGGTTTCTAATAGCATCCCACTATATCCTAAATGAGTTCAAGTCCATTTGACTTAGTACCCAAGTGCCAGAAGGCCACTGCTGACATTTTTAACACTCCTTGAGATTCATCTTCTCTGAACCTCTTCTGAACACACGTGAAAGGTGGGATTTAAAAGGTCACCTAAGGCTAGTGAGATAGTCACATTCTGTTAGAGTACAGTGTGTATGTTACTACCCATTTCACAGCAAGGTGGTCCTGCTTTGGAGCTAAAGGAAAACCACAGAGAAAAGACAGAAGCCTATTCAGGGCCTATTGTCCTGAACGTTGAGAGGTCTAAAGTGCTGGTAGTTTTCTACAGTTTTGTCGAGATGCCGTTCTTTATGTAAGTCTGTGTACTCGGTATACTCATACATGCATGTACAGTTATAACATCTGACTTGACCTGCACCCCTTTTCATGCATATTTGGGAAAAATAAATATATCACTGCAGGTGGGGGAGAATCCAATTGAACCAACAAAGAGACAGGTAGAGTTATTTTGGCTGTTGGAAAAATAATTACCAGCTATCCTTCTTTTACTGCTACTGAGAGGAAAACTAATAAAAGAATGCTTATATGACATATAATGTGGCATTTAGGTGTCTGTATTTAAGAAACTTGCAGCCAAAGCACTTTTCTGGACCTTATGGCTATTAAGCCTATTGGTTTGTTGTTTCACTTTAAAAAAAATAACATGAAGAAAAGACAAGCAAAGGGGATGCAGAATTTTAACTTGCCCTCAGAGCCAAGTGTAATTTTTGGATTTAAGCACAACCCCTCACAGAATTCAAAGAAAGCTTTACACAGTCATCTAGAGAAACAAATAAATTGAGTAAGAAAAAAGGGAATCCTCACATCTGCAGTTCCTGTTTTAATCAGAATTTAATCTCTAGACATTTTGTGGAGAAAGAACTGGAACCCAAATTCTCTGCAGGTTTAAAAGGTACCAACCACTTGCATATCAAATGATGCTTTTATTTTTTCTTTCTCTTTTTTAGAAACAATTTTACCATAGGGATTTAGAGATTTTTCTTGTCTTCTATAAAACCTGGAAGTAGATATTTCAACAATTCATTAGTTTTCCTCAAAAAACAAAATCTCTTCCATAAATTGACTATTTTAAGGAAAAGGTGTTTTGGTGTGTGATTCTTCCCACTAGCTTCCTTATTTGTAAAACCAGCATGGCTACATTGTTGTATTTTAAAGATCATAAACACTTATTGTTCTTCTTCAAGAAGGAGAATAGAAAATTATTCTTTTTACTTCAGTCAATAAGATGATGTTCAAAATGACTCACACATTTCAAATTCTGATTTCTAAGGGTTTATGTTTGTTTTGTAACAAGTAGAAAACAAGCCTTAATAGACCTAAAATGTGTGAGTTCAGATGTGTTATTAAATCATATATTGAGGTGAAAGAATATGGTAAAAATGTTATTCAGTAAAGGAATTAATGCATTTTGTAGAAACAAGATGTAGACTGTCTTGTCCTCCAAAATCTACAGCCGGCACTTAATCAAATTTCGAAACATATACAGAAGCAAACATATTCAGTGATCTGTGTTACCACCAGCCTGTGGTAAGCAAACATGAAGAAGAAAATCATAAGATGGTAAGGGCCTGTGAGAGCTTGGAAGTTGATGTCACTAATGTGTTTCAGAGGAGAACTAAGGCAGCATCTGCATTCCCAGATATGGTAAAATAATTTTAAAGCCATTTGGGTTTTATTCTGTTATTAAAACCATGCTATGTTTTGAATGGAGTACAACGCTGGAGAATTTTTTTTTTCCATCTATTTTTAGTACAAAGGATGGAGTTACATCCTTTGTTCTCCATATAAAATCTTAGTATTACTGTAGCTGTTTCAGGCAGCTACTGGCTTAGCTGGCTTCTGCTCCAGCCATCATGGAAGGAGTGCAAGTAGGGCTGCTGTCAGTCAAGAAGGCAGTGAAATGGTTAGTTTGAGCCTCTGTGTCTATTAAGCAATAACAAGTAAATAATTTCCCTTTGAGTGATTAAGACTGATTTAGCACTCACCGTGACACATTTTCTTAAAAATTATGGGATTGTTGCAAGAGAGGAGAAAAATATAGGAATATGTCTGCTAAGAAGTTACTCAGAACTTTAGGTTTCCCAAGGTCTGCAAATGTTCTTTGCAATATCAATAAAAATGGCAAGCTTTGATATGCTTTTTCAGTAGAATACTATTTGTAGTTACATAAACATAACTGCTTCTGGTGAGTTATGAATGCCAGCTATCTGCTCAATAGGTGGACCATTTTGGCAGCTGAATGTGAGTTAACTGGACTGCTTCATGTGTCTTTGCTGACTCAATTCTGAAGCATGCCAAATTGCATTAACAGGTACCCAAAAATTAACCTGATTTTTTCATGCTTTTAATAATTATGAAAAATTAATCCTCTCTATGTAGTGGCAGTCTGCTTGAAAAATGAAAATGGGGAAGTTAAAAGTTATTTAGTCATGAGTGAAAAGTAGAAGTTTAAAAAATATTGCAGGGAGAAATTGCTTTGCAAAATTGATGTAACTGTACATATTTAAAATTGCACACAAATTTTACATAGTAAATCATTTAGCATGTTGTTTCATTTGCTGCATCCAGCTTCTTACTCAAGTCTCCCCTTGTTCCCAGATAAGTTTTCAGGAATAATAAATACCCTCTTAAGGGAATGTTTTAAAGCAAATAACAACTGCCAAATAATTTATCATATGTAACCACTGGTCTCCATCCTTAATTACTTGCATTTCATTCCAGTGCTTATTTAAGAGAAGTTAAGCTTAATGTCTGTTCTCTGTATTTTTTTTTTTTTTGAGGGCTTCTTTTCATCATGTATTCAGAGTTTGAACCAGACTGTCCCTTTTTTTTGTGAACAAAAGCATTTCAGTGGGACTTTGCCTATGGGACCCTGTGGCAGAGAGAATCCTATTTTATTCTTGGCATGAGACATACAAAAGAAGTCCTTATTTGATTCAGGTTCAATAAACAATGGTACTGATTGGTACTTATTTGCATGGAGTAAGCTCTATGCTTAACTTTTGGCTAGTTCAAGTTTTGCCTTCTGTTCAATATTTATTTCTTAATTTATTTTATGCAGAGATATTTGGGTGATGTTTTTCTGAGAACTGAAACAGAATGAATAGTCTGACTCCTTGTGGTTTCCCTGAACTTTTTTCAAGGTCATAACAGTTTACTAAGACTTGACTGCCTCTAAGATCCAAGTTACCAGGAATTTATTCCAATTTTAAAATGGTTTGGCTTTAAAGAAAAAAGAGGGAGGAAAAAACCCATGCATCTTCATCTAGTTTATTTCACTGAGCTACTGAATAACAAAAGATAATATTCTGCACCCATCAAACAGATACAATTCCTCTGACATAATGGATTTGTTTAAGTAAATGTATTCTAGCTTTTGGTGTGTATGAGGAAGGAAGTTTTAAATGGGTCATTTCAAATGGTGTTACAAATCAGTCTTGATTACACAAAAATAAAAGATGTGCTCCTTTACTTGCAGTTTATTCTCTTAAAGTCACATCATTCTCTGGAATCACGGAGCAGAAAATGAACAGGAGTGTTCCTGGCTATTTGTGCTGCTGATGTGTTTGGCTCACTTTGTCAGCTCTTTAACAAATAGATGATACTGAAAGCTGGAGACTCTGCAGTGATCTGAGCGCTACACATGGCTTAAGGTGGATACAGCTCCCAGGACAGATTTGGACAGGATCTGTAGCATCTGGGCAACATGCTACATGTCTTCTCATCTAGGTGAGAAGTGGAAAGGACAACATCTCTGTTTCTGCCTAGGCTACTTGAGTCCTGCTGTGATGCAAGTGTGACAGTACCAGTATTCAGAAAGACAGGGATTGACCTCAGCTACTACACCAGCACATGGCCACACGACAAGAACTGCATCACCAAGAGATACCTGAAAATGCTTGAGGCCTCTTGCCCTTGCTGTGCTCCCACTGATCTAAATTTCTGATCTAACTTGTAGAATTAAACTTGGCTTTGGGGTTGCAAAAGGGCTCCTGGCTACCTGTGAGCTGTTACACCCAGACCTGGGCTCACCAGCTGCCTGTAGATGTAGGTACCCACCTGATCAGGTGTTTTGTACCTACTTAGCAGTCCAAATGTAAGTACAGATTTTCACAAGGGCAGGGACTAAACTGACAAGATCCCATTATTTTCATCATTTAAGAGGACTAGACAGAAAACTTCTTTTTAACCTAGAGGTTGGAAATGTGGTCCTCACTTGAGTGGCTGGCCCATGGAATAGTAAGAGACAAAATGCTGCCTGTTGCCTGTGGTGGAGCTGTAGAGGGGAAGTGCACCTCTTAATTTGTCCCCTGAAGCAGCAAGATCTATAATCAGATGGTAAAATGTTTTTTCTGAATAAAAACTAGTGCATTTCATTCAAAGTATATTATAAGATAAAGCTATTTGAAAACTGGTTACACCATAATGAGCGTGCTTTATGTTCAAAGCAGAGGGAGCAGGGCTGCATTTTAATCAGCACTGAAGTTAGATTAGTAGATTTTTTTTCTCTGAATGTAGATATTTCTAAAAATAAAGGAGTAGTTTTCTTATTTTTTAAAGGAAAACCATCTTAGCAACATTTTTTATATATAAATATGGGAAAAGGCACTGGATGTGCCAAAGAATGTATTAGAATTGAAGCAGTAATATGTTTTAGTATCTACAGATATATGAATTAATTTTCTTTTCATTTGTTTCTATCTTATACTATACCTTTCCTTAAATAGCTTGAGGATTTTTCTGAAGTTGTTCCAAATTTCCTTATCTATTTTCACCAACAAATTCTATAGTAAATATAGGATTATGCAGCTATAATGAGTAAAAAAAAAAAAAAAAACCACTAGCTGGGCTCAAATATAATTGAAATAAGTCCAGTATCTGTTTTTTATTTATCACAATTTACATACTTCAGATACTAATTTCAGAAAATAAATTATTAAAATACAAGTAAAAAATTTAAAATATGTAAGAAATTAGATTAAAATAGCTAAAGTGTTTCACAGAATTGCAAGAAAAAGATGAATTGTGTTTTGCTTTGTTTTCCTAGACTGTAGGGGAGACATTATCCTCAGAATCATAAGAAATAGAGCCAATATAGCCTAGATTTATTCCTGAGAGAAGGCTATGTTAGGAAATTACAAGATAGTCAGATCTCCACTATAAACAAATAGGAACATTCTAGGCACAGTTTTGTAAAGAACCAAGGGGCAATATTGACAGCATAAGGTTTTACTGGGGAAATGAGTGCAAATCTCTGGAGGACTAGAAGAATTCAGTGCTAACTGCTGTGAACAGTGAAGGTTTTCCTTAGAGAAAAAACACCACTGAGAAATTATGATTAGCTGTTTCCTAATGTAGGTTTGAAAAAATTAATGTAGAAAGCAAAAGAAGGTAGTGTGGTAGTAGAAGGCTTCTTGAGTGACTTATTGTCCAATTTTAAAACACTGACGGAAATTAGTAGAAAATTCATATCCAGTATTGCTTACCTCTGTTGTTTATTGCTTACTTTTATAGCTACTTCCTCCACTTACATAAGCAGAGCAATTTATACCCTTCTGGCATTTATAGATTTAAGTTCTCTCATTTCCAATTATTCATTCTTTAGAGACTGAAAATCAGCAGGCATTGTGGGCAGGCTCAGAATAGTATCAGGCGCAGTTGCATGAAGTGTGATTTGAAGTAAGACCCAGGCCTTGGGGTGTGAACAGAGCTTGTTTGTGTCCTGTCTGCAAAAAAAAAAAAAAATGTATTTAAACAATATAGATAGTTAACAAGCCCTGCAGATAGCTAATAAGCCCTGCAGATAACTAATAAATCCTGCAGGTAGCTAGCAGGCATCACAAGCGTTGCCCATTGATCGCAGAAGGAGCCAGCATCTGGCAGTCCTGGCTGTTTGCTATGCAGCTCCAAGTGCACGTTGCTCCCTGGAACTTCAATGCCCACAGCAAAGCTGTAGGAAAAATCCTGCCTCTCCCAGTGGCCAGGGCTGCAGCTCAGATTCCTGCTTCTGATGGTGGGGGCCATTCCCACCAGAATCTGCAGCAGAGGAGTGTTTGTAGTTGATGACCCTGCTATTAATTGATCCAAGTGCTAGTTTGCTGACCTTCAGGCATACAGTCATCTTGTCCATGAAGCCTGACTTTTACCCTGCAATAACTGTGGGATTCCTGGAGGCAAGGTTTTGAGGAAAATTCCCGTGAGTTGATGTTTATTGATGTTTGCTGTGAAATATCACACAAACTGTGTTTGATAGACACATTTTTATAGATCTTGAATTGGAAGTGAAATACCACACTTAAAAATGCAGTGTTTTGCTTGTTGTTCTATCTTGATAAGCAGAGTTAAATCCATTAAATGTATTTTTGGGGTTGTAGGCCAAATTTGCCATCCAGAATCCTGCCATATTAAATGGTATTCAACTTTATGTGCAGACAGTTCATGGGAGCTGTGTGGAACAAGTCTGTATGGATCTGTGCAGAGCAGCATTTAATCTTAAAAAAAAATGTGCAAAATATTTGCTAATTCCAGTGGTACCTAAACAAATGTAAATGTTTGCAATGTAAGGTGATAATATAAACTTCATGTGTATGATACACCATCACCGCATTTTAAAAGATCAATCACTTTTCAAGAGAGGGAAAATTTCTACCAATCAAAAAAATGTGTAGAATCATTGAACAGTGTGACTTGGGAGGAATCTTTAAAGGTCATCTAGTCCAGCTCCCCTGCCATGGAGAGGGGCATCTTCATCTAGATCAGGTTGCTCAGAACGCCATCCACCTGACCTTGAATGTTTCCAGGGATGGGACGTCTACCATCTCTCTGGGCAACATGTTCCAGTGTTTTACCACCCTCACTGTTAAAAACAGGCTGAATGGTGACTACCCCGAGGAAAAAAATCCAAGTACTTGATTTTTGAATGCAGATAATTTGATTACTTCTCTACTCAAATCAATCAAAGCAAAATAAGTCAATGATTAAATTTGCAGGATGGTCAATTGATCAGTATGCTTTTAATATACTACATTTACTAACCATGTCTTTCAAAGCATGCTAAAATTTCCTGATTTCAGTACATCAGCACTAGTAAAACACTGTAATATCATAGAAGGCTTTTCTACATTTCTTTCTTCCGAATTTGTAGAAACTGTCTCAAGTCTTCATCTGTCCAAAAATCTCTACAATCTATTGTAATTTTATTTGTTGGATATATGCTATACTTTTCCTATCAGTTTAAGAATCTTAATTTTCCTACTAATCATCACTGAATGGTCTAAAGAGGCATTCCTACCATCTACTTCATGCAGTACAGAGCATGTTGAGTAGAGCAGTCAAGCCTTCCTATATTAGAGATATCACCAGACAGTGATTCAGGTCACCTGCAGCTAAAAATATACAGTGTGAATCTCTTGCTGGAGGCCTTAGAAATAATCAGACTTAGGTTGTAAATTAGTTTTCTTCCAAAGGGCCTTTTCTATCACCAGCATTCGGTTCACAGTTCAGAAAGGAATTGCCTTTACACCCTCAAGCACAGGTAATAGCACTGAAAAGTGACAGAACACATATGGATGACTAAAGCAAATCCTCTTGGCTGTTGCAGCTGCTCTTGTGTACATGTATGCCTGGAAATACTTGCTCTTCTATTGAACATGAATCCTTTGTCTCAATCATATTAGCAAATCAAATGTCCTTTGAATGATGTGAATATTACTTCAAATGCCTCATTTCTTTTTAAAGGTATAATTTTAAATATTAAATTTCTTTTCATCTCTTTCGGTTGTGTTTCTGGTTTGGCCATGCCTGCAAGATCCTCCTAGAACAGATAAGATGTAATTTCATATGCTCTATAAATTGATTATGAGATCAGAACACAACCTAAAGCCATTGGCAAAAATCTAATGAACCTTCATGAGAGGCCATCAGTTTTTAAATATTATGTAAGCTGGTATTAAAAGGCATTGATCTCAGTAGAGATGCCTCTGGGTCCCTGCTTTTGTGAAAATGCTAAAGCCTTTGTAATCTCAGCCATTTGCTTTCCACCTCCCTGAAGTTTCTTAGCTATTTTATTTTGTTTTACTTTATTACCTGTCCTGTATTTGAAAAGATCATGACACAATAATCCATCACGTCTAAAGTTAACCACAGGTTTGTGAAAATCCAAATATGTTAAATCTGCTGGCTCTGTCTATACCGAGTTATTTCATTAAATACTATGATTTGTATGAGATGATTTACCTTTCACAAATCCATGATGACTCATGCTTATTAAATTGTTCTCTTCCAAACTGAGTGAATATTTAAGATAGCCAAAAATAGCACCTTAAAAGTTCTGCTACCATTGGATCAGGCTTTGACATACTTAAACTGACTGCTAAGTATCTTCCTTCACTAAATTCCAGTGGGGATTTCTTTTTCAAAGTAAGTTATTATTAAGCCTGCATAAAGGTGGCAGAATCTTTCTCATGGATGCTTTCCTTAAGATTTACTATGGTGTTAATAACTACAATTTCTGAAACTGATCCATTTATGATCTAAGTTACTTTTCTTTCTTCTCAGCTGGTGAGACATTTTTAAGTGCTTATTCATGATATTTGAAAGCTCTAGCTATCTAACACGTATTATTTTCTGTTCACAAAGACAAAGCATTAGAGATACTTTTCTACCTATCTGTGGAGAAGAGAGAAAAACTTTAAAGCACTGGGAAGACTAACTGTAAGAAACTGATGAAACACTTTGAAGAGTATTTATTTTAGCGTCTCCCTTGATAAGTTCAAAATGCACTTGTTTTTAAAACTACATTTATTTTAGCATGATGATCCTAAACTGTGTTTAAAAAAAAACAAACCCAAAAAACTCCTGATCCTTAGTTGATATTTTAAAATCTGTTTCACTTGCCACAAACTTTTTTGCATGTGTTTCATATGCTGTCCAAGTTAGGGAAAGGTTAGCAATGTATGTGAAATCAGTGCAAGACTTCCATCACTGTTGTTGTTAAGGTCTTTTTATACAGGATTTTCTTCTTCCCCTGCTCTTCTGGGTAAGTTAAGGGCTCTTATTTAGTGCAGCCAGTTTTGTTTCCTTTTGCCCAGCCTGGAAATGGAACTCAAGATAATCTTAGTAAGGAGGTAATATAAAAAGGGGTCTTTATTTGAAGGCCTCCAGAGGCAGTTATGGAAAGATGTCCACAAAAGCCCCCTCCCCCAGGGGTGAGTACAGAGTTACTAATATATATGTGAAGAATACAGAGAACATATAAAAGAAAAAAAGGCAAAACCCAAATGGCATAATTTTTTTGTAAGCTGTACAAGAACAAGAAGGCAGAGCTGGAGTGGAAAGTGAGACAGCATCTGCTAGTCTCCAAGACAATGTAAATTAATATCTTATGAATGAAAGAAGTAATGTTGGAAGAATGAATCACAGAAAAAAAGTACAAAAATAAAGAGCAAGAAGGTGAGGTGACCATAGTACAAATGAAATCTTAATGATTTGAATTAATTTTTGTTTGTTCCAACATGCTGCACTACTGTTCTAATGATGAAGTTGCCAAAAATCTGGAATTATTTCCAAAAGCCTGGGAAGCATCTCTAATTTGTGCACTGAAATACAAGAGAGCCAGTCCCTGGCACATGTAGAGACCAGAGACTTCCTCTTGCAGTGAGTTTCTCATATTTATGAATATGTCTTATAAAGAAGAATATTCGCTCCATTAATTTCCTTGTCAACACCACTCAGTAGTTCATTGAATTTGACTAGGAAAGCCAACAGCAGCTCCTGCCTCCTGCTTCCTCCTCCCCCAACATTCTCAGGCCATTTTTTCCTGTGCAACTCATTACTATAGAAACAATCTTTCCTAAGGTATTTCAGTTTCAAGGGGCAATGCTATATTGAAGTCATTCTGCTTATAGAACATTTTGTTTCTTATTGAAAATGTCTTAGGTGAAATACACCATGACAATAAATGTTTTCAAGAAACAAATTCCCCCAACACAAATGAAATGAGCATTTACTGCTGTGGTGGTACTATCACACTTTCCACAATAACACCATTGAAGGTCATGTAAACTTTCATTTTGCTCATTTCATGTTTCATCTAGTTCTACATCAATGTGTGTGTAAATTTGATATATTGTAGAAATAGAGGCCTGGGAAGATTCATGTCATATGATTGCTTTCATGGAGTTATCCAGTACCACCTTCAACAAAGGTGGCAGCTTTAGCTAAGAGATCCCACAGAGCCTTATTTTTAGGAAAGCTGCTTTTCTTAGAAATAGAAATCCAGTTTGCACGCTGATTTTGTCCATGGTTAAGTTTCTTCCTCTTAGGCAAGTTCAGTCCTTTATTATAAGGATCTTTTTTATCTCTTTGGTATCCATTCTTATAATAAAAGCAGACAGCAACAAGGTCCACAACTTGGCTAAACTGTGCCTGCCACAAATTCTGTGCTTTCTTCATAAGAAGAGATCTCCTTTCACTGTGTGATTTCATTTTTTTTCTGTTTTCCTTGTTCCTCTTAATCCTTTGGTCTCTTAGATTTCACACTGGTGCCTCTATATTCCTCCCTCCTTCAGCTCATCTCCACATCCCCCACCTCTTCACACTTCTGTCTCGGCACCACTTTCAAAAGCTGCCTGAGCTACCTGCACATCCACTTTCTTCCTCACCTGCCTTTATGATATTAGGCTTCCAGCACCAGCTGGCAGCCTTTTTCTCAGCTTAATTAAAGGTCACCCTTAATCTTCACAGGAAATATCTGTATTTGGGACCTCAGTACTCTAGCTGCTCTTGGAAAAGTGAGAGAAATTTTTTATATGATTCAATGCATTAATACTGCTGATGCTAAGAATACCAGAATAGCTGCCAGAATCCATGCAAAACAACACGCCACAGGAATAACATATTTTCATGGATTATAACTACTTAAAGGTAAAATGCATGGAACAAGAAAAAAAAAAAACCTTTTGCATATGCTTTGCCATGTGAAACTAGGTCTTAAAGAATAACAAGTAATTTATTGTCATTTTGTTTTCATGAGCTAAACTTAGTTTTGCACCAGTGGCTCACAAAAGCCTATGCCAAGTAAGATGTTCTCAGAATTAAGGAGAAAGGAAAGAAGTCTCTGGTTTGGGAGAACATATCTATTCTCTCCCCAAAAACATCTGAGAAACAAAAGATTCACCATCTTCTGTTTAAAATCACTTTCCAGCTGGATCGGTTCTAAGTGTCACACATTCCAAATGTGTTTCATATATTTGACCATAGTGCTTTAGTGTCAAGAATCCTTCTGAATCATCTCTTCCAGCAGTACGTCCAGAACTATCTTCCCCAGCAGGCTGAGAGCAGCCCAGTCTGGGCTTGAGTTGCCCCAGCATGCACATGTGCACATGCTGCACTGGTGAGAACTGTACAGCACCAGGAAATTCTGCAGGCAACGTGAATGGCATAGGAAAATCCTGTCCAGCACTGAGTATCACAAACAGCAAATTAAGAGATGCTTACAGATATAATATCTGTGAACCAAAGAGGAGAAATTGTAGTAATCACACATTGTGTTTGAATAGTACTTTGTATTGTGAGAAAGCTTAGCATAATGTGCATATAACTACACTGCAGCAGGCCTGTCATTTGGAAAGTGGGAGGGAAAGAGTTTATCCTCTCCCCCAATCCATTCCTCATTTGAGTTTCTCTTTGTAAAGTCATTTCAATAGCAAGCAAAAGCTCACAGTGCAGTAAGCATGAGTATAATCAGCTTTCAATCAACCCCCACTTCCACTGGATTTTACATAGCAGATTCCCCTGAGCACAGCAGAGTTTGGTCAGAGTGCTTTTCTGAAGTGGGCGCTCTGCTGTTGGCATTCAAAGAAAAACACAGTTCTTCAGATATATACATCACCTACATGACCGAGACATTCCACTGGACTTGTCAGCCCTTGCAAGGAGGAGGTCTTCCACAGGGATGGGAAAACTCAGGACAGTGCTGTGTACCCTTGAGGGACTGATTATCTGCATGCAAGAGGGAGCTGCACAGAGCGATGTTCACCAAAGCACAAGCAGCTGTTGCCACCCAGCACTCCTGGCACAGAACTGGAGACGACAACCCAGGAAGTCTGCCTCCAGAGATGCAAAGTTTCACATACCTTTATCTTTTCCTGTAGATTTCATAAAATAAGAGGTATTTAAAAAAAAAAAAAAGGCGACAATTGGAAACTCCAGAAATAGTTTATATAAAAAACCTCCTATTTTGTGTTACGTGAGCAAAACTTGTGCTGGATTTCAGTTGCCAAAGAGCATATGAGCTGCCTGTGAAGTGTCCAACATTCTCATCTGGAAAAACTTTTAGATTTTATTCCTGTATTTGGCTTGAAACAGAGCTTTTTTGCTTTTGTTAAATCTTTAACTGTGGTCTGGACCACAGGAAAAGTAAAAGGCAGCATGCTGGCTAGAGGACATCATTTTATATTTTAGAAGAAGGATTTGGAGTGAAAACAGATGAAAGCTGTGGGGGCCCTGGTCAGATGGCAGTCAAAAAATCTCCAGGACCCAGAAGGAACAGAGTCCAATATATTTGAATCCTGGCTCAGAAGAAATCAATGATCAGCTGAATCTGGGGATGATGCAAGAAAAAATAAAGAAAACAACATTCCTTGAGGTACTGCTTCAGCACTTTGTATAGTGAATGATGGAAAAATACCATCAAGAGGAGATTCTCATAATTCTGGCATCAAAAATTTCTGTGTGTTCGCATTAGCCACTGTTACTCTGGTGATATTTCTAAATAGAACAGAAGCTGCAGAGGCACAGAAAGCAAAAGATGACACAGAACAAACAGGAGGACATGGAAAACCTGGAGAGAGAAGACTAAAGAGCTGTATAGAAATCTAGTTCATGCTCAGCACCAGATGGGAATTGGAGAAGTAATTAGGAGACTGACATCCACTGGACAAAGTAACCAGTCAGGGCAAAGGAAGAATTCAATAGGAAGAGTGCCATGTAAAGGAGACGTTAGTAGAGGTCATTGCTTTTCTGAAAGCTAATGAGTCAATTAACATACAGCAACTCCAACCATGCTGCCTCTGAAGCATCCCAAGCCCTTCTTTAGGAAAGTCACAGAGGTCACAAATTGCAAAGGAACCTTTTTAGCTCCACTACACAATCTTAAAGAAGTACAGTCATTGCAGGAAACCAGTCCCTTTACTTATAATGGTATCAAAACATGGCTTTACCATGTTGATTATACTGCTGTTACAGGTGTTTGTATTGCTGTTGTTCCTAGCTGTGCCATTTCAGTCAAATCCTGTTTTCCTTGTCATCCAGGAATGGTCAGTGGAAGTAGGATATCCTCCTCATGCTCTGGGGCACATTCTTGCTTCCCTCACTAAATATTGTTTTCAGCAGCAGTTTGTATAATCATGAAAAACAGAACTGAGCCCTTACATGGCTTCTGTGGTCCTAAAAAACACCATGCAATGCGTATGACCCAAGGAAATTATCAGTAACTTTAGCTTTTACTGCAGTATTGCAGACTCATGCTAAGCTACTGAGAAAAAAACAACCCAGCCAGCAACAAGAATATAGATGGACTTTCTGTCACTAAACTATAACCACATACAAAATTAACTTTGGAGTGTTATAAACAAGCCAGCTGAGCTTGTATAGGGACTGAGGTGGTGGTGAGACTGATTCTGTTCTTCAGCTGTTTCTGTTCTCTTTGTTCTGCAAAACTTGATTGCCAGGAAAGGGCACACACTAGAGGTTTAATTTCATCAGCTAGTTTGTACCATTAAACCAAATCATTTAAAATTAAACAAAATGTCTAACATTCCCTCTAATTCTTCAGGTTCCTAATGACACTTAATACATCATATTACTAATTTATTTTATAAATGCTGAATCTTCAGGTATGATATAAGGCTCTTATATAAATGTACCGGGATGATGAGGAGCAGGGAGCAAGAAGGCTGCAGGAAGTAAGGTCTGAACATTCATTGTTCTAGAAATTCATCACTATTTTGAAAAACTTTTAAGCTGTTTTCCACATGTGCTATTGTTAAACCCTCTGTGTGTCACACCGGATGATGTCTTGCACTGCTGTGCTGGGCCCTTGAAAGGAAATGGAGTCGTTCAGCCAGTCACTTCTTTTCCAGTTTCTATTGTTCTGTCAAGGTTAAAGTTTTCTTTCCTTTAGGATCTCAGCTGTAAACAAGCAGCCCCTAACAAAAATAGTCTCAAAAAAACCTTGTAGTTTTTCAGTGAACAGAAATTAAACACCTGTTAGTCTTTTAGATTGGTGCCATAATGCACACTTCAGTTTAACATCACTTAGCATTGAATTTAAAGGACATTTCCTTCATTAAAAAGCTTTCTCACTACAAGGGAAATAACACAAATAAAGTCTCTCTAGAGACGTTTTACTTTTTATTGGTACTCAGAACTGCTTTTCACTCTCACTCCTCCTCCCATACAAACTCCCCCCAACAAATGCTCCCAAACTCTCTTTATGTGGCTCTGCTTATCTGGATTTTCTCCCTAAAGAGGGCTAAATAATCTTTATTTGTAGAAACAGTATTTGCTAGCAGAAGTAAATTTCAAAATGCATATTCACAAATATGTAATCATTTGCTAAAGATTTTGGGAGTACAAAAATCAATATTGACTACAGCTTTGTTTAACAATACATTTTTTTAGTCTGCGCTGGCCCATAACAACAAAAGAGCTTAACATATTTATAGCACTCATACATTTTTTAATTAGAAGTAAAAGATTTTGTATTCTGGTGCATCTGTATTTAATAGTTACAAAATGGTGAATGAAAGTTACTTTTTTTTTTTTCTCCAACAGCATTTTCCTTGGAAAATGGAAACAGTTTTGCAAACCTAAAACTAATACAGAGAATTCCTCTCTCCCTTCTTCTCTGCCGTCTTAGATAGAATCCTCCCAGCAAAAAGTCATTCAGTAGTACTACATTCTAGAGATCATTGATTGTTAAACTGAGTAGCATTATTTTTCTATGCTGTTTTTGAACTGAACACTGCAAAGACACAAATTGTTATTGCTAACATTATTGCAACATCTCACATTGTTTCCAGTTGCTCATAAATTCTGTATAGCATCATATCCTTTTCCTATGGCTTTACATTAGCACTGTAAAAGCCCAGAATATGGATTCATATTTTGGAATTAAATTTATTCTTTTTCCTGAATATTTGCTAAATATTATTTTTCCTGAATAGCTTCTTCCATTAACTGAAGTGCATGTCAGATGAACAGTGGCCCAACCCATCTTGAGATGCTCTGGTACAAAGTGGTGCATTCCCCTTTTTCTGCATTTATGCCATGCTCTTGTCATAAACAAGAATTTTACATTGACCTGGGTCGTCAGAGAATGCTGAAGAAAAGATCAGGAGCCAAAGACAGTATTTTAGGTAATTCCAACTGTTAACCATTCCGGTGCTAGTGAAATAATAGGCAGCAGCCGTGAATATAATGTGAGCATCTGCCCGATGGCTGAGAGCTTTATCTCACAGCTTGGGAACTCGGATGGATGGTGCTTGGAGTGCCACCTTCTTTTCCCTCTCAGCTCAGGTTAAATATTGACTGGCCTGAGCTTAAGGCTGTTTGTTATGTGTGAGCCAAGATCATTATTAATGCAACAGCTCACAGAGCCCAAAGTGTCCTGAGCACTTTGCAGAGATGTAGGGCAATCCAGGCCCCAGTCCCAAAAATCTGTCAGTGTCAATTTTCGACACAGCGGCCATTCCTCCCTGTCCCTCCTTCCCTCCCATTCCTGTTTCCCTGGGCTGTGTTACCTATCTAGTCACTTAGAAAATCAGAACAAGTATTTAGTTTGAGGAAACAAAAATTTTCCTCAGCATCTGAGTTCTGAAAACAACCAAAACCTTTGCAAAAGAAATGGGGATTAATAGCAGACTGTGGGTTCAGTTCCCTCTGGTTGCATGGTGAGTAGAAAACCCATTCAGCCATTTCAAGTACTAAACAGATATCTGGAATCATCTCTGCTATTGCAATGGGTAAAGGTTCCCACACATTGTGGCAAAGGGGCTGGGGAAATGGCTGTCTCCATCACTTATAAATCCATTACTAAAATTACCTATTTTCTAAGAAGAAATATTGCAATAATACAAATACTATTTTTAAAGCAGCTTGATATAGACTAGTTCCAGCTTGTCTGTGAGACACTGGAAGGACCATAGCATTTTCAGAAAACAGGTTTTTGCTTCTCAGATGTTCTGCCTCTTTTAGTCCATTCAAAGGAAATGACAGTTCAGGGTGAACCAGCAAAAAGTTATTTAGTCTAGATCAAAGGTTAAATTTTCAGCTTCCCTCTCTGATAATAAATAAGGTTTTGAAAACACGTTTTGGGAATGATACTTTGTGAAATTAATTTCAAGGTGGGCTTTTAGTGTAGTCAGAATTACAAGAGCCAATGTGACACACATTGTGTAGGAGAGGAAAAGAAAGAGCTCATGTGTTAGGGATTTAAGTAAGCTTATAAAAACTGCTCATGTTGACTTGCATTTTTTTCTCCAGCTGAATTCCTGTTCAGTTGCAGTTTACCAGTTAGGTTCTCCTCAAATTAAATCTACAGTTTTCTGTGCAAGGGAAGGGAAAAAATAATAAATCAAAACTAATGAGATATTCTTTATACTATTGACGTCTTTATTTTTTCTTCCTGTGTCACTGCTAAATTTGAAAGGCGAAAACAAGGAGCGAAACTGAATGTGAAAAATGAA
Source organism: Onychostruthus taczanowskii (assembly GCF_017590055.1). Taxonomy (NCBI): domain Eukaryota; kingdom Metazoa; phylum Chordata; class Aves; order Passeriformes; family Passeridae; genus Onychostruthus; species Onychostruthus taczanowskii. The sequence continues at coordinate 7,048,996 of NW_024498795.1, forward strand.
AACTGCCCACCTGGTGAAAAGAAGGGAAGGAGGAAATCAGAAGGGTGAGTTAGCAATTCCTTAAGCACATGCAATGTCTGTAATTTTCAAACTTGACAATTGCACTGAGACACAGAGAGGAAGGGAACTGATAGGGAGAGTGTTTGCTCTTTCACAGACAGACCTGTGAGAGAAGTACATCAGCATTTTGCCGAGGCTGTGTGTAGCACATGCACAGCTCAACACAGGCACAGAATGGCAGCCACAGGAGGGAGGAGGATTCTCACCTGCTTTCCTCCCCTGCTCTCTCTGCCTTCCCTGCAGGGAGAATATGGACACAGCCCTTCCTTTCTCCGAGCTCAAAATCTAGTCAGTTAAAACATTTTTCCTGTCCTTCTCTGGATGTATCCACAAAAACCTGTGTTAATACCTTTTTCCAGATTTTAAAATCATATTATTATCCTTTCCTTTTTTTGTTATGTGCTTCTTTTGTCTCTCTCCTTCCCTAGCCCCTCCCTTACCCCCAAGAATAACAGAGAGACTAGACTGAGCAAACACTGAAACAGACAATGTACAGCTTACTTTCAAATGCACAAAAAAGCCAAAACAGGAGAGAAGAGATTAAAAACTCATGGGTTTTTTCCCTCCCTGTCTCTAATTGTAGGTGTTATTATGACAATGTAGGTAAAATATTTTCTGATGGAGGTGGTTTTTTTTTTTTAATTTATAATATCTGTAAGTTCAGACAGTGGTTGAGAAGTTGAGCTTCTGTGTGCAGGAGCACTGGCACATTAGGCAAAATGAAGAGTGCAAGGGTGCTGTTCTGAGCTGTGCTCATCCATATCATTACACATGATTAAGCTAACACATAGCCTTCTTGCAGTTCAGCAGGAAGCTATATCTAGAATTTGACTGTCACCAGACTGTACTGAATTTAGTAGGACTTTTTGTTTCATTTACCTTACGGCTCGATTTTTCTTGTCTGGCAACTTCTGATTGTTATCCAGAGAGCCATTCTAATGTCTACGAATTAATTGATGCTATAATCTTCCAAGCAATTGTTTTCAGCTGCTATACTTAAATGATTATTTGTCTGAAGGCTGTTCTTCACATAAAGAAATTTGAAAAAAATTAACAGTGAAACAGGAACATTTTTTCACAAGTAAACCTTTGTAGTGAACAGAGAGACACTGAACATGATGTATAGCACTCTACATGGTTACCAAATTTGTCTTTAATGCAGGCATATAAATCTAAAAGTCTTGCCATTACTTCAGATATGCTGCATACTCAGTTCTGCATTTTGTGGGGGCTGCAGAACACCAATTCTCTACAAACCACCAACTTGCAGGAAGATAACTTACAGTCAATCTATCTTTTCTATACTGGTCTTATATACTGGTATGTAAATATTTTTGCTCATGACCAGAAAGCTTCTGTTATCCTGTTTTAGGAGACTGGATTGCTCTTTCTGTCCATCTATCTCAACAATTAGCTCTCACTCTATAAGGATCATATTTTTTTTTTGCCTGAGGTGTGTATATTACCTGTGGATGCAGTAAAGGATTGATATACAAGACATAAGAAGTGAAACATCAACCTGTATTTTTGATGAGGCAGTGCAGAAGATGTGGATTGGGGTCTAAGTCCAAGAACAAAGAGATTTTCTAAGTAGCTTGGGTGAAAGAAAACTCTTTCCCTTGCACTTTCAGTTATTTTCTTTCAGGACTCAAAGGATCACTGTCTGGAGCCATCAAAAATTCCTCTCTTATATGACAGATGAGAACTAGAAGTAGAACTTCTATTGCCAGACTGACTCATCTGACTTCCCCAAATAAGAACATATCTTTGTAGCCACTCTGACTTTATACTTGGTGCCTATAACCTGTAACTGTGTTGTTAAGACCATGTGTCTTGCCTTGGTATGTTGCAGACTTTCCAGGAGACTCAGACAATCAGTGCAAAAATACTCTCTGGCCTAGGACCCTCCCTGGCTTTCACTTTCAGGAGAATGCCTGGCCAAGGTTCAAAAACTGATCATTCCTCATAATAATTGCATTATAAGTTGTGGGCAGCAGCATATATTCTTCTGGTAGCCATTACAAGCATAAAATACTGTACTTTGCAGCATAGAGAGAAAGGACAGTGTAACAACTAGTGACAAGAGCTGACCCTTCCATCAAAGAAAAACTGATTATCAGTGAATTTTCATTTGTCTGTGTAACACTCAAGACACCAATTAACTACTTGTCTTTCTTCTATTAGCAATATCTACAGTGTGCTGTGTAGGAAAAGTCTTAGTCAAAATTAACAAGGCACAAAGCACTAGTTGGATAGCAATTAGCAGACAGTGTCATTGCCATATCTTCCTAATAAGATGAAACAATAGAGAAGGAAATGTATTCTGTGCATCTAATGGATGCTGTAGATCAAATAACATCTCAGAGATTTCTGAAGCAGCGTAAACAGAACGGCTCCCTGTTGTGAAAAGTCATCGTGGATCAATGGTAGAACTGGAATAATCACTGGCATGTAACTGATGTGGGGAAGGGGAAAATACAACATACTGAATTTTGTGTCATCAAATGAATGGCTTCATTTGAGCCTGCAAGAGTGTTTCACCAACTCTGTACTGGACAGGAGACAGACACTAATGGGGCTGGCTTGTTTTTGCAGACAGATGTCCACAGTTCCACCCTTTCTCCCTCTTGTTACCCAACCTCAGCCCAAGATCAACATGATTCAAAAGCAGGTTTCATTTATCTGACATCCACATGTGCTCCTTTAGGGGATAGAAGCTTAAATAAATGGTCTGGGTTTTGAGGTCATCTCTGTAACAGGATTAAAAATATTAACTGGCTCATAAATTTGTTTTACCAGGGTAGCATTGCCTGACTGAGCCTGTATCATTTTTATTGCTAGCTACAGTTATGTTTATTGACAGACAAGGATTATAAAATGATGACACAAAGCAGTAGTTATTCTGGGACCCAGCAGGAACAATAAATTCTCTGCCTCCAGTTCTGGAAATGTTTCAAGGCTTTTTTCTTCACGAATAGTTACTCCATAAAGCCACAGTATTTTCTTGACTAACACTACTCATTTTCTTCACCTATGTTGCTCCAATCAGTACAACAGAAATGCAGAAGAGAGTGGTGTAATGATACAAAATTTACAAAGCCCTAAGTACACAGAGCTGAAATTATATTTTTCTGTAAATCTTAGTTGCCAACATCAACAGCAGAGTTTCTTGTGTCTAGGGATATTTCAGTACGCACACAAAAAAAAAAAAAGCAGCAAAAAGGCAAACAAGAAAACATGGTAAACATGATGAACTTCAATTGGGGAGAAAGAAATAAAGAACATCCAAGCTTTTAAATACACAACAAAATGACACAAAATCAAACATACATCAGAAGTCTGTTGAAGCCCCAGTTTTCAAATGTTAGTCATGTGCTTTAATGACACTAAGAAATTGGAGGACATTTGCTGCCCAGTGCAACAAATGATACAGAGGTGGCCTACTTCACTTTCAGCCTATTTCAGATGTCAAGTTTTTTGAGCCTCTATCATTTATCTTATCTTCCTGTTGCCCTTTGAGTGTTTGTTTACATCTTTCCCATAGTCTGAAGCCTGAAACTTCACTTGAAATGAGGTATCACTGGTCTCAATAGTGAGATTGATACTGAAACACAGAAGGGTTGAGGCTGCAAAGGACCTCTGGAGGTCATCTTGACAACCTGTGCTCAAGCAAGGTCGTCTAGAGCTACTTAGAGCCTCTTATCCTTCACAAATGAAAATTAATTTGTCCAAAAAAAAGAAGACTCTTTTTTTTTTTTTTTTTTTGCATAGCAGTGTCACATTGTTGCCACTGTCTTTATCCTCCTAACTTCTAACTCCTTCTCTGCCTTATTCTGCTTCCTAAGTGTCTTCTCCCCAGTTTCATACACGCAAAGCACTTCTATTGCAATTGCATGTGCCTCTATCAAATTTCCATCAGCTGATTTTGGAACAATTTCCTATTTTCTGGAACTCTTTCAAAATTTGAAAGCGTCCTGATGATTTCATCATCCAGATCATTGATCAGCAAAGGATTGAATAAAAATGGACTCAGAAATACACAATTTTAAATGTCCTCCCAGTTTGACAAAAAAAACAGTGATAGTTTCTCTTTGATTTTGTTTTCTCAACCAGCTGTGAGCCTTCTCTGTGGTGATTTAATCATATACCATAATTTGCTTATGAGAATGCTCTGTAGGAGACTCAAGAGCCTTACTGAAGCCAAGATAGATCACATCTACTTCTTCCTCCTTATTCACTTATCCTGTCAAAGAAAGAAATTAGATTGGTTTGATACAATTTGTCCTTGACAAATTCACATTCACTAGACTATTATTACCCTTGAGGTGTTCATAAATTGATTGATTGATCCTCCACCACACAGCTTCAGTTCAAGGAAAATCACTTCAGCAGCATCTACTCTGATGTGCAGCTAATTGGGCTCAGTTCTGTGATTTCAAATCTTCTTCTGCAGGTTTGGTGCTGAGTTTCCAAAAAGGCATCCTGACTATCTTGACCACGCGTTCTCTTCAGTCCCAAAGCCAACCAGGTTAAATGAGCTTTACCTGCCATACTCAAGGGCACCAGAACTACGCACACAACCTGTCCTCGTAAGAATATCATGCACCCTTTAAATGAGCTCTCTTTACTGCACTATCAAACATAAAATCACTGCCTGTTGATGAGAGTGACCTACCAGTTCTGGGTTCATGCTACTGTGATGCATGAGTAAGAATATTTTGTCATTTATGAAGAGCAGAACACAGTAAATGGTATTATTTGTAAACAATATTTGCAATTTATGTAAATGAAGCTGCATAGAATGGCTTCATCTCCTTTTTTTTTTTTTTTTTTTTTTTTTTTTTTCCCCAGAAAGGGAGCAGAGTTTCAGTTTTCTAAGCCATTTGACCCTGGGGCTTACATTTGGAATTCCATGCTGATAGACACTACATAATTATTATTTTAATTAGAAAAACTGCAAAATGTTCTACTGTGCCTCTTAATTCAAATGTTATAGCTGCCACATAGGGCTTAGTCCTTCAATGGTTTCAGCACAGACTTACACTGAGCACAGTTGGCATTTTGCTCAGAACAAGATCAATATTTTTGGTATGGCATCCTCACAATGAAGAATTAGCTAACTGAAAGACTGAACCCAAATTGACCACAAGTACTATTAAACTATTGAACACTGGAAATTTGACTTTCATGACTCAAAAAGATTTTATTAACATTGTTCATGTGCACAGAGACCTAATTTTCTAGTTCTTGCTTCAGCAAAACTCCTACAAGTAAGGAAGGGTAGTTTGAGTTCAGTGTGAGATGATCTCAGTGAGTTCAGTGTGAGATGATCTCAGTGTGCTCAGTGTGAGGTGAGCTTCAGTCACAGTCCTGTCCTCATTTTTGTTTGATCTCAGTCCTCTGTTAGGCTCTGCCGCTGCAAAACTCATGCACAGAAATTCAGTGGGATCACACACACTAGGAAGCACGACTTTTAGAATTTCAGTACCTGCTTCCTATTTGTGAATCAGAAGAAAATATTACTTTCCTACATCATTTTTTGAAGAACTGAGACACATTTTTAAGGGCCAGAGAAGTACCAAAATAATAGACTATTTGTTTCAAAGATAATGCAAAGCACTGAATGGGTCATTATGGAATAATTTAATTTGAAGAAACATTACCACAGAGCAAAATGAATAGATTAATTTTGCTATTTGTTTTCTTTCTCTCTTTGGAAACATATAAAAGATACCATTTGTAGAATGATAACATTTTTTTATTCCATCATCTACCAGTGAAAATATATCCATTTTCTTTATTTTATAAGCAGTTAAATTGCTCTGACTGTTTATACACATCTGTGAAAAAAAGACATCTACCTTAAGATTTACCTGCCCCCTCTTCCATCCATCACTAAGGGCATGTTTGTGTTTGGCACAGGGATACAGCAGGATGCCTGAGGTAGCTTTCATCCCATCTTATATGTCCACATATTGTTGTACTAGGCCCAGGCTGCAATGGGGCTGGGCAGCTTCCTGTACTTCTTTTCCATGCAAACCTACCCCAAGAACAGTTGCATCACTGTTTTCATGTTCCTGCAATTTAAAAATGCATTTCAGCTTAATTGCCTGTTAATTTGAATATGAGACTTGAATTGCATCTTAGTTCTCTGCCATAGTTTTATCTTTGAAACAGCAACAAAATGACTTTTTTTTTGTGGCTCTGTAAGTACAGCTAGCTAAGGAAATTGTTCCCAGGGCTGTGTATGCCCCTTTTGACACTGCCAAGGTTACTTGTGAATAAGAATCATGTTTGTTTCTGCTACATCAGAAAACAATTAGTCTTCATTGTTTGCCAACCAGGAGTAATCAAAAGCAGTAGGGAAATTAAATGTACTTTCTGGTACATATGAAGATATAGAAAAACAAAAGCAAAAATGCAAATTATAAAAGGGGAAAACTAGACCGCCTCTTGCAGGAAAATAAAGATCTAGGCATTTTACAAACAGGTTTTTTTACCTTTTCCATGAAGACATATTTGATGGAGAAAACTCCAGATGTATGGTAGAGCGAGACAGAATAGTTCATTCACTGTGGAAACAGTTAAGGTCAGAGCGCAAACACAAGAGCTGTCTTATTTGCTTAGGTTTGATTTGAAAACGTGTTTTTAGCAATACCAATGGGGAAATTTAGCTTCTTTTTGCTAGAATGGAGGAGAAGAGTATGGCTATGAGTAACCAGGAATGCACATTTAAGGTACTGGCACGCTGCTCACCACTGTAATTACGGGATGGACAGTCATCTAGGTTTGAACAATGTGGATATTGAAAGAGTTGAAGTGCTGGCTATATTAAACTGAGATCTAGAAGCAGTAAAGGATTTGTAAGTCAAAAACTAGGCACAGATCTGCCCAAAGCAGAAAACACCTAGTTCACTGAACAGAAACAAAAATCCAGCTGGTCCAGAGAATCCTAAGCAGGTACCTGATTGTCAGCTAGGTAGCAATGAAGAATAATCTTCAGGCTGTATGCCAAACCATCCAAGGGAACAGAGATCCCTCCATGTAGTTGGGACCCAGAGCCTGATCGTTCATGTGAGTTTTCTTCCTGAGAAATCACAAGGAGATGTTCCTACCATGCACCTTTTCTGCAATAGCATCTGCCCAAGAATTGGGCTCAGAGGCTTGCCCAAGCCAGGGGGAAGAGGAAAGGGAGAGAAAAGAGGGAGCAGGGAAGGGGGAGAGCAGCTTTTAAAAGACAGGAGAAACACTGTGTATTTTTGTGGGGCACAGTCCAGTCCCAGAGATGTACTTGTCTTTTAGAGGAATTAGACTGTCCTCTGATTGGTGTTTGGATCTGAGTGTAAAATTAGTAAGAACTGAGCCAAACTTCCTGGCCAAAAAAGCCCAGCAAGATGCTGCTGGCCAGCTGCCAAGTAGGTTTAAAAGCTAAAAAGTTTTAGTTCTAGATTTATTTACACAAACACTGCAAATACAGTTCTGGAGAAATTTTCTTTTTTCAGCATCATAGTGGGCCCTACACCAGCCCACTCCAGTCTCCTGTACTGCAACCCAGGTGAGATTTCTTCTCCTGCATGTGGCACGTGTTTGCCATAGGAGCCTGTATCCCTTTAACCCTGTCATAACTTCCTTTAACAGAGAAAGTTCAGCTATAGACAGGCTTTCAAAAAACTAAACTGAAATTAATTTTTTTTTAAAAATAATGGATTTGGAAAGGTAAACCTATCAATTTTAATATGTAAACTCACATAGCAGAATATAATTTGGAAAAAAAAAACCCAAACACACTGACAGTCAAATCAAAATAATTCAGTTTGTAAATAGCAGCAGGACAACAGACTGCCTTTCTTAGACTCAAATTCTAGGCTAGCATTATGCACATTGTTAAAACTTCTTTCTATGTGTAAGCTTTTCTACAGAATTTATCCTGGAGTATCTAAACCTTGTGCAGCTGCTCCTTCACTGCTCTGTGATTATCTGAGAAGCCAGCTGAAAGCTCATTTTTAGGCTTCTCCTTTTTTGTGGGATATTGCTTTACTGTAGTTATTTAACAAAATGCTGCGTGTGACAAAAAGAGTTGTTTCAGAACCTAAACAGAAATACCCTTGTAAAAATATTTAAAGCCACAAGCCTGCCATTCAACTGCTCACCAGTGGTTGTGATCTCCATCCATGTTGCTCCCTTGGGTGCCAGGGTGGTGCAGAGTTCCATGGGCACAAGAGGGATTTCAAGTGGGGGACAAAGGCATTGAAAAAAGGAGAGAACACTGGTAGCTGGAATGGGTACTCAGGTGAGTGCGGAGAGGGGCTAAGTGAAGAGAAGGGCAGCACACAGATGTGCAGAATCAGACCCTTTGCAATATGGTAGGGCTGCAGTGGTCCTCAGCTGAGGCACCCTGGGCTGTGACACGGTGACAGTGCGTTGTCCTATGCTAACAAATACCCAGAACGCCAAGCAGAGCTCTGATAGCTCAGGCAGGAGCCAGAGTCTCACTGCAGCCAAGGGAGCTAACACAGTGAAAAGCTAAGAAAAAGGGGGAAATACAAGAAGCTTTAGTAGATCTGCAGATTAAACCAGTGCAAGGTCCTTGTTCTGCTGCCAAGCACAACTCTACCAAGAAGCTTTGTGCTGTTTACCATACATACTGCATGGCAAAATTTCCTCTAGGTGACCACTTAAGGAGGCAAAAAAATATTTTTTTTAAGGAAAAATTGCCTTCAAATAAAGCAAAGCATAACAACTAACAGGCTGGGAATGCTTAGGGACAGTCTGTTAGGACAGATGGCTGCTTAACCAGAATGGTCTCTTGACCAGGTTTCTCTGTCTGCATTCCAGGTGCCTGCACGTAAGGAAGCAGATTACATGTGCTGTTTCAAATGTGTATCGATTTGCCAGTGGGGAGAGAGAAAACTCCATCTTTGATAAAGAATTTGATTTGATGATCATTTACAGACCACACCGCATGAAGTCTTGACACTGTTTCTTCACCCTAATTACTTTGTGAGCCATCTGGTGCACCTGCTGTTGCAGGGAGGCAGGAATAACAGCTTTACACCCTCCCTCCCTTTTCTTTTCCTTTTTATCACACTGAGATAGATCTTTTAGGTGAACATCCACCTGACGTGGCCAGACATTGCAGATGTAGACGCAGGTGCAAACTCGGTCAACCATGCCTCCAGATGGCTCTTACTTATTAAGGCAGCCAAAGTAATAACCACAGACAAAGGGCCTCCAAGAAAAAAAAACAAAAAAAACCAAAAAAAAACAAAAAAACAAAAGAAGACCATCCTGCAGGAATCTTCTAGGTTCAGAGATGGAGTTTGTGAGGATCCTGAAGATGCCATCAAGCTTTGAATCTATGGTGGAAACAGAACTGGTCAAGTCCTCTTGAAATTTGGGTGAAATGACAGACTGATAATTGAGCAAGCATGAAAATGGTTAAAATAGAGTCTCCTGAAGGCTGATTACATAAGCGTAAGTGCCAAGAGCTAGATGCCAAGATAAAAGCCATGGCTTCCTTTTCTCCTGTTGAGTTATCTAGTCTGCAGCCGAGAAAGCCAAGAGACAAAAGCAACAGGATATTTTATATTCTGATTTCTTTTAAATGCTAGAGGTATCACATTTCCAGTGGCTGAACTCCAAGCAAACAAACAAGACAACAAAATGAAGAAATTGTGCCCTCCCTCAACCTCTCCTTCTAATATCTTTAATTACTGGTCTACAAAGTGTGAAAGTTCAAAGGAATGAGTTTCAGGCTTGGGAAGCTGCCTCACTAGACAAGTTCATTTGGGCAGAATAAGCTCACAGGAGTCCAGAGGCCGCCTCTGCTCAATTGAATGAGCTCCCACTTTTTAACCTGAGTGCTCAGTAGGGAAAAGGCATCAGGAAAAAAAAAATCTTCTTCAACCAGCTATTCCAACATACCTCCTTCAGGGCTATCACTTATGAGTTGAGGCTTTTTCTGCCTTGAGGGACAGCACAAAAAGGTCCCCTCCTCTTCACTGATCATTCCAATAGCTATGCTGCCTACATGAGTGTTCCACTGAGGAGAATTAATTGCTGCTTTCCACCTGTATTTTCTGGAGAGAGGATTTGTGGCAGAGTGCCCAGCAGACACTGTGCTTCTGAGGATGCTGGGGCCAAAAAAACAGCATGCAAAAGTGATGGGAGGTGCAAATCCACAGGCAAGACTCCCTTGGCCCTGCCATGCTGCAAGCAACACACAAAAACCTTCAGGCTAGGCTGAGGAGCAGACTCAGCCCTGCTTCAGTCCCTCTGCAAAGTGAGAAGGAAATCTGGGAGGTGGGCAACTTCACAGTAGTAAATCTTAGTGAGAGGTAGGATTGCAATGCACACAAGTCATGCTAAGCTCCCCAGTTCCAGTTCATAATAACTCTGAAAATGGCTTAGGTGTATGTCTCCTCTGAAAGGTGTTCTCTGAATTCTCCTGCCTGGAGGGGTCTTTAAAGCCTGAGGCCTATGTGCCATCAGCCCAAAGACTTTCATCACCATGAAGGCAATGAGATCCTAGACCTGTCTTATAATTCCTGACATACACTAGAGAATCAAATCAATTGCATCTCTCTCATATATCTAAGCAACATCCTTTTGACCAGCTTGCTTTCTTTCTCAGTGGCTTGCTCACATGCTTCTGAGGCAGGTGCAGTTTGACTTTCCAAAGAGTATTCCTCTCCTCAAGCCCATGCACAAAACAATCACTGACAAAGAGAAGGCAAGAGTGGACTGGGGAACTCATGCCTTGGACCTTTTTATGAAGGTGTCTGTCGCTGTCATAAATACCCCTTTGCCAACACAGTTCAGAAACCTTGGAAAGTAAGATTATTTCTAGAATTTAGAACTAAGAGTTTTGTCCTTGGAGCAGTACCTCCTTCGCAAACCCACAGCCGCGAGACAGCTCCCTAGCACAGGAGCTATAAATGCTGCATATTAAGCAGCAGATGGAGAAGGGGAGTGTAAGGAAGCAGTAAGAACTTCCCCACCAACCCGATAGACGCTGTTCTCAGCAGAGCAAAACCTGACTGTTGCCAAGTTTTTTGCCAAGGTATGTTGGCAAAGACATAAGAAAAGGGAGAGACTTTGAAAGAGGATAATACAAATAAGAGATGAACTATATTCTGGATGATCATTCTTTTTCAAAAATTCTTTTCAAAACAAAACACAGGGACAGCAAAGCTACTCCTTAAGTCCTGTACTCTGTTGTGTGGTGAGAACAAAACTTTCCCTAAACCCCCTGTATTATTTATTGCTCATTCATTTTGCTAGGCCACATATAAAGCTACACCTCTGCCAGTCTTCCTGGAAACTAAGCCAGTTAAACCACTGCAGAGATATATTTAGGACAGAGGAGTTGTAGGGGACAGCTGGAGCGTATCTTATACTCCTTTACTGTGGTACTATTTACCCTTGTCACTGGGCCCAGAGTGAAATATCTGGTATTCATATTTTAATGAATGACATCCAGGCAAATTCAAGTCATGAAGTTGTGATCAGGTCTTCCTCAGCGAAACAAGAATTTGGCTAAACCTGTATTTGGTTTGGTCTATAAATATATTGTTCTGTTAACAATCTCACCCAAAGGTAGCATTAAAACTGGAACAATTTGTTTTTCTGAAATCAGGACTTGCAGTGAGTGCTGGGATTTGGATGTAAAATCCAAGGACAATGTCTATGTCTTTTTGATGTTAATGATTCACCGGGTAATTTCTGAATTCACTGAAGGGTAGTTATCACTAATGCTGGGATTTGCATGGCAAGACTGTGCTCTGTAGGATGTTTTACAATGTTGTCCCTTTTCTGGGCTCACTGTGATCTACAGTACATGTTTTTCAGTTCACATCCTGCATTCTGAACAGCCTGCATTGGCAGCAAAACAAATTTTATATCACTTATTAGTGATATAAATCAAGCATTCCAGCATTCCATTAATGGCAAATCTGAGGCTCATAGCCAGAAAAAGGAACATCAGGACCCCCCTTTCAGGACAAAAAGATGATTCTTGCAGCATCTTTTCCCTAACTCCAAATTTTTTTCTTCTCTGTTTTAAAGCTGAATTTCAATTTGGAAATGCGGAATGCCAGGGCTAAGTGAGAGCCTTTGTGACACACTGCCATATGCAAGAGGCAGAAGGGAGGCCTTACTTGCCTGGCTAAAGCAACCCAACTCTCTAAGAGGGCAGCATAAGAAATGAGCATTGAAAATGACTCAGAAGTTGTTTTTAGTAGCATTGATGTAAAACTTTGCACAGAGGCAAGGTTCCCAGTGGTTTCAGGTGGCTGGGGGGACAAGGTCTCCATGGACCAAGGTTTTAGGGATTGCACTGAAGCCTGAAGGATTACTGAATACAGGAATTTGCCCTTGGATACTCCACTCACACTGGATTTTCTGTCTAAACCTGTGATTTTGTCTGGGTGGATCCTGATTTATACCTCTACGATTAAAAGGGAGCTGAAGCCATCAGTGGAATGAAAAAAGTCTTAGGTTAGCGGTAATCTTGCCTGTGTGAGAGCTGCAGGATCAGTCTGTATAACCCTGGCCAATCTTTGGCATTTCATGAGCAAGTTACCTTTATTTATAACATGGTACAGCAGGACGTGTTGCTGTGACTGACTTACAGCAGCTGCAAGGTCAGAAGTTTGATATGCTGAGGGAAAAGTGTCCTGGCAATGCATATCTGAAGATTGTGTTGAATCAGGGATATGTAAAAGGTTAAATGGGGTAAGTCTAGATTTTTGGGCTTTTTTATATCTCTGACTAGCTTTTTAGAAACACCCTTGGAGGATCCTAAAGAGCACTTTCTATAGCAGAATGCTGAATTCACCCTCTTTGCCACCTTCTTTGACCTTTTTACCATCTCCTTGCTTCTGCTTTGTAAAATAAGAGCCACTAAAACAACCCTATCATTAAATCCACAGCATCTATTCCTTCATTGATTCTTGAGAGGCGATAACAAGCTCAGCTAGGAACACATTTTAATAATTATACAGCTATTATTATCATTTTGGCATTGCTAGGATTTTTGAAAGATAAATTGTGCAATCTATTTATAAGCTTGATAAGCAAAGAGGACCTAGTGTCTTTTCCCTTAAGTCCGTGGCAAGTCTCATATGCAGAGTGAAATCAACGAAAAGAGCATAAAAAAAAAAAATGAGGCTTCTAATTAAGCATAATCTTGCAGTAGGTGGGTACAAGAAGTACCTCAGCAGTGAAGGGAAAGAAAACTCTGTATTTTACACATAAATACAGACATTTCAGTAAATACTTGGAAAGTGATGATCATCCATGAGTAACACTTATCCCAGGACAAATGGTGAGGGCAAAAAGCAACTCCAGGAATACTTTTGGAGGATACAATTTGAAGGAGATCTCTGTTTTACTCAGCTGGTTAGTTACATGATATTTATCTGCTCATTCACGAAACTGGATTTTGTAAGCAAAAACTAATGGCAAAAAGTAACAGAATAGACAATGAAAAATGAAAGCACAATTTCAAGGATGTCAGAGCTAGGGCTTTAAGCATGAAAGCAGTCCCAAAGACAAGGCTTATGGATGAGGTCCAGATAACTGTTTCCTAGCAACAGGAATACTATTAAGGGAGATGATGAGGTCCAGTTTAATGCGTTTATCCAGTGCTTTGAAGGACAAGTAGCATCAAATTCCTCATTTTATACAGGGCTACCCAAGCAGGTTCTATAACTGTCTTTACAGGAAGAGTTTCTATAGAAATCAGTCCTGCATATATACCTCTATATATCTGTATCCATTTATTAGTCCTTTCCTAGCAGAACATGGAAATAATCTTATTTACTGGGATATCCACTTTGTGTTATTAAATTAGATGCAAGACTGCAAATTAGATAAACACAATTACAATACCTACAATACCTCTTGGTTTTATTTCTGGGATATTTACACAGGTTCACCCAAAAAAAAATATGTCACAGTACTTACAAATGTCTATCGTAAAAGTTACTTTATGGCACATCTTGAATACAAAATTAACCATCAAAATGAGAGGTTGACACCACACAAACTTCTGTGAAAAAATTTGATAACTTGGCTAAAAACATTGCATAATTCGGTAAAATTTTTTAGAGTCATTGCTCAACAGCAGTATTTATGCATACATTGAACTGATTAACACCAAAGCCAGAACTGAATCAAAATGTTGAGAAGCATGGAGAAAATTATATATTCAACAGCCAAACACTGAAAAAAGTTAGTTGCTGCATGTGATTGTGCTTGTGTCAATGCGGTCTTACTCTAATGAGCTTCAAATATGGAAAATTAATGATCACCATATTCCAGGTAGCCTCCCAAGCCAACTGTATTGGTTTTGTCCCGGTTTGGGACATGGCCAAGCTTTGGTATGAGGCAGCTATAGGGGTGGCTTCTGTGACAAGCTGCTAGAAGCTTCCTACATGTCTGGCAGGACAATCCCTGGCAGCTCCAAAGCTGGCTGTGCCACTGGCTGAGGCCAGGACAATTAGAAATGGCGATATTGCCTCTGCGACAACATGTATAAGAAGAACTAAAAAAACCATTATTGCACAGTTTTAATTGTGGCCAGAGAAGAGCAGAGTGAGAGACTGTGAGAGGAACAACTCGGCAGGCACCAAGGGCACTGCAGAAAGGAGAAAGAGGAGAAAGAGCTGTTCCGCGTGCTGGAGCTCAGATTCCCCTGCAGCCTGTGGTGCAGACCATGGTGAGGCAACTGTGTCCCTGCAGCCCGTGGAGATCCACAGGGAAGCAGAGATCCACCTGCAGCCCAGGGAGGAGCCCCATGCTGGAGCAAGTGCATGCCCAGTGGAGGCTGCGACCCAGTGGGAGACCCAGCGGAGAGAGGGGCCCTGCTCCAGGCTGGAGCAGCCTGTCCTTGGAGGACTGCCCCCCATGGAAGAGTGACCCATGCTGCAGCAGTTTTTGCAGGACTGTTTGTGGGATGGAGCCACATTGCAGCAGTTCACAGAGAGCTGTTGCCCGTGGGATGAACTCATGCTGTGGAAGTTCATGGAGAGCTGTCTCACACAGGAGTGACCTAAGAGTGGAACAGGGGAACGACCCCTCTCCCTGAGCAGTGGGATAAACAACAGGGGATGAACTGACCATAACCCTGATTCCCTGTCTCCCTGCACCTCCAGGGTAGGAGGTAGAATTGGGAAGGAGGGAGGGGAAGGTGTTTTTAAGGTATTATTCTTCTTATTATTATCCTGCTCTGATTTTGTTAGCAATAAATTTAATTGGTATCTCTAATTCAAGCCTATTTTGCCTGGGATAGTATTTAGTGAGTGATCTCTCTCACAAGTTAACTCATGAACCCGTCATTCTGTTTTCTCTCCCCTTTCCAGCTGCAGAGGGGAGTGAATGAGCAGCTTTGGTGAGTGCCTGGCACCCAGCCAGCATCAACCCTCAGAGGATTGCCTTCTGATTTGCATGTCATATGACCTTTGAAAATTATTCTTCAAGTTTTTTGAGGAAAGAGGACAAAACAAAATAAGATTTGGTAACTTTTATTACTCTATTCTTTTGCCACTCAGGTTCTAGCTAGTACCTGATGTTTGTCGGTTTTTGGGTTTTCCAGCACTTTATCAGAGGTCAGATTCTCCTTTTTGAGCATTTGGCAGATCCCTAGATCCAAATGACAAATTCTAAGCGCATTTCTTTCTACAGCCCAAAATAAACATGATGCAATGCTCTAAGATGATAACATGATGCAATGTTATCACAGTGTTACCGCAGCCATCCTCAGGGAAATTTTCAAAGTAACCCTTGGTAGAGAGCTGGTTTGGCATCTCTTGTTTCATTTGCCAACAGATGAGTGGACCCAACAGCAGCAGTTCTAGGCTAGAGCTAGCAAAATTTCAAGATTCTCTTATAGGGAGACAACAAGTATTTTTTTCCTTTCCCTCTATTTCCCTCGATGCGAATTTCTTTCCAAATCTACCCCCTGTCCCCCCCACACTTAAAAGGCAGTGGTCTCCACAGGGGCCTGAAAACTGATGCATCAGTATCCCATGCCTTTGACAGGAGATGTTTGGAGCAGCCAGAAGAAATGCCTGTGGGCAGGCTCTTCAGGTGGGCCTGCTGGGCTAGTAAGCTGCCTAATGGCATACTAAGCAGCTGAGCAGCTGGAAGTGCTTCAGCCATCAACTCAGGTGACTCATAACGAAACTATCTGCATTTGCACAAGCTCTGGGGATCAGTTGTGCCACTTTTTGGGTTTTCTGTCAGGAATGGAATGAGACAAAACTGGCAGCCATAGTGGAAATATAATTTCTCACCTAATTTGGCAGGTTTGAAAATCACAGATTCATAGATTATTCTGAGTTGGAAGGGATCACAGGGATCATTGAAGTCCAGCACCTGGCCCTGTACAGGACAGTCCAAGAACCATGGGCTGTCACACCATGTGCTGAGAATATTTTTCTAAACCCTTCTTGAACTCTATCAGGCTTGGTGCTATGACCGCTTCCCTGGAGAGTCTGTTCCAGTGCTCAACCACCCTCTGAGTAAAGAACCTTTCTCTAATATCCAATCTAAACCTCCCCTGACACAAATCCACGCCATTCCCTTAGGTCCTGTCACCACAGAGAAGAGATCAGCATCTGCCCCTCACGAGGAAGGTGTAACTGCAATGAATCTCGTTCTCCCCATCTCCAGGCTGCACAGACCAAGTGGCCCCAGCAGCTCCTAATACAACTTCCACTCAAAGCCCTTCACCATGTTCATAACTCTCCTTTGGACTCTCTGTAATAGTTTTATATCTTTTTTTTATATTGTGGCACCCAAAACTGCCCCCGCACTCGAGGTGAGGCCGCCCCAGCTCAGAGCAGAGCAGGACAATCCCTTCCCTTGTCTGACTGGCAATGCTGTGCCTGATGTCCCCCAGGACAGGGTTGTCCCTCCTGGCTGCCAGGGCACTGCTGACTCATGTTCAGCTTGCCATCAGGTAGGATACATGGAAAGGGAGTCCCTTTCCTTGGCACTGCTCACCAGCCTCTCATTCCCAGTCCATGTGTACCTCCAGGGTTTCCCCATCCTAACTGCAGAATCCA
Organism: Onychostruthus taczanowskii; assembly: GCF_017590055.1. Classification (NCBI taxonomy): domain Eukaryota; kingdom Metazoa; phylum Chordata; class Aves; order Passeriformes; family Passeridae; genus Onychostruthus; species Onychostruthus taczanowskii. The sequence continues at coordinate 7,066,128 of NW_024498795.1, forward strand.
GCACTTGTTTTTGTTAAACTTCAGAGGGTTGGTAATTGCCCAGTGCTTTGTTTTGTTGAGGTCCCTCTGCAGGGCCTCTCTACCTTCAAAGGTGTCAACAACTGCTCTTACTTTATATAATCTGAAAACTTATTTACCTTAGAGTCCTGTGTCCAAGTTAAAGATCTTGAGGCGAGCTGGTCCAAGCATGGAGCCCTGCAGAACCCCACTGGTGACCACCAGCCTGATGTCACCCCATTCACCATAACCCCTTGTCCTGTGGCCACCTTTGCTTCTGAAAATGTCTCTGCTCTCTCTGTACACCTCTCTGTGGAAGTTTGACTAGAAGCCTGTTTGTATCAATAAAGGATGGGATAGCACCTTTACATAAAGCAAAGCAACAGACAGCTGCTTCCAGACTGTATCATTTATAAAAATGAAAGCATAGTTGTAATAAATTGATGTTTTTATCTTTTATCTTGCTTGAAGAATTTTTTTTTTGCTTGAAATAAACAAGTTATTTCTCTTAAAGCAAAGCTGAGGTACAATTAAGGAACATACACAGAAAGAAGCATTCCAGCAGTGAAATCACTTTGCTATTTTGACTCCATCTGCAGAATACCTTTGTGTACTATTTCTGTAACCTTCCCACTATAAAGAAAATCCTGACCCAACACAACTCTATGGAGAGCTTTAGGCACTTTAAGTTTTTGGTGAAATTTTTGGGACACCAACATGTAGGCTCTGTCATCATCAACAACTAAAGGAAAGCCAATATCTTTTTGTAAAGAAATAGATTTGATACTTGTTAGGGAATTTGCCAGTCTTATTACTGTTTTTCACTGCTTTCAGCATCAAAAACAAGGACTGTGCTACCATTTTATTTTACACCTGAGCACTTCCTCACAAAATTGTGGTGTTAATTTAAAATAAACCAGAGGAAGAAAACAGCTGCTGGAGCCCTGAAGAAATAAACTGTAGGAAACACAAAACACAAAAAAGGGTTTGCCTCTTTTGCTGTTCTAGTTAGGAGCTGGGAGAGGTTGTTAGGATCTGCTCTTCCTCAGGGCCTGATGTTTCAAAAAATGACAATGCTTTCTAGCACCATTAGCTGGCTGTGTTTTTTTTTTTGTTTGTTTGTTTTTTTTTTTTTTTTTTTTTTTTGTGGTAGTAGAGGGAACCAAAACTTGGGAGATCTGAAGGTGTTAGGCTTAAGTCCCTGCTGAGTTGGATTCCTCACAAGAACACAGCAAGGAAATGCCAAATGAAAGGTTTTCTGTTTGGCATTTCTACAGGTTGTTATAGAATAGTTTATAAAACATCAAATGACAAATAATCTTTCATTTCCCCTGTTAGCTGCCTAACCCATGTCTACCTCCTTAAAACACGTGCTACAACAACTCAGCTGACAGAGCTTGCCTTTGACACATTCTTGTGGAAAATCATAGATAGGGATCCTTACACATTTGATATGAACATACAATTTAGCTGTCTACATTTGCTCACATTCAGCCTTGTCTGTCTGGATCTGAGGCTGAATGCCACAATTTGATTGTGATGCCATTAGTGTTCAAAGATTTCAAGTGACTAAACAGTTGCATATACATTTTGGTATTCTGTCTAACTGCTCCTGCTAGGCAGAAGCAAGTACTGAAGAAGGCTACAAATGGATTAGAGAATGTTAGCGCCCATTCTTTAGTAAGCAATTCTTATTACAAGGTTATTTAGGGGCTGTCTTTTGGGGGTATCCCTGGATTAAGGATTTATGGTGCTAGACCAAGGATTTCTTGGTAGGTGCTTAGTAGTTACATATGTGCCATATGTTGTTGTTTTTGAAGTTTCCCTACATTTAATAGTATTACTTTTTTTGGCTTTTTCTTAACATTATTTGCAGTTAGGTCAGAGGTCCACAATCCTAAGGCCTGATCTGAAGGCGCTGCCAATACAATAGTGTCTGAATCCAGTCCTTCTCAGTAAGCCTGTGAGAAATAATAACCAATTACCAGGTGAACCTATTCCATAAACACATGTGGATTGCAGGAGACATCTGGTAACATCGAAAGAAGCAATCACAAATTATGTCTTGTCAGAAGGTCTCCGGAAAGATATTAGGGAGTTGATGAAACTCATGGTGAAATTCCATTTACTCAAATCAGCATGGGATCATGTGAAAGAGGTCAGAATAGAAAAACCTCACCGCTCCTCAGACTGAACTGAAAACAGTATTCAACTAAACAATAAGCATTTCTGTCCCAACACCTACTGAAATGAGTTGGTTAATGATGGTCAGATAAGAACACTTCATATTTGCCTGTCCACCTACAATGAAAGAGAAAAATGCGTGTGTGCATACCCAAAATCTCCGATTTTTATTTCATGTGCATTTGACTATATCCCTCTTTGACTGTTACTCTTCTTTTATCAAGCATAATATATGCTTGAGCTGTATATATAATACATTATAGTTATGACCCTTAGGTGTTTGACACCATTCTAATAGCAAAGGCCTGATTTTCCCATGTTAGGAAACATGTGTGTTAGTCAAAGTGGTAGGGGATTTTTACAAGCAGGACTGTTTTGGAATAACAAAAAAAATGCTTGTTCTGCCAAAAAATGCCTTGATTAGAATAGGCAGAAGCTTGATTTTCACCTGCTTGCCTCTTCTGTCTGGGTAGAGCAGGTGTGAAACACTCCATAATTGAGCAAGTGGTTACATCTGCTCTCAGAGTCCCACATGAAATTATTATAAAGAATTAAAGAATTAATTAACCAGTAAGACTGAAAATAGGGCAGAGTGTTTTGCTTCCATGGGGGTTTGATTTTTTTAATATTGCTCCTTAGATCAGTTAAAGATCCTCTGTTACTGGTTATGATCCCGGTCCATAAGTCCTTCTTAGACACAAACATTTAATTATTTTATTTTTGAAGATTTTTCATAGGAAAATATCATTACAGATACTGTTAATGGCAAATTGTGGCAGATCTTCCCATGCAGTCCTTTCAGAAAGTATCACTCCATCACCAGCATTAAGCTGTGTCAGCTTTGCTGCTGCAGTGACAAATTTTAAATTTAATTTTAAGAAGCGGAGGAAGATAATGATTTCCAATAAATACTGTGAAATTCACTTCCTATAGTAGTAAAATGCACGCAAGTTACTGCACACTAAAATTTATACATTTGCTGCAATTCACCTTTAAGGAATGCAAGTGGAAAGTTAGTGACTTTGAATAGTTGGTGTGTTTTATTTTATCGTTTGGAAGCATGCCCATTACTCAGGATCACAGAACTCATGAATTGATGATCCAGAGGGAGGCTCTTTTACTATTGCATCTTCTGCGCTGCCTCTATAAATATCTTTTTTTATTATTATTCTGCAGTTTTTAGATTTGTTTTATGGTTCTGGTTATTAATGTTCTACCTCTGACTGTTACCAAAATTCATAGCTCTGTTAGAAGTCTGACATGTCTGCGATATTTGCTTGTGCAGATAGTTTTCTTGCAGTAAACCAATCTGCTGGACAGAGAGGGGAATATTCTGCCTTTGATAGTGGGTATATTTCTGATTACTGTTAGTGGGAATATGTGGCTTCAAACAAAACCAGTGGCCCAAAAGTTTAAATTACTGTGGGTGTAGAGCATGCCAGTGTTTTGTGTGTGATTGTATAGCCTAGGCAAAGAACAAGTAAATAGCTACTGCTGTTTATTCCTACCAGAGCGTGAGGATTGGGCATGAAAATCTTATGCTCTCTATTAACTTCTCTGGGTATGTAGAGGATTCTCCAGTCGTAGAAGAGTGTCTTCAGCTCACCCAAAACTGCCGCTAAAGGAGATCAATGTTACCAGCAGCATCGACCTTTTTTATTATTTTTACAACCTTCATAGTGTCTATCCTGAAAATGCTGTTGTGATTATATTGAGGTTCCCCTTTCTCTGCCCTCGGGAGATTTTAGAGCCAAGAAGACACTAAAATCTTAGAAGATGTTATTTTGTATTTTACTTTCATCTTTGAGGTGTAGTGAAATGACACAATGCAATGTTGAAAAAGAGTCGTCAAAACTATGGCAACGAAGACTTTTATTTCTCCAGCGAGACATAGTAACTTGGAGTCTGCAACCTACTGCAAATCATCTCTAACAGAGCAAACAATTCACAGACATTTAGTGAGTAATTGGATAGCTGCTAGCACAGCAGCTTGACATGTGAGGCCAGTAAGGAACTTGTTTATGGTTATGTGATTATACTGAGGTTCTTCTATGGTTATAAAAAAAAGGGGAAAAAAAAGGCATGACTTTTTTTTTGGGTTTTTTTTAAAGAATAATCACACAAGAGGTTAGATAGCTCCTCCCCTGTAGGTGTGACTTTCAGAACATACAGAGATTCTAAGTTTGTTTAAGGTTATTTCCCCTCCAGGAAACTCTCACTGGAGAAAAGGCAGAGGGAGAAAATGTGCTAATTGCTTCTTACAACTTCTTATGTCATTCTGTGGGTGTTGAGGATGCCTGAGGAAGCTTTGCACCTGTCATAACACATAACACCTGTTTATACCACACCTTTCAAAGAGAAAGAAAGACCATCTCTAAAAGCTGTAACATCACATTTAAGATCCTCTCCATACCGGCCTTATCTTACTTGCCTTCCAGCTCTTTCTTCTCCATGAGGAAGGAATATCTCTTTCAACAGACATCCCTACAGACAAGCAGGCATGAGAAGGTTGGTTCTTGTGCAAAAAGCTGACAGTATGATCTGGACTTTCACTCCTGTGGGAGCGTTGCTATTGACTTTAGCTGGACCAGAATTTCACCCTTGCCTGTGTCAAGTTTGGCAAGGATTACTGGCATGAAACTGGTCCTGAGGGAAGAAATCAGACTGCTTTTCTACACAAATGCCCAAATGTCCAATGTGTATGAAGAAAACTGGAAGGATCATAAAAAAGATTAATATTTTAGATGTGCTTAGCAGGCCTGATGGTGCTCCCACTGAGGCAGTGGAAGCTGACTTGAGGAGCAAGCACGGTGTGCCAACACAAGCACTCCACCTCTGTCCCTTGTCAGGTTTCTTTTACAGCCATCACAAGGTAGCTATTTCTTCACTCTACAAATCCAAATGAAAGAAACTTGAGTGGCCCAGGAGACATTTAAGCTGGTCACTGCAAATTGATTCACACAAGTGTCTCTGGTGTGAGGATGTGCTACTTCTTAAGCAGCGAGAGAAGGGGAAATGAAATGAAGAGGTTGTATGGCTGCTCTCGGGAGAACGTCAAGCTAACAAGAGCAGATTGGTGTTAATTTAGCTGAGAAAAAAGCCTCTCCTCTTTTAATGCTTGAGGATTTGAGATTCCAGAAACAGGTTGGGGAGGCAGGCAGTGGGAAGGGCGGTGGCAGGGGGTGGGGGGGGATTGCTTTTTCTTAAGCAATTACAGAAGTATGGAAATAGGTTATGGCAGGTTAGGGAACAAGAATACATAACTGAAAGACAAACACAAAAAAAGGAGAACACAAATCTGGGAGAACAGCTGGCTCTTTGCTGATTCAAAAGCATTTCTTTTGGGAGAGTAGGGCAGGAAATTGCTGCTTTGCTCCACAAAATTAAAAAGAAAAACAGAACCCAAAGAAAGCCAAAAAATAAACCCCAGAAGAACTGCTCCCACTCTGCTGCTGGACACATCCTATATCCTGTCTTTCAGCAGAGTAACTTTAATGTGGAAATGCAGTATGGCTTTGGAGTTGTGCTTATTCATGTCAGATAAGACTAGAGCACAGCAAGAGCAAGCTGCACGTTTGTCTCCATGTCAGCTCAAGAAAATGTACTGTATCCATAATCTCATGTACAATTTGAATGGTTAGAACTGCCGGTGAAAAAGTGCAGTTTCCTGTCATGTGCTCCCTAGTTCCTCTATGTAGTTCAGTGCAAAACCCCTAAATAGCCCTGCCATCATAGGCTTGAAAGCATAATGTGTAAATGAAAGACTCTGGGAAGGGACAGAAGGTTAAACCATTCTTTCAAAGTCTTAGAGTGTGTGTGAAACTGTGGTTCAAGAAAGACCTTTCATAAGATAAGAGAATATCCACCAAAGAGATACTTTTTTTCTGGACAGCCAGAAATTTCTGATTAAAAGCTACAATGAGAAATGCTAAACATAACCTTGAAGAAGAGTACTGCTTCATATCTGATAACGTGAGGGTTTGTGTGGATTTTTAATCCAATATATCATGTATATGAAATAATAATAATAAAAGCATAGATGATTTTGAGTCCTTCTGCATCCAGGGTTATTGTTGTTATGGTTTGTACTGTCAAGATAAAGCAGAAACAAATGGTTACCCAAGTGCTTAGTATCCTTTGGAGAGCTAAAGAACAATTTTCTGAAGATGAAGAGTAGGATAGATTGGCATGAGGTAAAAACACACCTGCTTCCATTCTTTTTGTTGATCCAAAGCTTCTGTTGATTCAAAGGATAAAAGAAGTCCCCCAATGAGATGTGCCAAGAGACACTTTTAATCTTTTTTGCCGGGGAGCGAGAGATTCTACTGCCAATGCTTGCAGTATGAACTTCATTCAGTGTTTATTGTGTGAAGAGAGAAGGTGAAGGAGTAACTTTTCCTGCATCCCTCAAACTTAAATAGAGGGTTGAGAAATAGAAACCTTAGGAAAAGGACATAGAAGAGATACAAGTACAAATTCATAGGATCAAAATGGTGCTGACATATTTGGATCTCAGAAGATCCTTTTTTTTTATTTTTAATGTGTTTGATCTCCTAAAGAATGACTGCTTTATTGCAAATTAAACTCAGTGTTGTGAAAAAGCAGCTTTCAAAATGCCAGCTGATGAAACACTAGTGAAGCAGGGACCTGGGGCAGCTTCATCCTAAATTCAGGGCAGAATGAGGTTCAAACACACCAGCTGGTAATTTTCATATCACCTTCCTGGTTACATAAAGGAAATTAATGGCTTCTTGTGACTCTCTTCTGTGGAGGTGCATTTCCTTCAGTTTCCAGGGAGGTTAACTTGTGTGCTCATACAAACACTCGACTGAAGTGCTGTGTGGTAGAAAGGGAAATTGGTGCTGAATCCAGATAGCTGTTATGCATTCTAATCTACTTGACCTGACTGTGGCAGGAATCAAACAACAACAACAACAAAAAGCACCAAGCAATGAACAAAGAATCTCTTTGAACTAGCACCCAACCCAAAAACTCTCCAGGCTTTTTCTCTGAAGCCGTTCTGCCTGTCCTTCTGTACCCATCATGTGTATTCTTTGTTAGTCTGTTCTTTGCTTCCTCCCTTTTTTCAGCATCTCTTTTCTTGCAGCATTTTCTCCTGCAGATACATAATATTTCCAGCAGAATAACAAGAGGTGAGGCAGTTCTGCTCCTCCTGGATGCCTGTGCTCCATCTTTGAGATGGAGGCGAAACTGCTATGGTAGCAGCTCCCCCATATGTGAGAGAAATCAGAGCCACTCACTTGTTTTCTTGCAACTGTATCGAAACAGGTAATTATGATTGCCCCAGCTGCTGGTTTCTGAGCGGTTTAACCAAGTGTTTAATAACACAATTATTTCACTTTTATCACTTTGGGCTCAAAATGCTGACAATTCCAGAGTGCAACCCCGCTAAAATCTTATTGCATTTGACTTTGTCAAAAATCTTGATGCAAACCTCTGTATGATGCACATAGCTCCTTTGCATTTGAGAGACTGAGCCAAACACTTTATCCTAGGAAGAAGAAAATAAAGAAGAAAAAAAAATCAGAGACCAGAAAAAACACCAAATATTTCAAAACAATATAGTCAATACATTATTGAGTGGCTTTGCTATTAGAGCTGGTTGGTCAACTAATTCACCTTTTGTGAAAGCAGCCTCCTGAGAGATTTGGAGGAGATTTGGAGATTTGGACATACAATTTCCTCAATGATTTTTTTTTTCCTAAAAAGTGTTTCACCCACACATTGTTGTATCATGCTCCAATGTAGACTTCTGCATGTTACTGCATTAGAAGTAGTCCCTCACAGTTGATGAAAAATTAGACTTAGTGAAATTTCTATTATCTCAGTATGCTCCAGAAACTCCTGTTTGCAAGGTATGCTTGGACCAGGGATCTTGATGTAATTTGCATCTGAAGATCCTGTTTTCTGAGCTAGTTTTGTACATTGCACCCAGTGGTATTTTCTCTCATCTTTCAAAAAGGCTTTGCAGCCCCAAAATGTCCAGTAGTTTTACAATCATCTTATGACTTAATCTCCCCAGTTCCTCATTTCACTGCTCTCTTGAAGTATCATGTCTCAGCTTATATCCTTCCAACTTTGGATGAATGAAAAACACTAAACATCAGAGGAAGGCAAATACTGTAATGCTTTTATGAATATTCATCTGTATTTTGAAAGGAACTCTGCATTTTCTTGGTTTTAATTTTCACGCCGTAAATTTTCTCACAAGTAATATCTGTACAGAAATATTTGCCGAAACAGCATATACCATTATAATAGCATCAAATACTACTAGAATGTTAAAATTCAAATGAATAATTGATATTCACATCAAAAAACTAAATCAAAGAATTATCCAATTGAGGCAAGAAGGCACGCCTTGTGATCTCTGTGTTAAATTGGATCAGACTGAATTTCTCCTTTGAAAAGCTGCAATAAGCTTCTTGTGAATGGGCCTGAACTTGAGTTTCACTCAATGTAAATCATTCTGAATGACAAACAGTCTTGCAAAAACATGTTTATATACAATTTCCAAATGGAAAAGAGGCAAATACATTGAACAAGTATTCACCCTGAAATATTCTCCCAGCTGAGCTCTTAGATAAGTTACTGTCAGGCAATCCACCATGGTGCTTTCCCTTTGCATTCCCTTGCTCTTAAATTATGCCAGTTTGAGGAGCAAAAGACTGTGCTTTGACCCTGGCATGTCAATCTTCTCCTTGCCTGTGCAGAAAACTACCTCAGAGTCAATGGACTATCCTTATTTAAAATACTCTTTCATTCCCTGGCCTAAGTGTGCCCATGTAGGAGTTAAATTACCCATGAGCATTCTTTCTTCACCCACTAACCTACATTGCTATGACCATTAGCTAAGGTGATGCCTTATTGGTATTTGTGATCCAGTAAATGAGCATTCCCAGGGCTAAAATACCCTTTATCAAGACATTACAAGAAAGTAGCAGTATGCATTAGAGTGATCACCAGCAAGAAAAAAACAGTCCTTTCCTATAGAAGATTTTACAAAATGAAATGCTGAGTGAGTGGGGAAAAAAGACAATCCCCAGATGAGCCAGCACTGCTTTGTTCCTCCCCAGGGAGAGATGGGGAAAGTCCAGTATAAGGGGGGCACAAGAAAGGTCCAACACCATGTGGCACTCCTGGAGTTTGTCTGGCTGGTTTCTTCATTCAAGAGATAGACAAAGCCTTGCAGGTTGTTCATCAGCTTGCTCATGTAGTCTGGATCATTAACATACACTTACAGACACTCTTTAATGAAGTAGTCTTGTGAGAAGATGCAAAAATTGAAAGGGATTGTACTGCTGGAGGTCCTGGGGAGTGCCCCTCCATCTGTCAGCTGCAACGGGAGGGTTGGATTGCAGCCAGACCATACTTGGTCACCTCAAGGCAGACACAATCTAGTGTGTTTTCTTTTCTCCTGGAGAAAAGAAAGCGGAGGGAGCAGCCCTGCAGACCTGTTTGTGAGTCAAGGGAAGTGATGCCAGGCTGCTCTGGGCAATCAGGCAAGTCAATTTCTTCCCCCAGCTTGGCAGTACTAACTGAGAGGGCAGGTGGAAAGGATGGGAATCCTAGTGATGGGATCAAGAAAGCTGCATCTAGAAGAGGCCAAAATGCCAGCAGGCATGGCAATAGGAGAAGTGACTCCTGGGGAGTGATATTATATGTACAGGGAAATTCTCAGAGTGGGGGGAAAAACATCCATCAAGCAGCAATCGGATTAAAGACCTACTCAGATCATGTTGTTTTTTTCAGAAAAAGAAGATAACCAGGTAAAAATCCTCTGTTGCACAACACCACAAATAATTCCAAAGATGATGGAACACCTCACCCTAATCCTAGTGGCAGCTCAGGAATGACATCAAAGTCCCCAGCACCACATGTGGCCCAGATGAGAAAGGTGTGGAGAAAATAATGTTGGTGCAATGCTGTGCTCCCCTGGTTACGTGATCCCCTAGCACAGTGTGAGTGTTCCTGGAGCTGTAGCCTCTGTGGCTCCTTGAGTCCTCACCCTAATCCTGAAGGCAGCTTGTGGGTAGAGGTTGAGGTTCCCAGCATTAGGGGTGGCCCAGATGACGAGCCATCCTGCAGTGTGAGGTAGGCTCTCTTTTTGTGCCTTGAGGTCTGAGAGCACTTGTTAAAATAATGGACTGTTTGATCAGACTTCTCATGTTTTTTACACCATGAGCTGGAAGTTGATTAAGGAATCTTGTTATTCTTTGGGTTACCCCATATCCTTTTTGGTGCATAAGTATAGGAATCCTATTGTATTCCTTGGCTTTTTAAAATGTTTTTACATTAACCATACCTTACATGTAATAGTAATCCTATGCTGAAATTCAGATTCAGGGCTTATGTCTCTCTAACCTTTATGTCTCCCCATGAGCTGTGTGATATCAGGCTTGTTCATGAATCATAACACTTACAAGAATCTGTCTTTGCTGTCACCTCTCTTGATGTTTTTGTCTTGTAATATTTGAGCTAAGAGGAGAGCAGACAAATAGCAATACAAAAAATCCTGCACTAAAAACTCATAGCACCCTATGATCTGGAGAGAGACCTTTCAAACATCAGTCTTTGCTTGCTGCATCTCTACATGTGTAGAATTGTGAACAACTTCAGCATTCCCAAATGAGATAATCCAAGACACTGGTGACACTTCGCTGCAGCTTTATAACACAATCCCCTTGGAAGTATTCAATGCATAGAGGTGTTATTGAGCAGCACATTCTGGGAATTATTTAATCTCCTACACAAAGGCAAAGCTTTTTATTAGCTCAGACCCATCCATTATCCATTTTTGTAAGACAATACCTTTCTGCCTAGGTATTGCTTCCTGAAAGCCTGGCCATACTGTACAAAACAATAAACACTGGAGCTATCACTGAAAAGCATCTTTCCTGGCTTTGCCAGCAAAGCTTCTCCTCTGGGGAAATGTGTGCAGACAGGATGCTCCTCCTTTTCCTTCCCACTGACCTCCAAGTCAGCAGCTGTCTGGGGACAAGGGGCCTCCCTGAGCATTGTGGTTGCTGCTCAGATGGCCTTTAAAGGCCATGATTAGTCCATCTAAGGGCAAGTCGGATATTTCATAAGTTTTTTGTCACCATGAAAATTCTGGATTATTTCCTCCTCTGCACAAATATTATTGCAGTTTGAAACAACAACAACACAACAACAACAACAACAACAACAACAACAACAACAACAAACCACACAAAAAACCACACAAAAAAACCCCAAAATCCCTTTCTTATTTGTTTACTCATTGGCTGTCATGTTTACAGGAACAGGCAATGTGGTCCCTGAGCTAGCTCTTCCAGTATCAGTACATCAGTATTCAGGAGTCCAGCTGCTGCTGTCTGCAAATCTGGGTAGATGAATGCTGTCCAAAATGTACAATTTAGACTTAAACATTAAATTCTATTTACTGTGTAATTAAAAGTAAATCTTCAACAACAACAACAAAAAAGAAAAATACGGATCTGCAAATATGAGGAAATATTAGCTTCTGTATTTAATATGCTGGAAAAAGAGATTTTCATGCAGTTTGTATCTCTGACATTCCCCTATTTTGCATATATTTCCTCTCCACACATGTTTCTGGATTTTAAAAAGTTAATTTTTCAGGCTGGATCTTAAGTTGCAGCTCACCTGAGTGAGCTATAAAAGCTTTGTCCAAAATTCAACAAAGTTGATGCCAAAGATTAAGCAACTAAAGCAAAGACTCTTCCTCCCTGATGGGCAAGGCACCTTAGCTCGACTTCATACATATACATACACACACCCATGCCCAAAAGAGCACTTGTGATCCTGCTGTGAAGATTGGTCTGCAGAGAGATGAAAGTCTTCAATAAAGTTTTAATTTTTTGCACTTGCTGAGTGTACCTCTGTCATATGTATATTACTTTTTTTAACACATGCTAAGCTTTCTTTAGTTTGGGTGTATTTTGCTAATGAGGTCAAATGCTCTGCTAAATGAACACAGTAAAATATGCTGGCTGCACAAATGACAAAGGAAGATCAGCAGTGGTATTTGTTGTGCTGCTAAAGCACTCCCTTGGTCTGGAGAGAGGAAATGAGAAAAGACGTGTTGTGCGCTAGCATTAAAAACATTTCAGCACCTGGAAGATTTGGAGACCAGCCCAGGGTAAGAGTGAGACCTCTAGGAACTTGAACTTCATGCTGATGGAACTCGAGGAGCATCTTGACAGTGATGGAAATGAACCCTAGACTGAAAGCTGAAGTGGAGAGGAGCAGTTAAATTAATGCAGCAGCTATGCACGGCACAGAGCATTGCTGGAGCCAACTGCGTCACAACTCAGATCGCTTGTGAAGGCAAGCCACCAGCATCCCGTTCTGGCAGATGGATGCCTGGGCAAGAAACCTGCATCCATTGAAATATTCTGTGTGCTGGAAAGCTGACCTGCCTCCTCAGAATGCACTGCATAGGACATGGTGCTACCTGAAGATTATGTTCTATCAGAAGCAAGTTCATGTGCAAGGAACAAACAAAAACTATAGATAAACTGGAAAATGGAGTCCCAGGAGGAGCTGTATGCCCACATAGTTTTGTACGAAGCAGGGGAAAGAAAAAGTATATAATGATTTTCGATATAGCATTTTGACGACAATAAGAGCTTTTCTGTGGGTAGCCACTGCATTGGCTGAGCACAGGAAATTAAATCAGTTTGATCTGACTGATAGGAAGCCTGACCAGCCTGCAGTTTTCTCTAGGCATCAACCTACCACCTGGTTCTGCCCCAGATATCACACTGCAGCTGCTAGCCCACTCCTCTGAACATGGGGTGCACCTGGATCATTGCCTTCTGGCTCTTCACTAATTAATTCCTTGTCCTGGATAGAGGCAAACTGCTCATTTGCCCAAGAGCAATTCACAGGCAGAATGATCTTGTTAGTGCCTGTTGGTCATTAACTGGGGTCTGCACACTTTGCCTGGTGCCCACAGCCAAAGCACACATGTGCACACACTCACATGGACGAGAACCTGTTTGAGTTGTCATCTTCCAGTGGCTAAAGGCAGCACAGGAAGTGATTTCTCCTCACATCACCTCACATATGCAATGGACATATGCAACATTTTGAGGGTTCCATATCAACCAGCAGGCAGGTGGGGGTCCCTCTTTCTACGACCTCTTAGAGGAGTGACCGATCTAATTGGTTCCCTCATCCATCAAAGATGATGAATCTTATCGGTCTTTAGTTCTCCGTGGTACAAACACAGGAGAACTTGGTCAGGCACATATCTGATGTATTTGTGAAGGTGAAAAAACTGAGAAGCAGTCAGAGTATCCACTGAACTACTAATTATGACCACAAGCAGCCCTGTATGACCTACAGGCTCATCTTAGGTCATTGTGAAATTTTAGCACCCAGTCAGGAAGAGTGGATGGATGCATGGCTTTCTATAGATAGAAACTGCTACTTTGGGTCCCTTTGGCTACCGTCTGGCCTGACGTTATGAAATCTAACTTTAGAGATTCAGGTGTATTTTGCATTTCCTTGGGTCAAGTCTGAATTTAATCTGCAGAGGAGAAAAAAAAAAAAAAAAAAAAAAGCAGAAGCAGGACAATTATATAGGAAACTGAAAATGCCAAGGGAGCTCTTGGACGCTATGTTTCTCTTCCCCGTCTTACTGCATGCAAATAACAGCTTTCCTCACAATTTTCAACAGAAAGTATTTAGAGCACTCATTTTGACTTCCTGATTTGAGTGTGTGCTTGACTCTGTGCAAGTGGCTACAGTTACCAAAAGCGCTGAAACAGAATGCTGTGCCTCAACATGAATATTCAAGTTCTTTCAGGAGGACACTGCTAAGATCATTACAATTGCTAATTATAAAAGTGGTAGCCAAAACTCCCGCTTCCTTCTATTATTCTTACATCCTGCAGATGTCCTGATTTAGCCAGTTAATCATCAGATTCTCTTGGGAATCATCTGGTCGTTCAGTCTTGTGTTTCTTATTTTTAAAAAAAGAAGCACTTTGAATTTTTAGTGTGATGCATCTTATTTTCTCAAATATTTTGGTTAATTACTTACGTATTTTATGTGATGTTGCATTTCTCAGATACTGTTCTTGGCATGTCTGCACGCACTTAAAGGGTCTCTGAGCCACATTTTAGTTCCTGGGAAACAGCACATGTTCCTTCAGTCAAAGCAGACATTTAATTTTGCCTTCAATCATTATACCACCTGCTCACCCTCAGCCACAGCAGCTCTTTCAACAGCTTTGTCACACAGCTTCTGTAAGTTTTGTTTACATCTGAAAATGTTGCTCCTGTGTGGCAGCACTTGTGAGACCTGTATCAAGCCCTGTGTTGTGCTTGTGGACTACTGTGATGCCCTTCTCTGCAGGAGCACCTTGTGAAATGATATTTGGGGGAGTAGTCAGCAGGGTGAATGGCTGGCCAGTGTCCTCTGGCTCTTCCAGCACTTTTGTGCTACCTGTCAGCTCTAGATATCTGAATGCCTCCTTGTCTTTTTCACATGCTTTGATTTTCCCACAGCTAATGAGATGGCATGGGGCTGCCACACCATAATCAGCAAGGAAAAGAATATGAAGGGAGGAAAGGTCACCCATTAGGGAACCAGAACCCCAAGGCCTAGGAACACAAATCCGCTGTGTTCCACCTACTGTCACAAGAGGCTATATTTGTAAATCATTTTGCAACGCACTGGTGCTGTGGTATTCACTGCATGGCATAGTCTGACACTGTGGAAACTCACATCCTTTGAAAAGTCCACTAGTGGAGAATGGGAATGGAGATAATTACAAGAGTTGGCAGAGCTAAACCATCAGATCACAATAGCAAATTTGGCCACTGAATTGATTGGCAGCACGAGAGACTCTTCTCTACCAGAACAAGTTCTATTTTTTCCCTCCTCTTTTTCCAACTGAGCTCAGCTCCATGGTTGCAACAGAGACCACAGATTGTTCTCTATGCCTAACTCATCTCTTTTGTGTTGATTTTCTTCTCAGTCAATTTTCTTTTCAGCAAACAGTGCAAAAGTTGTGTTTATTTCTTCTGTGTGGGTTAATGTATCTGAAGATAAATTCTCTCTTTGCTTCTGCACATGCACAACCTCTGTGCTGCATTACCACTGAGGATTCAAGTCCCGAAGTGTGTGCATAAGGATGCAAAGAAAAAATCTCATCATGTTCATGTTATTTGCTGATTTTTCAGTCAAGCCTAAAACTACTCACAGGTCACCTTCCTGAAGCACTGGAGCTCACTGCTCAGAAGTCAGCCCCAGGGACACACTCCAAGCTCTTCAGAAGTGATAGCCAAAGCCATGGGAAGAGAGGATGCATGAAAATGGAAGAGGAATGTGAAAAGTGGGATGGGTGGGTAAAGTGGGTGATAAAAGGAACAGTATCAGGAAGAGAAAGAAGAGAAGTAGCTCTAATGAACCTTATAAAAAAGATTTCATACAAAGAGAGCATTAGAGAATGAAGAGATGCCAGCCAGACTTTTTATTTTCTTTTTTTCCATATGGATGAATCCAGAAGAGAAATACAAAAGCATATATTTTGAATGGCTGATATTACTCTGGAAGCCACAATATCCAGCTGTTGGGATGTTGTTTCCTATGTCTGTGTGAATTTATGATGCCATTGTAGAGAACAGATACTGAAACCTCAAAGCAGTGGGAGTTTCCCCTTGCTGCCATCTTGCACTGCATCTGCTCGTCTGCATCAGTGTGAAACTCTGCCTGTGGGGTTCAGCAGCAGGCAATGTCTGCCTTGTGATGGAGGAGATAACTGCACAAAGAACCCTCCATACCCTGCCCAAGGCCATCCAGCACACGGATGGTGCAGCCCTCACCCTGCATCTTCCAAGAACCGTTTCTGTGTCTGAGCCTCAAGAACAGGCTTCCTCTCCCAGACCCATGTGGGAACTCCACATTGCCACATCTTCATGGGTGCAGAATATCTGAAGCAACAGAGTGAGCTGCTGGGCAATGCCCCACATGGAAAGTCAGTCTTTCCATCCCCTGTTGCTTTTATTCAGGAGTACTGAGGGCAGGAAACAAATGGGCAAGCAGTGGGCGTTTCCCATGTCCTGTGAGCTCCAGTCTGCTGGCCAGTATAATAGCAGGTGTTTGAGCTGCTCATAGTTTTCCTGACAGGCAGAAGAGGCTTGGCAGCCACCCAGCATACATCCACTCCTGCTGGACTGTTTGCTCCCACACTGACCATTCTATGCATTTCTTTTAAACTTGCCTTTGTGCAGCAGTTCACATCTGTGCTCTGCAAAATCAAAACATTGGATGGTTTTCTAAATCTTGATTGAATTCATTAGCCCAGATTCTTCTCCTGGTTACTTGAGGCAAATCCAGATGTTCTCCCAGGTTTACCTGAGGGGAAAACTTTGTTGATAACATTTTTTTAACCTCTTTCTTTTGCTATAAACAATGCCCTTGGAACAGTTCTAAGCTGCTTTGTGAACTTACTTTTCCTCATTTGAAAGGACTGAATAAACTGAACAACTTGGCGGTGCATTAAAGCTTGTTTGAAACCACACACAAAAGAATTTGTGCAGCTCAGATGCCAGAGAAATGTGTTCACATGTGATTGAACATAATAGCCCAAGAGTAGAAAATCTAGCAAGAAGCTAGGGGGGATTAAGAGCATGCTCAAAACCTTGATAACTTCGGATGAAAGTCAAGGCAATGAGGTAACCAGATGAGACTAGTTTGCCGAATTCTATCACTCTACCACAAAATAAGCAATGTAAAAAGAAGATTTTACTCATTTCACTTCCACTCTATCCTGCATTTTATATTTAAAAATATAAATTTTTAAAGCCTTGCAGTATTAAAGCTATATATTTGTGTCAGCAAATTGAATACAATCTGTTTTGTAAATATTAGGAGCTCTAAACCCTTGGGCCAAGTTCTGCAATGAGATGTACAAATACAACTCTGATAGTCTTCAGCTGAACATATGCATGAAACAACAGAAAGCATAATTTGACTGAGCCAAATCCATTCTTTTTAGCAATATAAAACATTGGGAAAATACATTGGGCTAAATTCTGTTCTTGGATGCATTTTTATAATTGAGATAATAACACAACCAGCAATGTTACTGTAATTTAAAAATATGCTAGCAAAAAAGAGCAGAATTAGAGATGTTTGTTGTAGAGTCTAATGGAAACATTCTCCTTCATGATGAGATGCTAAGTCTTTAAAGAAAACTTTAGCACCTTTGCTCAAAAAATGAGGTTCCTACCTGTGCCAAGAGTTCTGTACATTTTGACAGAGTGGAACTGCAAAGCAGTAAGGCATCAAATAGATCTCAAAACCTACTTTTTCTTGTTCACTCCACCAGAAGTTTGAATCTGTGAGATCAGCTAGATTCATGTGTGATTCTGTAGTTACTCCTCACTAGTAGGGTTAATGAATAAGTTTAAAATTTTCACCCACCATATCCTGAAAAAACAAAAATGATTTATTCCTCCTCTGAAAATTTCTTACCATTAAGTGCCTTCATCTAATGGAGCTGGAGCTTGTTGTTCTAGAGACACACCTCTATTCTCATGATATTTAGAAAAACTTGTCTCTCTATGACCATTCCATACTTTTCTAGTTCTCTAAGTCTCTTGGAAAATATCAGTTCCAGAAAAATAATTGAATACTCAAGATGAAATTTAGAAAGCAAGCCATCTTCAATACTTGTCCTCTGCCCTACACTCTAACAGAACATTCTGGTTCACAGTTCTTAGGCAACAAAATCGAGCATCAAGATCTGTTTTACAATGATCCTGAACTGGATGATTTGTTCTTTGGCACAGGTTTGAAGACAGGATTACTTAGAATTTTAAAAATTTTCTTATTCAAGGAGAAAGTTTCCCTTCTTTTTATTGACTCATTTTGCTGTTTGCAAAACTAACATGTGGATCTAGAATCTGATTTTAAAAACTGTGGTCAGGAGTTGTCTGATCTAGGGCTGAGGAATGGGTTCATCTCCTTTTATCTCTGTGATTTATACTTCTTTGTTGCAAGGAAAATAAAGTGTTATTACAATTCAATGTGTGTTACTACTCTCTGAGGAAAGGGCAACCTATTATGAAAAAGGCACAAAACTCAATGTAATTTGAAAATAACACAGCATAACAGATATTTCTTTAGAATAGGCTTATATGGAAGGGAACCAGAGGTTAATTGTGCAAAATAGTATTACTGCACATCTAAATGCCATTTCTAAATGTTATAGTACATTACAGTATACTGTAGTGAATTAATAGTCCTAGCAGTGATGATAAGCATGACTGGATTTGAGGAGGTATTCTGCAGCTGCTTTCTGTCAAATATAAGTAATACTAAGGAAACAAGGAACTCTGCTTTTGACCAGAGTTAATGAGACATTAGCCGTGAATAAAACGACTTTAAACCAAAACTTTCACATTATATTTTAGCAAAATATTGCCAAACAATTTTTTCAGTAGTGACAGAATGACCTTGCAGAGAAATTTGGCAAGCTGGTGTAGTGTTTGGGTTGCTTTCTCATTTAAGGTGTCACTGACAGGGTTACCCCATGGTATGTAAATGTCCATCCAGCCTAGATTGGTGCAGCCTAATGATCAATTCTACCATTCCATAGCCCCTCCATGGCACCAATGCTCTTTGCTGCCAGAGATCTGAGGGAAGGACAGAGGCAAAGGGCTCTTAATGGAATGTGTGGTGTTTCAGGATATGTAAGATTGTATTTATAAACCAGATCTACAGAAAAATGGATTAGAGGAGTGCCAACAAAAGAAGCGGTGCTCCAGGTGGCTACGCTGCCTGGTCTCTGTGAGAGAGATGCAATTCACTCTGCTGCTCAGTGCAGTTCAGAGCCATGTGCATCTGAATAAGGTTAAAGTTTCTAGAGATATTGAATAGAAGCATCACAAAACTATCTAGTACAGGAATAACACATTCTGCTGAAAGAAAAACTTATTTGAAGATTGGTGTGCAAGTTACCACTGAATGATTGCAGGGAGAAACTTTAATTTCTCTGAGTTTCTCTCACATCTCTTAAGGAAAATTCTCTCAAGTAATGAGAGACAATAATTTCCTTGGACTTTCATGTATGTACTGGTGTATTATTGCCTTAAGCAAAAAGGCACGGCATAAATAACTGCATTACAATGCAATGCACACTCTAGAGCATTGTAATCACAGATACAATTGTAACATCAGGTCTATGTTGTCCCGTTAAATAGAGATCTGTAATTCAGACCATGCAGAATTGACTGTGGTTTGTATCTCTCAGGATCATAAATCTAAGGTGGGAGTTTTACACTGCAACTTCCTCCGCCACAGTGATTGCTGTCAACTGCAAGGATAAGCTCCTACATCAATTCAGTGCTAATAGGACTCCCTGGGTATCACCACCCAAGTGTCTCTGGCCAATTAAAGTTTTTCACTTAGTCAATCCAGCATGAATATTCTTTAATACCAATTAACACAATCCATTCATGGTGATGGTAGTTTTACAGTTGTACAACTGCATTTGCACAATTGGAATACATATGGTACAGAGAAAACCTCACAGCCTGAATGAAACATCATCTTGTACTTGAAATAGCATCCTGATATTTTCACATGTTCTATCAGAGAATGAAAGAAAGCTCCAGGATAGTTGTTCAATTAAATGTCTTGTTTTCATTTCAGAAAGACTGCAGCCATATGTTTTAGATAGTTCTGCTGTGCTATATTATTCGGAGCAAAATGTATTATTAAGGTTATTTAAAGAAAGTATCTCTTCCCTTTAAGATGGTGGTACTGGTGGTACTGGGAGGGTTTGGGGGTATTTTTTCAGCCCCTATGACATAACTTCCCCCAAACCAGATTGTAATTACAGTGTAAAGGAGAAGAAACAGATTTATGGTTTGACGACAGTGAAGGCAATAATCCTAACAAATAGAGGACAGAGCCTAATAAAAAACAGTTATGATTTTTGCCTTGTCCCTGACTATGTAATTTCCTTGTTCTATCTGTGGGAGGACACACATTGCCTGAGCTGCTCCTGAGGCTCTCCAAAGTCATCTTTCACTCTTACATTTCAGCAGCAAGCACTTACAGCAAACTTTCGTTCCATATAGCAGCTATGTATTACCTAGGAAACATCAGCTGCAAGATTGTTCAGTGTGATTCTTGGAACATAAAAATGATTGTTTTTCATTGAAATGTTCTGGTCCAATTTAACCCACTGAGACCAGCAAATAGCGAGTGTCTGAAATAAATAATTTTCAGATGACAGGAGAAAAGTAACGGGAATTAGGAATCAGAGAATATTTGTTCTTGCTCTGTCACTGGCTGCCTACAGGACTTTGGTCAAACTACTTTCTTTCTCACGTTTTCCTTCCCTGTTCTCACTACTTCAATTACAAGCTTTCTGTTTGAGTTTGCACAGACAGTAGCACAGTGCAATTCCATCCAGCAAAGGGCACATTTACAAAACCAGGAAGGCTTCCTCTCATTAACTTTACCAGCCCTGTGTTGTCGTGGGGTTTGCTGGGGTTTTTAAGGATGAACATCAGCTGCTGAAACCATAAATTTTTGTCCTGTGTAAAAGGAATTTTCTGGGTTTTGAGCCTGCTGTGGGTGCAGAAAGAGGCATGTGAAGACAGGGATGCTCACAACCCCTGTGCAAGCATCTGGGAATTGCTGGTGGCAGCTACTGGCACTTATTCCTCCTCAAGATAGTTCCTTGCCCTGGACACTCTTCACCACAGCCAGGAGGGATTTCCTCCACCTGACTTCAAGAAAACACTGCTTACATGGCTTAGACATAATTCAGACATGAATTTGGTAGAAGAATTACAAGGAGGGTAGAAAACAGCAAAGACATAAAGTCTCCCTCATGCTCAGATTGCACTGGGATTTGTAGCCAGATAGGTTTTTAGCCTGCTGCAGTCATTACCACATTTTGAGACCTCAGGTAATTTTCATCTATCACTGGATTGATTGAGGCAGGGTGAATTTTTCTGCCTTTTCAAGGAACCCGGCTGGCTCACTAAAAATGGTGAGTTCAGACTGGCCCATTTCAGCAGGCGACAGAAAGTCACTTTAGACACTTATCTGACGACAAATCTCATACCTTGCTTGATAAAGTCAAATCAGATCAGAGCACAGCAGAAAGCAGAGTTCCTACTAGATCACTAGAAGGGAAAAATCTACTTTTTCTAGGCCTTTAGTCTCTGCATAATCAGACTTTAGGCTGGGGAGTAGTGATGGAAAGGATTTAGGGAGGAGAACTCTGCAGGGCAGGGAGCTGGCACAGAGTGGGATGGCAGGGAAGGAGGAAAGAGCCTTCCAGCAGGTGAAAACAATTAGGGAAGAGACTGTGACCTTTCCTGCACAAGTTATTAACACTTTTTCCCAGAAGGCTTTTATTAATAAAATTGTGGCCTAATTATGCCACAACACTTGAGTTTTGTTTTACTTTCTGTGCTTCTGGGACAGGAAGCAAAATATATTCAGGAGAAATGAGAAGATGGTCCTGGAGACAAAAATCCCTGGCACTTTTAAGGTTTTTTTTTTTTAAAGATATATTATCCAATACAGCAGCAACTTTGCTCACGGGAAAGCAGACAAAATTGCAAAACATGGAGACAGAGACTAGAAAAAGAGAAGAAATAGAATTAAAGAAGGAACAGAAATGAAGGACGCAGTGCAGCTTCTTAAATTGTAAGAGAAAAACATTATTGTCAAATACCGTGCATGACATGTATGAACAAATAATACTTTCTAAATCCTGTACAGAAGCATGAAGGGTATAGAAAAGTCTGCCAATATAGCCTTTCCTAAAAGATCCATCCATCCAGGGTAAAATTATGCAAGCAGCCTCACAAAAGCCCTCTCTACAGAGGCCAGTTTGCTCCCCTCCTGTCCTTTGGTGTTACTAGAACAAGAAAGAAAACCTGGGAAAAAAAGTGGCTTTTTTTTGTTCTCAGCAGTGCAGTACACAGGCCTTAATTTATGAAGACTCATTCTGAATAGTCCTACTGTAACCTCAGTGTACCGGCCAAAAGTTGAGAAAGTTTGAAAACCCTGCAGGCTGAAGACATCCTCTTGTTTTTTCACTCTCTTTGTTTTAGTTTTCAGGTTGCTTTTAAAAAGCCTTGTGTTACTATGGTTATAACTGTGATGGTCAGAGGACATGGGTGAGCTAAAATTTGCAGGTCTTTACTGGTAAAACTAACACAGTGGGAAAAAGGAGAAAGTCTTCCTGGTGTACAACCCCTTCCTATGTACTTTTTCTGACCATAGGGGTTGGTCTAATAAAAGATTCTACTCCCACTCACAATCCCTGGCAAAAGGATTGTAATTAATTTACAGCTCTAAGGGCCTTATATTCCTATTTATTTTAATGCTGGATCAATCCTGAATGATGTGCCTCTGTATTTGATAGTCTGAATTTGAACCACTAAAGGCAATTTGTGACATAACTCACTCAGGCTTTTATTTTTTCAGTCCCAAATGCATAGCTTAACTCACATAATCAGAAAGTGGATTGATAGAACCCGTTGCAGCTTTAATACTTGAAGAAGCATTAGCAATTTAGGAAAAGGTAGTAGATAAAAACACTGGAAATTTCAGAAAATGTTAATCTCTTCCTTACTGAAATATACTTGCCTTGCCTGAGGCATCTTTCCTAGAGAAAAAAAAAAAAAGGAAAAAATCAAGCTGCATTAAGATTTAACTGCAGGATTGAATTTAATTTTATCACACTTGTACGCAGGAAATGTATAAGAATAACTATTTCTTCCTGCAAAAGGTATCATCAGAGAATTTTCTGACATGTTTGTAATTGTTTATGCAAAGAATGTGATGGAGAATGCTGTGTCCCAGCAGTTGTAAGCGGTGCTAAAATCCAGTATAAAATAAACTATTGCTAGTTAAAGCGTTTGAGAAGACCAAACTACAGCACACTCACTGCTGCTTGTGCAAGAACAGCTCCTCTGTGAACATGAAAGAAGAATTTTGCTCATCTATAGTACATAGTTATAAATTATTTACATTTGGGCTGAAATGATGTCCCAATTTGGTTTTATCAGAGTATTAAGCATGTTTTTGATGCTGGATAAGTAATGAAAAGTAATGAAAACCAACAATATTAAGGACATAGCAATACCTCCTAAGTACCTACTGCTACACTAGATGGGTACCTTGGCAGACATGGATAATGGAGAGACTTTACAGATTTGGCTGTCATTTTCTTGTATCAGCTTACCTTCTAAACCTGTCTGGAAAATAAAAGGAATAAACTGCTGTTTAACATGCATGCAAGAAAATTTGTTCTGCTGCTTATGGCCATGAAAGATTGAAGGATTTCTTTTGGGTTTATTATTAGCATAATCAGAAACATTGCACTCCATCATTTTGTGATCATAATCCTTGTTGTTACGGGGGGGGGAAATCGACAGAAGGATAAATCCTTTGTTCACTTCTACTGGGACAAAACCAAAATAATCATGTTCATAACAGATTTACTCTGGAGTTTACATCAGGGTAAATGAAATCAGAAAACATTGCAAACATATGTATTATGGACAGTAATGGGTGCCAAGTGTAGAAAATGCAGCATTACCACTTGAACTCAGTTTTACCTTTCACAGTATTACTGGGCTGCTTTTTTGCCCACATCAGCTGATCAGAAGGCTAACATCCTGTAGAAAAAAAAAAAAAACCTACAAAGTGAGTTTTATATAACCAATTTCTTTAAAACCTTGGATTTCCAGATTTCATGCTCCATCCAGTGTGATTTCTTATAAGATCCAAAATCCAGTACCTTTTAAATTGACAATATTATAGCTGAAGCAAAAGTTAAATAGAACTCCTAGGACTGGATTAACATTTTTTCTGGCAAAGAGGTAAAATTATATTAACAGATTTTTTCCCAAGGCCTCTGATACGTGTGCTTAGGGAGCAGGCAGTCTGAGAAGCAGTCAGAACCTCCAGAGAAGAGGTTCGTCATCGCCTGGGTGGTGCTAAATGTACCAGCTTGTTTAAATAGCAAATGATTTTAAATATGAAAGGAGGCTTCCTTCAAGAATTGTTATACTGAGCATCACAAAATTGCTGTGGGCTTTTTTTTTCTCCCAGAGAGCTAACCTCCATCTGTTTCTGAAAGAGCTTAGCATTCATGAAGTAAGAAATTATATTTCAGAACATAGCTCTTTATCACTCACCAGTTAATGGGGCTAAGAAAAGATTTGAGTAGATTCTTCAGACTGCATTGCAAGCTCTGAGGAAACAAAAGGAACTGCCTGAAGATGTTGTGAAGGCATAGTTATTTGGTTACAAGTTAACCTCTTGCAATCAGAAAGCAACAAAAGGACCCACAACATTTAGGTCATTACAGAAAATGCTGGCATTTGTCTTGTCGTATTTCAACTGAGTTCTGAAATCTGAAATGCTATTAGGCAAGCAACACACTGGAAGGAACACAAAGAGAGAAAGCACTGAAAAGTACAAGAGGCCAATAGCAAAAAACACATTTTAGAGAACGTACAGTTTTCAGTTCCCTCCTCTGGAAGCTGGAGAGTTAAAGGAAGCAGTGATGGTTTGGCATGTCCTCGACCAAGATATTTCAAGGACTTGGGATTCTTCTCCATATGTGTCTGAAAGCATTGGAGAATCTAACTTTGTGTTAACACCTAACTCCTTTTTATGCCTCTTATTGATTGTTGTTGCAATGTTGATGGTTGGCTACTGAATATTCATGGTTTATGGGGGGCAATGCCCACCTTCTCTGTAACCTGACAGTCTCTGAGCAAACTGCTGCTTAGCATAAATCTCCTCTGTCCTGCTAGAGATTGTTAGCAAACACATCCCTTCAGTTTCCTTCACGTTCTGTATCTCAGTGAACACAACTGAAGGAAGGCCATGCAGTGGATAACTATTCAGTGTATCTTGCTTATCCAACCTTCCATTTGATAGTTTTATGTGTTGGGTGGTTGGTCTGAATCTTGAATAGACCATAGAATTATTATTTTCTGAATAGGTTAACTTCTTCAAAAATATATTTTGATTAGGGCAAAGAAATGTCTCTTTTCAATAGCTGAGTTCAGTAACAGAAATATTTTCTCCCTCCCACTCCCAAAATCAAGCTTCAGGCATTAAAAAATATGAAAAGATCAAAAAGTTAAAAGCAAATGAAAACCTGTATCTGATAATAGACAATTTTCAGTGTAGCTGTCACTGCTGGTAATATGTGAATCCTTTTGTAAACACTCCCACACCTCTCCAGAATGTACATAAATGAATACCACATATAGCAAATAATCACATATGTTGCAACCGTGACAGTTTTATTAGTGCTAATAATGCTATTTTATACACTCACAAAACATATGTGAAGTTCATGCTTTTAAATTTGCTAGATCTCTCTTTTTTGACAGTGCTGTACTTGCCCTGAATTTCCTGAAGAATTTATTGAATTTTGTTCTCCCACCTTCAGGGCAATCACTTACAAGTGCCCTGGAGGGGCTGGGTATTTAGCAGCAGATCGGCATTTCTAGGGGCAGCTCTCCCAAGGTAACTCGCTCCTGAGAAGGCAAAGCCTCGCACAGACACAGCACTGCCAGCAGCATAAGCACAGCTGTGGCACAATTCAGCTGAAATGGGCAGAAAGGATGCATTTAAGGAGACACAATACATTTCTCTGGTTGACTTGGCATAACCTGATGCGATTTTCCTTTCAATTTGCTGCAGTCCCACGTGTAAGTCAAATGGAGCAGTAACACATGTACACACAGCATCTGGAACAGCAAACTTGCTTGGACGCCGCTCGTTTGTTGGAGCGGAGAGGGAGGTTCTTTGGTCATTTGGGTGTGGTTTTTAATGTGCAGCCTTTGCTGTGACTTCAGGATAAGTGGCATCATTTATTTAACTTTTAATTGGGAGTATTTTGACTTGATGATGTCCTTATGGCTTGGTTGAAATGTGTTCCTGGAACAGCAGGAATGTTTTCCCGTTCTTAGTAAACTGGGAGCAAATAGAAGAGAAGGTGGGATTTTTGGAGGTTATAAAAACTTGTTGCTGCATGCCATCCTTTTACTGCTAGCATTCCTGATGCCCCTAAAGCCTCTGCCTGCACTGCCCAAGCCCAGTTTGAAGGCACACTGGAAAGTCTCATCTTTCAGTCTAAAATAGCACCAGTCTTTTCCATTGCAAAAGCGATCAGGAAGATAAAAACATTGCAAAAATCAGTTCACTGGGGTTAAGCGAGTGTCACTCAGCTTTCAAATACCACATTGTGAGGGTCACATAAATGAAGGGAGAGGAGGAAGTTTGTTCTCTCAATGTTGCAAAACCCACGTTCCTGCACTAGGAACAGGCAGAAATCCATGTCCACTGGGGAGAGGCAGCTGTTATATGGTTATAGACAGCAAACAGCACTCCAGAGCAGTTATTAGAAATACTTGCCTAGAAATCTTGGTAACTTAACCAATCTAGCAAAGATCTTGAACCTGGTTCTGGACACAAGCAAACACAAAACCCTTTAAATCACTTATGTGCAGAGAGTGGAAAAAAGGTGAAATACCTGGTACACTCAGTACGATTAGTGCAGAAATCAAGCAGCCTACACTGAGCAATTCTGTTCTTTTGGGATCTACAGAAATGGCTGAGAGCAGAATCATCCTCCTCCTCCTCAGCCATCCAGAGTGTTTGGCAAAGCAGCATTGTTGCTAATGGTGTTTGATTTCTAATACCTTTTAACTTAGTAAGAATGGGGACAACCTCTAGAGACAGCAGTAAAAGTTGCTGAAATGTGGGTGATAAAGATGCTGAAGTCTGTAGATACAAATGGTTTTGAATGAGGGAGGCTGAAAACAGGAACAATATCAGCTGAGCTTACTTTTGGAGTTCTTAAATTATACTTTGTGAGGAAGAAAAAAGGAGAAAGCTTATTTTATGCAAAATCAGAAGAAAGCTTTAGGCATTTGATTTTTAAAAAGTAAACCTTATTATTATTATTATACAGTTAAAAGCTGAAAATGATAGCTTCTAAGAAACTTTTTTCCCTCCTAACCAACAAAAAACCTGTAAAAAATTGACTAAATTTAAAATCCCTATGTATCCAAAGCTGAAAGCTTTGAATAGACTAGTAAGAATAAATAAAAAGTATTTTTGTACTAAAGAATAATAGAATAATTTTTTCAATTCAGCATATTTAGATAGTTACAAGAAACAGAAAATACGGGGGGAGAGAATGAGAGAAGTGTGAGCACACATGCACATGCATGTATGGGTATATGCATGTGTGTGTGCTTGCAGAATGAATTAGGAATACATAAAAAATGCAATATACAACTGACCTTACTGCAGCAGTCTCAATAGATGAGGCAGCTGGACAGGAATTGTCAGATTTTAGCTGCCCCTACTGAATTCCTTTTTTTCCACAAATACCTCACCTTCCATTTTAGTCAGGAGGGAACTTTCGTTCTTATTTTCTTGGAAAATACCAAAATGCACACAGGCATATGTTGGTTTAAGGCATATCCATAATTTATTAGCATTAGCACTGTTACTGTTACCAGTATGTATCTGATAAACAGGTATTCTGCTCGAATGCAATGCAGAAGTTTGCTTATAAATCA
Source organism: Onychostruthus taczanowskii (assembly GCF_017590055.1). Lineage (NCBI taxonomy): Eukaryota > Metazoa > Chordata > Aves > Passeriformes > Passeridae > Onychostruthus > Onychostruthus taczanowskii. The sequence goes on from NW_024498795.1 coordinate 7,093,943, forward strand.
TAAAGATTTTATAAATCATTAAGATGGTGGAAACACTTCCATGGATTTCCTACTACAAGTGGAGCAATAAAACAGCAACCAAAATCAAAGAAAAAAATCACCACCAAATCAAAGAAAAAAGAGACCAAAAAAATTCATATTTCATTGCATTTTGCTGATGTAAGTAAGTCTAACTGATATGAACTGGTGGTAGTGGGGGTTGACAACATTTAACATGCCCTGAATGATGTTCATCACCATCCTGACTGACTAACACCACGAGAAAGCTCATACCTAGAGCCAAATTAGGGGGAGGCATCAATGCACTGAAGGTCATGGCTGACATGCTCGTGCAAGGCTCCACAAGCAGGAGAAATGGTTTGCCAGGAGAATTCTAAAGTTTAACAGCAGATGCAAAGTCCTTCCCCAGATGGAGTAATCCTATGCTGTAACACAGACTTGGGACTGGTGAAAAGGCAGTTCTGCAGAAAAATCTCTCGAGGCTTTTGGAAATGGCAAATTACACAGGAGTCAGCAATGCACCCTTGCAGCAGTGCAGGTGAACGGGGCTGCTTTAGCCCAGGCATAGCCAGCAAGCTGGGAAAATAATTATTCCCACAGTGCTGGAGGGGCTTCTCAGGAAATATTGCACTGATTGCATGGACACCCAGCTCAAGAGAGACATGGACAAGCTGGACCAGGTTCAGGAGGACCATCACATTGCTTGGCAGCTGGGGGACATGACAAGTATGGAAAGGGAGCTGGGGGTTGAAGGAGAGGAAGCCGAGTGGAGTCGTATCTACCTTCCACTGCCTAAGGTGAAGTTACAGAGAGGGGAATCCAAACCCCTCTCAAAGGCACAAAGAGAAATAGAATAACAAGTTTGCACCCAGGAAAATCTGGACTGGGTATTAGAAATGTTTTTCTGTGCAGAAAAAATGGCTTAAGTCTTGAAGCCAAGAAAATTGGTGGAAACTATCACTGGGGATTTTAAAGTTTGACAGGTAAAGGCCCAGAGCAACCCTAATTGGACTTTGGAATCTCTTCTGCTTTGTAGCAAGGATGTGGACTGGTTGACCTCCAAAAATCCCTTCTGACAGAACCTTCCTATGATACTATTCTTCTTTGAAAAGATTTATTCATATGGGTAATTTAACCGACCAGAAAGAAAGAAAAGCAAAAGTTTACAAATCCTATAAAACTGAGCGGAATTAATTAGAGTTATAAAACAGTTTCTATAAGCCTGTCCTAAACTCCTGATTCATATCCATATAGCTAGTTTAGCCAATGCAAGAACTCCAAAGACTAGCAGATTATGATTCACACACAGGAAGGAAGTTTAATGTAAAGGTATGGTGTGGGTTAGTCCAAGTATGGGGGGGCAGGAGCCATTTATATTTTCTGCCCTGTCACTTTCTGGAGGTTGGTTAAATGCAGTGTCTGAGAGCAGCTTTGCATCCTGACAGTTTGGCTTGGGGCATGAAATATTTGAGCCCTAATTCCACTTTGAAATACAGTGAGCCTGTAGGCTCTCAGTGGAATAAGCGTGTGGATTGGGGACATGAGGAGAGACTCACATATGCCAAGAGACAGAGCAGAGTTTTCCAAGCAGAGCTCTGCCTTAGGTCTACTGTTCTTGAGACAGGAGAAGTGGATGAAGAGCACTTGTATTTCTCTCCTCACAGGAGAGAAACAGCCTAACACCAGCTGAAAGTGGGTATGGACAGACTTTTTTTCAGAAAGAGCTGGGCAAGGCAGAGGACACTTATTGTCTCTTTATGCATTAGTACCAGTTAGCGAGCTCTTAGTGGAAGCAAATGTTTGCTCAAAAGCTATTCACCCTATCACACCCCTAAGCTTGAAGAGTGTCTAATGTCTTGGGACAGTCTGCAGCTTTGTGAGGGCAGGAGAAAGTGAAAGGGAGGCATTCCCAGCTCTGCTGCAAGAGTTCTTCAACTGAATACAATTCTTTATTTTTATTTTAAAGAGAAGAGGGTTGGTCACTTCTAGTGGCTTATGTTTCGCAATTACACTTACACAGTTCTGACAAAGGCTGGCTCTTTGGCCCTACCTTGCATTTTTTGACTGGGTAACTACTTAAAGACATAGGCAAGCCAGAGAGCATTAGAGATGTGTTTCACTTGTTAGAGGGATGTTCACAGAAATCAGCAGCCCCCAGCTCAAGTATACAGGGAACATTATGCAGATCCAGCAACCTCATCCTTGCATGATCCCATGGCCACTGTGGGCCATGAGGGGCAGGAGGAGGAGGTCATTAATTTCACAAGTACTGCCAAACTTTTTCTTCATGTTTGCTTCTTCAGTGCAGGGCACAAGGGAACGTGCAGCACTGATTGAACGTGTAAGTACTGACTATGCTACAAAAGAGGGGTGGGAGTAATAGTTCCTGAATAGTTCCCTACTAAAGACGTGCTAGTGTGTTTTTGCTTGTAAACCTTTGCCTGAGGTAATAGTATTAATGAGTAGTTTAGTGTTCTGTGGCTGTCTTCTATTTTGGCAGTGACAGCATAAACCAGAACTAGTTCTTCTCAGGAAATGCTAGTTTTATCTATGGAAATCTCTACACACCTATCTCAAGAGTGTTTTAGGTTTTTTATGTTGACTAAATTATAGCCTCTTTCCACTTTATCTACTAGACAGCATATTTACTTATGTAGCAAACTAAACAGAGAAATATTGTCCCTGTTACCAGACACTTGATCTATTAATGCCCTATGACCTCAATAATAAATTACTTCAGGTTTGTGGTAACAAATATCTGCTTGGGCTGACTACATAAATAATACTGATTTGCCCCTTTGCAAGGGCCTTATGCAACATTGCCAAATATATTGCATGCTCATTACAAATTCAGAAGTATTTACTGATTGATGAAAAGTCAGAATCTAAAGTGTTAACAATGAACTTACCTGAAATGAGTGTCTTTTTTTCCAAGGAACATGGTCCGTGATGACTGCTTGAGAGACAGGAGTGAAATCCATGCAGTCTTAAATTTCCATTCACATGAAAGTAGGTCCTTACTTCCAGACTTCTATCAAATCTGCTTATGTTCTTCAAAACATGGTGTACCACATCTTTTCTTTCACAGAGGTGAAGCCCTGAGCCTATCAAATGAGGCAGAATGTGAGTTAAGATAAGCGAGAATGTATTTTTAAAACTCGCTTCGCCAATGGGCTTCAAGCTGTAACTTGCCCCAGTTACTCTGACAACTTCAATCAACCTGGAAGACCACTATTTCTTTTCAATTTATAAAGCCTGCATTCATATTATAAAGTGGAATATAATCCTTATGAGTTAAGATAAATCCATAGGCAGTGCTCACTTTAGTTCTAATTAGAATCTGCACGTTTGTTATGGAAAATGCAAGTTGTATGACTTAATCTTTCATATTGACAACACTGACCACATTATTTCTGTATTATAAGTTTGCCTCTCACATATATAGCAATATAAAAAGGATTATTAACTTAAATCCTGTATTACAAACACTGATCCATACAGTGAAGCAATTACATTACAGCAGTTTAATATATAGAGGCATAGAGCTCTTTCTACCACAGTCAATAGCAATTTAGCCATTAACTTAAATGAAAGCAAGATTAGGTCTAAAAGAGGTAAAATGCATTTTTTATAGCTACAGTTAATGACAATGTCAAAGTAAAAATAATGAGTGAAATAATTCATTGTGTACAACTGCCACTGCTATCTAAAAAAAACCCCATTCAAACAAAACCTCTTATTATTAATGGCATTTATATCATCAATCAGAACATTTATAACATCTGGAGAAGGTAATAATTGCTTCAGCTTGGTTCTAAACTTTATCTTGGATTTAAGTCCAAGTAGTAATTACCAGGGGCTCACATTCATCAGATCCTCAGAGACACCAAAACTCTGCAAGGTGCTGGGATTTGTGACTATCAACTCCCCACACGTGAGGAGCTTGATGCAGCCAGTAGATGGTCTCTGAAAAGCACCAGATGCCATTAGTTGGAGCTGACTGTCTTACACAACCTGGAGTACTCACTGGCTCTCATTAAAAGAGGTAATTCTTCTCAATTTACACACACACACGTACATATATATATATATATATGTATACATATATATATATGTATATGGTGTATGGGGGTCCTGGCTGATGACAAGTTGAACATGAGTCAGCAGTGCCCTGGCAGCCAGGAGGGCCAACCCTGTCCTGGGGGGCATCAGGGCCACAATACAAGATATAAAATTATTAGAAAGCATCCAAAGGAAGGCAATGAGGACACTGAAGGCCTTGAGGGGAAGTTGCGTGAGGAGTGGCTGCGGTAATTTGGTCTGTTCAGCCTGGAGAAGAGGAGGCTGAGGACAGCCTCCTTGTGGTCTGCAGTTTACTTGTGAGGGGAAGAGGAGGGGCAGGCACTGATCCCTGCTCTGTGGTGACCAGTGACAGGACCAGAAAGCATGGCAGAAAGCTGAGTCAGGGGAGGTTTACATTGAATATTAGGAAAAGGTTCTTCACCAAGAGTGTGGTTGTGTGTTGGAACAGGCTTCCCAGGGAAGTGGTCACAGCACCAAGCTCAACAGTGCTCAAGAAGGGCTCAAGAATGTACTTGGGCACATAGTATGATTCCTAGACATGTGCTGTGCAGAGCAGAGAAGTGGATTCCAAGGATCCCTGTGGGTGTCTTTCAAGTCAGGATATTTATGATTCTATGATATGCTTCAGGCTGAAAGCTCTCACCTTGAAGACTAGAAACTGAGGGTCAATTCTGTGATCCTGATAAAGGAATGACTGGCCTAGCTCATAAACTAGCTAATAAACTAGTCAGGGTGGCAGGTCCCTATCCAATTTCTGTTGAAGCAATTCTATCACACACACAAAAAAATGAAGAGGTGAAAAGTGAGCACAAAAGATCCTACCTGTACATGCAGAAGACCTATATGGTCAACCATAAGTCAGGTGAAGGAAGTTTTTTCTAATGACTCTCACAGATGTGTGAAACTTTTGTTCATGAAGAAATGTCTTTACCAACAAGTACTAAGGCTTTCCAGCTTTGCTTCTCCTTAGCTGGCAATCAGCTTAAATTAAGTATGTAGCAGCATTCTCTGTGATATGAAAAATTAGGATATTGATTTTCACTGGCTATGGCAGAGAAATGAAGTTGTGTTTCTCATAGTTGGTACTCTGACTTCTGCACGGTGTTAGACTTTCTAATCACATCAGGGCTCTTGACAATTTGAATACAAGTTTCTGTATTCAAATAGAGGCTCCATCTCTACATGAGGTAAACCTGTGCAACTTTGCACTTAAATTACTTGTAAAATCTGTTAGCTTCCTAGAATGACAGCTGTAAGTCTAAAACAAAGGCTGGGAACTACTAGGAAAAACACACAAGATTTGGCAGAATTCAGAGTTAAATGCTGGCTTCCTGCTCTGAGCAGAATCCCAGAGGCTGTTAGGCATTTTGTATTTTTTGCAAAACATTGCTTGTCTTTGCAGTGCAGGAGATGAGGCAGCCAATACAAAGAAAATATGGCAAATTCCATTATACCTAAGAGGAATGAAAATGTCAGTGTTTTCTGCCCCAAGGAAAAGTCTGAGATTAAACAAGAACCAAATCTACTTCTTCATGTATTTGAAACCAAATATTAGCAAGAGTTATTTTGATGCTTGCAAATACCTCTTTTATTCCTTTCTTATGGACGTTGCTGAAGAAATGAGTGGATGGCAATGTAGCGAAAACATGTCTTGTTATATCTAGTTAACTGTATAAAGAAATCAAATAGCCTTCTTCAAATATATGTAGGACATTAATAAGAAATTATTTTATTGATAGAACTGACTATTCAGTAGGAGAAAAAAAACCTATTCTTGAAGCTTGTCAGGACCCAGAATTTCCAAAATGTTACAGAAAGCTTATCACTCAGCTGTGTAAAGCAATCCTTAATCAAGTGATTTAATAGAAACAATACCAATATAATAAAATATTGTAAAAATATGCCTCATAGTTTGAAAAACTATTCATGGGATTTTATTTTATAACTGTCCATGATTTGTCTTGGGCTTTTTTAATTTTACAAATGGAGACCATTCTCTTATGATAAAGTTCTAGCCAATTGACATTATCTCTTAATTATTTTTGTAGCATATTCATTGCAGAATTTGTTCAAGTAAGAAGTTATTGTTTAATTTCCATGATGGATGTGCTCATTTCATGAGTATTAGATTAGTGGAGAGTATACAATTTGTATTACCATGCATATGTCATTAAAGACTACATTGTTTTCCAGCTGTCTTCAAACAAAAGCAAGCCTATGAGATACTGATTTGCTTTTTTAACATCTACTCATGAGGATAGTTCCAGTTAATATTCATGTGAGTAAGGATTGCATAATTCGGTCTAAAGATTTTGCATTTGTTTGCTTTTGTTTTGCCTGATTTTTCTTGCATGTTCATTCTCTTAGAAAACACGCACACAGTTTTTTTCTTGAGATTGCTTTCTTAGTAAGATTATGCTAAATGCAGCCAGACACAAACTGAAAGGGCAACACTTCTTGCCTAAGAGGATGAATGTTTCTGTGCTGTAAGGAAAATTCCTGGATTTCGAAGGGAGGAGCTAACTTCTTCAGATCTTCACTCTCTAAATCCCACAACATCAATTAACTCCTATAACTAACAAAAGGAATTTCATGCCAAATTAGTAGTTCCTGCACTTTGCACGGTCCTAGCAGCCAGGAGGCTCCTGCACCTGCAGTCATGGGTGTTCCCATTTCAGCCAGTCCACTGCTCCCACGTGCATCCCCAAGTATTATCAGGCCTTGTGGCTCATTGTATAGATATAGATATAATCTATATAATATATAGATATAGATATAGATATAGATATAGATATAGATATAGATTAGATATAGATATAATCTTCCAGATATAGAATTCTGGAAGATGTGTGGGCTTCTGACAGGTACAAAATCTGTCTTGAACTGCAGGGACTCACTTATACTTCTAGCTCAAAGCTACTGGCAAAGGTGATGAGGAATGTAGTACTTTCAGTAATCCTTGTGCCCACCAGATCTAGGCTGGGATATGCTGAATTTCCCTGCATCACCGTGCAAGAAATTCAGGGCACAAAGGAACCCCTCAACAAGACAATGGACAGCATATTTGTCTCACAATGACAGCAGAGCATGATTATGGTTTACCTCAACAGGAGGTGGGAAGAGCTCCTGCCTTCCACAGCCTGGATATAACTTTGGTTATCAAAACGGGATTTAGTGTCTAATTTCAAACCTATGATGTGACCTCGGCACTCAGCAGTCACTTAATCCTGGTGATATTTTGCCACCTTCTTTTTGACATGAAGTACTGGAAAGCTGAGATGCAAAGAAGAGCAATACCTCAACCACCTGAGGGGATGCTGACATCCAGGATCTCAAGCCAGGCTTGCTTTGACATTGTATCTTCCATGAAGGTCACTTTTATTTCTTTTCTGCTCCCAGACTTCACAGCAAGAGATAAATATACGGTATGGGAAATCTCGGCTTGATGGGAAGGTTTCCCACTACTCAGACAAATATAAACTATGTGCCAGTACCCACACCTCCCACGCTCCTCCCATGTTCCAGAGTAAAACAATGCTCTATGCCCGGCTCAAGCAGAAGCTATGTGGGTTACTACCCTCAGAGAAGAGTTCCATCTGTTGGATTCAGGGGCACAGCAGCTCTTGGATCAGGACACAGGACAGGATCTGAACTGTGGGGATGATTCAGACACCTCTCTGTGCCCAGGGCTTCCTAATACCCCTACTAGGCAGCTCCCATTCTCCTTATGGGACTCTTGCCTTCCTGATCTGAAACACCAAACTATTTTTTTAAGTGGTACCAAATAGTGTGTTTCAGTTTCCATGCAGGTGACCAGGCACCTTAGGATTACAAATTTTGGCACCAAGCCTATGGTTTTTGTAAGGGCAGAAGAATTAAGCATTTGCCAGGACAGTTACGCTTTTTTTTTTTTTTTTTTTTTTACTTTATCTTCAATAACATTCCAATTGCCTTGATCCTGGTTGATTTTAGTGGATGCTTTCAGCAGCTATTAAAAAACCAGCTCACGCATATGCAGTTAGGGGTAAATAAGCATGTATCTCTCTAATTAAAACACATCTAGGAAAGTCTAAACCAATTTAACATCTAAATGACAGGTTATAAGAAGGTAAGGAAAACAGAGAAATATTAACCTTTTAAAAATTGCTTGGCATAAAAATTTTAGAATGAATGGAGATAAACCTCAAGGCATCTTGCATGAAAACCAACCAAAAAAAAAATCACTGAGACAAAGTTATGGAAAGAGATAAAAGTCCATGTGTGCTCCAAGTGAAAAGATACGGCAGAAACGTGCTCAGCTTCCCCAGGATGCTATTAATGTCTGAGAAAAAACACTACCGAAATGTAACAAACTAATAAATTGGGCATACATGGGAACCAATGGGAATAAATTATTATGCAAAAGCAAGGCTTTCCCTACATAAAGCAAATGCTAGGAGTTGGTGTGGTGGCAAACAAGGAGTGGGGTAAAAGCAGGGCGGTCCAGGGGATACTCACACTGAGGGACCCTGGGACAGAGGAATCACACTTGAGGGTGGATGGAACCGATTACAAAAAATGGGGTAAAATCCCACAGAAAGGGAGAATGTTGGAAGGAAAATTGTACCTGTGACTTCCTACAAAAGGGAAAAGAAACTGACGCAGGACTGTTAAAGCAACAGTGCCATCTGCTGCATACTCCCCTCTGAAAGCCAAATTATTTTAGCGGTCTCCTGCTCTGCTGCAGAGATGACAGCAAATCTGAGAGCCCCCATGTAGCCCTGAGCTGAGGAGGGCAAGATGAAATCCAACCTTCCCTCTGGCCCAGCCTAGGTACCTAGCTGTGTCCACAGGCCTCCTGAATAAACATTTCTGGACTGTGGTTGCTAGAGACATTCCCTGTTTAAAAAAATAAATAAATAAAAGGTTTTCTCTCTCAGTGTAGCAGGACCCTGTGCCCAGGCACTTTTGAAAGATCAGTCCACTCTAAAGCTGTCCATCAGTGAGACAGACACTGTGCATGTGCAAGCAACCAAACAGCTGCTGTCCAATCCCTTTCCTATGATGTATTTATGTCACCTTGTAAAAGGGCTTTCTGTTACTTGTGCAAATCTGGTGTCAGTTTCAATCCATGTTTTTATACACTGTCCTTTTCACAGTGTTCATTATGTCTCTGAATGCCTTTATACATTATATTATCTCAAGCAATTATAACAGAAAAATCTAATCAATATTATGAATTTTTTAAATTGCCTTCCATCACAGCTCTCAAAACTCATTTCTAAATATTGAACCTGACAGAACTCATAAAATACAGGTGTATCCACTCAATGTACAATTGTGATGGATTTAATTCTATAATCCACATATTCATGCTTATGCATCTAATAATTTTAGTCTTTATTCAACACTCTTACTTTTTTAAAGACTTCCCCAAAAACATATCCAGGACAAATCAAGAATGTTGTTTTGATTAAATGGTTCTGTTACATATTACCTCCTTCTGGATGTTTAACCTATTTCTTAAGGATGTTTTGCAGGAGAGATAGTCTAACATCATTAGCCTAGGAGGTGCTGATTTAACAGGCCCCATTAAAAAAATCCCCCATACTAGGATATTTGGCTTCGAAAGTGTTTGTAGGCAAAAGGCTGTTCTTGGCATATTTCAGCATCTACTAATTTTCCTCATTAGACCACTCCTCAGGCGCCTACTCTTTTTGTACTTGTGCTACCAGGTCCGGGCAGTTTCTCTGTTGGGGGTGTTCAACTTTGGTTTTTCTGTTGATTTGCAGACTTTCAAGTTGCCCTCCATAATCTCTGTTGCTCTTCCTAGACTCACTAATGATGCAGGGTGGCAAGACTCCTGGAATTAGCCAGTGTGGGATTCTGGGGGACCAGATCCCCTGTGGTAACCCAGAGATGCTTCATATTGTAGACCTGATCTTCACAATGAAGGGTCCAAATCTGAATTTCAGAAAGAGAAATGCTTGTGATGGAGTGTTTGCTATGATGAGACATAAATTCTAGGGATAGAATCAGCTCCTGAATTGATTGAAAATATGAATCCCAGTCTCTACTGGTAATGAATGAAGACGTTCCATCACTAAAGTACCTGAATCTCTGCCTTTGCACACAAGGGCTGCATCAAGGATGCATTTCCTCTGACTTGGACTCTTTTTTGGCTTCTTGGAAGTTTATATGATTACTTTAGATTGGAATAGCTGTAAGATCTGGAGACTTCACATTAATTATTAATTTCAGTATCCGACTCCTATATTTTAAGATCTACAGCTCTGAAAAAGGAGACACTGCTGGCAGTAGCAACCTTGGGAGGGTTGAAATTTATTAGAAATCAAAGTAATCTATACTGTCTCCTGCTCAGGAAATTGAATTCTAGGAATTTGTGAGTCAACTCAGAGTTTACTGAGACTCCTAATTCACATGGATGGGGAACATTTGCATTGAGATAAGAAGAATCTGTTGATCTGTTTCTTGTTGCAAATCAAATTTAGGCATACCGGAATCCAATCTACCGTATTTTAACTGGTTAGCAGGACCTTCAAAAATGGAGAACAGAGACTTTGTTCTTCAAAAATAGATGCAAGATTATCTATTAAAAATAAGAGACACTCATTTTGTGCATAATTAGCCAACAGACAGTTATAATCAAAGTGTAATAACAAGTTCTCATTATTTGGTTATAGGCCTCTTCTGGCTGAGGTCCAACAGTGGCAATTTTTGAGAGAGTTTTTTGTACTCATGAGCTTAATCAAAAACAAGACTCAGCTCTGTATTTGCCTCCACAAAGTCAATGGACTAAACTCATCAAAGTCATAGGGTTAAAATTAGCTCAATGTGTCTTTGTTGTTTATAATGCAAATGGTGGCTATTCACAAAAGAAGTAACAGGGAGTCTGTAGATGGATTTGTTTCTTTGTTACCTCACTGAGCAGCTGGAAGGTATCTCCATAAAGAAATATAATATATGACTTCTGGTGAGCCTGAAAGAAACTCTATCCTCCTATTGTGTAAACTCTTGGCTGCCCTTTTCCAAGAAGGTGATGGACATCTTTGTGCGAATGCTTATTAACAGCAGTTAAAAACATTATTAAAAGCTCACAGATGCAATTTATTCCAGGCAGCACAATAAACCCTAAAATAAATAAAATTGTGGTTATTCCATCTGAAGTCAGAAATTTCAGCATTTGCACTGCCTAACACCTGCTGGAGGAAAGTAGAACAGAACTTCAGTGAGGGACGGCTGTGGCAGCTGCGTCTGAGAAGGGAGGAATGACTGTAACCCCTGCAAGCTGTGGATGACCAGGCCCAGTCTCAGGTGCCTTTGTCACAGCAAATGCCTGCAGGGATCCAGTTTGCCTGGGAACAGCTTTCTGCTGCCAGCAGCCATCTCTGTGGGATGAAGACATCTGACACTGATGTTAAGTGAACAAAGCCTTTTGAAGCAACTGAATCCCAGTGCCACAGGCATGTTCTGGGGTAAAAACAGATGGGGGTGGAGGGAGGGGGGAGCTCAGAACAAGGTTTGGGAATGATGTATTATTAAGCTGTTAGCAATATCTCCATGTTCTGGCTAAACCTCTCTGAGTGCTGCTCCAGCTGCTGCTGTGTTCTGTCAGCAATGAGTTAAATTCTTAGTGCAGACAAGGCTGAAGAGGTGCACATTCCTTGATTTTCAGCTTTGCAAACACCTTTGACCAACATCTCAAAGTGTGACAGCCTGAGAACATATTAATGAGCAGCTTCTTCCCAATGGGAACTGTAATATCAGCATTTCTTCTCCCCCTGTTGTTTCCTGCTGCTACCATGAGCAGTAACACTGCCCATGATAGTAGAGGTGCATGAGCAGCTCAAAGATGACTTCAGCAGTGTAGGTACCTAAAACAGCCAGGAGGGCTTGGGATATGGAAGCAGATATCCCAGCCTTGGAATGACAGCTCTCTTTCATCTGAAGATGGAGTTATGAATACAGCATTTATTTTTGTACCATTAAATAGAAATGGTAACATAATGGACCAGCACTTCTGCTGTTATTCTGCAAGTACAGAAGTACATAAACTGAAAGGCCAGAGGAATTATTCTTTTGCAGTTATCCTTAATTCCTCTGTAGATGTAGAGGTATAATGGGAAGCCAGAAATGGACCTCTACAATGACCTACTTAACCCATGAGAATCTTTCACTAGAAGAAGGCGTGGGCACACTGTGTCAGAAATTATATACAGTGATAATAATATATTAGACAGGAGATAATGAGACTTTCAGGGATTCCTAAATGTATTACTTGTTAATTTAGGAGGTACCCTGAGTGCAACTTATAAGGTGGTACTAATTTAGAAGGTATCATGAGTAACTCTGCTTGCTGGAGGGCTGAAATGTAAATCCCATTGTGCAACAGAGAAAATGAAAATGCTCCTTCCATTAAGTCTGTGATCTGTCCTGCACTTGCCACAGGGAATAGCATAATTTAGAAAGCTGCCTTCTAGGATGTTGAGCAATCATGCCTCATCAGTGAGATCTCTAGATTAAAAATGTGAACATTTTTACATTACTAGAGGGATTATTATATTTTGCTTAATATTTAATATATTTGACATCAAACTACCATGTAATGAGTATAATGTATTAATGTCCTTCTAGTCATATTATTTCCCTGCTTTTATGTAACAGACTCCAACTGCATTTGTTCAGTGATACTGTACAGTCGTTTGATTTATATTCTGTAGTGTCAGGCTGAGAAGAGATTTTAAAACTAATTGTCACAGTCAGGTCAGATCTACCCCCAAGTTTCTATGGATCCTGAAACAGGAGGCTCTCATCAGAGAAGAGTTTTTGCGTCCTTCCTTCAAATGTAAAACTGATGTAGCACCACCTTGCAAGGAGCCAGATGCACCTTCAGGCACCCGGCAGCAAGCAACAACACTGTTTTCTGCCCTGATTGATTCCTTCCACAACTTCCAGTGAATAGATTTTACTATTATGCTGTTACTGCACCTTATGCCAAAACAGACTGTTACCCTGGTCCATCCCTCTTCACTGCTGCACACCTACAGCCCCCACCGTTCTCAGCAGTTCAGTGAAGCTGACAGGAGCTGTTCCCTTGGTCCTGCTTTGCTGGGGTGAATACCTCATGCAAGGAGACTCCCTCCCCCAAAAGCAGTTCTGAGCTTCACACCCCACATGCACAGGAGCAAGGTCAGTCCAAACCATACAAGCAAATTTGTGCCTCCTTACTGGATCCTGTTCTCCTTCCCTTCTTTATTCTACTTATTTTCGTCCTGTCCTGAATTTAAGTGGGTACCTCTTTATGAACAGGATAATTGTTAGTGCTCTCTGTAATTGTGGCTATGCATTGTTGCTCCAGCTTCAGACTGCAGCTTCCCTTTTATAGGACTGACACTAAAGGGAGGGAGGCAGGCATATTTTTACAGCAGAGAGGGAGAACTAGACATAAATCTCACTGTCTATAGCACATGGTAAAATCTGGGGCTAGACAACAGAATCTGTTCTTTTTTTATGTGTTTCTAAATCATTCTGTAGCCATATGACAACAGGGGTCCAAAATTCCTCACTTCCAAAGTAACAGGGCCGGTGAATTTATGGGGGTTTCACGGGAAACAGAAGGGGATCTCTGGAGAATGTCAAGAGAGGACAGGACTTCTTTTTTCTCCATGGTAGTGCACAGACACTTTCCTATGCCTTTAACATTGCAATAACCCTTCAGGAGCTCGTTAAGATAAATGTCCATCTAGAATCATAATGGAAATGGAGGATTTAGGAGGTACAGGGACACAGAAGAATGACAGTAAGTGCAAAGTATGCTCTGCTCTTCAGACTGGTTGCTGCTCCCTGAAGTTTGTTCTTCATTTTTCACTTATTATTTTTGTCTTTTTTTTTTTTTTTTGTTATCCCTCTGTGTAGTTAATGAAGAGAGGACTCTACTAATGATTAACTTGATTTGGAAGCCAAATCCAGAAAAGGAGGGTTGAACTGACATCAGTCAGTTTTACTGATTGACTGAAAAGTCAACTTTAATTAAAAATGTTGAAACTTGTTAACAAGAAGCAAAGAGAGAAAACCAAAAAAAAAAAAAAAAAAAAAAGAAGGAGAAGGAGAAGAGTGGGAAGCAATAGGAAAGAGAAAGCATAATCAAAAGAGAATGGACAAATGAAAGAAAAAGCAAAAGAATTAATGGGAAAATGCAGATCACTACTACAGGAGAAATGTACATCAGTTCTCCTGGCTTCTTGCTACAGTGATGAAATGTCTGGCAACATCCTCTGAAGTTGTAATCCTTTTCCTTTTGTCTTCTTTGTATTTATTAATTATCTGATATTTTAAAATATTTGGTTGCTTGGATCAACTGTGGCAAGGCAATTGTGGGGCTTTTCTGCAGTGCATTTTCTGTTGAATGTGCACACAATCCTAAGTCCCCCTCAGAATAGCCAGCTGCTAGTTTGGGAGTGTACAAGAGAGGAAGGACTGTTGGGGCAGTTTGGTGATCATCACCCTGGCAACACTGGCAAGAGAAAAGCGATGCTTGTCTTTATCCAAATCTAGACTGTGCTAAATGGATGTAAATGTGAAAATTACTTTCTGAGAAAGGCTATTAGTTTTATGGAGAAGTCTTGAAATGTCACTGCTTTGCAATGTATTAGCCTTGCTAAAGAACATTAAATAGCCTTTCTAATGGACACCTGATACATCTGGAAGAACTCTGAGTGAATTTCCATATTCTCCCCTAAGGTTGGTGTCCCTATGATGACTTGGACATGCTGGACAAATTTTCTCACCCATACGCTCCAGTATCAGCATGCAAGTCCAAGAAAGATGAAACATCTTAACTGCTGTAAATTCATAACTTTGAGCCTGATGGTAAATAAATTAAATCTATGTCTGACATGAGCTCTCTGAAAACAAAAATTCACCATTTCTAAGAGCATTCATTTCCTTTCTGTTTTCCAGTCTCTGGGGTGTATTTTAGACCAGGGCAATCTCTGTTCCTCCAAGTGGGACTAGAAAATGCAGTGCCTGAAATCTGTGAGATACTGGCTTTAAGATTTTTCATGGTATAAGAAGAGGCTATGTAGATTCATAGTAAAGAGTGTTGTATTTGCTTACCCAAATAAAATATGGATATTGGTTGGCAGGGTTAAAAGAAAAACATCAGCTTTTTACAAACAATCACCTACTAAAGTTCTTCTAAAGTTAAATAAAATTTTGTATCAACTTTTTCTAGGAGCTGCAATATAAATTTAATGTGAAGATTCCACTTGAGCCTTCTACAAACATCCAAGCCAAAATGGACTCCAGAAGCATCCAGATATATATGATTTTCTTAGACAAGCAGGCTGTATAGAATTTAGCTTCTTCTTTTATGAGATAAAGAACGCATTTCAAATTGTTTACTGTGAGAGCTACAAAACCTTTAATGACAGAAAATGAATGTGTCTTCTTGTATGATTATTGATCAATTTTAAAAAAGACCAAATATGAATTCTTCCATATTTTATATCCCCACATAGATTGATAAAAATGTCACAGAACTTTGTGATATCTAATGGTAAAAAACACAGAGGAAAACTGATGTGTAAGTAATTCAAAAGCAACATAATTAACCATCATATGTTTTAAGACCTGTTTAGATGTTTAATTATCAGCATTTTATTTGCTGCAGAATATGCTGCTTCTCAGTTGGCTCATACATATTCTTCATATAGTTCATTGCAAAGCACGGTAACGACCTCCAAAATGCCTCCAAACATACACACACACAAAGGCACACACACATGGTCAGAGAAATTTCATTTAATGAATTGAACCCAAAGTTGTTATTTTTATGGCTTCATTTGTAGGTAGACAGAACACACAAATGCCATTCTTCACCGTGCTATTTTCAAACTGGAAAGGGAACATAAGTGTGCTGAAAGATATAGAGGACCCCTGTGCATAGCAATAGCTGTGGAAAGGCATTATCTTAACCAAGTCACACTTGGTTGAATGAATTTCCCAAAGTGAAGGTTTTATTCTTCTGTATTCTTCAGCTCTCCTATCAGAGCCATTCACAGGGCACTAGATTACGCCGGAGAGACTTCTCTGTTTACACAAACAATTTAGGAACCAATAATAGCCTGTGTTGTTTTCTGTAGTAAAAGTATGTATACATGCAAGGGCCAGTACAGAAACCTGTATATATATAGAGACTTTCATTATGTTAAAAAAAACCCAAAAAAACCGGATAGAGAACAAGCAAGGAAAGTATAATGATAACAACCATATTTTCTAGGTGGAAGCAATTTTTTACTATAACAGCTTTGCTTTACTCACTTGGTAGTTTCTTTTAGCTAATTTTGGAATGCTGTTTCTAAAAAATACAAGAATTCTTTTAAACATGTCCTGCTTACAGCTGTTTTGAGGTGGAACATTTTGATAGCTAGGGAGAAAGGATTTCCTGACATCAAAAACATTTGTCACAGGGCAATGTAGGTGTGTTGCTGTTTCTCTGACACATCTCAGCAAATCTGGATGTTATACTGTGCTAAGAGATGGTGCTTTGTGCCCTCTGCACACATGCTGCAGAGGCAAGGAAGGCCAGGAAAGGGAAGGCATTTGGTACCCTACAGCTTCACTGACCTTACTTCACATGCTTAGATTAGTCTGTAGATGACCTGGAGCTCTCTGCATCCATCTCTCCCAATCAAACATGGAAAGAGTGTCTGGAAAATAACCACTGCCTTGCCTGATACCTCGAAGGCAAGCGCATAAAGCTGGTGTCGTGAGCATGACACCAGTTTGGGGTATGTTACTCATCCTGTCACCAGTGGTTGTGGAGTCTGTCAGGCTCCTCTGTCCTGCACCCGTTGTGTAGAGGATGAGAGATAAAACATCTCTCTGTACATTTTGACACCCACCCACACAAGGCAATGCTGTTTTTGCAGGAAGAGAAAAGCAATTCATTGCTTCTGTGAACATTCCAATGATGCAAAGGCTGGAGAGCAGAAAGAAAATGAAGCAATACATATTTCCCTCAGAGAGTTGTATCAAAGGATTAATTTTTGGTTTTTAATGTCTGGGAAGTATAAATTAAGAGCAGGTTTTCCATCAATGAATTTATGGTATCTGAAACTCCTCTAGGAGACCTAGGAAAACATATAGCTCTGCCCTTTGCTCTTCTTTTCACTCTGCCTGGATAAGCTCACTTTATGAGGCAGCATAATTTGCAGTGACCTTTTCTGAAGCTGTTGATACACTTCCTGCTTTGCTGGAAACTACCATTTAGCCATGCGTGATGTGACTCCACATACATTGGAGCATAAATTTCAGGTTTTGTCCTGTGCTGTAGGCAGCTGTGCTGGTGCAGGATACTATTGATTTTGCTGGGCAGTGCTGACGGGTGGTTTTTGAAGGCTGCTTGGCTCTTGTTGCACCACAGACAAATGTATGGAATCAGTAAGGGAGGGTCATCTTTTGTAATTATTATTCTGCCTCTTACTTGTACAGAGGAATGATCATGCAATTTTATAAAAGGATTTTCAGACTTACTCCACATGCGTGTATTAAAGCCTACCTCTGTACCAATATATCTAAAGCCTTATGCCCATTTAAACATTTACTGAGGTCTTAATTCTGGGTTTTCCCACATATAAGGGAAGAGCATATAATCTCATATAAATACAAGCCCTTCTAGAGCCAGAATTTTCCTTCATCTGTAACTACTTCAAGATTTCAGCTCCCACATGTGAGAATGGCAGAAGAACATGCAAAACAATAATATACATGTTTTCTTAATATTTTATAAATTATTATATATTTATAATTTTACATAATTATTTTCATGTGTACTAATTAGAACTGTGCCAGGCAGTTCAAAACACTCCTTGAATTACTCAAGGACTGTTGTCTGAAGGCTGTTCAGCAAATTTACCCTTGAAATTTGGTGAAATCAAATAATTTTCTCTTCCTTCCTTCCTTCCTTCCTTCCTTCCTTCCTTCCTTCCTTCCTTCCTTCCTTCCTCCCTCCCTTCCTCCCTCCCTCCTTCTTTCTTTCCATCTCTCATGTGATGAAGGCCTTTGAGGCTTTCTTCTTCATTGTTTAAGGAAATAAACTAAAGTATCAATGATTTTTCTAATTTAAAAACTTATGTGCTGTGTTATGTTTTTTCAAGTAACGTACAGGCCTAGTGAAGTAAATAACAAGTACAAATCTCTCCAGAGTCAATGTAATATTTTTCAATGTAATAGATTTTTCTTCCTTCACTGATTTAAAATTATTAACTGAGAGATCTGGTTTCCTGAAGCTACCTGTAACATAATAAAAAATTATTTCATTTATGTCCCAAAAAGTTTGAATTTGCACAATGCATATTCTCATAGTAAAATGACTAGAAACTGTTCTTTATGTTGACAAAAAAGGAGGATTTTGATGGAAATGAAAAAAAAGTATGGAGAAAATATTGGGAATTTGGCCAAAATAAAAAGTTGACATATTTTTCATCCAGATTAATAATCACAGACTTTTAAATCTGAATTTCAAGATGTTTCAATTGGACTCAGAAAGCTGTTTTGAAATGCTGCATCCTGGAAAATTTCCACATCTTGGAAATTGGTCTTTGTAGGTTCTTGCTGCTTTGCTCATGTAATGGAGTGGTGTTCCTGGCCAGGTGACACGCCCCAAGTGGCTGCTGGGGCGAGGCAAGGTGTTTGGGAATTTACCAGTCACAAGTGACATTAAGAATTTGGCCCATGTGCCAGAGCTGGCAGGTCGCCTCAGAGCAGCAGGTACGAGATATTTCAGCATCAACTTCCAGTCAGGTGTTAGTGCAACACTTCAGAAGAAATTTTTTTTCTTTCAGTCAAAGGCTGAATCACTGACTTTGGTTAGGCCAAAAGCCTGAAGTCTTCCAGTTTTCAAAGGCTTTGCTTGCTGACTAGACTTTCAATTTTACAGAGAATACAGCTTTCTTTTCAATTTAAAATCAGAGTAGGTGGAGCCTTTTCACCAGATCTGACCAAATGTACAACCAGTGATTGATGACAGCTGAGAAGCAGATTCTATAGCCCTAGTGTATATTACATTTATCCCAACCAACTTGACCCCTGACTATATTCTTTCTACTTTGTTCTTGTTTTTTTTTTCCTTTCTTTTGTCCACCTCAAGAGTTTTTCTAAGCACCTTGAGAGCTTCTCTGAGTGACAGCCATAGAAAAGCTACTGTGCCTGGAAAGGATTCTTTCCACGAGTGGATTCCACATGTTCCATTCCTTTGAAGAACACTACCACAACCAAAAATAATAGATGCATCAAAAGTTATACTGCTGTGAGGCTTAGGATGACAAAACCTCAGTGCTTACTAGAAACAAGAGTAATATTCCGCATGCAGTCCTCTGAAAGGTTATAAAATTAAACTTGTATAATTTGATACACACAGAAGTGGTACTGTTGTCATAGATGATGAGATATGACTACAGGCCCTGCAGCCTTTCAGTTCCTTTTTTCCCTGTCATCTGCACAGCTAATATCAGATGACAACACTGAGATCCACCAATTCTTTTCTAATGCCCTGCTCAAAACTGGAGCCAGCACGTGACATTACAGATTCTATCTCCCTCCTGTGCCCTTGCTTGCCTCTTCTGTCTTCCTCCCACTCAGATGCAAATACATATGTCACTATTTGCCTTTCATGCATGTTTCTATACAATAACAGTGGCATACAGTCTTTTCTTTTTACATGAAGAATTCAGAGCACTACCCTATCATGAGATATAATTTTCTGTATCTCTGAGAAAGGTATTTGTAGGGGCCTTGACTGAGGAATGAAAAAAAATACTAAAGCAGATCAGTAGAAATTATTTTCTTAATGGTGAAATCTGAATTATACATTAGAGCACCATTTATTTAATCAATTTTATTATTCTGTTTAAAAAGGCAGTCACTTTTATGTGTTTCATATGCTTGCAAAGGTTTATTAGCTTGAGTAAAAGGTCATTATTATTCAATTGAATAATTTAGTTTTAAATTATTGGTATTGCACTTCATATTATAACCGCTTTTGCAGATACATTTGATTATGTCAAATTTGCCTTTTAATCCTCTGTCTGGAGATCATTTTCTTGAATTGTTCTGTGTTTCTCACCCTCATAGTGGTATCCTAATGAACACACAGAGTCCAGCCTCATATCTTCCTTGTAAATTACCGTGCATACTTCTTCTAGTCAGATCACATCAGAGGCTATCCGGTGTCATATAATCCTGGGTACTGACATGTGGAAAATCTTTTCAGGTGATTAATGCCATAGGCATCTAATTTTCCTGCAAAGCAATATTGCAGTGTTTACACGAATGCCAGTCTTAAGGATATGAAATGGGCATTTAGAAAAGTTAATAATCTGATCATAATCCCCTCCAAGAATTATCTGTTGGTATTTCTAAAAATAATTGCAGCTTTATTCCTTGTCGCTAATGGAATCACGCATTAATTTATTAGATGCATTGTTCATTAAAAACTTGGAATTTTGCATGGGTGAAATAAATATATGTAAAGCTACACATAAAATACATTTGCATTTGAAACACATACTAAGTAACAAAAATTCACAAAATATTTGTTTTATTGCTTTGTTTTCTTAGTGCTTGAGCAAAAATACCCTTCAAAATTGTTTCATGTTTGCTAGAAACATAAGATTTGCCCTTGACTGCATACTTGGAGACTTTGGTTTCTGGGCCTAACACTGAAATTCTCAATTAAGATAACAAATCATACACAAAACAATCCAACACAATAAAATATCAAGTCAGGCAGACCCAGGGTGGAATATTCTGTGAGCACCAATTCCTCATTGCTGGCATTCAACATCACACCAATAATGTCAGTGTGACCAAAGGTGGTTTACTCACATGTATCTATGAATTACATAATTGTCTGCTGTTATTAGGCTGCTCCTACCTCTGCTGAGGAGTTTTTCCCTCAGGCAGGCATTGTCCATTAACTTCACTAGAAGCAGGATCAGTCTTTCACAACCTTTCATAATTTTAACAAATTAAGATTTAGAAAATAATGCCTAAGATTTGACATAGGAAGCACTTTAAAAATGGCTTTGAATACTCATAATTAGCTCAAGAATTACAGTCTCACTCCTTTCTTACACTGCCATTACAAGCGTTTATCTCAACTGATTTCAACAGAGCTGTTTCTGTTTTACACTGGTGTGAGGGAACAAAAAGCCCCAAGTTGCATAAATTGTTAACAGCTCTTTCATACTGCCTTTTTATTACCAGATAAAACTTTGATGAAGGACATTCACAGAAGATCAATATGAGAAACCACATAAGACCTGACTTTTACGCTACTGGCTGATACTGAAAATCCCAGAAATAACTATTTGTTTTTGAAGCTCTTACTTAAGGTGATGACTGGGTTGATGCTGCTTTTCCTGAAAGAAATATTTCACCTTTAGGAGATGTACTGCCTCCTGAGTAAAGTTGCTCCATAGCTCGGATTGCAGGATATGGGAAAGGAGAGCAGTTGTACATCTAGCAATGAGCAACTCCATCCTTTGTGTCAGGGAAGAAGCCACAGTCCTTTCTGTGCTCTGTGCAGATGCTGCTCCCAGCTGATGTGAAGCACTGCTCTCAGCATCCTGGGAGGCTCCATGTGAAGGGCTGCTTGTCTCACCAGAGGAAGCAGGAGCTCTGGGGACATTCGGGATCTACTTCCAAAGAGTTGGCAAATTGCCTCGTCACTGGCAATCTCTACCTGTAATTTATATGGGCCAGAGCACAGCTGTGGGGTAAACAACAAATGGTATTGGACTGACCAGCAATATATTGTCTGTGAGCTAATATAGCTCAGGATATATTCACTGCCAAAAGCAAACATTTTCCTTGAGATTCACTTGGGCAGCAGTGTTTGTTTATGTCATGGTTTACCTGTGTATGAAGAAGTGAGCAGGAGTAGAAATGCAATTGCAGTCACAGAGAGAAAGTCTAACTAATATTAATATTTCTTCAGCCTGATAGCTGTCAAATACACATTTCTGCATGTCTGGCAGTCTGCTTTAATTTGTTCCTATCAAATGAAGAGCAAATATTTTATCACAACTGTGTTGTATTTTTTTTCTATAAAAACCCCCAAGTACCACAACAGTGAAGGTTACAGAAGTGGCTATTTTTAGAAAGTTTGCTCTTCCCATACTTAATCAAGACCATCATACTTTACTTGCTTTCCTCCAACTGTTACTAAAGCCATCCATAGCCTTCAAAATCCAAGCATTATGAAGTGGAAATGCCTGTGCAGGAAAGCTCTCTGATGCGATTGAGTCTTGATGACAGGCTTAATCCCAAGCTCAGCGGAAGCTCAGTTGTGCTCCTTTTTGTCCCTGAGGTAGCTGAAGAGGGCATCCAGCCCCCCCTCGACGACCTCGGGCAGGGGCCGGGACAGGGGGTTGTGGGCGATGTGGAGCCCTTTGTCCATGGGGTTCCAGGCAATGCGGCGCAGGCGGCGCAGCAGGTACAGGTCATCTGGGAGGGTCTGTATGGCGTTGTAGTCAGCGTTCAGTAACTCCAGAGTGCTGATGTAGCACAGGGAACGCGGCAGACTGCGTATGTTATTATTTTCCACGATAAAGATTTGCAGGTTGACCAGATACTGGATACTCTCTGCGATGTTTTCCAGCTTGTTGGACCCTAGGTGCAAGAAGTCTAAGCTTCTCAGGGCGAAAATGCAGAGGGGAATTTGAACAAAGCGGTTGTTACTGAGGTTCAGTTTCCTCAAGTTTGTCAGGTCAGTGAAGCTCAAAGGCAGTTGTGAGATGCAGTTGTGTGAGAGGCTCAGAACCTCCAGCTTCCTGCACAAGCTGAGCTCTGCTGGCACTTCTTTCAGGCAATTCATATTGACGAACAAGACCTTCAGGTTCCTCAGCAGCCCAATCTCCTTAGGTAGGCACTTGAGGCAGTTGCCACCCAAGTTCAGCACTACCAGCCTGTCCAGCTTCCCCAGGGAAGGAGGAATCACCACCAGCTGGTTGCGTGAGAGGTTCAGCTTCTGCACCTCATGCAGTCCCCACAAGAAATCGGGCGTGCTGGTCATCCCTTTCATGATGAGGCTCAAGCTGACATAACGCAATCCCCGTTTCAGCAGCGACTTGGGCTCTCTCCCTGCTAGAAGGGCATCTTCCCATGCAGGCAGCTTCGGGCCTTTCCTAAGGAAAACCATGCTCCTTCGCTCCTCGTTCTTTGAGTGCTCAGTTCCCATAACACTCTGGTTCACCCCCGAGAGAACTGAGGTTTTATTCCCCTGCAATATGCAAATGCCAACAGAGGATGACAGCCTGCTGGAGGTGGGAAAGTCAAAGCAAGGAGACAGGGAGGAGCCTGTGAAGTGCATCTCAGTCCAGCGGAACAGTTTCCATAGCTGCTGAGGGAAAGTTTCACTTTTGGGGGCTTATGCTGATCTTGGTGCACAGTCTGTAATGAAACACTTGCTCCTGACTTGTGAGCAAACCTGTTCAATTCAAACTGAATGCCACAAGACAGCTGTCACTGTCATTTGGCCTGGGCTTTATTGGACAGACATGTATCTTCACTGCAAAAAGGTCACAAGGATGCTGTATATAACTTCACCATGTCAGCTTTCTTGGCTATCTGGTACATACCATGACTGCAGGACAATTAGCAAGAGTGATTTCAAAAAAAAACAAACAAGCCAGCTAAGGAAGGAAACGAGCAAAGAAGCCATCATTTCAGCTCAGATTTAAAGGATGTTTTCATAATCACTTTTATTTTGGTTCCTGATATCTCTGAAGTAGCTACCAGTCTACCAGAAAATTTTGCATGCTGCAAAAACACTGATAAAGACTTGTTATGTCAGTCCTTGTTTTCTGCTAAGTTAAACAAAAATAATGTTCACAAAAAGTTCTAGCTTTTATATGTCCTTTGCTGTGAGGATTGACCTCTTTCTTTCCAGAAAGGGTGCCAAATTCACTGCAGCAGTGACATTTTGCCCAGTAGTATCTGTGCCCACTTGGATGATTTCTTGCTACCCACAGCACCAAGCGTGAGCAGTCATACCACACAGTTCTAACCAAATTACTCAGTCCTAAATGTCCTGTGGTACTTTCACATCTATCAACCAGATTTTTAGGGCCTGATTCTTTTGTACTCTAGAAAATGGAGCCTCTTGATGTCCCTTTCCTTGTGAACTTTCAGATCTTCCTGGGCTATTCTGGGGTACAGGGGCACTAGCAGTCAGATAGCTTGAACTATAAATGACATTTAGATGCAAAATAGAGGGGCTGGTGGAAGAGGAAATGAGCAGTGAGGTATAATAATACCCAACAACAGCTGAAGTGAGCTCTGCTGGTGAAAGGAAATTGTATTGCTACAGGAATACATATGCACTAAGTTTAAACTCAAGGGGACCAAAAAAATGATCTGCAAAAACTTCAGGTATCATCCAAACTAGGTGAAAATTGCAACAGATGGTGCAGGGTTTTCAATAGTGCAAGTGCAAATAGTGCACTTTTCAAATAGTGCAAGCCCTTTTCAGGGCTTTTCCTCTCCATCGAATCCATGGTGATGAAGATGTGTTGCTGCCTTCTGAGAGATTTGGTGATGAATGTAGTCTCCCTTACCATTACGTTTCAGAGATTCTCACCTTAAAACCTTGTGTTAGCACCAATGCTAAAGGATTATGCAGAAAACTGCAGCTGGAAGTCAAGGCACTCCAGCAACCACTTTGGAGTCAATCCCCACAGCCCTTTCTTGCTGCCAAGCACCACGCAGTTTCCTTTGAGATGTAGCTCGCAGAGCTACATCTGCTTGGGAAGAGAGGGAACAGGGGGGCATCCCTGCAGTTGTGTCTGACGAGTGGGGTCCTGCACCAGTGAGGACCACAGCAGGCAGTGCGAGATGGTGGGAGCTGAGTGAGCCACGCAATGAAAACCTGTGTTTGAACAGGGCTGAGTGGCATAAAACCGGCTGGTGCCGAGGCTGAAATATTGCATTCTCTGGAGTGCCTGGGTGAGCCTGAAAAAGGCTGAGGCCGGTAGTATCTGGTTAGAGTGAGCTGGCAGCCTGTGAGTCACAGATCCCTCCCTCACAAGAGCTTTTTGCCAGTATTTGTCAGTTTACATACAAATGTTATCCTAATTGCCATCACAGCCATACTGACTCAGTGCTCTTGCTACTCGTCATCCCCACATGCTGCCCAGAGCGCCAGACATAACCCTGACGCTGCAGGCAGAGGAGATGCTCAGGGGGAAGAGGAAACCCAATGGCTTGGGCAAGACTGGGCCTTGCATGATGGGGCCCTAATATGTGGCACTTCATCCGAAATGGGTGGAGAAGTGAAAGCATGAGCCCCTCATGATCTCTGCCTTTGGGATGTCAGCCCAGCTGATGTCAAAAATGCACTTATTATCAGAGAGCATCCATGGATTTGAACGTGGCATTTTGCTTCTGCAGTGGCAAATGCAAAGGGAAGAAAAAGGCTTTTTAGGGAGCATTGGTAAGATTAGTTATTTCCCTTCTTTTTGTCTCAGTTCTGAAATGAGGAACCTGCTGCAGAGAATCTGCCAGAATCTGCCAGAGACTGGCTTTGCTCCCTGTGGCTGGGCTCTCCCCTGTGACCATGGCCCCATGGTCGCTGCAGAGTTCTTTATTCTGCTGGTCACTTTTAGTAACAAATGAAACCAAAGCAAAGGAAGCACAGTATCCCTGTAGTCACTGCCTCCCCCCATGGCTGGCCAGATATTTTTGGATGAGAACATTGTCCCCATCTCCAAAACACACTGGAGTTTACTGCCTGGGGACTTGGCAGCGCCAGCTGTGGCTTCTCACCACAGAAATCCTCGTTTCCTAACAGCGTGACTCAGCCAAAGTGCTCTGTATCCTTCCCTGGCTGTGCATCACACTGTCCATTTGAAACCGGGCCTGTGATACAGCCCAGCAGAGCCTGGCCTGGGCTGTTTCTGGATAGCTTCACCGAGGGATCTCTATCAAAGAAAAATGCTTGTTCTGCTTCAGCCTCACAGCATCTCCTGCTGTATCTCCACTGCCTGCCAGACATCAAACAGCAGCAAAGAGGATTTTAAAAAGAAATTCCACATCTGCAGCTCTCATTGTCCAGTTCCCTTCCTGCCTCTGTGAGTATCATTACCACTGTGTGAAACAAAAGAAAAGAGAAAAGACAAACCATTTCCTATTCTTTGTTCTCCATCAGAAAAACAGGTCATTTGAGTATGTTTGCATTTGTGGAGATGGGAAACTATGAAGTAACCAAATTAAATTTTTCTTTAAATCGAGATAACAAAGCCACAGTGGCCTCATCTGGGCATCTCAGGAACTAAAATTCTGTACAAAAATAGTCCCTTGTCTCTTGGTGTCCTGGAGTGGCTTTGTTAAAACACTTTTCAGTTCCCTTTTCTCTGTGTTGCCTGCTGCCCTGCCCTGGCCCTTGCTGTGCTGCACTGTGAGGATGGATCCATTCCTTTGGAATGCTCTTAGGTAGCACTGACCTGTGTCCACACAGGCTGGCAAATAGCAGAAATTAATTTCATTCATGCAGGTTTGGAAGCCCAAATTGGTGGGCTTTATATGCCACAGTGTACTTGATAATAATTTTGTAGATTAAACAAAAACGTTAGTGTTCAAGGGAAAAAAATAACCCAAAGGTTGTTGAAGGACTTTGTAGTCTAACTAGTATAATAAAAGAAACTGCATTATTAGCAATGATAAAAAACTGGTAAGCTGACAAAAATGACAAGCTATATTTTCTGACATTGTTTGACAATGCAAATTATTAGATTTTTTTCTTAAGAAATCAGGATTGTCAGCCCTAAAAAAATCTGAAGATGAGTTCACAAAAGACCTGGAATGTTACAGTCTATTATCTATGGGATCTTTTATTTGTCTTCAGGTTTTGAGTCTGTAGAACACACTTGGGATACATTTTCTAGCTTTTTTTTTCTGTATCCAGGCAATACTTGCCATAAAATCAATTGTATTGGTTTTAAGCAAAAGTTGAGATCATCACATAACTATTTTTCTATAGGATTTGAGCTTTTAATGAAATATTTGATATAATCATGCTTTTAATAAAACCATAGCTATTTTGACACACTGAGTTTAAATTTTGTTTTGCTGCAAAACTAATCCTGTCATTGTCTTTTAAATTGTTGAGCTTACCATAGGTATCTATAGTTTCATTATCATATATTTATAGGTTCATAATTTATTTTGAAACTAGTTTTATGTCCTCTAAGGAGTCAAAACCTTATATAGTTCCTCTGTCTCAGTATTTTTACAAATGTATTAATATAAGAAGAAATCCTTTAAATCTTTAAAAATAACCATTTCTGAAATGCTGGGAAATTCAACCCACAGTCTTTTGGAAGAAATTTTCTTTTAATTCGTTATCTGGGTCTTAATAAACACCTGTTTAAATGAGGATGAAGAAACTACTTAATACTTTCTGTGACAGAAAGGATGATTTGGCTAAAAAAGGGTTAACTCAATTCATGTTCAGCAGAAAACAAGCAATGCTGGAGAAATATTCATTACAAATAGAGCTACAGCTACTGAACCCTCTTCTCTTTTGATATTTCTTTCCTCTAAAATACAGTAAATAAATGATTTTAAAAGCACCAGTGCCATTCAGACTGTCAAAGAAATCCTCTGGTCTTAGTGCTAAGAAAGCAAATTTTATAGGTTTTTAACTCCTTTGTAGTGGCTTGTTGATCTTGCAGCTATTCTGAAATACTAAGTCAAATTTTAATGGTAATTTGAGATTTATGAGATGTGACACAAGACAGAAACAATTCTTAAGGCAATTTCAGATTTACTGTTAATTTGTTTTTAATTATGGTGCTGTTAACAGCTTTTAATGACTATCTGTCCCTGGAGCTTTCTTGGAATGTTTCATTAAGGTCCCATGTGGAGCTGCTGGATTGCCTGACCCATGAAGAATTGGACCTGGAGGTGAATGACTGCCTGTGCAGGGGCTCATTTTTCTGCAGACCTCTTGACAGAAGACAAGCTTGAACTAAACCTCGTATGAAATAAAAAGAGAGAGATTTGGGGCTGTGTGTTTATGTAGCCTAGAAATGACAGGCTCTTCCTCTTGGTAGTCAAGGACAGCAGCAATTCTTATATGACATGGAATTAGAGGAAGTTTTATTCCTTTTTTGCAAACTTGCTATAATATTTTGAAATTCCAGCAAATACACGAATGACTGTTTTGGCACCTCCTACTTCTGCCACAATTTCCCTCTGTGTACACAAGCCAAACAGCTGGTCTATCTTCTATGTTAGACAGAGGCAACCCATGATCCTGCACTGTGCCATCATTCATGTTCTCTGGGGCACTGTTTCATCTGCTGCCCACAGCATAGTTCTCCCTGGCACCAACGAAACTTGCTTCCTTTAGGTCCTTGCCCACTCCTCTGCAGTAAAAGGGGTGTGTAGCACATGGATATGCCCTAGGGAACGCCACCACCCTGCAGGAGTGCACAGAGGGCTCTGTCCTGCTTTATTTAGCCATCGGCACACAGCCTCCATGACTCAGCCTTCTCCTTCCCTCATAGTCAGAGTGATGAAAGATTTTGACACCGGTTACAAATCTATCTGAAGTCATTACACAGACGATACCATTGCAATATAGAAGCATACACTGCTCTATTTTTCATCACTACATTTATGAGCAGTCACATCTACATTCATAAATTTCTGTAAAATAGCCTGTACCTGTCTGGTAGCAATATGGATGTTTGCTAAATGCTACCCAAAGTCTGTGGCTTTCTGAATAAATTTGGAAAGAAAGTTAGAACAGATTGTCCAAACTTGATGAAGTACTTTTATTGTAACTGCTGCCACAAGAACTCTGCCACAGGTACTTTTTTGACAGAGCTCTTGAAGATAATTTTCCTAGATTTTGGATGCATGATAAGAAAACAACAATTATTGGAAAGTAGAAGACAGAGCCTCATGGGCTCCTTGCCTAAATCTAATCTGATACAGTAAGAGATATTTATTGGCCTGTCTCACAGAAACAGATAATCTAAGTGTCCATCACATGCCTACATGGTTGGCCTTCAGGCAGAACACATTCCTTCCTTCCTTCCTTCCTTCCCTCCTTCATTCCTTCCTTCCTTGTTTACAGATTTATTTCAGTGCCTGGAGCAGACTCAGTCCAGCTGCCTGTGGTGCACAACCTCCAGATTTCTGAAGCATCTTGTACCCAGGGGTTATGTCTCACTCTGAAATGAGAGGACTCTCCCCACCTCTTGTTAAGCTGTTGCTCAAGATTAGCAGGGTTTTCTTAAACATCTATATCTGTTGAGAGTCCAAAAATAAGCATGACTGTATGGGCTGCTGGCAAAACTCCCAGTCCCTCCTCCAAAGGCTGTCTTAGTATTCTACACTTAATGGGTCATTGCAGTTGCCTAGTTTTCAGGAATACGAAAATCCGACTTCTGGTCTGGAAACAGAAGGCAGAGATAATTCTGAGGGTCCTGTGAGAAGAGAGGCATTTCCGTGGGGTCGTACTTGTGGTACCTGAAGTTCAGAGACAGATGGAACTTAAGCAAGACCATTAGTTCAGTATTATCTGTAAGAGTCTTTAAGATTTTCCTTGCTCAATCTGCCAACATTCTGATTTTAACAGAATTTTTAGAATCCACTATTCTTTACAGGCATTGTTAATGCCAATGTGCCTCTGTCCTGGCTCCATGAGATTTTGCATGTCACAGTAAAGACCAGGTGCCTCAATGTTAGCTATTGTAAAGTTCATTGCTACTGTACTGATACCCTCATTTTTATTCTAATCGTTTAGGTGTATTTGAAAATGCTGGAAAAACCCAGAGGGAAGTTGAGAACTTATTTCAGAAATACAATAAAACACTAAGTGATCCAGGTTTATGTGCCTGATTTAGTGTATATACTAAATGCATTCTTCTTCAGTTGAAAGCACAAGCCCTTTTTATCTTGGTCCTCATGAAATTGGGTAAATCAGTACTGTAAATCAATGGGACCCACTGTGAGGGGGTTTAAGTATTTCCATCCAGAGTCCATTACAATAACGATTGCAAAAAAGAACTTAGGAAATAATTCAATCAAAGCTGTAGTGGAGCCTTAATCCCAGATCTATGACTCTTGCACAAATTTTACTGATATAAGTAGAAACTCTGCATTTACCTTCATATGCCTGATAAATGATAAAACAGAATCTAATTAGAATTCCCTAAAACACATACCAGTGTCTCAGTTTGGGACTTTTCAGAGACATTATCAAAGGAAAGGGCAGACATCCCTCTAGACATTTGAAGACTCAATGCTGACAATTAATAGCTTGACTTTTAAATTTCCAAGCTCTAACTTAAGGAAACATATTGAATGCTTAGCTCAAAGGGCTTTAGTGAACAAATAACATTTCTCAAGCAATCAGTAAAGCAATGCATCTAGGTATTATTAGTATGACAGCAATACTTGAAATTCTGTGAAATAATATGGGTCACTCTACGGTCAAAAAAAAGCTGGTGAGATCTGAGCCAAGTTGCAGGTAAGGGGAGCTGAGGACATCACGCAGAGCACAGCCTGGAGGCAGAAGATATAGCTTGGTAGGTGAAAAAAGCACATGAAAAGCAACTTGCATACAAAAACTACCTTAAAAGTAATAAAACAGAGCAAATCAAAGGGAAAAATATGATCTTCAAACCCAAGAACAGGCAAAAGGAAAAAGGAAAAGAAAAGCCCACCCATAATAGTCATCTCTCTTATTTTACAACCTCTAATGAGCAACTTCCCAATAGAGAGAATCAAACATGAATCTCTTCTGTACCTGAACATCAGAAGAGATTAATTGTGGTGTACGACCACAGGGTTTCAGCACTTATTGGACTGTGAGAAGACAGGGTATTGTAGTTAATGATTCCACCTGAGGTGAAATGACAGCATATTTGGCAGCCATGGAGGTAAGTGGAAGGGGAGCACTGATGCTCTGATGTGTGGCCAAGTCAGCTAACAACAAGGCAAGCATCTTCAAAAAGGTGGAAAGTGATGTGTGGCTCGAAAGGAATGCAAATGTTATTTTAAAACGAAATTAAAATAGGAGGTTGGATTGGGGTGAGCAGGGCAAGAAGTTGGAGTATTTTGTTTTTAATCATATCTTCCTGGACCAGGGAAGATGACAAGAAATATTTGCAGAGGATTTGAAATGGCAGTGTCAGCCTGTGCGTTGGTCATTAAAATTTTCTACACACAGAACTCAATAAACTGACTAAGTAATTCTATAATATGGTTGCCCGTGAAACTGGAGACTAAGCGTGGTGATCCATATTGTCTCTTCCAGTGTTGTGGTCTTAAATCTGGCCTCTTCTGCTGTCTTCAACTCTGCTACACATGCAAAGTTCAGGAGCCTTGGTTCACAGGCCACTGCATTCATATTATCTTTGGTGCTGATCTCCACATTTTCTGCCTCACTGCATTTCACTTTTAGTTTATCGGATTTGAACAAATGCAGGCAATTAGAGGAAAATGCAATTATAACAGAGTTGCAGACAGTTGTTTTCCAAGTGACAAGAAATCTTATCTGAAGCCAGAGCTAAGTGCAGATATGACCTGGGCTGGTGGGCTCAGAGCAATGTGCTGGCAGATGCTAGCAGAAGGTTACAGTCTATTTCTTTCCCTCTTCCATGGAAATACATTCTTGTTTTCCAAGGCTGATGGTCTTTGCTAAGCCATTTCATGAGTCCAGGCTGAATATACAATGTGTTACAAATGTCTTAATTGAGTCAGTTTGGCAATCCAAAAATTATTGTTGTGAGATGTATTTAACTAGCAATTTGGAAACCACTGGTGTTCTATGGGTTTAGACAAGTACCATTTCAGGAATATAGATTTTGGCAGCTTAACTTTAAAAGCCGCTAGTGGAATTCAGCAGCAATGAAAGTGATTCTAATATGATGTTTTTACCTCGCCCTCAAATCATGGTATCATGATACAGAGGTAATAAATGGTAATATATGGTGGCAAAGGGATGGTGCTAGTCCCCTACTGATAAGGCAGAGCGAACATTTGTCTGCAGCCACCTGTTCTTGAACTTCTCTAACTGCACTTTTTCACTTTCTCACTCTGGAGCAAACTATGTGTAATCCAAATGGGAAAGAGCTAAGTGCATTTCCTTGGGTGGAAAGCGATATGGAAATACCGAACACTGTCTGCTACCTGACATAAATACTGATCTAAAAATACACCACCTTCCCCCTAAACCCTCACTTTACATCATAAATGAAGCATAAGCAGACCCCAGAAAGATTGAAGCAGAACGTCTACTGAATTTATGATTAATAAGTGTGTCAAGTTTTATAACAGCATCCTTATGTGGACACAGCTAATGGCCTTAACATTGCTTCCAGAATCAAAATTGAATGGTTGAGCAGATTTAGCCTCAGGAAGGCCCACAGTGATAAGGGAACCATCAGAGAAAATAGGTGTACACATTTTTCAACCTGTCAAGTGAAAAGAATCGCAGATGATGATAAGTCAAGGATATGCCCTCTCCTATATGAGTTGTATGAATGTTTGTGCTGAACAAGGCTGCTTCCTAAACAAGAAGGAAAAGGTGAATGTAAGCAGCAGCAAGCTGCAGGATTATGCCCTAAATTACACTCACACAAGAGCAATAATTACTCTGAATCAGCATTTAAACAGGAAGAGCTGGGGTTTGTTTCTCAAAGCTGTTGTAAATAGCTAACCCTGTGAGAAGCACAGGAAGAAAGAAGCATGCAGGAAGGTGTGGCCAAAAAAAAGGAGGTACAGGTTTGAATAGAGTGATGTATAGACTTGAGAATTATGTAGCTCTTTTGGGGGAAGGATTTCATCTGTGGGCTCTTATACATCTCAGGCCCCAGGGACTGAGCCAGGCTGTGGGTGCTGAGGATTAGGAAACTGTAAGCTGGAGGACAACCTAAGGAGCAGCCAATTTGATGTACATTTGCCTTCCTTGGAGGCACTGGTTGCTGAAGACAGGGCTGAAAGGAGTGTGCACCAGCCAGGCCTCATATAGAAAGATTCAAATGCCAAAAAAGGTCCTTCTTTTTCTAATTAGCAAAAAATTGTGTACAAATATGAACATGGGTAAAATGGAAAGCACTGGACATGGCATTTTGCATTGATATTGATAATTGCTTCTGGATCAGTCTGCTGGGAAGTACAATAATTAACTAGTTAGGGATGTTATTTGTGTCAACTCAAACCATACTCTGTAAATCTCATGAACTGATCTTAGCTATTACTATAATGCTTACATGCTTTATTAGTTTTCAAATAAGTGCTTTGAAAGAAAAAAAGATGCTGTAAAGGTAGAAGTCATAAATTACAGTGAATTCTCCATTAGCAGTGGTATACAGCCATAACATCCTTGCAGAAGTGGTATCCAGATAACTTATTGAACTATCCAGGCAATCACTGAAAAGCATTTAAGGAGACTGTCATCTTGAGTTGATGTGTGCAGTATATAACACCTGCTGTAAAAATGTTAGCTGATTTTGTAAGAGATTCTGTTTCTGTGTAGTAAGCACAGTTCTGCACCACTGATTTGTGAGAACATCACCTGTGATAGACCAACAGTCTCTTATTTCACAGCCTGGCACACTTTTTTGTCACTTTGCTCTTATTAGGACAGCCTTCCATGTTTTTACCAGAGAATGGACTAGTGGTGTCCAGCAGTGCTACAGAAGCATTTTTTTCTCCTAACCAACTTCTGGAACTGCAGTTGTACTCCCTGATGCAAACAGGTCTACATTTCTTACAATACTATATGTACAGCTTGTAGGAAGTACTATGTTTTTCTATTGCAGCTTTAATAAAAAAAAAGAAATAGAATTAAACAAGACACTATAGCACTAACCCCCAGCCTCCTCTTACGTGCTCTATGGTGAATCCTTCTCAAGACACCAGTGAGCACAGTTTCCACTACACTGCTCAGGTGAGGTGTAAGCTTTGGTGTCACCACATTTGAAACAGCTCAGCTCCAGCTCCTGCTCTGTGCTGACCTGAAAGCAAGGGTGTCCCCTGATGAAAACTTACTTCCTGAAACATTTAGGCAATTTGGAGTCTTCTAACACAAGTGCTGACAGATGAGCTTTGTTTCAGACATTAAAACACACGTGATATAAATCCCTCTATTTTTGGGAGATCCCCATTGACAAGAGATAGGCCCACCTACAAGACAGGCTGGAAGGAGGATGTGGAAAAGCACAAGCCTGTCAGTCTGATCTCAGTGCCAGGGAAAAATATTTGAGTGGCATCATGTGGCATACACAGGCCAGCCAGAGATCAGGCGCAGCCATCATGAGTTTATGAAAGGCAGGACCTGCTTAACTAAACTTTTATCTCTGTACAGGTGGCCACTATTTTCATATGGTATAAAGACATATTATATATTTCCAATGTGATTATTAAAATAACATTAGCATTATAATGTGTTATATGTGTGTTTTATATATGTAAAAATAACATTTTTATGCAATCCATTGCATGCAATCCATTTAGATAATTGTGGCTGTGTGAAGCTATTTTGTATTCCGGGGCATTAACCAAAAAAAAATTTTTTTTAAACAGGTCAAATTCAGAATCAATGTCAGTCAATGCTGTTTATTTTGGAAGTCACACTTGTTAGTTTTTAGATGGAATATGACCCTCTGGCTTTGCATCTTAAAGATTCACACTTATCTCAAAGTCAGAAATGGGGGGGCTTTCTTATAGATCCTTGCAATCACATCTCTGCATCCCTTCCTTATTTCTGAAGCTAGAAAGAGCTCTGTCTAGTGATTATTGGAAAACTATGCCAGAACAGCTAATTTCCTTTAATATAAACTCTCTATTGGCATTTTAGCAGCAAATAACTGTACAAAATCCATTTGATTTGTTCAGTTTTTGTGGCAGGTAAGACACATGACATAAGACACAGCTGTGCAAGTCTCTACATCTTCATTGAACAGAGATTTGCAATCACTACTGAAGTTATTAAATGCACATCATATAATTTATTAATGGAAAGCTCATTAGTTCCTGACAGAAGCTAGGAAAACAAATAGCTATATAAATATTTAAGGTATTAATTCAAAGACTTTTAAGGAACATGCAAGGGACACTGGAGTATAGGAGCCAGGGTTCGTGTAAGGCTTGTGATTGCAAGATTCCTTTGTGAGATTTCTTCTCTCTAAACCACTTAACATCCTAGTAGAGTGTAAAGGAGCATTGAAATACTTCATCAATTATATAAGAACAGGTGCTTAAATATACAAAAATATATGTATAATTCAACATTGATTGTCTCAACTGATGATGTGATTAAAATATGCCAATCTTGTTTGTTTTCAGGAAATACTCAGATTGTGCTTGTATTAAGATTACAAAAAATAAGACTTGAAGCCTCTTATAATTTTGCCTTATTTAGAGAAATTTTGCAACTGAGATCTTTAATATTGCTAGGTGGATTACAGCATTACCCACCACTGGCTCTGACTGCATTACTTGATCTTCTAGGTGGACTGGGGCTGCCTAGGAAACATGACCTCACAGCTTTTCTGGAAAAGCTAAAAAGCCATAGCACGTACTTACTTTGGCATTTGCAAAACAGGAGATGCCGCAGAAATAAGATGTTTATCTCTCTGTGGATGAGAAGTGCTCAGCTCTGGCCAGAGAGGGGCACACTGCTCCACAAGCAGCATCTGGTCTGCCTTTAAATTCACAGCCTGATTACAGATGCCTCTTTCTCCTCTGCCTCTGGAGGTGAAGATGGCAGAGCCTGGCCAGAGAGAGGGAAGGTAGCACAGACACACTCTGCCCGGGGCACAAACATGGTCGGGAATCTGGAAGCTGGGGCAGATCCACCGGGTCCTTGTTGTGACCTGGAGCTTTTATTTTGGAGGTATTAGTCTTGTTTTAGCCATGTAGCTCCCAGTTTATGTGCCCTTTATGCAGGTCACACCGCCTTTGGTATCAAACCTGGTGGGTTCCTGCATCTCCAGCATTTCTGCAAGAGGAGTTCAGGTGGGGTATCGCTATCACTATCCTGTACCTCCATCTCTTCGTGGAGTCACTGGCCATTTTGTAACACTGCACTCTGAAATCTCATCTATAAAGCAGAAATTTGGTACATTGGCTCTTCAGAGACCAGGGGGAATCATGATAGCAGAAATATTAGTGCTCCAAACCCATTTCCTCACCGTGCCTCAGTCCTGATTCAGAAAGATTGCTTTTAGAGATAGAAGGATAATTCAATCATCATTTAGTTTCTTTTCCTCTGAGACTCCCAGCCAGGAATGATTTATTGAAAATTGTCATGATGGCTGTTATGTTTCAGATATTCTTGGAAAGGCTCTGTCACAATGTGTAGCAAATTCACATGGGCACAAAAATTAACTTTATTTTAAAGACAAGTGTTTTAAAATACGTATTAGAGGGAAAAAAAGAATTTATACTGAACAGCTATTAGCTTCCCTGGGTAATATTTTTTAAAGTAACAATTGCCTATTAATTATTTACTGCTAGCAAAAGATTTGATATCCAGCAGCTTTGGATTTTGTTAGCTTTGCTGCAGTTGCTGCTGCAAAGTCTGTCATGTGGTAATTCTGAATTCCAGGCTCAGTTGCTCAATTGTATTTTTTTTTTTTTTGGTGGTAAAGTTCAAACTGACTTTAGAGATTTGCTTCAGGATGGGATGTGGAATTTATTATTTTGTCAGTATTAGACCATATTACACAAAATATATAAAAGTTAAACCCATTACCTTGGCAAAGCAATTAAACCCATGAACTTTGAAGGTGTCCTACTTTTCAAATGCAAATAAGCTAGTTCAGTATGGTACCTGGAGGAGCCCAATATCAGAAAATTTTAAGGAATAAAAGGCTCCATGAAAGTTGTTTTTCAAAGGGATGAGGGTAATTTGGCATTTAGATTAAGCAAAAGATAGATATTATGTACTTAAATGTAGTAAAATGCTATAGCCAAGAAGCAGCCATTGTACTCACAATAATTTTCAACACTGCACAGTAGCTCCAGCAACCACACCCCTCTCCCATCCACACTTTTGCAACCTACTCTGGACTCTGCTTCTTGCAGAAATAGTATCAGAGGAACAGTGTGTGAAATAAGCCTGATAATATCAATCTTTGGGCACTGTGTGCATGATGAGGATAATCGCACAGCTAATAAGTTACATCAGGCCGTTGAAAAATAAAGGCATAAAAATCATGCTTTATGAAATAAGCTAATGTTAAACTGTTTAGGAATAGAAAAACTCCCCTACAGACAGCCTATCTCATAATTTTTTCCATCAGAGTGGCTGTTTTTCCTGCCTGAAGCATCCAGAGCTGTCCAGCCTCCTGCCAGGTACCACCAGCACCAGGATTCTGCGTGCACTGACAGCAGCAGGGTCTGTGAGACCCTGAACCTGAGGGTGCTGATTTGCTTCGGGAAAGGAGTTGGAAATTAAAAAAAAAAAAAGAAAGAAAAAATGCCATTAAAGTGTAAGCTGGTGTGATCTGCTTTGAGGCGACTGGTTGCATTGATTTCAATTAGCACATTGAAGTGGGTGTTAGCAGGGACGGAGTTGGAGGGTTTGACTCGCAGTTTTACAGTGCCATCCTGTGGCTGCCTTAGATGTTGCAGATTAACATCAGAAACTTGGACCTTACTGAAGCTTTCTTTATGGAGCAAGATTTTCGCAGGTCTTGACAGTAAAACTACATTAACTCGATTAACAGTAGTTTATATCTCTTCTTTTAAACAGTTACGTTTTATTACAAGCATTTACTCCCTCTGTAGTGGGACCCTCCACTACTAGAAAGACAATGAGGCTCTGGAGCAAATCCAGGGAGGGACAGGCAACGGAGCTTGTAAAAGGGCATGGAGCATAAGTCCTATGAGGAGCAGCTGAAGGACCTGGGGTTCTTCAGCCTGGGAGAAAAGGGGGCTCTGGGGGAACCTTATCACTCTTTACACCTTCCTGAAAGGAGGCTGTAGTGAGGTGGAGGTCAGCCTCATTTTCCAGGTAACAAGTGATGGGACAAGAAGAAATGGACTCAAGTTGTGCCAAAGGAGGTTTAGTTATCAGGATTTTATTTTTGTTTTCTATTGAAAGGGTCATAAAGCATTGGAACAGACTGCCCAGGGAAGTGGTGGAGTCACCATCCCTGAAAGTTTTCAAAAAACATGTGGATATAGAACTTGAGACATGGTTCGATGGTGAACATGGTGCTAGCTAGGTTAATGGTTGGACTTGATCTTAAAGGTTATTTCCAACCTTAACAATTACAGAATTCTATAATTCTATGAAAAAAAACCAAAAAACCAAAACCAACCTCATTGGGAAGTTCTTATCCTACATGTTAATCAGCTGGTTTGGGATTTAAAGTTTGGGGTTTTTTTCCTGAAGGGTCTTGCATTTGTGGCTTCATAGCCATGCCGATTAATTCAATCTTACATGTTTGTGTCATCAGCTTACAGAGATCATAGAGTACTTTGGAAATGTTGTAATATAAAGTATTCCCCCAAAATCACAGGATAAACTCCATATGCTGACCTATATAACCTATGTTTACTTTATAGTTGGCTTGTGTTCAGTAACTCGTTGTCAAAACGACTTCCAGTGTGATGTAGTTCTTGATATTTTATCAAAAATCCGACAGCAGTAATAGCTATATTTTTTCCATGTTCCTTTATAGCATTTACAAAAGACTCTAAGGGGAAAAAAAAAAAAGAAAAAAAAAACAAAAAAAAAGAAGAAAGTTTGCTTGGTTTCACTGTGCATGAGACACCAGTCAGGTTTGGGGTTTCTTTTTGCCTTTTTTTTTTTTCCTTGCTTTTACACAGGAGGAAAGCTGGGGAAAAAAATTTAAAAAGAGAGAAAATTATGGTTTTGTGGGCAGCTCAAGATAAGATATACGAACATTATCTTCAGGCTGATGGAACCTCATACCAGAGATTTGTGCATTCCTAGGAGTACCTGTGGTGGGGTCACCTTTGGCTGCAGAGCAGTGGAAGGGAAAGGGGAAAAAGAAGAAAGTTTTTGCAGCTGGGTAAGAATTTTAATTACCTCTTGCAGGACAGTACTTTTGCCTGCTCCCTGCAGACCACCAGAAATGTGCAGGGACGAATCCAGGAACAGTAAATCCAGCACTGCAGTGTCACTGAAAATCATCATTGACTAAAGTTTGGTAACGTTTTCATTTGTTTAAACACAAGCATTTCTTGATTCAAGTCAAAGACAGCTAGTGAGCTCAGCTTCTAATCTCTCAGCTCATCAAACTGATTGGCTTTGTGTCTTGTTCTCCAAAACAAACTTCTAATTAGCACTGGAATTTACACAGAAACAGTCACTTTAGTAAATACAGCCTGACTACCCATCCATCATGTGTATAACATTTGTGTAGTCACAGAGACACCCTTTTCACTATGCAGTTCAGATTCCAAACATTTCCAATACCTAATGAATTTTTAATTATGATTCTTTTTAAAGTGGAGCTGATACCTCACTAGGTATTAAAAACTGTTAGACTGCTTCTTCACTGATGAGCCTTTGTTTACCCAGCACAAAAGAGACAGGGAGCGCTACTGCCAGCCTCAGCAGACTTTGCACTGTGGATAGCTATGTAGGTAGAAAGGGAATCTGAAAATAAGTTCTACTCAGTGCAATTTCACTTGACAGGAATTAGCCAAAGATTGCCCCATAAACTTTGTCCTTTGCCATATGTATTTATTTTTTATGAATAATATGTATTTATTTTTTATGAATAATACAGCATCTGATTTCCCATTTTCCAAGTCAAGACTACTCTTTCAACACAACTTATAGGCTGATCCCATAACTATGTGTAGTTAGTTAGTTAAATTTAAGAGTATTTAATTCAAAAGTCATACATTTCAAATAAGGCAGAGTTCATTTTAAAGACAGAATGTAAGTAATAAGTTTGTTTCCATCCTATATATTAATGGTAATGTTTGAATAGTAGAGGATGACTCTAAATAGCATTATAAAGGTGAAGCACAGAGATTTCCAATTTCCCACTTTTATCTACCTGTGAAAATTCAGTTCAAACACATGTAAAAGTGCCCATAAGGTAGCAGCAAAGCACAGTCACCTGCTTTTATAGACAGGAAAAGTTCGTTCTGGTTCTAAAATAATGCTCTCTGAATTGCACATTAGGACACTCCTACTGTTCCTCAAATTAGGAACCTGACATAAGTTTTTGAATTATTATTTTTTAAATGGTTTCTGGTTTTAGTCTTAGAAAGGGCTAATTTCTTGTAAATTGGAAGTGATAAATTATTCAGTTTGTTAATAATGGCTTTCCAGATAGGTGTAAGGCACTTTCTTGCAATAGCAGGAATGGCAGTTAAGGTTAAAAAATAGCTCACATTATGCTCACATTTCCTCCCACATTAATAAAGTTAAATTGCCTCTTGAATTGGATTCTATGGCAAATTTCTATAACAGAAGCTTAAGGCTGACATCTAATTTGTGTTTAAGTATATAAATAAATTACTTAATTTTAAAAGCTGCAGAAGACAACTGGAGATGTTCATTGTTCCACAGGTTGGACTAAGGTCTCTTATTTAAACTCTTGGCTTTCATTTTATGCCTTCTTGAAGTTTTATTTCTTGCATTATCTCTATATAATCTACAAAAAAAAAGTAATGAATCCTTAACTAATCTCACACCAAGATCTTTTAACACAGATTTTTTGCATAAGCAATTGTACTCTCTGAGCAGGAAAAACTCACCACTTGCTAGTAAAAGATCAACCACCAGAATAACACTGGTATCCTACAGATCTTTTCCCAACTGCATACCCGACTATGCTTGAAAAGAAATGCAAATTCCCTGAAGAAAAGATCAGATGGTATCATTAAATGATTAACTCCTGTTTATTAATTTTTGCAAAATAAAAAGGAAGCAATAATTATCCACAAAATACAACTGCTCTCACAAATTAGTTGTGGTTTAAAAGTATGAGCTAAGTTATAAATTTTTCATCCATTCAGAACAATCTGAGATGTTAGAAGCATAAATTAAATGCCATTTAGCTTTCACATCTCTCTGAAGGCCAAGTCATATTCTCACTGCTTCCTAAAACAAATTTGGAGGTGATTGATTTGGATCCTCCAGGTTCCACAAGTTTTTCCCACAAGATCAGCTGGGAGATGAACAGTAAGTTTTTTCATGCTGCTAGCATTTTTTTTTTATGTTAAAGATGTCTCTTGTGAACTTTATGGTGGTTGTTCCTTTGCCTGCATTGGCTACTGAAGCCTTCAAGTTCTTGCAAAGTTTAATCAAGACATAAGGAAAAGTCTCATGCCCAGACTGGGAAGCACATTGTGCTGATTACCTGTAGTGACAATATTTCGCCCTTGCCTACAGGTTCCATTTCTTCAACAAAGGAAAAATTATTGTGAATCTTCTCTGATCTTTTCGGGAGGATTTTATTTGCCATAATTCAGTATACCATCCAGTCAGTCCTGCTGAATAATAACCAGTTTCCAGTATGTGACCTGTACCGCAGAAAATATGCTGAGTCTTGACTTCAACATCATTGATGCCAGTGAGCCTATTCTAGCAGGAAAACAGCAGAAACCAATCAACAGAAAACCATCACCACTTACTTTGCAATGTGGAATCAGTGCAGCTCTAATAACCTGTTTCCAAACCATGCCACCCTTTGCAGACACCCAGTATCTCTTGCTGCCTGCATCTCCTGCTTTGGTAGCCCTGAAGAGTCCAGAGTTACAAGCAGGGTCTCTGTAGTCAAGCACGTGTTGTCAGGCTTGTATGCCTAGGCACAATAGAGGCATGTGATGTATTTACTGCAATATAATAAAATAGTTCTGTATTTCATTTCAAAGCAGAGAACTGCACTGCTGTCACTGTGTCTATCCAATGCTCCATTGAAGCAGGTTCCCAGGATGAAGAAATCTAGGAATTACAGTCTATATTCGTCTTCTTATTAGTATCCTGTTATGAAAGCACTTTTATTAAGCTATTAGCTGCCATGCCTTTTTTGTTTAAATTGGGGAAGGACCCTGAACAACCAGGTTCTGATGATGCTTCTGTGCTCTTCTAATTCCTGCCCACACCCCCTTCTTGGCAGGGCTTTGGACCTCTTTGCTGTAGACCTTGGTACCTTCTTTTGAGCAGCTTGTCCAGATGTCTGGACCCTCTGCCTTTAGGTCCTGGCATAGATTACAGCTGGTAATAGGAGGGTGTGACAGACTGTTCACAGCCCCTGGAAAGCTGGATGGAAGGGTACCACTAATCCTAGGTGATGTCAGTGTGAGGGATGGAGGTGCATGAATGTGGGGCCATATACCAGGCATAGATGATAGCTCAAGTTTTTAAAAAAACTCTGTGTTATGGCAATTATGGTTCTAAGAAAAGTACCAATTTACAGAGTTTCCTGTTTTGTTCTGCATGCCCTTTGTGGCATCCAGACGGTCCTGGAGCTCCTGCTTTTCTCCAAAGCCAGCCCTGTTTCTGGTGAGCACTTCAGTTCAGGCAACTCCTGAGGTCAGTGAAGCTTGTACCACGGAGTAGCCAAGCCC
Source organism: Onychostruthus taczanowskii (assembly GCF_017590055.1). NCBI lineage: Eukaryota > Metazoa > Chordata > Aves > Passeriformes > Passeridae > Onychostruthus > Onychostruthus taczanowskii. Next base: position 7,136,615 of record NW_024498795.1, read on the forward strand.
TTGTAGGACCTTGCTCTTGGGGGCAGCTGATGTAGTGTCTTTTCTGGCTAGGTAGGAGGCATTTAATTTGATTGTCCCTTTTCCACTGACCTGTGCAGTGCAGGCTCCTGGAGCAGCTGTTTCCCAGATTCCTCTGAAACAGCAGTTTTTCTTGAATTCTCATGGAAGCCTTTGTCTTCCCAGAGCCAAGTAATGTGGAATTCAAATTACAGCTAGAAATCACTTTCAGGAATAGAAAGGGCAAAGACTTCTGCTGCTGAAGCAGCTGTGGAATACCAGGAGGAACCTGAGGGATGTCTTGGTCTACATCTCTTTACTGGGTTGCACTTTCAGCCTGTCAGGTTGCCGAGGCAGTGTCTCTGTTGAGAGGAAGTTGTAGGCAGGGTGTGCTGTGAAGAGCTTTTTGCTTTGAATTTACTCCTCTCTTTAATCTGTCACAGCTCAGATTTATTAACCTCTGGACATCCTACTCTGAGGGAGAGAGAGAAATACTTGAAGAGTTCTGGGGAACAGCTGAAAAGTTATCTAAACCAGCTTTTAGTAGTGACTGAATGTTTATATTAGTGGCAGACAGGCAGTTTATTGTATTGTTTTTACCTCTGATTACAAGTGATAATAATTTCCAAAATGCTTTTTCAGAACACTTGGGAGGTGCTTATGAGATAATGAGGCAGAGAGGCAGAGTATGTGCAAGTATGTGCAAAAAGTCCAACAAAAATTAGAAACCCTTTGTTGTACAGTACAGCTACGGAAAAAAATCTTATTTAGCCATTTGATGTGGCTTCATGTGTGATTATCTCCTGGTTATAGCAGTATACCTCCTTCTGGAAACTATGCCAAATTCCCTATCCCAATTCAAGCAGCTGTTGCATCAGTGGTGTTCACAAGTGTAGAAATGTCCCCAAATGCATTGGGAGCAGGATGGATGGTAAGGTGGGATGGTGGGATATGCAAGTTATTAAATGCTATGGATGAGGATAAGCACAGCACCGCTGACAGCTATGAGTGCCCCCGCTGCCCTCTGGGGTCAGGAGGTGACCTCGTGCTCCTGAGGGGCCTGAAGGGAACCTGCCATTAACACAATAGCTCTGCCTTTAGCACAGCAACACAGACAAAAGCTGAAAAAACATAGTTGGTGTTCTCTTGGAGTTTACTTATGTGCAGGATAGCAGAGTGGTTCTATTCAGACTCTGTATTTGGGTTTTCTCTGTTTTGAACTCTCCCAAACTTCTGCTTTTGCCAGCGGCAATGTTTTTGTCCATTGTTTATTATCTGTGGATGGTTGCATTAACATATCCACTTTGCACTACACCATCCTAACTATCAGGATTTTCTATTCCTTTGCAATTGAACCACTCAGTCATTAAGACAAACGCAATTAATGAAAATAGGTGAGAGAAAAAACAAGATTTTAAGACATTCCCTATAACCACATCTCTAAATATTTTCCAGGTATTTACAGATTTTTTCTTACCTTTCAAATCTGTTTCCTTGTTTTATTTTGTTGTACATTTTAATTGGTAAGACCATTAAGTGTGAAGCATTTGGATATAAAGGTTCCTAAAGTCTCTTCAATCTCTGTCTTTCTTTCAAGTGAAGCTGGAGCAGCAGCAATTTAATTTTTTTAAATATAGATGTTTCCTGTACCATTTGAATGTGTAGTTCTACTAGCTGTGTCGTGCATATGTGACATAGTAGCATTCAGAGTTTCAGTTTGTGCAGATGGTTTTCGGGGAATGTATAAACATGCACAAAAGTGCTCTAAAACGCTTTCATTCTTGCACGCATTTCTTCACTCATTCGTGGTCTTACCTGTACCACGGCATTCCATTTTCTCATTGGGTTGGTTTGTCAAAGATCAAGAAATGTCTAATCTCCTTGCAATACTTGCTGCACTCACTCAGGGTAAATGTGAAGTTACACTTGTTTAAGAAGCTGAGATTCTCATCTATCCTCATAATTGTTCAAAGATCATTAGAAACCTATGCTAGGAAAAAATTATATTAATGGTTCTGTACCTTGCAACATGGACCATTCTGATTGCCTGGTGCTTTGTAATATCAGCAATGAACTGGGGGAAAGGAGCAATAGAAAACACTGTAATCCTCTTCTCCAAGAATGTACATTCTTGAATGAAATTTCAGAAGAACACCTTTTCTTAGGAAATTATTATAATAGGCACTGAACAACGGTATTTGGGGGTGATATCCCCCCACAAACTAATCAGATGGAGATTTTTTTAGTTGTATACAGATGTTTAGTTAAACTATAATAATCAACTCAGATGATAAAGTCCAGAGAGGGATCTCAATTTACATTTCATAGCTCTTGTGTAATATTCTGATGAGGATAAATATATGTAATAATAAACTGGCATTTATCATTGCATGGCTGCAACATAGTGCTCTTCAGCTTGCTGTTACTTGAAGAAATAGTTAAACTGGTCATAAAGCTGTAAACTGGCAGATTTTATGTTGTGCAGATGCTCCCTCTCTCCCTTTCCTTTGTACTTGGCTCCCAACTGGTGCTTATGATCCTGCACAGAGGATTCCTTAACCTGACCTCTATGATTTTAGACCAAACGACACTTTGGCTCTTGAAATTTGTTGACTTTTCTCTTCACAGATGTTTTGCTTTGCTCCTCCTTGCCTGTCCTGAAATTTAAGAAGTTCCTGGTGAGAGCAAAGAATGGATCTGTTGGAAGGGACAGATGTGGAGTGTTATTTATTTGCAGGCTTGAAGGCCTTTGATAAGGGTTTATGGAAGAAATTTTTCATTTTATATCTCCTTGACCCATAGATATTTCTCTTTGTCTATGTTTTGAATATAAACATTGCTATACTTTCTCAAGTATAACTCACAAGTTATACTTGAGAAAGTATAGAAATGTTTATACTCAAAATATATAGTTATCTGAGTTACATGAGAAATTGCTTTTATGTAAAATATGTAACTCACTATTATTTTCCTGAGTTTCCTGACTACCCTGACTTCCTTGATCAATCAAAAAATCTCCAGCCGACCAAACTGAAGTCCAAACTCTGCAAAGAGCTGCCCACAATTTGAAGAATCGCAGCCAAACTCTGCTCATGCAGCTCACACATATTTTTTGCATTTTGAAATATGGTTTTCAATGTAATACACCAGAAAGGAGCACAAGGTTTTCCTAAAAAAACAAACAGCATTTTTTAAACAAGCATACTTTTTTAGGGAATTCACATTTGAGAGATGGTGTCCGTTGACTCAATTTCCCCTGCCTTAACCGATTTTTTGGCTTAGAGTTCTTTTCCCAGGAAAGTGTTCCCTGCTGCACCTTCCTTGAAATACTCATTAAGGAGTATTGTAGATATAAGCTCTGTGACCTGACAAACCTTAAAGCAGTCAAGCCTAATGGAGATGAACTTTCCTGAAGCACCGAATAAATGAATCTATCTTTAGAAATCTCTACAGCCTTTTTGCTATGTTTTATGCTAGTTTCATAAGTTGCTAGTTGCTAGCTGATTATCAAAAACCTGCAAAGATTTCCTGTGGGACAAAAAGTAATCAACTTGATAGTTTAGCAGCTGAGAGCTCATTTAATTTACAAACATGGCTGATCTGCTGTGGTTATGTGGAATAGGAGCTGGAAAACTATCAGCACGTGAACGAAGTTTCAAAGGTGAGGAGGAGAAATTTATAAGGAAAGCCTTAACAGACTTTTATTGATTTATTTATTTATTCATTTATGTATTTACCACGTGAAAATATCAGCCATCTGGAAAATCTTCTTGGAGCTTTCTCCCTTCCCACACTTTTACCTTGTTATTTCGCACACTCACCTTTCCCTTCCTCCTCTTCCTTGCAAAAAAAATCCTCAGTTCGACAACTACGGCTTCCCAGAACTTTTTAGGCACGGGGCTCGGGCTCGCCGCTCCCCGCGCATCACCCGCAAGATGCGGTCGGGACCGCAAGTGCATCGGGGGCGGTGCGGGGCGCGGGGTCCCGGAGCGTGTGAGCGTGTGAGGAGGGGACAGTGTGTGCGTGAGGAGGGGACAGTGTGTGCGTGAGGAGGGGACAGTGTGTGTGTGAGGAGGGGGAACCGCGTGTGTGTGTGTGTGTGTGTGTGTGTGTGTGTGTGTGTATGGGGAGGGGTGTGTGAGGAGGGGACAGTGTGAGGAGGGGACAGTGTGTGAAGGGGTGTGTGAGGAGGGGTGTGTGAGGAGTGGTGTGTGAAGGGGTGTGTGAGGAGTGGTGTGTGAGGAGTGGTGTGTGAGGGGGGGTGTGTGAGGAGGGTGTGTGAGGAGTGGTGTGTGAGGGGGGGTGTGCCAGCGAGCCCCCGGTGGTGCGGGGCGGGGCGGGCCGGGGGCGGCGGGGGAGCACATATAAGGCGGGCGGTCTCGGCGGGGCGGGCAGCGTCCCTCCAGCGGCGGCATCAGCGATGGGCAGCGGCGGGCGGCGGCTGCTGCTGGCACTGCTGGCGGCGACTTCGCTGCTGTGGGTGCCGGGGCAGGGCCAGCCCCGAGGTGAGCGCAGACGGGGGTGCGGGGGTGAGCAACGCAATGAAAAGCAGGGCAGTGCCTGCGGGGCTGGTCTGCAGCCGCCCGCCGCTTCCCGTGGTAGCGTTTGGCCCCGCGGGGCTGGGGCAGCCTCGGCAGAGTGTCCGTGTCCCCGTCCCCGCCGGGCACGGCCGCAGCGGGAGCCGCGTTGGCCTGCGGAGGCAGCCCGCTGTGGGAGGCGAGCTGAGGTCCGGCAGTGCCGACCGCACGCTTCCCGACGGCCTCCCCCATCTCTTTTATCCCTGTTCTCTTCCCCCATCTCCACGTTTTGCAGCCGCCCTCCCCCACTTTCCTGAAGTCCTTTCTCCTCCCTCGGCGGCGGGGGCCACTCCGCCCGGCCGCCTCCGGGGCCGCCCACTCCCTTTGTGGGAGACGCTGTGGAGCGGCAGAGAGCCGGGGAAGGAGGGGGCGACCCCCCGCTCCTGGGCCAGGGGGAGGGCTGCGGGGCCCAGGGAGTCCCCGGCGGAGCCTCTGTCCCGGCGGGAGATGGGGTCAGAGCCGGGCACGGGCCGCAGTCCTGGGCGTCCCTCTCTGGGGAAGGCAGAGGAGCCGGAGCCCCGAAGGATGCCGCACGCTGTCGGTAATATAAACCAGATTAAGCTCTGTTATAATGAGCGAGAAGAGTCCCAAACCACTTTCCGGGCACGAGACAGAGGTAGCATGAAGAAGTAATGGAGAAAATTTACGAAAGTTTTCTTTTTTTCTTTTTTTGGTTTTTTTTTTTTTTTTTTTTTTTTTTTTTTGCACGTGGGCTGGCCGGTGCGTTGCGGCCGGGACACCGGAACGCTCGGCGCCGAGTTCTTACCCTGCCAGTGACTTCATCACACGCATCCTCTTTGTTCCAAGTGCTGTAACTTGGGTTGTCCTGGTGAGACCCAAGTGCATCGGCTCGCTCTGTTGCTGGCTTAACAGTGATTGACTCTGCGGTGTGCTGGGGAGCGCTGGCAGACACCAGATGCGCTCGCTTTTGGCTTGGGTCAGCTGCTACTCGGGTCCACCGCAGAATTTCTGCCGATCCCTACTCCCTGCACATGAATCCCCAGTCCCATTAGGTCTCTGTTAAAAACAAAACAAAACAAAAAAAATCTTGAATGGAAAATGGTTTGAAGGCATATGTTGTGCAGATGCATGACTTGTTTTCTTTATGGTGAAGTAGGGTGTTTGAGATGGATACGGGGTGGGAGATTAGCATCTGGATGTTTACAGGCTGCAGTAAAAGCCAGTGTCTATTAATATAATTATGTGTACAAAATATCCTCTAGGTAAAAAGGACAAAATCAAGCCCAAGTAAATTTCAGAGGCCATATGTCTCAGCTTGAAAATAAATACACTTTACTTGGGTTATGAAAATTCGGTCGTAGAAATGAAATGCCAGACAAAGTGATATAAATTTTGCTTTTTAGTTTTTTTTTTAAGGTACCATCTTACATCAAAAACCTTAATTCAATATTAATTCCTATTTGAATATTTATGGTAACATGCAGTATAAAAGGTAGGAATTTTCCTGAAGCTTGTCATGTATTGGTGACAAGAGCGAATACCATTTTTGGTTTTTTCATTGATATTTGCAGTGATCTCACTGCACTAATGTGCAGCTTTTATATAGCAGCCCACGGGTGCTAGAGGCATCTGGATAAAATACTTGCTTTTTATGTCAGTGATTGAAGCTACCAATATATTTCATCACTTCTAAGCCACCCCTTCTGGGAATATTTAAGTTCATAATTACATTTTTCTAGTTGAAAGATCAAGTCGAGAGACCATTCCTCCTATTAGATTACGTTGATAGAATTTTTTTTTTTTTCTCAGCGTGAGAGCACAGATCATCCGAGGAAGCTGTGAGTTTCAACCCCCCTGGTGGTGAACTGCCTTACAAAAGCCACAATTCAAGATAACTGATCCTAAAACAATGTGAAGAATGCGATGCAGATTAGAATGGCAATGTTGCTTTTACAGAAAGTAAACAACTTTAGCTCAGAATTGTAAGCATCTTGTTGAGGTAAAAGTACATTTTGAAGTGAGGATGGAAAGGTTTCTCAGAGCAGTTGTCAAGAGAAGTTTGGGGAAAAGGTATCTTGGCATGGCCGTGGAGAGTGCTGTCGTAGAACTCAAAGCATTTCTTGTTTTTCTGTTCAGTTTTGCTTTTGTCCTGTCAGCAAATGAAGAAACTGGGGGGGTACCACAGCTGCAAGGGTCTGTCAGAAAGTGTTGAAGTCCATTCTAAGAAAAAGAAACACACGATACTGAAGTCACTGCACTGAACAGCTTTGAAAGTTAATGATTGATTCTTTCAGCCTAAAGATTAATATCTACATAGCTATAAAATTTAGTTGGAATTTTAATTACAGGTGTTTTGTTAAAGTGTTCCTATCATGGTGAAAAGTTTGGTTTGCATTTTCTGTTGAGTCTTTTGTGTTCACTAATGGAGTAACTCTTCATGAAACATGTAACTCGGAGGAATTATTTTACGTCAGAAGCAAAAAAGCCATTTCGGAGGCTTGTTGTAGCAGCTTTGCTCTGTTGGAACTCATTCTTTATTATATTGGAGTTAAATGATGCATGTCTTCAAAGTAGAAAGGAAAATCAGTTAGTGATTTTGAACACTATTGCCTGTATTTCGTAAATTTGACTCTGCCACTCTCAGGTGATTTTTTTCTGTAATTAAAAAAAACCCAATCTTGCTACTGTAAATCTGTGGTAGTGTTAACTTGGAAGGCTGTAGTTGTAGACTAAATATTTCCCCAGCTGCATCTCAGTTTGTTTGCGTAAGCTGGTGTGCTGAAGTAGTCTGTTCTGTTCCTGCCTGGGATTTTGGATAAGTGCTGATGCTCAGGGAGCCAAATGCCCCAGGGAGGTTCTCCATCTGGACAGGGATGAACATAGGTATTTCAAATGCCTGTCACCCACTGGGTTTCAGACCTGCTTTGCTTCAAGGATCTGGTTTAGTAAGTATTGTTAGGCTATGGCTAATGTACAAATTAGGACATTATGGCCAGCAACCACATTTCTTTTTTGCTGAAACATAAGAGATATAAGTTATATTGTTAGTGCACATTCCCAGGCAGTGGGAGACTTATGTTAATCTCCTTAGTTTGAGGTGGTTTGAACCCACATCTCCAGTCTCTGAATAGAGTGCTGTTGCAGTGACAGATAATGCAGACGAAGAGTGTGTGAAATCTCTCCAGACCTCTCTTTGAAAAGGAGCTACTGTACAGCCAAGATGGCAGGTTTCCTTCCAGAAGGACAGAAAGATGATGCTTCAGTTGCATAATTAGAGTGCTCAAAAATCTAAGGAGAAATAAGTGCAGACCTCCCTCTCTTTTATTCATTTGTCCCAAGCAGCAATAAGGTGTTTGACTTCATCAGAAACTCTTCTATTGTACCGGTGTCTGCTGGGATTTGTCTGTTTGTTGTTTTAGTTTTTAGCTGTTTTTTACTGGGTTACTCAATCCTGACACCATTCATGGTGTGGTTGTGAATCCCGGTTAGTGAAGAAGGGCTTTTTGGTGCCTAATTCAGGGTGGTGAGTTCCACCTCAAGATTACAATGTACTGTAATTGTGTTACATCATTTGTCAGAAGTTTGGGGTGTTGTGGATTTGGCTGTTAGTCTGTGAGCCTAGGTAGGTGGATCTTACACTATCAGCTGCCTCACTACAACCTCATGCATTCAAAGTTGTTCTGTGCAGTGAAATAGTTTCCTCTGACACTTTTAAAACAGTCTTCCAGAATGTACTTGGAGGAAGTTTTTCTGGAGTTTCAAGATGACTTGGATGTTGTGTTCAAAACTGCTTTCTGTATGAGATGAAAAAGTATCTTAAGTGCTTCACAATACTGCATCTTGGGTTCATGTATGCTAGTGGCTTAAATAGACCTTTTTGCCATTAGTCTCAAATATCAGTTTTTTCCCCAACATCTGCAACAGAGTTAACTGTTATAGAAAATGAGAAGTTTTTTCTATCCCCTGCAAAGTTTGCCTTTACTTCTAAATATTTTCCTTTAACATTTCTCCTATGTTTCCACTGATGCCAGTATTGTTTTCTGATAACAGAACACTAAAAGAAATTTCAGGTTCCTTGAGGCTTGTGGAAGACTTAAAAGCTGCTTACAGTATGAGGCAGGAGACCAGTGAGCTAAAAATAGGACAGAACTTTGAGGTAGACTCGCTTTACATTGTGGTAAGGTAAAAATTTCTTCAGTTGGAAAAATTGGATACAGTGGCATACTTGGCTTAAATTTCCACTTTTTCCTTAGGGTTGGAAATCTCCGTTACAGTGAACCTGTACATCTCTTGTGTCTTCGGATGGGCTAAGTAGCAGGGCCCCAAGATACTTATTAGCTGTCCACACCCTTATTTAAGTTCTTCTGTTGTGTCAGAAGTCTCATGTGCACCTACAAATTAACACCAGATAAAGGTGGAGCGACATCAACAATGAACCCAGAGATATGAGCCCCTGTCAGGGCTCTGCTCTGACAGCCACTGATGTGTTATGGGAGCAGCTCTTTAGAGCTTACAGGCTGGGGGAGGTGGTGGCAGTCTGCAGGGGTATGGGACCCATCCTGGGATATATGGGAAGAACATTTTGGGATTGCACAGGACTTATTTTGAGATGAATGGAGGAAGGGTCAAAGATGCAGGGATCAAAGTGGTTGAGCAAAGAGTGAGTGTGTAGGGGGGATCCATAGAGAGTGTGTGCGTGTGATAGGGCTGGTGTGTGTGCAGGGCAGTTTGTGCCTCAGTGGCTGCAGTGGAGCTGTGGGCCCCAGGGGCTCACATGCCAGATACCAGCAGCAGGGAGATCTTGGGTGTGGGGGAGCACAGTTACTGGATCCAGTGAGTCTCCAACTTTTGGATTTAAGAAATCCACATTGTGGATGGACATTGAAGAAATCCATCTTTGTGTATGAATCCATGTTTTTTCCCTGGAGCAGGGAACAGGATGAAACCATTGGTGGTCATTGCTTTTATATGTTTCTGTCTTTGTGAATCTATGTGGCTGGCCATATGTATTTGCATATATACATATATCCATTGCATTATGTGTGTGGCTTTTTATGTGCCTGTTGGGAGTTCTTGCTCAGCTTTACTAGTGGCTGGGCCTGGGAACACAGAGCTGCACCAGCCACATCTCTCTTGGCCTTGGTACACTCCAGCAAAACTCTGTGGAAGAGCAGAAGCAGACATAACACCAGAACTCTTGGCTTTTGTCTCCTCTGAGTCCATTTGACTGTCAAAGCCTTAATGCAGTGGACTTTATTCTATATGATACTCTAAAAAGGTCAATTTTAGATGAACTGTTGATGATGTCACCTCAAACAGAGGCCACATTGCATGTCCTCAGGAATGCTGATTTTGTGGATACCATTGTCTTAATGTTACAAGGTTCCCTAAGTTCATGATAAGCAACACAAATATATTTTGATGTTTTTATTAAATAGAAATGAGGTTTTCTCTTATAATAAGGAATATGTAGTGTAAAAAAGTAATTGATCTCCACTAGGGACAATTTTTGCTGATTGAGACCTGACTTGTGGTTGGCAAAGAAGAACTGAGAAATGTCATATTTTTCTGGTAGTCTGAAAGGAATATCATGGACATTCTGTGGGGAAAATGTGCTTGGTGTTGATTAAAGCCCTAAATTTAAAATCTGCTTTGTGTTTTGTTCCCTGCTTTATTTTGCAAGAAATCACCAACAAGCCACCGACCATTTTCTTTTTTCTTGGAGTACAAAGGTATGTGACAGAGAAAAATCCCATGAAAGCATTCTAAGTTAGATTGAAGATTAAGATAAAAAAATATTTGTCTGTCGTAAATATTTTTCCCATTCCCTGAAGGCTTAGAAAATGCATCTCTAGAAGTTTAAGGCTATCAGTATGTGTTGATCAGTTGTTGGTATTTGTATCAGTCTCACAAAAGATCTTCAGGTGGGGTTTGTTGCTGTCCCCTACTTTTCTTTTTTTTTTTCCTGTCCTGCAGACCTCCCTTCCTGACCAAACAGAGGAACAGTGTGTCACAAAAGTTTTGCAAGGCAAGATTGGTTAGGTCAGCTTGCCAGAATTATGATTTGTTAGTTGGTGTAAACTTTAGGAGCACAGCAGTCAAACTTTTTTATTTATGCTTTTAGTTATTTAAGTGATATCTGAGGTTCTGTACTGTGCCTCTGAGCTTGCAGATATGGGTATGGCTCTCTGTCTTTGAGATTTGAGGCCACTGCTTCATTTGCTTGTGTGTCAGAGCAAAAATAAGGCTAGGTATATCTGTTTATTCTTTCTTAGTTACTTTTGCTATTTAAAGACTTCAATAATTTCTCAGTCATTCTATGTTCTCTTCTAGAGACTGGAAAAAACTGCTTTTTCCCTGAAAATAATTATTTTATACAGATTTTTGAGTATTAAAAGCTATATACATAACAATTTTAAAGGAAAAATGGAAGACTTCTTTTGTAATTAAGAGTAGATATAAATAACACTCGGAAAATAGGAAAATATAACATTGTAAGACTAGAAACTAACTTTCAGTATTCTAATAGCAAATATTATAGGTGCACATAATTTAAATTTCTCTTTCTGATGTGAAACAGCAGTTACAATTCCTGAGAAGTGCAGGGCAAAACACAGAGATAGAATGCTTTGGTTTTACCTGAAAACCTGACTTTTTTTTTTTTTTTTTTTTTTAAGTATCTCTGGAAAATCACGACTGTTCTAGTGGCCATGTGAGCTCAGAGAGCCATTGGAAGGGAGGTAGATTCATGGCAGGCATTTATACCCACTGCCCTTTCCACAAGTTCAGCTTGGCAGGCTTTGTAAAGCAGCAGCTAATGTGGGTCGATGGGCTGATGGGCTGACACGGTTGGATTTTTTCATGTCATTTCTGGGCTTTTCCCACCAGGCAAAGGCCGAGAAGATCCTACTGCTGCTTTGTGTAGGCAGAGTAGATGTCAGCCTTCAGCAATAAATTCCTTCTGTTTTGTCATCTTTAACTTGTTAGCTTTTGCTGATTTTTTTTAAGCTGTCATTCGATACAGTAACAGCTCTGTCAGAGATATTCCCTAACCAATTCTTTTAGATTAAAGATTCAGATTTGAAAGTTGTTTTGCAAGCATAATGTAATTCCTTTCTGTGAGCTCATTTATTGCACTGTGGGACTCAGCCCCCATCTTGATTCCCGCATGAAAATAAAGCTTAAAAAGCTGTTTAAGAAATGGTCTTCCTGAAATGGAAACTTGTTTTTTCTCCTTGGTTCTGCCTGCATTTTTGTTGCTGCTTGCTCAAAAATGACCTTGAAAATAGGCTGATGTCTACTACCTTAACTGTATTTCCATAACTTTTGTTTGCTGAAAGTCTGAGAGGACAGTGCAGAACCTGTACAGGTAATTCAAAACAACTTCTCTAGTCTTGATTTGATTCTTTGATTAGTATTTTTGTCTTGTGGACCCGATGAAGCAAGAAGTTTTTTAATAGCAAAATCCTAACTCTGCAAATCAGTGGGGTACTCCTCACTGACTGTAAAAAACATCGGAATTCAGTCACTGAGCATAAATGCGAATTGGAGCTGTCGTTGATTGCAACTTAGATTATTATCAGGTTTTTTGAAACCATGACTGGAATTTTGCCTTCTATCACAAAACCCAAAGATGTGTGTAAAGAAGCGTCTGTGTGGGAAGGAGAGGAAAAAAGCCCAGTAGCAACTGAGACATCCAGTGCAATTTGATTGTGGCTGGGTGCAGCCTTGCTGGGGAGCATTGGAGCAGGGATCCAAGTTATCCCTCTTTTTTTTTTTTTTTTTTTTTTTTTGTGGATGCTGGCAGAGTGAGCTTTGCAGGAAGCACACAAGGTGCTGGGCAGGCTGGGTGCCTGGGAGGGATGGCAGCCTGGGGACCCTGACTGCACCTCTGATGCTCCCTATCCAGGCAGAGCTGCTGCTGGGCTGGATGGTTCCCAGCCAGGCTTCACTGACTCCTGATCCATCTAAGGGTATCTGGACAGTGAGTGAACTGGGGAGAGACTAGCATCAGCAGTAGGCTTGTACTTTAAAAACCAGTTAACTGGATTCCACCTTCCCCGTTTCTGGCTGTTTCTTTACAGAAGTGAGAAATCCAGCTCCTGAAAGTGCTCCACTATTGATAAAATGATGGAAGAGATTCCAATGCTTTTTCCTGTCTGGTTTTAATTCAAATGCATGAATAGCTAAAGTATGTTACACTATTCTCCATGCCACACCATTCATATATTTTACTTTCATTTGCTGTGCTGTCTTTTGTGCATATCTAACCACTGCTTTAGGACAGGAAGACAGAAAAGGCTTGTAACAGTGTGCCAATGCCTCTGATGATTAGGTTGTTTCTACTTTATTGGCTGAGAAGGGATAGATAACAGAAGTTTGACGTGAAGGTTCTTTGAATTTTCAAGATCTGTGGGTACCCTGTGGTTTAAATTAGGGTTGTGAAATATATGCTGTTGAAATTTTTAGGATTCCTGTTATTTACTTTAGCTTGTAGTCTCTGAAATGTGTACTCAATGCCTTCTACTAGAAAACACCCTTTAAAATATCCTGAAGAGATAAAAAATTTGATGGCAAAATGAAGGATCAAATCTACTTCACTGGCTTAGAGACAGTTTCTGTGCTTTACATTACATCTACTCACAGTTCTTCATTCCTTCAGTAGCTGCTAACTAATGCTTTCATTTTGTGTGTCTCTTTTAATTGCCAAAGTAGTTCAATTGATGATATATCTCTTACAGCATAAAAAAAAAGGTTTGTATAGATAGAAAGCAAATCTGCTAAGTGTCTCTGATTTTTTTTTTTTTTTTTTTTTGTTTTTTACTGTGTGTCTCTTAACTGCCAAAGTAGTTCAATTGATAATATATCTCTTACAGCATAAAGAAAAAGTTTGTATAGATAGAAAGCAAATCTGCTAAGTGTCTCTGATTTTAACTAGGTTACTTAGATATTATCAATAAATCTCACTATAACCTGATTGGAATTTAGGAACCATGCCTTTTTTTGCTAATGCAAAAAATGTAAGCTTGATACTGAAATTGTCTTTAGATGTAAACATGAATTTTAAACTAAAAGTTACAGGAATTAAGTTCTTTCCAGACCTATCCCAATTTATCTTCCTTGAAGTTGGTTTACAGTGTGTCTGCCAATGTTCTCCAGACCAAGTTCATCAATGCTAAAGGCATGCAGCTAATGCAGAGTCCGTCCTTGGCTGATCACTCTTTACTTGGGAGTGGTCACACTGGGGACAGCTTAGTTTTGTGCATGTTTAATAACATTGTAATGGGGATATTTCTAATAGAAGGAATGATTCTTCAAAGTACAGTGCAGATTTTCCATGGTGGAGGCAACCCTTGGCAGGCAATGAGCATGAGATGTATGTGATGGGTTGGGGAACTTCCAGATGAATTGAGTATTTGTCCATAGTGATGAGCAGTAGGTTGTGACTTAAAGGCAGTGATGAAGGAACAGGTACAAAACTGCTGATGGACAGCTGTGTTCAGGTATCTTGGTGTGGGTCAGAGGTTGCCATGCTGATGTTCAGCTTCTGTGCTGTGTCAGGTTGCTCAGAAGCTTTGCTGTGGGTACTTGGTGGAAAGATCTGCTTGTTGCTGTGCTGCCATGGCTAATAGTAGTAATAGACACTTCCAAGTCTGGGTGTTTCTAGGCTGAGAATCTTGCAGGAGTGATAGGTAAAGAGGCTCAGAAGGGGATTCTTACTGATACAGTGGCAGGGAAGAGGTCAGGACGTTTGCCCCAAGGAGGAAAACCCTTTTTGTGTTCTGAAGAGTATCGACAGATAATACAATCTATCTAAAATTTGAGCAAAGCTCCTTATCTTTTCAGTTCTTAAGGACAATGGGAAATAAGCTGCCCACTCTGCAGCTCTACCCATGTTGCTGCATTTCCTACAGTCATCAGCAAAGAATGTATGGGGTGTTTCAGGCAGGATCCAACTGTGCCTCGCTATTATTTTAGTGTCACTGTAACATTGCTGAATTTTCAATTAAACTACTTGAACTCTCAGTCTGTTAGAATTTTCCTCAAAAATTGTGCTTTGGGCTGAAATGCATCATTCTTGTTTTCAGGCCAAAGGCAAAATACTTTTTCAGAACACTTGATTAAAATTCCATGTGACTGGCTGAGTTCTTGAGTATTAATGTCAGTACAGAAGAGAATTTTTTAAAATATTGTTTTCTTTTTCCCCCTTGTTTTTTTGGTACTTAAAATTCCACTTTTTCAGGAATTTAATCTGAGTGACACAAATGCTTTTGAATTTCATGGAGGCATTTACTGTAAAATAATGAAATAAGAATTTGCACGTGGTGAGAGTTTGAAACATAAAAAATGTGCAACAATTGACTCAGTATTGATTTTTTAAAATAGTTGCAGTTTGTGCCCTGTAGATTTGTTAATCTGTGTATCTGGAGACCAGCAGATGCAAGAGCAAACAAAGCATGGTGATTTGCAGTTTTACTTTGCTGCCTCTAGTAAAATGCCTAGGAAAAAAATAAGTAGCAGGATACATTTTACTTTTTACAAAGAGCAGAAACTTACCTCTATACAATGTTGAACAGTTGGTTACTACTGAAATAAATGAAAAAAAAAATACAAAAAAATACCCCGACAGATTTTTCCCAATTAAACTTGAAAATTAGAGATTGCTAAATCTTGTTAGTAGAGACAGGGGGAGTGACCAAGCTTTGCATGTCTTTGGGGTTACACAGTTGCAAATCCTTTCAGGTCCATTCAAGCTGGAGGAAATGCGCTTCCTTCTACCCAGGAAGATCTGGCAGTGATACAGGGCTGTATATGCCCTGATAATGGCTTTGTGCCTGTTGGAATGAAAACATTTTTCTTCCGTGTCTCAAAACAGGCGAGCTGGTAGCTCTGAGATGCCAAAACCTCTTGAACTTGAAATAGCTTTTCTTAACAAACGGAAAAATTCGACATTATTTTAATAGACATTCAGCTTCATCTAACACAGGTGCATTTTCTAGCATTAAGGAGTTGACAAGTCTTTCCTTTTAAATTAAGAAAATGAAATACATTTTGGGTTTATAAGTGAAAAACACATTTCAGAGTTCCTTTGTAGTGCACCTACTTCATTTATGATCACAAAGTGATGCCAGCTGACTCAAGGGTATTTCTGTTTTAACCTTCTTAATCTTTACGTAGGGCAAAAAGTAGTAGCTTTTTGTTTGGTTGTGATACTGAGTCACAATACTGAAGTGAGTGAGACCTCTAAACCTTTAAAATTCTTCTCAAACTCTGGTCTCCCATAATTTGCAAGTGATAAATGGAAATTTAGACTCAGAAGAGGACTAATAGATACTTGGGTCATAACTTCCTCTTTGTTATAATGAATGATTTGGCGTGCAGACTGAAGCTGTACATTTATGCATGCAAATTTAATTAGTTAAACCCAAGAGGATTTTAATTTTCAACCTGAAGACAGTTGCTTCAGGTTGAAAACTGGTGATAGAAAAGAAGTTCAGGGGGAGATATTATTGAAGGCGTCATATTAAGGAGGCGTGAGGGAAGTCTACTATGGATCTGACATCAGTAAGAACAAAACTGTTTTGTTTTGTTGATATTGATATGCCACATCATAAGTGACAAGTGACTGAGGTCCTTAGTCTTTGACATGCCAGTCACACTGCCAGTACTTCTGTTACGTTGTTCTAAGCTAATACTATGTCTTAGGCAGCATATAAGCAAAACTGACAAGACACTGAAGTCTATAATAGCTGTGGCTTGTATTTACTTCAGGTTTGAGCAAAGATTGTTCCCAACTGATGACTTCAGAAAAAAAGCTAGTGTACTGGTAAAAGAAAGAACAACCCCCAAACCAACAAGCACAATAATGCAGACTCCTCAACGTGTGGAAAAAGCTTTGGGTGAACAAGACAGAACTAATTTCATGGTCTGGCAGGTTTGTTGTTCCTTGGCAGCCTGCCCATCTGTCAACTTGTGGCTCTTTTGCTTTGGTGTAAATGCTGTGACAATTTCTGGGCAGATTCTTGAACTGGCCTACATCATACAAAGAATCAATACCTGCAGGACATGACTTGACAGAAGAAATATTGATTATAGTTTGGAAATGCATGATAGAATACTCAAAGTTACTTGCCTTTCATATCAAGTTTTACTGTCAGATGCTAAAACTAGCATAAAATCTAGTTTTCTTTTATTCCATTACCCCTCAGTTTGTTCTGATCAAAATAACCAGTAAGTTACTGTCAAAACTGAAGGTATTAGAAATACCTGTGATAGAATTTTTTTTATTTTTCCCCAGGAACTAATTTTTTTTTCTTCAAATCCCTAAAATCTGTGAAAGGACCAAGCCATAATACTAGAAACCACATTCAGGGCTGGGATGTAAGCTATGAAACCTCTTGAATTCACCAGTGTTTTCTATGCTCAGGCTGTCAAAGATGATGTGCATTCTTTTGAGAAACAAGGTAGCACTTTTGTAGGAATGTCTGGTTGGGGCTGAAAACTCCAGCTTCTTCAATTTTAAGCATCTGCATCCGGACCATGTTTTTGCAGGCTTATCCTCTCCCTAGTTTTCCAATCATTTTGTATATAGCATGTTTCATACACTTTGAAATTTCAAATTTTTTTAGAGCTCAGGTTTTCTGCCCTCCTTTGGAAAATAAAAGGCATGGTTTTTCTTTTACCTTACCTTTAAATTTTTTAAAATTTTCTTTTACCTTTAAATTCTGTTACATCAGCCTGGCTATGTGCTGGTGTTTGGGAATTTTAAGGAAGATATGCATGTTATGCCAGACACTTGCTCCTTAACCTTCACAAACTATATTGGGGAAACTAGTTGTGGGAGAAAAATGCAGCTGGTGTTCATTCTTGAATGAGCAAACTTTTACTTAGTTTCCAGTCTGAGTTTGACAGAATTTCATTAATTTCTGGTGTTATAAATTTATTAACTTGCAGTGTTGTAATTATTTTCAATACATTTCTGAGCACAGAATACTAATTAGCACATCATCCAGCCTAAGGGAGACCACAGTATGTAAAATGCTTTTGCTGTAGTACCCTGTCTGCAATATGGCCCTCATTAATAATGCTGAATGCACATAAGCAACTGCAGAAAAAAATATTTGGCAGAGAAGACTTCGCCATTTAGAAGGGGCAAAGTTTCATCATCTGTAGCTTGTTTGTGCTCTAACAGCTTGTGGAGTTCAAACAGAATGTTTTTTGTTACATTAACTGGTGTAATGAACTTGTTTTGTTGTCCTTTTTTCTGGCGATCCTGTTGGATTGCTTAAGAGTGATTTGCAAAAGCTTGAGTGGATCAGAGCTGTAAAATAATCAGCAGACTGTTCTGAAAGCAAGTGGTTGAGTGTTCAGCAAATGGCTGCAAAGTAATCTGTTTTACAGATAACCTGAACTCATCCAGGGTCTGATGTGGAGTGTACTTCTTTTGTGTAAGTGCTCAGGCTCTGCAGTACAATAGACCAGGGTCTTTTACTTACCTTGGTGTGCGATGCAAACAGAAGAGCAGTACCTGGGAAAAATACAAAACTTATTCTCGTGTGTGTTAATAAAACTGTCAAGAGTTTAAGAAGTTATTCTACTCCAGTTGGTGCTGATGAGGTCTGAGGATCCACACTGTTGGAAAAATACAAGCTGCCCACAACTCAGAAGGATAAGAAGTTTAGAAGGTGGACTGCAGAAAGATTAAGAGGACTGTTTACATAGTCTGGAAAAGGGTGTATGATAACAGCTCAGATAAACAAAAGTTGTAATCAAGATCATGACTGATGATGAATGCAGCAAAGAGGACTGAAAATTTGTAACTTTTAAAGTGATAAAGTGTCAGAATAGACTTGTCAAGGATGTTGAGGAATATAATCATTGGAAGCTCTTGAGAACAGACAAACTTAGTATGTTCTTACATTAAAAGCTGATTAAATTAAATAAATATAATCTTCACTATCTAGTATTTCTGTGATAGATACATTAATCATCTTTGCTCTACGGTATAAGAAGAAATAAAGAATGGGTTTTAAGAAAAGATAATACTCTGTCATGGTAGAGGTTTCTTTTAACTCTGAAGTAGTTTTATCTAAATATTACAAATTAAAGTTTGCAGATGTTCTGCTTAAAAACCCTAAACATACTATATAGTTAAATCCTGTAAACTTGATATTTTCCTAGCAGAAATTCTCCTCTATGTTGAGCTACAGAAAAAGGCATGATCAGTTTTCAAAATAATTTCTAACTAGTGTCTTGCTGCCTAAGCTTACTGTGTAAATTGTAGTGGAGCTTTCAGATTTTCAAATGGTTTAATGCTGCAGCTAACACATTTTAGGCAATGTCTTCACAAAGTGGATTATAAGGCAGGTTGAGTGTTAAACCCACATTTCTTGCTGACTGTAAGAATAGAGAATTAGTACCTTAATTCCTGTAGTTAGAAGTTAACAATTTCAGGCCATTTATTTTAGGGGAAACCAGGCTAGATATTTGATGTGATTACAGGGTAGGATTCTGATGAAAGTGCATAGAGAAGGTTAAACTAGAGGTGCTTGTTGGTAAAATAAAATGAGGGTAAATCTATTGAGCAGGCTAGGAATCTCAACCTAAGCCTGATAGTTCCAGGCCTTTATTTAGTAAACTCATTTAATCCAAAACTTGAATAAGACACAACAACTAAATTAAATCTGTGCTAGTGAAAACAGTCTGAGAATGTTACCAAGAATGTGACCTCAACTTCTGTGTGTAATGCTATTAAATATTTTATATATTCTAATACTGTGACATTTTATTACATTTTGTCTTTAGCCTATTTGGTTCTCCTGAAGTGCATCAAACTATTCTGAACAACTGTGTACTCTGTGTATGTTTTCAGTGAAGGGAGAATCCATTGCTTGTGAGCAAACTTCAGCATTCCCAGCTTGTTATGAGCTGCTGATTGCCTTTACATTTTTAAAAAATGCTAACTTGTGCAAATGAGATTAGATCCCTTCAAGTATTTCTGTGTTCTGAAAAATTACACAATAAAAGCTCCTTGTTACTGAACACATCAGCTCTTTATGTTTTTTAAGTCAGATCTACTTTGTTCCCTTGCAAATTACTGCTTTATTACACTCAGCACAAAAAAAGCCAAAATACTTAGAGAGCAGTCAGGCTGTTGGCATTGCTGAATGTCTCGATGTTGCTCACTGAAGTCTGGTTTAGAGTCATCATTGTATACACTGATGACCAATCCAGAAAACTTTCTGAACTCAGTTCTTGGCTTGCTTCATATAATCTTTTGTATTCATTTCCCATTAGTCTTTGAAAAAAAAAACCCAACAAACAGCTCCGTAATTTAGTTAGATTTCTGGAAATATCAGACAGATCAGTGAATCTGGATTCAGGAAGAAGCTGTCTTAAACGTGGCATTTCTCTTAAGAGTTTTGCCATCCTTACTGTGTTGATGTGGATACCAAAATATATTGTCTTTATTGTGCTTGTTGAATACATTTGATGGTGTAGTGAAGCCCATGTAGAGTAGAACTCTCATGTGCATGCTTCTGTTTGTGCAGCTGTTTTTAAAAGAAATTATTTTAATCAGCTATGCCTCTGCATGGAAGATTTTTATTCTTGGGACTGTCTCCCTTCATGTACTATCTGTAGAAAGTAGTTTTGCACTGTCTGTCACACTGTGAGGATTATACAGTTTAACATGGTTGAAAAAACAGCTCATGCGTGCGTTTTGCCAAAATGCACAAATCCACTTATCTTCTACCCAAAATACTATTAATTTTCTGATTGCAAAAAATCATTAATCAGAAAATGAAATTGGGGTTTTGTTCAGATCCAGCTGTATAAAATGCAGCCGAGGGTCCTATATTGAGAAAACTTAGAAGGAAGGAAAAAAAAAAAGTCTAAAAAGCCTTTGATAGATGGCTCACAAATGCATATGATTTCCATATTTGCATTTAGTGATGGATATGTGCTGTGGGCTCAGCATGGAGAATAAGTCTAATGTTAGACTGCAGTGGTGCTGCTCTATGTGGACAGGATATCTGAGCTGGACAAAATGCTCAGTAAGTCCAGATATGTCAGACTCATTGCACAGTGCTATGGAATGATTATAATTGCTGTGATCTGCTTGTGTGCAATAAATCAGGTGTATCCAGAATGAAGCAACAGATATGCACTGAGCTGTTAAAGTTACCAGAATCCTGCAAATGTCCCAAATTCTTGAAATGCTTCTTGGTGAGAACTTCAGGTGCTTGCTGGTCTGTATATGTAACAAAGTTAAAGCTTACAAACCCACAAAGAATTACCCAGGAAATATGATGATATTTACATCAGCAACAACAACCTTGTGAGAATTTCTGGTTTAAAATAGAATAATTCCCAAAGAAATGTAGGCTGTATGCTCGACCATTAACTTTACAATAGAAAGATAGCTGTCCTGGCTAGAGATGTCTTTTACTTAAGTAATCCATGATGGCCTGCATGAATTATCAGTACTTTGAATCTGCTCCAATAAGCTGTATGCTCCACCTGTCCCTGTTAATTTGAGAAATCAGAGTCAATAGGCTCTGAATATTGAAGCACATAAAATAGAAATTGTCTTGTCCGCCTTAAAGCTTTTTGCCTGTCTTCTTTTCCCCTGGCACACTGCATGCTGACCATCATCAACTGTTCATCATTTGAAAATGTTACAACTGGCTTCATTATGAACAAGGCTTTTTCCTGAGTTTTGGCAGAACACTAGTGCTATGTCCTTCACCATAAGGTCTGCCTGCTGAGCTGTACGTACAACAAATGCATCTACCCTCTGAATTACTTCTTGTCATTTCCTGAAGGATTGAACAGTGTAGAGGGTGGATGTGACAAATTCTGCACTATCCACATTTCAGGTCACCTTACTAGGAATGTAGTTCCCACCATTTCCTCTGAGCTTGAGGTGTTTTGTCTCTCTAGGAAAGCTCTGAATGACACAATTCTGACAGTATCTACTCAGATTTTCAGTTCTCTCTTACTGAGTTTCAGTCATGCATCTGGCTGAAACCAAGCCCTTTATAAATGAGAGCAACTGGTTTGAACTTCTAATGAAAACATTATGCTTAGTTTTTGTGCTGAGCAGTAGTGAACCAGTTGTTATTCTTTCTCAAGGTCAAATTAACATCTATACACTTCATTTTCTGGCATTGGTGTATGTGCAAATCTTTGGTTTGAGGCAAATGAGCATCTGAGTAGCTGGAAAATAATGAAAGAGTTTGCCTTAGCATGAAAAGAGCTGGCCAGCATTTAGAAGTAAATGAGTTTAGTTTAAAAATTCTTCCAGTTTTTCTCAGGACCACCATAGTCTCTTGCAAAATGCTGAGCAGTAATTCCCATGGTTTTTCATGGAGCCTTCCTTTCTAGTGGGAATAATATAATAAATCCAATTTAATCTATCATTTGTGCTGTACTTTAGATAGAAAACTGTGAAAGTTAAACGGATGAAGGGTCTAGACGGTAAGTCCTGTGAGAAGGGACTTAGAGGGCTGGGGTTGTTTAGCCTGGAGGAAAGAAGACTCAGGAGAGGCTTTATCAGGCCCTGTAACTACCTGAAAAGGAGGGTATAGCCAGGTGAGGGCCAGCCTATTCTCCCACACAACAAGTAATAGGATGAAAGGACATAGATTTAAGCCATGCCTGGGGAGATTCAGGTTTGACCTCAGGATCAGAATATCTTCATGGGAATTATTGTTAAACATGGGAAATGGACTGCCCAGGGAAGTGGTGGAGTCACTGTCCCTGGAGGTATACAAGAAATGACTCTGTGTGGCTCTTGGTGCCATGGTCTAGTTCATGATGTGGTAATCAGAGGTTGGACTTCATGATCTCAGAGGTCCTTTCCTAAAAATGCAAATATCATTTGCTAAAGTTTCAGTTTAATGAAATATGTTATCTTCTGATGGAGTTTCATGTCAGTTATGGCCACTTGCATTTCACAATAAGATATGATGACAGTCACCTGTTTATCTGTAAATGGCTCATTTAAGTGACTGATTCTGTGGTTGATCATCTTTATCATATCTACTGCTTCCTAGAAGGCATAAAAATATCTTAGCAGATGTTTGGTTTTCTGTTTTTTGGGGGCAGGGGGAGGGTGGAGAAGTGAAGAAGAGGGGTTGGCAGAGCAGCACCTAAGTACTTTTGAATTCTTAATTCTGAGTACCTGGTTCTCCTAATAAAAGAATAAAGAGGAACAATGTTCTTTGAAGATGCAACTCATTTATTTGAAATCTGCCTTTTTTCAATTTCATTTGTAGCAGATACTTACTGTTTCCTAATAAAACATCTTGGATGCTATTCTTGATCTTCCCTGAAATCAGCAGCTGTAGCTCTGCAGTTTGCCTTAAAATATAATTGTGGTAAAGAGATTCAGAGGTGAAGATAGTCAACTAGGATTTGAAGAGATGCAGTACCTTGCAGGACAATGCTAACAACCTCCTGCTTTTTATTTGCATCCTGGGGCAAGGCTCCAGTGCAACTCACTTGGATTGAAGTGCTCTTTTTTTATGTCTGTGGGACTCAGAAAACTCATCATGAGATAGCATTGCTATTCCTTTGGCACAAGTCTGTTGACTGAAGGTTGATGGAGGCAAATTATTTCACTGTAGCACACGGAAAGAAACGGTAGGACTACTGTATAATGTGCGTGAAGGCAATGGGTGACTGGGGAAGTAATGGATAGCTCTTGAAGACAGGCTGATACACCTCTGCATGAACAGCAATTAATACTGAATAAGAAAGATTTTATATCATTGGAGAGCAGTGTTATAAAAGGTACCCTCTTCCACCACTGAGCTTTCTTGTTGAGTAGGAAAACAGAGGCAGCATTTCTTCTTTGGCTCTAGCTTTACATCTGGAGATGCACTGCACACATGATGTACAAGGTGAGAGAAGCCTGTGCAGAAAATATCTTACTGGCAGAATAGCCTCACTGGAGCAGTCATTTGGATGATGTGCATCCTCATCTGCATCAAATTTGGATGTAATTAGAACAAGGCATCCGACCTAGTCTGGATTCAACATAAATGAAGTCAGGATTAAAAAAAAGAAAATAAAAAGCTCAATCTCCCTCCTATTAAATTTCAAGTATAGCACAATTGAAAACACACAGTTTGTTATTCATACAGTGGTGCAGAGGGTTAGGATTTAGCCAAATTTTCAATACCTGAAGGCAATTCTTAAATAACACTGAAACTTTTCTCCAGGCTTTCTAGGGTAATACAATTACTGGGCAAAGACACTTATTAGGAATATTGAATGTAGCCTTGTTAAATCACAGAATTGTTAGGGTTGAAGGGACTTCTGGAGGTCACGTGGTCCAATGACATTGCCAAGGCAGGTCACGCTGAGCAGATTACACAGGAATTTGTTCAGGTGGGTTTGGAATGCCTCCATAGAGAGACTCCATAACCCCTCTAGCTTTGATTTTAGCCCACTGGGTTTAATCTCTAAAGACAGGACTCCTCTTTCCAAAATTGCTTCTTTTTCAGAGTTATTTATGAGTGGAAATGGAGTATCTTTGTTGCACCATAACCATGCAAGAAAGAAAAGCTTCTTAGCTCATGAGGGACAGCTGGAAGCTGATTGAGGAACTGTGCTTAACTTCTGTCACATATAGTATTCTAGAAATTTTATCAGTAGCCTTCAAATCAAAGTAAAACTTTACTCCTTTTAGAAAAAATGAAGGATTCCTGGTCTGGTAGTTGTAATCTTGAAACTTATTCTGTTGTTACATTATTCCTATGCACAAGAGAAAAATATTTGAAAGAACACTGAAGTGTTTGTATAAAGATTAATAAGTGGCAAGCAAAATATCCCTTAGACTTTACAGAGACTGGAGAAGAGGGCTGTAGCAAAGGTCTAAAGTTCAGTCCTTAAATCTTTCAAGTCTGGAGTGTCCTGTTCAGGCCAGTGGTGTTCCTGCTGCAAAGAGCTTCTGTAAAATGCCGATTTCCACACCAGCTGAGTGTGTGCTCTATAATCCCTCTTTGATTCTGGCAGTGGGCCAGTTGTCCCCCAGGGTTTGATCAATTCACTATGCAAGGGAAGGTTTAGTAACTGGGAGAGTTGGTTTGCAAACTCTTGTGTTCCTCAGCAAGAAACACCCAAACACAGAGTGCAATAACAGGGATACTGCTGTCAGGGTGCCAACTTTGCATGTCTTACAATGTGCTGATAAACATTATTTCTTTCAAGGCCTGTTTCCTGCCATTTTGAACCTGGCCAGCAATGCTCACATCTCCACCAATGCCACCTGTGGGGAGAAGGGACCAGAGATGTTCTGCAAACTGGTGGAGCACGTTCCCGGACGGCCCCTGCGCAATGCCCAGTGCCGCGTCTGTGACAGTCACAGTGCCAATCCCAAAGGTAAGCTTCATATGTTTTGGATTTTGTTTGTTTCATGAGTTTGTGTCTTTTTTTAACCCTTCCCCTTGAATACAGTATATTGGAATCAAATATGTTTTGATTTTAGTGTGTCTACTATGTGAGTGCGATTACCTTGGAGCAAAAGGCTGGCAAAGTGTGAGCACCATGTATCACCACTGAGCACTGCAAGATCCAGTGACAACCTTTTTGTCTGAGGGCAGATTTCAGCTTTTACTTCTTTATGACAGGAAGAGATTGTTCTTTGTGTGAAACAAATGTGCTGGGTCAGAAAAGTTCAGTGAGATTTATTTTCAAGAGACGTTTAATTTTTTTGCTTTGAAACAGAACAGCACCCAATTTCCAGTGCAATTGATGGTACCAATAACTGGTGGCAGAGTCCCAGCATTCAGAATGGAAGGCAATACCACTGGGTCACCATCACCTTGGATTTAAGGCAGGTGAGTAACATTTATGTGAGTGTCATTAAATGAATGTAAGATACAAGCCAATACAAATTGATTGCAGCTCTTCTGTGTTTAGATAACAAAGTTTTTAGTAAAAACTATCATCCATGTTCTTTCTGTCTTGGTAACCAATTCCATCTGTACCAATTCCTTTGTCTTGGTAACTTTCCTCTGCCTAACCCTCTGTCTTTTCCTCATGCTTCTGTCTTTTCCCCAGCAGTCCTACAATATGTTTTCCTCCACCTTTTATTTCTTAAAAGTTACTTGAAGTCTGTGTTTTCAAAGACTTATTTTTAAACAGGACTATTTTCAGGGTATTGGCCAAAGCACATGTTCTATATGTGAGGATGCATCTGACTGATTCTGATCATCATCATATTGGAAGGAGCACTGGAAAAACATGTTCTAAGCTATATCTTCTAGGAACTTTTGCTGTCTGCTGTTCTGCAGAGCTGGGGTTTGAATTTCTGAAACAGTGATTTGTGATTCCAGGGAGTCTGGAACTGTCTGGGCAAAAGTTGTTTCCTCTGTTTTGGCCACTCTGTGTGGCCAAACTTGGAGGGATTTATCATTCTTAGACAGGAGCATGCTAAACTGTACAGAGCATTTGCTAATTTTTAAGTTTGTGTGCTAGACATGAGAATCGGAAGTCTCCTACCCTGCTCCAAGAATATGCTAAGTAATTGGTGAAGAAATTAATTTTTCTTGGCTTTTTCTTGTTGCTTTGCTTTGAACAGATCTATGTGCTGGCCTACCTAAGTTGTTTGAAAAAAAAATATTTTCAATCAATTGCTTATTAGTATGGGGATGCCTCCAAATGCTGGAAGAAGCAGCTTTATTACTTACTAAGAAATGCATACTTGAGGTGTAGAATTGGTAAGAAGCTTTTGCAGGATCTCTAGACCCTGCTTAAATGTTATTTTAAAGATTAAAACAGAGGGTTTAACTTTGATGTTTTCCAATAAAGCATAGATTAAGCAGGTGCCTAGTTTGCTCTTTAATTAGAAAGCAGAACTGTTAGGATAATGATCACAGGGTGTCTTTTGTCAGTGACAGAAGGTTTGGATAGGATGTTAGTGTTGTTTGAAGAATTAACTTTGTGTTTGGTTTGTAAATGGACAAACAGGAAGGAAAAATGAAGCAGGAGGGGATGCCTTAGTTTTTATCCTCCTAGAACAATTTCACTTTGGAAACAGACCAGCTGAGCTGCCCTCTGAATCGTTTGTTCTTCAGTCCTAGTGCTGTTGATGTTTCAACAAATACATATCTTTCCTCTCCTGACCCATGCTCAGTTTCACTAATTCGATTTGAAAAGTTTCCCCTAAGGGGCCTTTCTTCTGTTTTCCCTAGAGAGTTTGAGAGAGAGAAGGGATCTAGGGCTATGCAAACTGAATGTAAATTACTGCTCTGTGAGAAAGGATTTGGTTAATAGAGATTGCTTGAAGTCAGTGAGTTATTAGAGCTGACTTGGTGTGCTTGCTTGAAACGAGTCAGCACAAGTTAAAAAAAAAAAAACACAAAAGAAAAGCATGTGACGGATCTTAGTGATTTTAGCAATTGTTTACTTCATAGATTTGTTTCAGATTTACTTAAAATAGGACCTGTAAAAATATTCCTGAAAGTCCGTACCAGTGTTCAGTATAATTTGATCATTAATACTGTTGTTTTGCATTTCAAGCATTGTGCATTAAATCTATCAAGTACCACATTAAAGTAAACAAGTTCATCAACTTTCCTTGCCAGAGTATAGAATATATTCACACCTTTTTGTGATGTTAAAAATCTGGTCATTATTTATGGGTGTTTTTTTTGTGCAATTGTCAGAAGTTCTAGGACTAAGAGGAATTGATTGTTTCTTGGAATTATTACCAAGATACAGTTTAGAGATGTAATCTAAGCAGTTGGGTTGGTAAGTGCTGAAATATACCCTTGGCTAGCAAATACGGGTAAGATTCTCATAGCTGGTGAACACTGACTCCACCCCAATTTTCCTAGGTGAACCTTTATGACTATTCATCTCTTGACTTCAAGTTGAAGGGAATAGAGGATATTCTTTTAGCTGATATTCTACCTTGTTCTTAGTCTATTTAGTCTAAAACCAGCTGTACTACAGAGTAGTTTGATGGGATCTCAGTAAGAAAAGAAGGCTAGCTAATAAAAGCAGCATTGAAATTGCTGCTTTTGAAATTGGTCTTTATCTTTCTCCTTTGCAGAATCTGTGCTATTGTAGGTAATATAGAGTTTTATAAGGATAGTGAGTGCTTATGTTATGATTTTCTAGCTCATATACATCATGACAACTAGGCACATTTATTCTAGTGTTCCTTGCAGTCTTTCCAGGATCCACATGTATGATAGCCTTTCCTTCCCACACCCTACACTACTGCCTCCTCCTCCTCCCCCTTTCCATTAAATGTATGGCAATGATCCAGAACTGGGGAAAGAGCAGTGTAGCAATGAGGTGTAGGATCGATGTGCAGGACACTAAGCTTTGATTTATGACCTTGTGCTACCTACACTGGTAGTTCTACAGAAACAAAACACACAGCAGTGATTTTCTATAAAAACAGCATTTTTTGTCTGAGTTTGACTCCTCTGGGCAGTTGCACTGTGAAATTACAATTCTAATAAATCCTGGCTATGATGCATTTTACTGGTGTGATTGAGCCAGCTGTAAAATATTACTCTGTGACACCATTAAACAAAGACTACTTACCTCAGTTTTATTACCATGCTTCAGACTTTTAAATGTGCTCTGTATCCTTGGTGTAGAAATAGGCAGAAGTTTGTATATCAAAAAGTTCTTAAATTGCAAAGCAAGACTAGTTCTTCTTGGAAGACTCATAGTATTAAGCTGAATTGAGAAAACAGCTCCACTTCTGATTAAATCATAGCTTATGAATATTCTATGTGTACCGGATTATCACTCAGAGGCTGATGTAGGAGAATTTGCAGTTTCTGCTATTACAAAGTAAAAAAGAATGTAAATATTACAATATGATTTTTCCAGAGCTTTCCTCTTGAAATCAACTAGCAAGAACAGGTTTCTGTAGAAGGTGATTGGCAAACCGGCAAAGATACCTGGTTTGCTGATGTCAAAAAATGGTATTCTGTTAATTTTACAGGACTAATGCTGTTTTATTGTATGTGGCAAGCTTCCTTAAAAGCCTTTTGTGGCTTTGTAAAACCGATGATTCAGGGTGTTCATCTGTACATTCTTACAATAAAATTCTGAGTAAAATGAATTTCCCTTCAATTCCAAATTAATGTTTGCACATAATGAATCAAAATCTTGATGAAGAGATAATTAATGAGATTAAAATTTTTTCTGGATTTAGTGTATTTTGCACTTTTAATGTCTCAGAATCGTCAGAGAAAAATGTTGCAAACAATGGCTAGGCTTCACAGTGTCTAAGAGGATGAAGCTGTCTTTAGCTCTTAGAAAGATATTTCTGTAAACAATGTAAGCTGATAAACATCCCTTCATCTAGTGTTCCATTCTTTGAGAGTATTCAAGAATGATGCACTTGGTGTTGCTGGATCTGCATTCAGGGAAACAAGATTTTTAGAAAGTCTAATTAAGGAGAAATTTCTTGTTTTGTTGGCATTGCAGCTATGAAAAAGAGGTTCTTTAGTGTAAGCTTATTTGGCTGATCTTAAAAATCAGGGTTGAAATGCCTGTAAAATGGCACTTTTAATATATGGCTTGGGAATTGCTAACTTGCTCTGAATTGCCCTTTTTACCCTTGTAGTTCAATAAGGCAATTAGTTCTGAGAAACTTATACAGTCAAATTAAAGTATACAAATCATTAGCTCTTGCTCTGGTTTATCACATGGCTGGTTGGCGGGCACTGAATGAACATGGAGAGTGATAAGAAACTGCCTTTGATGCTCAAACTTGAAGAACTTATAAAAGTCAAATTCTTTAAAAAAGTGCTCAAAGGAAGTTCAGTTTTCATTACATGGACTTCTTGACCTATTATGGGTTGCAGAGTCTGTGGGATAGAAGATCTGCAAAACCCCTACCTACAGATATTCCTTAAAACATCTTCATCTGTGAACACTGTGGACACCTTGGTCCCTTCTTCCAGCTTCATTCCCTTGCTGGGAAACATAATTCCTGAGAATAAAGCTCCTCCTGGTAGGCTGTCTTGTGACTTCTTGAGTCTGAGAACATTTATACATAATCATTTATTTAATCTATATTATTTCAGGGGCTGACAAATTTTCCTGAAGTTGTTGTTATTCATTATCCTGTGAATTTGATTGTGAAGTAAAATGGGATACCTGTGAGCTATGTGTGTAAATGGAAGAGTTGAGAGGAGATTTAATTTATTGAAATGTACATTGAATTTGCACACAGTTGCTGTGAAAATGTTAATATTTAACTGGCTTTTCCCTCCACTCCCCCCACACCAAGAAACTTGATATTTAAATTAAGTTTAACTTGCATAATCTTGTGAATACCTTTTACTGCAGCAGTTAATTTGTGATGAAGGATAGCTCATTGTTACTAGTTAGAACTGGATTTAAAACTAGCCACATCAGCTGCGGACTATAATGGGTCTTGAAAAATCTCAAAGTAATCAAAAGTAGATCATTTGTTGTTCAGCCAACTGTGTAATAAGTAGGGAAGCAGTTTAGTTGATGACAGCAAGCAGAGTGGAAAAAAAAATAAATAAAGGACATATGAGAGTTTTTGAGGGAGATTTTTTACCAGGGTATTTGAAAGAAGGTTTGGGTTCCAGTCCTGCATCTTTTATGCATTTGAGAAAGATTACTGACTTCAAAGGAACTTGGAAGTGCATAGCTGCTTCTAAGCCCAGTAGATAAAACTCCTCTAGTTTTAATAGTTTTGTGATGTTCTCATGTGTGATGGAGAAAATACCCATAGAAGCAACTCCTGTCACATACAAGTGTCTTCAGGTTTTGGGTACTGAAATGATGATACACCAGATTCTGCTTGGTCATAATTGAGTGCAAAACTCAATACCACTAACTGAATTAATGAAATCCAGGTTGTGTGTAGGGAATATAGTTGTTTGCCCAGATGGTGTACTTTGTTCCTTTAAAACCATGTATTTTGGCTTTTATATTTCAGTTGGAGATTGTTGGCATGATGTAGGTTTTATTTAAAAGGCACTTCTCTCTTCATGGAAGCTGGATTATAATTCTTGCTATTCATTTAACTTTGAGTGGATTTTAAGATTATGTGAAACAACAGAGGATTCACAGACCCCTGAGAAATTTTTTTTCTAAGACTCACTAAAGAGTAAGCTGGCTTCTCCTTTTGCCTGCATCTGCTTGCATTCCTAAAGGTCACAGTAAAATCCTAATTTTCTGTAAAAAAATTTTCTGTAGTTTAAATTGTCTGATTTTAAAAAAGTAAGATTGTTTTACTTTTTAAAAGATATTATATGTAGTGAATCAATGGAAGATAAAAATATCACCAATTTTTTTTCCTTCTCTTGTGTGCAAGATCTCCTAATAAAAGCTTTGTTCACTTAAATAATGTTTTGTTTCAAAAGTAGTTTCCTGAATTGCATACACAATACAGTTACTATTTATTTTTGTGAGTTTATTTCCCCATTTGGCAAAATCAAAACCCGCTTTCATGTGGCAAGTATTGTTCTTGCCCTGGCTTTAATCTGTACTGCAAAAAAAAAAAAAAAGGTCCTAAAAATTTAAATTTATAATGTCTGAAAGAACTGATTGCAGCCAGATTGGAGCTCAACACAGCATTAATACTGCACATGCAGGCAGGAATTATGATGATAATAGCA
Organism: Onychostruthus taczanowskii; assembly: GCF_017590055.1. Taxonomy (NCBI): domain Eukaryota; kingdom Metazoa; phylum Chordata; class Aves; order Passeriformes; family Passeridae; genus Onychostruthus; species Onychostruthus taczanowskii. The sequence continues at coordinate 7,167,789 of NW_024498795.1, forward strand.
GCCAACCAGGCAGTCTGCTCAGGTGGAAATTCATTTCTCTGAGATGGCTGAATAAGACAGAGTTTTTCTTTCATGTAAATGTGACTTGTTACTCCAGTGTATATGAAAAATTAAAGTCCTATATAGAAGTCTTATGAGTTTGCAAATGCAGCCTTCTTGAGTGAGGTGATGTAGGAGGTACTGGGTAAGGGAGAGCACGGTGGCTTTGCAGTAAGTGCCCTTCAGTTTCCATGTCGGATGCTGTAGCGAGCTGGGGGGCAGTGCAGGTTATCTGGCTGCATGACAAGGGAGTTGAAAAGGTGATATGAACTTAATTACTGCCCTGCCTACTTGCAGAAGGGCTGAACAGTCCTGTGATGTGCATGGGGATTTCGCTTTGGGTTGTTCGAAAAATAGTCAAGACAGATGTGTAGTTCACATTCATCTCAATGCTCCTTAAGACTATTAGCTATTTTATCATGCTTATTTTTGCCACATTCATCTTATTTGTCTCTGTGTATTTTTAGCAGTGCCTGTAAGTAGTCTTCTGCTGAAATAACAAAGGATGAAATTGTAATGCAAAGAGGTTTCTAAGATAGGGTGTAAAAAGTTCATCAGAAATGTTCTTACAGAGAAGATTACATTCCCTGCTAAGTTGTAAACCAAAGAACTTTTTTGGGCTACATCTATAAAAAAACCCACAAAAACCAAAACAAAACAACCAAGCACAAAAAAAACTAACATAAACCCCAACAAAACCCCAGTTTTTTTAAGCCCTCAGGGGTTCAGAAAAGCTAAACATTTCCCACAGATTGTTATACCCAACTAATCCTGAAATGTGCAATATAGATATAGATTTCAGCTACTACATCAACACAAACTGATGCCCTAGACACAATTAGATGGACCTCTAGTTGAACATTTGTGCAAAAAATTTATCCAGAGTTACTTTACCAAATTTTACCCTCTGCCCAGGCGAACTGCTTTGAAAATTTATATTTATTACCCAGTTGGCTTCTGGTGGTGTTTCACAGTACAATGAAGTGTTAAAATTTTCTTCTTGCATTTTTTTTCAGGTCTTTCAAGTTGCATATGTCATCATCAAAGCTGCTAATGCTCCACGACCTGGAAACTGGATTTTGGAACGCTCCATAGATGGCACGGAGTTCAGACCATGGCAGTACTATGCAATTAGTGATACTGAATGTTTAACTCGTTACAATATTACACCAAGAATTGGGCCGCCAACTTACAAGAGGGACGATGAAGTGATCTGCACCTCCTATTATTCCAGACTAGTTCCCCTGGAACACGGAGAGGTATCTTTGCTTTTCTAGTTGCAGTTTGTGATTAAGAACATGGAGTGATAGCGCAGTTTGAAAACATTTGAATTGCAGTTGCAGAGTTTATCACCCTCGGCACTACCAGATCATCTGTTATTCTTTTTTAATAACATTATCTTGACATCATGTAGTATAGCAAACTTCTAAATCTTAGTATGAAATGTGTCTTTGGTTCTATGTGTTCCCATTACTAAACTCTTTGTTCTCTCTTTACATATAATTTGATGGTAGCAATTAGCTGTGAATTATTAGCTCCTTTATCCCGAAAAACTGTAACAGAGGCTCTGTGTTCTGCCAGTTTTTTCATTTAGAGAAAACTCCTGTGTTAGGAACACCTGGTTGTGTGAGATAAAGCAGCTAACACTGTTGACGTGCTCGGCACAGCTGGAACTCCTAAACAAGCCTTGGCATTGTTTCAAGGATGTAGCATAATTAAAAGGGCTACGAGTTATGCAGTCTTGCTGTTGATTGTTCTTTCTTTTAACAAAATCTATTTGCGGTACTTGTGTAATTTATTACAGAGAGATAGCCACACAATGAAATGATACATTAAAACCAGTGGTTATTCCATCATGAAGGCTATAATATATGATGATGATAATAAGTGTGGCGTTATCCCATGGAGAGTGCTAGTAACTCCTAGCTTCATAGAAATCAATATGTTTTTATTTCTTGGTTAAAAAAAAGATTGGACTGTATGTAGCCATTCACGTGAAAATGAAACTAACTGCAAGAAAAAAATAGTGAAATTCAGTAAAGTTATAATTACTTTAATAAAATGTTTATTGCAATGTTTGAGCATGTGATCAATATAAAATCAACATAAAACTGACAAATCAGATGGAACAAAGAAACCTAAATCTGTCTCTCCACACAATTAACCAGAAAACCCTTATTGACTGTATAGGAGGTTGACTGTATAGGAACAGTGCTGCTTATAATGTACATTTAGTAGGCCATACAACTCCAGCTCCAGGGATGCCAGAAATTCAATTTAGTGACATTTTTTCCTCATTCTTTTTTTTCTGATGGTACACATAGTTAATTGGGCTACACTATCAAAACACTGCTTTTTTTTTTTTTTTCCTGAGTGTGGTGATGGAAAAATATAACAGAAAAAATTGGAAGAATTAAATTTCTGCCTTCTATGGAGAATCTCAGAATCTTTTAGGTTGGAAAAGACTTTTAAGGTCATTGAGTCCTACTATTAGTCCTACTAAGAAGGACTAAGGTCATTGAGTCCTACTATATGAGTTCAGCACTGCCAAGTTCACCCCTAAACCATGTTCTTAAAGTGACACATCTTCATGTCCCTCCAGGAATGGTGACTCCATCACTTCCCTGAGCAGCCTTCTCCAATTCTTGACAATCCTTTCCATGCCAAAAACTTTCCTAGTTTCCCATCTAAAACTCCCTTGCACGATTTGAGGCTATTTCCTCTTGTTCTGTCACTTGATGGCTGAGAGAAGAGGCTGACCCCCATCTGGCTACAGCCTCCTGTCAGGTTAGGGAGTGATAAGATCACTCCTGAGCCTCCTTTTCTCCAGGCTGAACACCCCCAGCTCCCTCAGCTGCTCCCCACAGAACTTGTGCTCCAGACCTTTCACCAGCTCTGCTGCCCTTCTCTGGACACATTCCAGCACCTCAGTGTCCTTCCCAGATTGAGGGGCCCAGAAGTGAACGCAGGATTTGAGGCAGCCTCACCAGTGCTGAGTACAGGGGGAAAATCACTGCTCTGATCCTGCTGGTCACACTGTTGCTGATCCAGGCCAGGATGCCATTGGCCTTCATGGCCACCTGGGTTCAGCTCAGGTTCAGCTGCTGCCAACCAGCACTGCCAGGATCTTTTCTGCTGGGCAGCTTTCCAGTTGCTCTGCCCCAGCCTCTAGCACTGCCTGGGGTTGTTGTGACCCAAGGGCAGGACTCAGCACTTGACCTTGTTGAACTTCATCCAATTGGCCTCAGCCCAGCAATCCAGCCAGTCCAGATCCCTCTGGGGAGCCTTCCTGTCCTCCAGCAGATAAACACACATGCATAAAAGCTGTCATTCACAAAGGACAGGCTGCTTCTTTGTAACTGGATTGTCAGACAGGAATATTGCCTGCATGGAATATCTCACAACCTGCATTAGTAAATCTTTAAACGCTATGGAAAAATATATGTATTTAGGGCTCTGTAATTTGTTCTGGCCAATCTGTTGCATTTAAGAATGGCCCTGAAAACCAGCTCATCTCTGTAAACGCCTGCCTTGTGTCCAGCATTTGCTAGTATCCCAGTTTTCTGCCATCAGCTTGGAGTGTCTTGACTTGAAATAACTATTAGGCTAAAGAGAGCACATATCTAAATACGGCTGTCATTAATAACATTTTTTTGCCAAATCTGACATTTTGCCAGTTTGGCTGCTAGATATTTCTCAGGTTTGAAGAGATATAGCTGCTTGACTGTAAGTTCTGTTGTTTGTGTGATTTATACTGCTTGAAGATCTGCTTCTGGCAATTTACACAATCAGTTTATGATTCATGATTAATTGCAAGGTTTAAACTGCAGTCGTTTGAAAATGGTCTTGAATTATGAAGGACAGGTAAGCCAAAAATACATAATATAAAAATATCAGTATTTATAAGCTTATATAAGCAATATATTAGACAAATGTAGCAGTGTATGTAGCAGAATCATGGTATTTCTCCTTTAGTGACTTATCCTTTCTTTTTTTCCCTTTTTCTGCTTGCTAAGATTCCTCTACAGTCTCTGTAAAGATTTAAGTGTGTTGTTATAGAATTTCTACTCATAGAATTTCTAGACAGTAGATTTTTTACTGTTCAAGCTTTTACCTTCAGAGTAAAAAAGTGAGTAATAATGTACATTTCATCACTTGAAGGCACTACTTTTGAGTAGTGAGAGTATATATTGTAATTCCCAACAGAAAACATAACTTCTGAATGAATATGTCACAACCAATTTGCCTGAAGAGAACAGACTGAGATGTGGTAGACATGTTCAGTCTTCAGTTGCATAAAACATGGGTACAAAGAGGAAAAACATTTTCTGCATGTCTGTGACAGGATCCAAGAAGAGTTCCAAAAATGCAACAAGGACAAACATGGTTCAGAGATTAGGAGCATTTCTGGCATTAAAGCTGGAAAGGTCTGAAGTACATTGCCTTGGAAGGTTGTAAAGTCAGCACCAACACTAGTCTTTGAAAACAGATTGGTCAAACATCTAAAAAACTCTAATAAATCCTGCTTTAGCAAAGTAAATGGACTAGAAGAATTCTCTGTATTTCTATGAGAACTGAATGTTATATCAGGTGGTGCTAATTTGCAGGATGAAACCTGGGAAACATTTTGGTTTTCATGGCTGTTATTCTGTGGTATAAAAAATGGATGGGCTATCAGAAAAGTAGAAATCTTTGAACATGCTGTGTTAGAATATTAAGAAGGAATGGTGGTAATCAATAAATGTTAGAATTACGATTTTGGGAATGTGACCTCCATTACAAGTCTGTTTGTATGTCTTTTAAATAACACAGTTACTCCATAGGGAGCCCCTATCTCCATTAGATAATTAAGATTTTTTTTTTTTTTTTTAAACCCAATAATAATAAAAAAATCTATAACATGTAGGAATATTTTCAGAGGAACAATTTGACAGTACTGGACAAAGGTGAAACTAAATTCAAGATTAGTTTCTGAGACAAAATTACTCCTCATAAATGAGAATATGTCATACACTCTGAAATGCAGCTGACAAGCCCAAAACTTGACCCTTTGTTTGTTATGGACACCAGGTGAACTGTTGAACACTTGTTCATTGTCTGTAGGGTAGGGTCTTGTTTTTTCTGTTTTTTACATAAAATGGAGCGGGGACCGTGTGGTCATAGAGGACTATATCCTTGTGTGTTCCTAAGTAGCTTTGGAAAAAAGAAAGGGGCTGTTGCAGAAAAAGCTGTTTGATACCACAAGTCATCTTAGTGGGGCCATCTGGAATTGAGCAAGAAAGATGCAGGTCAAATGAGTGGGTTTGTGTTGGCAGCCCCTTGCTTTCAGTTGTCATCTGTGTTGGGCTTCTCACTGCATTGTCTTATTTCTGAGTACTTCTTGCTGATTGTGCAGCCCTGTCACTGCTAGGTGCAGGATCAATGACCCCAGATTGAGAATGTGGACCAGATTATGCTTTGTAATACGATCTTTCTATTTACAGAGGAGAAGTCTGTAAGGACAAAATTGAGCTTATGGCCAGAGTTACATATTCTATCTCAATGAAGGAGAGGAAGGAAGACTGCAGGACCTAGGGACTCATCTTGATACTGTAGCTTGATTTTTCTTCTTATTTTATCTCCACAAAAATCCAGGAGATTTGGGACTATGATGAGCTGATAATGGTGGCTTCAGAACAGTGTGACTCAGGCAGCAGGAATTTTACCTGCAGATAGACAATGGGGAAATAAAAAGAACTCCAGGTAGTTTAACAGTGTCACCATCCTGAGTTGTTGGGAAACAAGATAAGTTCTGTGGTTTTGATTCTCAGACTAATGTTTGTTGTGGTAAATGAATCACAATGTTTCTGACTAAGTCAGCCTTTCTTTCCAGATTCATACATCACTGATCAATGGTAGGCCTAGTGCTGATGATCCTTCACAGAAGCTGTTGGAATTTACGTCTGCACGATACATTCGCCTGCGACTGCAGCGTATTAGAACTCTGAATGCTGACCTCATGACTCTCAGCCATAATGATCCTAAGGAGCTAGACCCCATTGTTACCAGAAGGGTAAGCTGATTATTCATAAATGGTATTCAGTATAGCTTGATGGGAGAGTCTATTCTGACCTATTTGTGAAGAAGTACTTAATCCTTGTCATCAGAGTGGCTTTGATAGGTTCTAAGTAATTCTTGCCTTGCCTTTGACACCATTAACAACAATGTCTTGTCATAAACAGCTTTTAGAAAAAGCTTTTCAAGATAGTTTTTGTTTTAATTTATGTTTGTGTGAATGATTTGTACTAGGAGCAGTGTTTATAATGCTTTATCATCAAAATACAAAATATGATTTGGCTGATGGAGATGTCCTTTGGGGTTGCTCTTGACACCACTGCAGTACTTTCTGTGGTGTTTCATGGATTTCAGTACCCAGTGCTGTGGTTTATAAACATAATTATTTGAAAAAATTGCAATTGTGAATTTTCATGTCTTATAAGAGTTTTCTTCATGTTTTAAAGGTTGTTATAATCAATTGTTTTAGAGCTCATAAATTAACATAAAATGTTTGTATGGAATTCTGAGAGCATTAACTTATTTCCAGATTTGATACTGAAGCTGTGGAAACTGAGCCCCAAGCACTTGGGCTGAATTCTTCAGGTCCTCACATAAATTTAACATTGGAAGTTGCAACACTTTTTCTGCTGGAAAAGGATTTCTGTTTTGTATCTTGCCATTTTGACTATATTAATTTACCCACGATTCATAGGTTAACACTTCAGAGGCTTCAAGTTTTTCTGTGAAAGTAGGCTTTCTGATGAGGACAGGAGAACATGAGAAGTGTTTCCTCCTTCCTTTTCTTTGTAGCTCTTTTTCCTGAAAAACATCTGCAGGCAGCTCTCTGATACAGGCAATCCTTGTGCTGCCTGGATAGCTGAGCACAGAAGGGAGGAAGGAAGTTGGATTTGGTCTGGGATTGGTGGGCACTTTCAAGGTGTCCATTCAACTGCAGCATTGTAAAGTGTAAAATCGGGATGGTTTGCATTTTCTGTCAATGGGAATTGCTAGCATTGATACTGCTAGAGCAGAGTATTGGACTGCTGCTCCAGCTGTGCCTTACTGGAAATAGGGAAATGCACAGCCTGAGAAGTGAGATGTTCCCACAGAGCAGGCTGGTTGATAATTAAATCTATTGATAGTATTGGCATATCAAGACATACACCCCAAAAAGAAAAGTTTGACATGTAAGCATACAAACATACAGCTAGGAAACAAGAATTTGAAGGCCAAGCATTGCCACTGGTTTTGTAACATACACAGCTGTGCAATCCAGGGCTTAGTACTTCTCCACCTAGCACTGCTTAGTGCAGTTTTACATGAAGAACTACACATGTTGGCCAGGTTTCCCAAATCCTGATGTCTCACCTTGAGTCTCACTTTGTTGTGCAAACAGCTGCAACAAAGATAACCACTTCCAGCTTTTTTGGATGTTGTTTTTACTGGTTTTGAAGACTTTGCTATGGTTGTTGATACCAATTATGTTTAGTTTCCTGTATGTAGTCTTGAAAAATGGCCAATTCAGATTCTGAGTGTTCAACAGCACCTTTATTTCTGTGTTCTTTTTATTTGTTTCTGTCTGTAGCATTTGGTTATCACTGGTCTCTCATTCAGCTCCAAGCTGCACACAGCTGCTGTGAGCTGTACACTGGCAGAAAATAAGGAGAAAATAAGGAGATATAGTAGCGAATGCAGTGAGAAATTAAATTCTGCTTTTGTCCTCTTCCTTTCTCAGCCTGAACTTTCCTCTTTGTAGTTTAGAACTTGTTCATGGTAAGTCTCTGAATGATTTTTGTAGTTCAAGCCGATAACATTAAAAATCCTCCCAATATAATGAACATATGAAATTTAAGACCATAAAAAAATAAGTATGAAATCAAAGAAGATAGTTTGCTCCAACTCCAAGAGCCTTCAAAGAAATAACAGTCCAGGAGTCAGCATGTCTGACCACCCAGGGCTACCTCTCTTCCTGAACCAGCTGACATTGGGGTTGCTAGGTCTGAGAGCATTGAACTCTTCCCTTAGAAGTATCCTCAAAAAGAGTTTCTTTTTCATTCCCCTGTAGTACATACTTCCCAGGATACAAACAGGCCAACCATGTTGATATTGCAGCTGTAACTGAACCCAGATGGTCATTTCCTGCCTCCTCTTTGCCTTGAATATTAAATCCTTTCCTTGTGTATGTTGTTTCTGCTCACCACCTGGCAGTATTAATGGATAGTATTCTGCTGTATCCGCAAGTTTTAAGCTAAGAGTTTGGATAGAATATTACACTGGCTGCAAAGTAGTTGCAAAGAGCTGCCCTGGAAATGAGTGTGCAAAGGGAGGAAGAGTTCCCATTTTAAGGAAGTATACACTTAGTCCCCAGACTGACTCTAAGATATGGTAATTTTTTATGCTTTATGACTTCTTATAAAGTGAATTTTTTTTAAATTTATTTTGCAAGTACATTTTGACTGAGGTCACATTTGTTGATCTTTCTCAAAGCTGAGGAATTTTACATACATACTAAAATATTAAAAGTCAGTTAGTGTTTCCTACGAATAGAGAAAAACATGGGAAAAATAAAAACTGCAAAAATGGAAGGTTTCCCCAAATGACAGATATTTTGAAGTATTACTTTTATTTACACAGAGCAGTTGAATGCTGGCATTTTATTTTGCAGAGTAGGGCAGGGAAATGTAAACACATGTAAATGTCTTTTATTCATATCTTTCTCACCTCTGTTTTTTTTGTAGTACTACTATTCAATAAAGGACATCTCTGTTGGTGGCATGTGTATTTGTTATGGCCACGCTCGAAGCTGCCCTTTGGATGAAATCACAAAGGTATTTTTTAATCTCATTATTTTTGCAAAACAACTTTTCCAATTAAAATAACAAAAAAAAATTCCTAAGGAGAATGAGAAAGAGGAAACTAAAATAGGTCCTGTAATGCATACAAATTATTTTATATATATATATATATATGCATATCTGGGTTTGGTAGTGTAACTTTCTTGAAGTAAACTCTTCTTTGGCATTGAATTTAAACAATTTAAGAGGCACAAGACATAGTCTGTCTTTCTGTCTTACAGCACAGGAGATTTGCCCCTCCTGTTCTGGAAAGGCTAGTTGTTGATGTACCATGCTAGAGCAATTCAGTGCCACTTGTGGGGTATTCGTGGGTCATGCCATTTTTTGGAGTAAGATTGATACTGCACAGACTTTTGGCAAAGTTGATTAAATTGTCCATTGAAAAATATTTCAAGAAAGTGGATTTTTTATTCTTAGAAATTGCAGTGCCAGTGTGAACACAACACATGTGGAGAGAGCTGTAACAAGTGCTGTCCAGGCTATCACCAGAAACCATGGAGACCAGGAACCCTTTCTGCTGGGAACAAATGTGAGAGTAAGTATGCACAGGCATTTAGGTAGTTTCATGAAGTCTTACTTTTCTCTTGTTTGAGGTTGCTTTCATACAGAGCTGTACTAATTCCCCAGAAAAAGCCACAAACTATTAACTGTCTTCATGGGATTGTTCAGAGGTAGAGAACCTACTTCTACTCATATACGTTCAGATGGTTTTCAATAATATGTTCAGTATGACTCCTTGGCTAGTGGAGTTGTCATGTAGCATAGTTTCCAAAGTCTCTTTTTCAAAGGGACTTGGGATTTATTGTACTCCTGTAGAAACTAGGACATTTGCATCAATCATTTTTTTAGCTACTTGAAGTACAAATTTCGTCAATTGATCATAAATTTTGTCAGATGAAGAACTTTGTTCTGATAGCAAATGTTTTGAAAGAAAGTCCTTATTGGCCAGTTACACATTAGATTGTCTGATAGATTGACTTAGACTGTGCCAGTATGGCTGAATGTGTTGCTAGAGCTAGTTGATGCATTTTGTCACTTCACATTACTAATGCATAGCACAAGCTGCAGACAAGTAAGAACCTACTGGATAAAATTTAAAGTTCCAGATGGAAAAGAAGTGTTTTTAGTTGAAATCTTTGCACAAGTCATAATGCCACTTTAAACTAAATAAAATTTATACTTAAGTACTTCTTTGTTGACTTCTCAGATTTTGTCTGTAATACAAACAAGAGAAGCATTAGGCAGGTTTTCATCTGTAATACAGAGGACAGAAGAAGGAGCAGTTACTGCTAATTGCACACATCACTGTTGACAACAGTCCTGACAAGATTGTCTTAGTAGGATATACAGAATACTGCTAAAAACAGTGCTGTTAAAATTATAACAGTGGTTTTGAAATTTGCTTACTTGCTAAGAAATATAATATATCTGACGAAGCACATGGTATTTAAAGGGGGAAAACACACTTTTGAGGTCAATTATTGGGCTCTTCTACTTATAGTTTCAACTTTGAAAAATGTCAGTATAATAGGAAATGTTACACAGTGTGAATAAGAAAAAAACTTGATTTCTTTTCCGTTCCTTCTCAGAATGTAACTGTCATAACAAAGCAGAAGATTGCTATTACAACCAGAGTATTGCAGATCAGAAAAGGAGCATGGATATTCATGGACAGTTTATAGGAGGTGGTGTGTGTTTAAACTGTACTCAACATACTACTGGGATCAACTGTGAAATGTGTGCTGATGGATATTTTAGACCACTCAAAGTAAGATTTAGAAAATACCATTCTAATGTTTTGATGAACTATAGCATGGTCTCATGCCTATTTCAGCTGATTGTGATGAATATATTGATTTTTAAGTAGTTGCAGAATGGCTAAGAACTATAGAGGGTTTTTTTTGTAAATTACTTAATGCCAAAACTTTCAGAAAAAAACAGGATGCTTGTCCAGTTGTGTAGGAGGGCAAGTCAAAATGTTGGAGGAGGAAATTATAAGTGAAGATGACACTTGATATCCTAGTGTGGAAATGGACATGGTCTGATAAGAAATCCATTTCTCCTGTGGGTAAAGCTCTAAAAAGGGTCAAAGTACTAAAGTTTCACTGCCTCCAAAATTGTGTACGATCTTGTATCAGCCTATTTCAACCAGCATTAAAAAGGACCTGGCTTGAAGGTCAAAATCTTTAGCTCCTAAGAGGTTGCAAGAAATGCTCTTCTTGATATGATTGTTGCAGAACTTGTGCTCTGAGTGTACTTTCCAGTGTCACTCTTTGGAAAAAGGGCATAAACTCTACAAGACATTTATTAAGATGTGGCTGACAGAGTTAAACATACGAACTTATATAACTTAACATTACATATCACTGCAGTGTTAGAGTTCTCTGTATAATGAGACACTCTGAACTAAATTTCTACTCCACATGCTCTTGCTTTGGTAGGTTCATGCATATTTTGAAAAAAACATACTTTTAAAATCTGTCATAAATTGGTGCAGAGAGCAAGTGTGAGTCCATAGGAGTATAGGCACACAGCAGGTACAGCTCATCCAAATAAGTAAATTGGAATCAGAAATTGTCTTAGATTTGCTGTAAGAAGCATTGAAGAAAGGTCTTTGATCAACTCATAGCCATTAAATGTGAGGTCATTACTGATTTACTTTAGAGCTGAAGCACCTCCAAGGACAGTTTTCCCTGCAAAAAATAAAATCTTGCCATATGATTTGCACTGCCGTATATTTCAAAGATTTATAGATCATGAAGTTAGAATGAGTCTTTATTAATAGATAAGCTGTCCTTCCATTGAACACAGAGCCAAGGATTTCTTTAATTTCCTTCCTCTTTGAACCAGGATGTCTTTGCAAAAAGCATCCACTCTTGTCTTAAACATTTCCATATCTTTTGGCAAACCTTCACAGTGGTTAATTGCTGTTACCTTAAAAAAAAGTCTGTTTATGCTGAATGTGTCAGACTTCAGCTTCCAGCCATTAGCAGTTACTATATCTTTGTGCTATTGAAGATCAACTTTTGTTGCCACATTTAAGCTTTTTCTGGACTCTAATCCTCTGATCCTTCTGCTTGCTAAAGTTAGACTAGTCCATTTATCTGGTGCCCCATATTATCTTTTTCCAGTCTTTATTCATTTTAGCTTTGGTGATTGAAGACAGGAAACAGATGTAATTTTACTGTTCCCAGTTAATAATTTGAGAATTTGCCAGTGAACTTTTATTTTACAGGTTTCTCCCTATGAGGATCACCCCTGCTATCCCTGTGACTGCGACCCGTTTGGCTCTCTGAGTTCTGTCTGTGTTAAAGATGAGCACCATTCTGACTCCCAGCGTGGTAAGGAAACAGCAAGTGCCTTTTCCCTAAACTTCAAGTCTGGCTGGAGTTAACAGAAGTTGAGGGAACACTGTCTACCTTTGAATGGCTGCCTTTTAGATACCACTTCAAAACACTGGTAAATCTTTGGGAAGGTGAGGATGAGGTATAATGTAATTTCATGATTTTAAGGTATGTCAGGTCCCTGAATATGTTCTCCTGTGGGGATTGTGGGCTCCTGCTGTGTAAAACAGTGTGAGGTGTTGACATCTAACACAGTTGTTTGTGCATGCTGTTACAGCTGGAACAAAATTAATTTTGCTGCCATTTCTGTGCATTTGAATCTTTAAATGTGAAAAATAGATGGTGAGACTGACCTTTTGCCAAGTATCTGCGGAATATGACATGGAGTGTAATAAAAAAGGAATGCTAAATTATTTGTACCCTCTGAGACATTTTGAATCCAGCCTATTTCCTGCTCTGATGGTTTTTTTCCCCTCTATTTTTGCTATTCAAGGCACTTGGCCAGGCCAGTGCCAGTGCAGGGAAGGTTATGCAGGAGAAAAATGTGATCGTTGTGCATTTGGGTATCGGGGTTACCCAAACTGCCTGCGCTGTAACTGCAGCCTGGTTGGTAGCATCAATGAAGATCCATGCACGGAGCCTTGTCTTTGCAAAGTGAGTACTAAACTTCCACTTTTGTTCAACATGGAATCTGTGGTTTATTAACTCCTTTCTAATAGTGAAATTACTTCTTTTACTGGGGACATCACCGCCTTTATAAGATGTAACCTGGTGTGCACCTGACAGGCTAGAACTCAAAACTACTAATTATTCTCTGTACTGAAAAATACGGTAATTTATGTTGTGTAGTTCTGTATGTTACTGATACATTTTCTATAATAATGGGCCAGACTGACATTAAAATGAAATAAAACCTGTACATGTGTCAGTCAGTCACTGAGAATGAGTATGTGTAGCTGGGTTTGGTTTTAGGAATGAGCTGATATTTCTCTTCAAAACCACTGATTGCTTGTAAACAAAGGTTGTGTTTAAAACATCTGCTTTGTGTAATGAAACAGCAGGCATTTGGAAAGAACTATTGGAACACTTGCACTAGACATATGTATGAAATATGGTTTAATTATTCAATTACAAAATATAAACCATAAAAATGTTTAAAAAGAGAGCAGTTTTGCAGCATTTTATTTTTTGGTAAATATCCAAACCCCTTAAAATTTCTTGCAGCTGCAGATTCCACTGAATTTTATTAAAAAACTGTGTTAATATTTAAAGAAATTACTCAATTTTCTGAACCAAACGTTGGAGTAGTTTATATATTTGTTGCCAAATATGATAGCAAACAGGAGCCAAAGACAACATGGTTTGTTTGACAATTCTGAAAATTTACTCCTTTTGCATAATTTATCTGATCCAAAAAATCAAACCTATATAAATAACAAGACTCTGGAAAAACAAAATGGTTCTAATTGCCAATTTAAATACAAAAAAAGGAGATAAGTGCCTGATTTTGAGTTAGGCTACCACTGTATCAGGCAATGCAGCTAACTAGTGAAAATTTTGGTATAAACTGGACTAGAAACTGCCCCTTTTCAGAGCTGCTGTGGGTACAAGCCTGGCATACAGAATTTTTAGGCCGGATCACAAAGAGTGTCACCAGCCAGTGGGACCACCTACGGAGATCAAAGGAGAGAAGTTGTGCACTCCAAATTGTCTTGAAGCTGGCTGTGGTTGCTCCTAGAGCCTGGCCTTAAAAGTGAACTTTCTGGATTCTGTCTGGTGAGATATCTGAAAGGTAATCTGTGTTCAGAAAATATGAGATCTTTTCTCCAGAGCAATCTACAAAGTCAAGCCACAATAGAAGTAGACTGGCAAGCTAGCAGAAGCTTTTCAAACCCTGTCTGTGTGTTGAAATTTTACTACAATAGAGCCCTTGCTGGGGCTTGTTTTGATTTTGATGAACTGGCAAATTCTGATGAATTTTTCCAATCAGTTTCAGTTTTAAGCTCTGAGTCTTATTCAATAATCCTGCTGTGCTGAAATGTGTTTTCTTTTACAACCTTCTGAATGTTGTTGTGCCCAAATCCCACCTAATCCATGGTATTTGTTACCATAATAATGCTGATGTGAACCAAATGTTATATGCCTTTGACAGGAAAATGTAGAAGGTGAAAACTGTGATCTCTGTAAACCAGGATTCTACAATTTACAAGAAAGAAATCCTCAGGGCTGCACGGAGTGTTTTTGCTTTGGTGTTTCTGATGTCTGTGACAGTCTTACATGGCCTGTCAGTCAGGTATTTAAATGTTATGTCCATGACCTAATATTCTTTCTTCAATCAGCTGCAAAATGTACTGTATTTCTCTTTGACATATGCCCAGGTTAACTTCAAATTCTGGTGTGTTTCTCCTTACAGAGGAATGGATTTTCAGTATCATTGGGCAGCTCTGAGGTAGTCAGCAAGGGCAGGCTTTGGCCCTGCTGGCTAGCAGTAGTGTCAGAAGCACTTGGGTAGTGAAGGCTGCCATAATGCATTGGAAAAAAGTATTTTTTTCTGACTGTTAAAGTTGTTTTTTCATGCTGAAGAGATAAACCCAAACCTGTTTCCTTGCTCTTATACCTAATGGACAAGGCTGTTGGGCCTCTTGCAATATGGCCAATACTGTTTCTTAGCAAACAGTGTTTATAAATATCACTGTTTTCTGATTAGACAGTTCTTGAGTTATGAGGCTTTGCAGCCACTCTTTTCCCACTAAATTCCTTATGTATCTTTGCAGAGCTAGCCACACTTAGACCTTCTGTTTTGTGTGCAACAAAAAGGGAGGAAAACATATCAAATTGACTGAAATTCTAAGATGATTGAATAAAACTCTGTGAAAAGAACAAAGTTCTCTCATCTTGGTCCCTCTTTTGGGACTGTAGTTTTTGCTTTCCTCCAGCTCAGCCCTATTTATAAATGGGGGCAATTGGCCTTGAAGCCTTTGAAATTATGCATTTCTGTCTCAGGAAGCTGCATAGCTATAATGTTAATTTTGTTGGAAGTATGAAAATCACATTCATTATATTTTTGTTCCTGTCAAATAGAGAGGTGGAGACCATCCTAGTCTGAACTGGCATATTTGCATATGTCGGTATCAGACTTGGCTAATGGAAGTGTTCTAGATCCATCAGTTTGAATGACTATCTAGGAAGAGGTGAATGCTTTCTCAGTAACACAACTGCCTGACTGCCATTGATATTACCACTCTTGCAGATTTCAGACATGACTGGATGGCTTGTTACTGATCTGTACAAAGCAAGAAGTGTACAGCCTCAGCGAAGCCAATTTGATGGACCTCATCAAATAAGTATTAACAACACTGAGGCTGTGAAAGTACTGAAAAATACTTATTACTGGTCAGCACCTGAGGCATATCTAGGAAATAAAGTAAGTACTCAGCTAAGTGTCAAAACTCCTTCATAGGTTCTCTGTCTAACCTGTTTTGCTCTAAATATATAGTTTCTGTAATTAAAGATTACACATAAAGCTCAGTATTACCAAACTTCTCACTGTATCTCTGCTTTTTAAATCAGGATGCTCCTGCGCAGACGTTCCCAGTACCCTCTTTTTGCACTTTGAGTTCATCCATCTCTCCACTTCCTTCCAGGCCTGTCCTTGACACAATATAATCTCTCTTGACTGTTACTGATTTATATGCTCACATTTCCCATGCACTTGGCTCCTACCCCAAAACTTACACCCTTAATGGCTTGCCCAATAACAGTAGGTGGAACCATTAAAATCTCTTGCCTGCTTCTTAGCCGCCTTCTGTTTCCAAATAACGAGTCTTTAATTTTTTCCCTTTTTACTAGCTAAAGCTCCGGGTGTCCCAGTTTTTTGCAGCAGAATCACAGAATAGTTGAGGTTGGAAGGGACCTCTGGGAATCATCTTGCTCAAACTCTGTCCTCAAGCAAGGACACCTAGAACAGGTTTACCAGTACCACGACCAAAGACCTGCTTCTGAGTATCTCCAAGCATGGAGACTCCACAACCTCTCTGAGCAACCTGTGCCGCTGCTTGGGCACCCTCACAATAAGTGTTTCCTGATGTTCAGCAGGAACCTCCTGTATTTCAGGTTGTGGTCATTGCCTCTTTTCCTGGCACTGGGCACCACTGAAAAGAGCGCTCAAAGACCTGCTTCTGAGTATCTCCGAGACTCCACAACCTCTCTGAGCAGCCTGTGCCACTGCTTGGGCACCCTCACAATAAGTGTTTCCTGATGTTCAGCAGGAACCTCCTGTATTTCAGGTTGTGGTCATTGCCTCTTTTCCTGGCACTGGGCACCACTGAAAAGAGCGCAGCTCCATCCTCTATGCCCCCTCTCTTAAGGTGTTTGTATATATTGATAAGATCTCTCTGAGCCTTTTGTAGGTGGGACAGTCCTGCTACTCTTGGTTTTTCCTCATATTCAAGATGCTTCAGGCTCTTAACCATTTAGTGGCCCTTTGCTGGACTCTTTCCAGTATGTCCACCTCTCTCTAGTACTGGGAAGCTCAGAACTGGAGTCAGAACTCCAGCTGTGGCCTCACCAGAGGAGATCCTTGGTGATCAAAGGTGAGCAGAGGAGATCCTTGCAGCCTCACCAGTAATTATTTTCAGTCCACTCTCTCTACCCATGCAGCTGTGTTTATTATTAGTATAGTGACACAGTAAATAAAAACAAGTGTAAGAAGTGTAACATTAAGGAGCAGATTTTGCACAGGGCAACACTCACTCAAATTCTGATTTCTTATTCATTTAATATAGGTCTAACTGTTAACTTACTTTGTAGCAGTCAGCAGCAGGTGTGGGGCTAAGGACCCTGAAAGGTGGTGTATAGAATGTGAAAAACTCCAACATGCTGCGCCCCTTGGGTAGGATGATAGCATACACCTCAGCTGTCTGATCAGAGTCCTGTTAGTGTTTCACTGAATGAGGGCACTTATCTGAATCACCTGTAGAGCCTTGAGCTAGCTCTCACCACCTGCACAGCAACAAGCCAGCTCTTGTCCCTGTGCTGACACTCATGGCATGCTAAACTTTTTCTCTAAAGTGGTATTTGTAATCCTACAATTGTCTTGTAATTTGGACATTGTACTGACCCATGTAATTTCTTGGTGTTGGCTGGAGGTTATCGTGTTGTTAAGACTTTGCTTTTTGTTATTTCAGCTCACAGCTTTTAGTGGAGACTTGAAGTATACGGTATCTTATGACATTCCAATGGAGAGTGTGGACAGTGATATAGTGTCTAGTGTGGATGTCATCATTCAGGTAGATTTTTTTCAGCTTGTTACTATTTAGGCATTATTAAGAATCTATGCAAGACTTAAAAAATAAAATAATATTTCTATAGTAGTAGATTTGTCAGTTTTAAGTCCCTTAAATGTCACTATCAAAATTTTATTTCTACTAATTTCTCTGATTTTCTAATCCATTTGTCTGAAGTTGTAGGTATACCATACTAGTTTTAAATGCTAAATACTTAGAATTTAATCTGTGTGTATATGGGTGAGTTGCTTATTACCAAATGTACAAAGCTGTGTTTACAAAACAAACTGCAATAAACTAGAAAGACTTATGCTTATGAAACAAGTGAGTGTTCTTGCTGATTGCTTACTTTTCTAGATTTATGTTGCAGTTAAAAAGTAAGGCTCTATACTGAATCCAGGCATCTCCAAAACCAATTTTTTAGATGTACTTAGCAATAGAACAAAGAAGAAAGGAAATTCTGTTTTGTAGAGGTATTTGATTTTTGCAATTCAGTTTATTCTTTTGCAAATGAACTCTGAAGTCTCTGAACCAAGAGAGAACAGGAGTGTGGTCTTGAAGCCACAGAAAATGTTGGCCTTTTACTTACTTTTTCTTAATGCAAGGAATTTAATTTGTTTGCCTTTTCTCTTGTTACATGGATATGTATTTGACACTAAATGTTATTGCTTAATAAAATTTACATGCATATATGGGAAGTGTTTTCTTTTGTCCTTCAATTTCAGGGTAACGGGCAGATTCTGAGTACAAGAGCAGCGGGCTTGTCATTACAGCCATATGAGGAGTATTCTAATTCAGTGAGACTTGTATCAGACAATTTCATAGAGTTTAATACCAAAAAAGCAATAGACCGAGAAATGTTGATGACTGTTCTGGCAAATGTGACCCATCTTCTGATCAGGGCCAACTACAACATTGCCAAAAAGGCTGTGTACAGGTAAGTGAGATAAAATATTCAAGTTAATCTATATACTTCTGTTATTTTTCTGCATATGAATAATGATTCTTAGTGGAAGTATTCCTGAAGTTTTATGTTAATAGTTTGTAGGAAAAATGTTGTTTATTGAATTTTCTTAAGACCAGTTTTTGTCCCCAAAACACAGTCGTATAGATTGTGTGGTAAGGGACATTTGATTTTAATGATATAGCAGAGATATGGTTGTCTTCTGCTTTAAAGTAATAGTGCATAAAAGTCTTATTGCAATAGCTGTTTTTTTAAAGGGGAAATGCCTCCAGAACTCCCTACAGTATGCTTATTTGGATATGTGGCAAGTTAATCCATCACTGCCTATTGAAAACCTATCAATAAAAACATTGATTGTAATTTCTTTTGATGCTTGTTTGTGGATGTTATTGAGACTCCTCTCTAAGGGAGTCCTTCATAGGAAAATTAGGCTGCAACAGATTAGCTGATCACTCCATAGTCTCAAAGCAGCCTTGGCAGTATCTGTGTCAGACCTTAGAGATCTTAGTTTCACCTCTTCTCTGAGATACAGGAAAAAAGTTGTATTGCTCTCAAGGGAATCAGCTTCATTCATTTACTTACTTAATTTCCTTACACTCTTTCCTTACACTGACAAACTTTCTTCCTCATTCCCTTATTAGAGCATGGTGCTAATAACACTAAAGTTATGGATCCAAATCCCCATATGGGCCATTTATTTAAGAGATGGACTTGATGATCCCTTTCAACTCAAAATATTCTGTGACTATCCTGTCATTTGGTAGCATTTCGTGTCAATAAAATAGGAGCTGATAACAAATCCACTTTGTGCACCCACACCACTCTGGTGAAATCTATGTTTATTTAGGGATAGCATGTTTGTCTTTATGGAATGTTTGCAAAGATTTCTTATAAAAATGTCACCTGTGACTGAGGAGGTTGTCTTTTCCGGTAACAATAATGATAACGGGAGAAACTGGGAAATTCTGTGATAAGAGTGATCACAGACTTCTTGGAAAAGAGATTTGTGACTGTTCCTCAGTTGTCCCTGCTGGGGAGCAGTGCTCACTGGTGTTACCTCCCCAGAAGCGAACTGTGCTGCTGAAGATCAAGTCTGGTGAAAAGAATGATGTGATGTTTTCCTGCTTAACCCTAGGCTGGACTCTGTGACCTTGGATACTGCAAGTGCAAATGTTATAGATCTCTCTTCAGCACCAGATGTGGAATTCTGTGAATGTCCTCAGGGTTACACAGGATTATCTTGCGAGGTAACCTCTTACGGTATTTTGTGTATGGAAAATTATCTCCTATTGTAAAGGATCTAGGTTTAAAGGCAGGCTATCTTTAATTGAACTGCTATTATAGTGTTTGTTATGTGGTGAATTGGTGCCTACTATACTTTACACAATCCTGAAGGTTTTCTTTCAGATACTCTAAATGGGATTTTAAACTTATTTCTTGAATTCTTTTTCATGGCACAAAAAATGATGATGTGCTTCAGAATCAGTGTTTCAGAGGGAGCAGCTGTTAAAACTCTGTGAAGCTATTTTGAGCTTACCTTACTGATTAATAGCATTTTTTCTGGAGCTGGATCCTGTTCAGTTTATTCCTGTTATGTGCCGTTAAGTTTAAGGGGGCAATAAGGAACCTTAGCAGGGAGGAATGCTAGCTTTTGGAAGAACCCACAAGAGTGAAATGCATTGTGCAAGGTGGTGTCTTGTGTATCTGTGAATAGAAGATTTAGAGAGGCACAGTCCTACTGCAGAATAGCAGGAACTATTTTGACAAGTAATTTCAGTATGAAAATATCGAAATTTTGCTATAACATTGTTAATGATGCTGCAGAGGTGGTGGAATATCTTTTCTATTGTCCCATAATAAGGAATTTCACATATTAAACCACACAAAAGTTAACTTTCATGCCTTCAGGGAACAAAGGGATGAATCAAAGTTTTATGGAGTTAATTCTTATCCCCTTCATCCAGTGCAAGTAAAAAACAGCTACCAGAAAAGAGCTACAGTGACATCAATAGGGTTGAAAGAGCATTCAGTTACCACAGTGTGAATGGGTTGGATGGTGCGTGGTCGGAAGTGCACTCTTTGAAAAATTCTGATGTGTATTTTCAACACACATAATGCTATTGCTTTTTCTCCCTTCATTTCCTCTCAGTCCTGTCTCCCTGGGTACTACCGTGTGGATGGAATACTCTTTGGAGGTATTTGTCAGCCCTGCAAGTGCAATGGGCATGCAACTGAGTGTGACATTCACGGTGTTTGCTTTGTAAGTCATCCTTCAAAGTGTCCTACCTTTTAAGCATCTATTTAGGAGTTAAGAGAGCATTTTGACTGTGGGAGACAAGTTTACAGTATGCGTAATTTCAAGCTATGGGTGCCAAGTGTTTACTTTTGTTGGTTTTCATTGTTTAGTTCAGAGTATGTTTCAAGACTCCATTATTGTGTTTTCCAATAAACAATTTGTTTCAGTTTATCATTTCAAGTGGGGAATAGTCAGAACTAATACAAAAATGCCATCATATACTGGCTGATAAAAATCCTGATTTTGCTTGCTGCAGGTTCCTGAAAAACAAATTTAAGCGGTGAATATTTGTTTTCAGATATATGTGCATCTTCCATGACTAACACCAGTGGAAATTGCACATTACCTTGCGAAGAGAAAATTTAGCTCTCAGATCTCTTCTGAAAATTAAAGGTTACTGGAATAAAATGGCTAAACACTAGTAAAAACTATATAAGTTTGTTACTGCAAGTGTGTGCAATATGTGAAGTACATTTAAGTATGTGTATAAGTAATGTGGCTGGTTTCATATATTCTAAAATGTAGGAAAAACCAATCAGGATTGTCATAACTCAGAAAAAAAAATCAAACACTTATTTTCAGAGTTCTAGGCAGTTCTTCATGGCTTGAAGAATGGCTTCCTTGGATGTCACACTGCATGCAGACTGCTGTAGGAATCCCTCAGGGGCTGAAAAACCATCAAGAGAAAATACAAAAAAGATTTTTTCCATGTCTCACAGGCTTGTCAACACAACACAACAGGACCTTTCTGTGATCAGTGCTTGCCTGGCTTCTATGGAAATCCATCCCAAGGAACCTCTGAGGACTGCCAGCCCTGTGCATGTCCTCTGAGTTCTTCTGCAAACAAGTAAGCTTCTTATGCAAGACTGTCTTTTGCATCTTCAGCACAACCAGAAAGCGAGATAAAGAAAAATGTCATGGTGTCTGAAGGAGAGAGAAAAGGAATTTTTTTTCTTCATCTTTGTTTGTGTATATATAATAGAAACACTGTTTATCAATGTAGACAAATATATTGACTAGGCTAAGAGAGGCTGAGTGAACTGGTATGATTTTGCATGGTGGATGAAAGTAATAGTTCAACCTGTCCTTGAACTTTGAACCAAAACCATGGTTATCTTCCTTGTTTTTTCAGAAAACAGTAGAAGGACAGAAGTGTTTTTTCTGAAAAAGAAGGAACTCGGTACAGCAATTTTACTGCTTTGCTAGAATGAAAGCCGAATTTTAGGAAGTTTTAAAATCTTGCTTTTCAAGTGAAAAAACCCAAGAGCTTTTGAAAATTATACATTTATTTTGACACATTCTAATGTTAAAAGCATTGATAAACTAGGGAAAATTGCAATTGTGTGTTCATATACCAACGTGCAAGGAAGGGTGGATATTGAATGTTTGCAGAAGTCTTGTGATTCTGTGCATTGATGCCAACTGCCATAAATATTCTTAATAGTTTCAGTCCCACTTGCCAGCTGAGTGAGGAAGGTGGAATTGTCTGTGACAAATGTCTTCCAGGCTATACTGGTTCTCAGTGTGAAAGGTATGTACACTAATTTTGGGTGAAACATCTGTATCATTGCCATCACTAGGTGTTCATTTTCCTGTCTTCCTTGTATTGTTCATACCACACGTACAGAACATTCCTAATAACGCTTTCCTTCTTATTTTGTCTTTCATTGTAATACGGAGATACTTTAGATTAAAATTTAACAGGAAAAACTCCCTTCAGTGAGGAGCTTGGTGCTATAGTCTAGTTGAGGTGTTAGGGCATAAGTTGGACTCGATGATCTTAGAGGTCTCTTCCAACCTCATTATTCTGTGATTGTGTGATTCTGTGTGAGTGTATGACATGACCACATTCCAGCTGACAAAGTTTTTAAATTCTGATGCAGGTGCGCTAATGGTTACTATGGGAATCCTCTTATGGCTGGACAGTCGTGTGCTCCTTGTGAATGCAATGGCAATGTCAACCCTCAGGAAGAGGGCCACTGTGATCCTTTCACAGGACAGTGCCTGAAATGTCTGGGGAACACAGCAGGTCACCACTGTGAAAAGTGTGCTGATGGGTATTATGGGGATGCAGTGATTGACAAAAACTGTCGTGGTAAGTTGTTATTTTTATTACTCTCAACATTTAAAGAACACAAAAATGTAGTTCCTGTGTAAAATGGACGGTGACGTGCACATTTTCTGGAAGACTTAACCTTCAAATTGTGAGTTGGCAAGTGCAGGTTGAAAATTCTAGGGTTGGGTTAGGCTGAGGGAGCGGAATGTATTATGTTAGGGTTTTATATTTGGTATCCCTGGAACTTATTGGTTTGCTTAACACTGTCCCTCCAGTGACATGCTGGACACATTTCCTACTCCTGAATGTCACATATAGGACTGGAAGAACAGAACTTTTCAAATACAGCTATTCAGAGGTGTTTTGTTTTGGTTTAAGTTTTAGTCCAAATGCACAGGCATTTCTGTGATATATTAGCATCTGTGGGATATAAACAGATTAAACACATCATATACCAGGTTTTAAATTCTGTATAATAATGAATGCCTATAGGTACACATGAATAACTTTTTAATTTGATTTCTTTTTGTCTGAACACAAGCCTGTGCCTGCCACGTGAATGGTTCCCTTTCAAGTACTTGTCAACATGAGACAGGCATCTGCTCCTGCAAATCAAATGTAATTGGAGAAAGATGTGATAAATGCTTGGTAAGCAGATACATTGCCTGTTGCTCATGTACAGATTTTCTTGTCTTCCTCCTTATCTATAGATTTTGATTTGAGCAGATACAGAGAATAGCAACAAATAGGTTTTGGGGAGAGAGGCCTATGGAGTGGAGACCAAAGTTTGTCTGCAGAGGTTTTTGTGGCTGAAAATTGCTCTGCATGTGCTCCTCGCAGATGTGAAGCTATTTAATTGACTCAGCACCCTCCTGCATAGGGCTGTTCAGGCTGGTGCTGACAGTGTGCCATCAAAAACCAAACACTGTTAACAAACCTGGAGGGATCTTAGAGCTGTGTTTCTGCAAAATGAAGTCTGAGTAGGGAATATCTGAAGAAATGTGGTTGGTGATAATGCATACCTCATGGCTGAATGCCAACAAGGGATTCAGCTGAAAGGCAGGCCTGTTATAGCAACAAGCAGATATTCACTGGTGATACAAACCAGCAGTTTCCAGTGTATGCTAAGTGTAGAACTACATCAGAGACCAGAGCCGGAAATCTGTGCCCAGTTACTGCCTTTTGTGCCAGCCCAGCTGAATGACTTTTAGCACACATGTCTACTGGGTCACTGACCTGCCCTGTTCTAGGCTTTCATTCATAGTCTCAGGTATCTGTGCTTCAGCAGCACAGCCCACCCTCACCTCATGCAAGTCTTTAAATTAGAGTAACATCAAACTTCAAAACATAGTGTCTTTCTTGTGAGATTAAGGACGGTGAGAACATTTCAGGGTTGAGTTTGTCACCCGAGGGCATATTGCTTTATAGCTGGCAACAGTGAAGACATAATGCCAGGGAGTCTTTCCACAGCAGTCACACAGTGCTGGCCAAGATTCATGCAGGTCAGACACCATGGGAAGTAAACAAGAGAAAACAAGAGTGTATATTGTAGTATTTTCAACAATTTATGAAACAGCACAAATCTATTTATTTCTTCTCCAACAGAATGGGTATTATGGGCTGCTTACTGGGCTTGGCTGTGTTCCCTGCAACTGCAGTCAGTTTGGCTCTGTGTCCGAGGACTGCAATCATCATGGGCAGTGTCACTGTGTGCCAGGAGTGGCTGGAGAGAAGTGTGACCGTTGTGCTCATGGCTTTTACGCATTCCAGGATGGTGGCTGCACACGTAAGCTCTAATCCATGATCCTTGCACAGTTTGTCTGGAATTTCTTTCAGCAGTATATTGTATGTTGAACTCTGGCAAAGGTCAGTTTTGGTGACGATACAGAAGAATCTGTAGGAAGGTCTACTAATACTTTGATTAAGCTAGGGAACAAAACATTTCTTTGCTTACTGGCTCCTTGTAAAAGGTGGTGACTATGAAATAACTCATAAAGGGTGAATGAGAGAAATATTACATCCTCAATGGCTCCTTTGTCTCTTTATAACAAAACCCTTCAGTCCTTCAAAGAGAATGAAACCTTTTTTTCTGCAGTTGGAAAAGTGAAGATCTACGCCTACAGATTTTTACTTTATTTTTTTTCATTTAAATCTTAAATATGTGTTTCATACTTTGATATGAAGTCATTGCCTCTGCTTTCTCATCATCACCTGGCCGTGTGCAATTTTTAGTCATAATAAGGAAGAAATTGTTCATCTGAAAGGAGAACGTGCCATCAAAACCTAATTTTTCATGTTAATAAGATGCCCTTTTCAATACAGTATAGCAGAAGGAATGTCTGCCTTTTCTCCAGCCAGACAAAACCACTTTTTTTCATGCCTCAAACAGTGCATGAAAATGAAATATGCAGTGAGATTGTGATAAGATTGTTTTGAAATTAATATACTTTGTCTATACTAAGAATCAAAGATACCTTGGGTACCTTTAATCCTTTCTTTATTGGAAAATACTTAAATGTTAATAAAAAGATTAATAAAATCACTTCACTGAAATTCTGCTTTTTAACAGGAATAGTATTTTGTGTCTTAAATAGCCAAGTGCATCCTGCAGTAATTAGTTATTATAAAAGTAGTTATCCATCCCTATTATTCAATTCTTGAGCATTAATCCTTTCACCTGCTTGAGAACATTAGCTTATCGCCTGATGAGTTTTGTGTTCTCTATCATAGAAAAGTTTTCCTACAAATGTACTCCACTCCAAAAATACCTTTATTTGGTCTTGTTGATCCCCCTGTGGAAGTGCAACACTGCTTTTTGAAACACCAAATAGGCTAAGTCAATAAGCAATAATGGGCTTTGAGTAAAAAGATGAAATGTCACTGTGGTCATGATTTGTTTCTCAGTGATTAGGGATGGCAAGGAGTTCCTAATGGAACAGACAAATGTACTGCATAAAAACGTAAGACTATTGGTGGTCTTAGAGCTTCTTCTCTGTAGTAAAGAGTGGATAAAGTTACCATTTGGTCCTCTTTCTCTTGCAGCCTGTGACTGTGCCCATACTCAGAACAACTGTAATGCTGATTCTGGCCAATGCATTTGTCCCCCTCACACTCAGGGACAAAAGTGTGAACTCTGTGAAGAAAATTACTGGGGACTCTCTCCTAAACTTGGTTGCAAGGTATGGTAGGCTGGGTGAAAAGCCATGGCTGTTAAAAACAATTTGCCTTATACAAATGTCAGAATTGGACTCTTTTTTTGAGAACCATGATCTTTATTCTGTCTCAGTGTTAATGCAACATGCTCAAATTAAAACAAAAACCAGCAAAACAGATGGCACAATGTTCTAAGAGGGCTATCTTTGAAAATACTATCAGAGTGCTTATTCTGGATAGGTGCACCGTTCACACTGGAATTGTGAGGTGTGTATTCTAACATTTAGGTGTTTAAATAGTGGTACTAAACCAGATTTGTAGCAGCAAGGGGCAACTGGGAACATAGTTTCTGTGCAAATCAGTAAGTGATAATATTACGGATTTAAGAACATTAGAAGTGTCTTGAAAATTACTGCAGGCATTTTTTCTGAAGATTTATAATTTAAATGGTGTAATGTAGTTAATGTTTCCTAGATGGAACAATGGTAGCTCCCATTATCTCAGCTTAATGCTTATGATTAAGCAATAAAATGCCAAGTCAGTGCAGATTCAAGGAACATCATCCATTTATGCCTTTAGGTTCATGCAGTAAATTCTTGTCAGGTATGGCATTGATCCAAACTATTTTCTAAATGTTCAGATTTTAAAAATCCTCAATTACATGAATGTAATGGGTAACTTCAATGGAGAAACCACAAATACAATCAACTTGACAAGCTCTGTCATTACATGCAGTAAGTATTTAAGTGTCAGCCAAATTGGTATCCTTTTTCTCTCTTTAATTTTTTAGAGTAAGGATGATGAAGTAGTCCTAATAAGTCTTCACAGTTAACCATCTTAATGATTTATAGTAGCATAGTTGGCAATGGGTCTTTAAGCCATGGCTTTGTTAGCTGTCAGCTTACTGTCATTCTTACCTAATGTACTGCAAATACAATGTGCTGGTCCTTCTGCATTTCCTTTGAGGTGCTCATTTCATAGCGTGATTCCCCGGTGCTTGCCAATGATCAGGTGCAATTAAATATGCTGTTGCTCACTTTTTCTAGGTTATTTATCATTCCTTTTGGTTGCAGCATCATAGTAATGAATGTGAAATATTCTAAAGGATTTTAGATCCCTTCTTGAAGCAACAAACATTAACGTGATCTCCACATAATAATCCCAACAGAGGGATATACCCTATGCTGTATAGTCAGATGTGGTAGTTTAATATCAGCAGCAATGTCTTCTGGAAAATCCAGGACAGACTCTTTGTGTGCTCTCTACATGGATGAAATGAGGGAGATGCTGAGAAGCCCCGACTGTCTGGTTTTGCAACACAGAATGCATACGTGGTTACTTTATCTGGCTCTTCTGTTTCTAGAGGTTTTCTTGATATCTAGTATCCATTTCTGGGTTCAGTAGCGTAGCAGAGCTGTAGTCTTGTTTAGATTACAGTCCTTTTCATGTGTGCTGGCATCACAGTGCATTGTACGTTAAAGCCTTTATTTATCTTTCTCACAAGTAGCTAGAGACTGAATACATGTAAATTATTGCTATCTTAGAGTTTGATGTTCCGAGCTGTGGACATTTACTGATACCTGAGAGCCAAAGCTGTCAACCTGTGTGACCATAAAGTGTATTAAACTAGACATTATAGTACCCAGTGCTACAGTAAAAACTGCTTAATACAAAGAGTGCTGTGGGTAACCAGCAAAATTGTGAAGAATGCTAAAGGATAGACAGTAATTCTCCTAGAATTTGTGGGTCTTGGCATGCAGGACTTGGCAAGGTAAAGGCTTTTCATCTCAAAGAGAGCTGATGAGCAAAATAACTCAGGGAAAATGCTCACAGTAGATGGTGATAGATGGAATGTACTTTTTGCCTGTTCAGTTAGAAATAACTACCAACCAAAACTGGGCTTGTGAAATAACCACAGATAAGAAATTAAGAGTGGAGGCTAATCCAGACTGCTTCAAAAAAAGAATGACAAATAAAGTACACCCACTTTGCATGTTCGTAATGACAGGTTCATATTACTGATTGCATAATGAAGGATGCTCTCTGCCACGAAACAGTTTTCCTTTGGTACTGAGCTGCACTGCATGTTGAGCTTCCCACCTTTGGGATGCAAAGAGATTCTTGGTTCTTCATCAAATAGTAAAAGTAGCTTGAGCAAGATGCCAAAGCTATTAATGCTTCTTGAAATCTTAACAGAATGTTAGTTTTAAGATTTTCCTTTCTGTCATATTTATAAAATGATCATACAGATTTCTTTCATGCAGCATTTATACAACATTATTTAATTTACTTGCTGCACTCAATTACTAGTACTGTAAAAAAAGTATTTTGGATATATTTTTGTTTTCTGGAACAGATTCCTTCAACTCCTTTGTTTCCCAATCCATATTTTTTGGGAACCAACAAAGCTTTTAACTGTTTGCCGTCCACTGTTGACTGGAAATGCAGTTCTTTGCTAAAAAACAAACTAAACAACCTCATTTCTGCATGAAATTCTTCCCTTTTATTATTGTACAGTATTTGTTGACAAGCATAGGGTTTTAAGGGTCATTTTTAAATTTACTGTGCTGTTTCTGTTGTAAGAAATTTTTTTTTAAAGATCTGCTATTTAGGTACCTTTTTTCTCTTCCGCTAAGGCTTGCAACTGTAGCAGCGCTGGTTCAGCCAATCCCCAGTGCGATGTGTTGACAGGTCAATGCCAGTGCAAAACTGAATTTGGAGGACGAGACTGTTCCAGGTGTGCCTTGGGCTACAGGGACTACCCGGACTGTGTTGCCTGTGACTGTGATTTGAGTGGAACCAAAGCAGAGACGTGCAACGGCACCGAAGGAGTTTGTGGTTGTGAAGAAGAAACTGGTGTCTGTTCCTGCAAGGTACCGAGTCATTCAGCCCTTCTGGGAAAGCATTAGTGCTTTCTAGACATTGAGTGCCTTGAAGTCAAGGCAGATACAGGGCTGAAAGGACTTAAAAAGGCAGTCTGTGTCATTTATGAATACACCTACATGTAAAGGATTTCTTGTGACAGATCTTCCTATTAGTCAGGAAAAATTGAAAACCATTGAAGTTTTTCCATTCATTCACATTTGATTTTATTAGGTTTGGGAACAACACATTAGTTCAGATGATACAGCCTGCTTTTTTGAAAATTCAAATTATAATGATAGGAAGAAACCAATAAATACTAAATTGACAATCTCAGTGTTTTTTGAAATATGTTTATGTTGCAGGTTCGAATTAATTTCCTATGCTGGAACCAAAGGCAGTGCTTAATAATAACTCAGATGTATTACTAATAGTGAACTTTATTCTTGTATATAGGGAAGGAAACATTAAAAACACAGATAGTATGGATTTTTCTGAAAAGATAGGAATAATTTATTGCAAAACTGAATGATAGAAAACTTACTTCAAGACAACAAATTTATGCCTTTATACATGTCTGTCCAATCTCTGGTTAAAGGTACCAGTGGGCATTGACTGTAGTTTTGGATGTTTCTTGAGGTTCATCTTAGCAGTTGGTAATTGAGTGCAAAAATAGACTCTTAGGAATAGGTGCCTTGATTACTATTCATAGTGAGCAGTTTATTTGGCTTTTGGAGCTCATTTTCCAGATGCAGGTTTGGGAGGAAATTCTGTTTTGAATTGAAATACATAGCTGCTAATTTTTGATAGTCAAATGTATGAGTTTAATTAAATGTTCTGTGGTTGTTTATGGGGAGTTTTGTGTGTGTGTGTGGTTTTTTTTTTCTTTTCTTTTTTTTAGGGAAAAAAAGCAAAAAAAAAGCATTGGGAAATAATGAAAAAATAATGTATTGCACAGTAAAACAGATTGCATACAATAATTGATATTCTGCCATGTAGTTTATGTAGCGACTATTTTTTCCTCCAAAAATAATCATCTTTCATTTAGATAGTGAAATATTATGAGTGTACTGTTCCTTTTTTTTTTTTTAATATCCTCCAGGAAAATGTTTTTGGTCTACAATGCAGTGAGTGTAAACCTGGAACTTTTGGTCTGTCTGCTAACAGTGCACTAGGATGTACTCCATGCTTCTGTTTTGGGATGTCCACATCTTGTTCAGAACTAGAAGACCACGTGAGAATTCCTGTAAGTAAAGCAATCACACAGAGGCAGTTTGCTGTTGTCCTCATGTTAGGTACCACGCTGGTGTACACATTTAATGGATCATGCTGAGTGTCCTAACTGGCTTACAGGGCCAGTGGCACAGCTCAGAACAGAAAAGAAAGCAAATGGTAAATGGTCATACTCTTATTTCTGGAACCTTGCGTTTCACTCTTCACTTCTTAAAAAAGTAAATATCAAACATGTTTTCCAGTTTTTTGGGTTGGGCATTTATTACTCTAAAATGGATTGTTGACTGTTTCAAAGCAGCTAAAATCATTAACAGGATATTTTGTTGAATGAATCTTTTGGTCTTTGTGTTGCAGATAACATTAACTCCAGATCAGGCTATTCTGCATGTAGTAGCTCAAAGTAACCTGACTGGAACAGTGGAAGGAGTATTTTCACAATTTCCTGATGTTTTATTGGATGCTGCCATAGTCAGAAAATACTTAAATACAGAAACATTTTACTGGAAGTTGCCAGAACAGTTTCAGGGAGACCAGGTAAGAACATTAAATAATTGGAATGCTTTGTAGATAATTTTGTTGTCTGATAGACACTCCTTTACTCTAGAATAGTAACTTTATCTTTGTAACACATTTCTATGTTAGTTCTATTCCTGTAAGTCATAATATTGTGACTGTTCAGTGATAGAACTTACATATAGCAAACAAAACCAATATATTTACATTACCCTTTCCTAACAAGATTTTTCTTGACCCTGTAAATTGTTAACACCCATATTTAATTACTTCACGGATTCTGTGGTGGGGAAACAGTGATATATTTAGTTTCACGGTAGAAACCGAAAAGAATTTTCAACCTTGATGCTAGAATCAGTATATTCATGGAATAGAATAGAATAGGTCATGGAATCTCTATTGCTTTGGAAATGTAAAATGAGTGCACACCTTGAGAAGGTCTAGGTAAAGAAACTACAACAGTTTTTCAGAAATATGTATTTAACCTTGGTGAAAAAGCCACTGAGTTTAAGTAAATTTTCATGTTTTATTGCCAATTCTGCAATGGACTGGCAGTTTTCCAGTCTACAGATGACGTTAAGGTATTTTCAACTTGTAGCTTGAACCTTAGAATAAATAATAGCAATAATTTTTAATCCAAACAGCTCATGGCCTATGGAGGGAAGCTGAGATATACTGTTGCCTTTTATGCTTTGGATGGCTTTGGAACCTCAAATTTTGAGCCACAGATTCTAATGAAAGGAGGTCACACCAGCAAGTTGGTCATCTATGCAGACATCCCGTCTCCAGAAAATGGAGTAAGAACTGACAAGGAAGTAGAAATGAAGGAGGTAAGCCAAAACACAGCAGCAACACAGCATTACCTTGAAGTAAATAGGAATGTCCCTGGTTTAAATAATAAATAAATAATAATAATAAATGTGTTATATTTCTCTAGGATTCTTGGAAGTATTTTAACTCTGTGTCTGATGAGCCTGTCTTACGTTCTGACTTCATGTCTGTGCTCAGCAATGTTGAATACATCCTTATCAAGGCAGCTTATGGCCAAGGATTACAGCAAAGCAGGTAAATCAACCTCTGATTGCATTTATTTATTGTATTGAATTTACTGGTATTTAATTTACAAATAGCTCCAACTGAGCTATACGGTAAAGACTTATCTCAGAGAAATTTACAATTTCCTATTTATGACTTCTGCTCTTCCTCTGACAAGAAAACATTTATGGCTTTTAATTGCAGCAAAATCTCTCTTGAATTATTTTTTGTGAAACACTAAATGACTTTGCTGCTTACTTTGATAGCAAAACACACAAAGGAGCACAGGCTGATGCAGTGTTCTGCAGGACTGATGATATACTTAAATATTTTATATTTTCTAAAATATTCCTTTCCCATCTTATTTTTATGGATATTGAATTTTTTGTTTCTTTTTTCACTTGAAGCACATGGTCCCTTGAGTTCTTGGGTTTGTATCAATCTAGGTGTCTCCTGTAGCTTGAAACACTCTGGGCAGTGGTAATAAGATCATCCTACCTCAGAATAGTAGCATTTTATTACCATTTTGTCCAGAACTGTTACTAATGAGAGGGAGGGGATAGGGATATCATTCTTTCATCTGTCTATCTGGAAACAAACAAGATGAGCAAAGATGCACCCAGTGAAAACCCAATGTCTGTACGTCTTTGCAGCTCTGAAGAAGTCTGATTCCACCTGCAGATTTTGCGCTATTTTTGATTCAAATGCCCTCAATTATCTTTTCGTTAGCTCTGTCCAAAATTGTGGCACGAGACAAATGCAGTTGTCCCAATATTTCTGAGGAAGAATTACATACTCTTGCATTGTGGGTTTGGGAAGTTTTCCAGATTGAGAGGGGAGGGATCAACCTTTATTACTTTTAATAATTTCTGATGTGCTTGGTTGTAGATTCTTAAATCCCATAAATAAGTAAAAAATGTTCAGTTTTTGAGATGTTTGCATGGGAAATTATGGAAGATTATGTATTGTAGCCCTGACCTTGAAAATGAAAGTGTTTTTGGATCTTCATTTTGTGCTTCTTTAAGCATTTCTTGCTTCTTAAAGCATTTAAGCACTTAAGCTTCTTTCTCTTCTGCATATGTCTTGTAGAATTGCAAATATCTCAATGGAAATTGCAGTCAAGTTTGAAGAAATGCATCTAGGCAGACCTCTAGCTCATCTTGTAGAGCAGTGTAGGTGTCCTGCTGGTTACACTGGATTGTCCTGCCAGGTACTGACCCCTTGAGTGCTTTTGTCTGTCTAATGGTGTGAAAGTAAAATAAAAAAATATTACTTTAATGGCTTTTGAAGTTGTTGTTGCTGTTGATAGCTGTGATAATTTCTTTAAAATTTTTCTTTACTCCCCTTACAATTAGAGCTGTGCTCCAGGATACTACAGGGGAAAGCATACAGAACTCAGTGTAAGAGAGCCTCATGCTCTGATAGCACCTTGTGTGCCATGTCAGTGCAACAACCATAGTGAAACCTGTGATCCTGACACTGGGAAGTGCTTGGTATGTACGTCTTATACATTTTTTTTATTGATTTCACCTGAGCATACAATGGCAGTAACCTGTCCAAGGAGTTTTTAGGAGAAGTATATGGCTGTACTACTTGGATAAAATGTGATTTTTTCCCCCCACAACTCTGAAAAATGGCAAATCTGAGTAGTTTCCCTTACAGCCTGTTCAGTTAAACTAGCAAGATTTTGGGGCACTAAGATACTCAAAATCATTAATTATTTTAGTTTTAATTTTACTTTTAATATTACTTCTATATAGGTTGAATTTGTCTGTTTTTCTGTGAGACTTTTTTGGGCTTTGGGAAGAAGTCTTCTTAGGCACACAAAAAAAGAAATAAAGCATGCAGTAAGCCATACTGCACCACAGACTTAAATCAAAGGTAAATTCTTTCTCAGGAAAAGAATCCCCTGGGCAGCTTTAAATGAGGCTTTTTTTTTTTTAATGCCCAGAGACTACATTATTGTAGGGATATGCCTCAGCAAAGTTGATTTGCTCACTTTTCTCCTTTTATCACAAAGGTTGCAAAGAAGGGTCACATATGAGTAACACATTTCCTCTCTCTTTTGGTCTGACAGGCTATGGACAGCAAATTCTCAGCTAACCGAATAAGGCATATTAAGTCCATTCCCTGGCACTGTTCTGTATCTTTTTCTAATTTTTTCCCCCCAGTTGCTTTATTTTTCCAGTGATGACTGCATTAGTTCAAAGTCAACTTTTGCTGAATTAATTCTTGAAGTTAGTTTTTAAGTTAGTTTCCTTAGTCCTTGAGGCTTTTCTAAGCCACTCTTTTGCTTTCAGGTTTGTACAAAGTATGTATCTCATGAGTAAGAACTAAGGTTCTCACTTCTGCAAGGCTAAGATGCATAGGTCTCTCACAGAGGTGAATATTCATTATTCTTTCTCTTAGTTTCTTTTTGAGAGTTAGCAAGTCATCTGTGTCTCAGGATTACTACTCAGACATTTCCAGCTGAGTGGTGTAGGCAAGAGAGTTGGTTTTCACCTGACTTCTGCTCCCATAAAATAGGAGGTTGTATTGCCACTGTTTACCTCACCAACCAACCTAAAATACACACTAGCAGGTATATGAAGTACAGAATAAGAAAAAAGAAAGGTTAAAAGAAAAAAGGAGGGAAAAGCAGAAAAATGTTTTTGTTCACTTGGGGTACTAGTCAGTTAAATTGTGTTTTTAATACCAATTTAGTGTTTTAATATTATGTTGTGTTAACAGCACTGGTTATTGGTCAGTACTCTTGACAAATAAAATGTAGTGTCTGTTAATCCTAACTGTGGATAGTCCTCAGCATTTGCTGAAATACTGAAACAGAAAAAACAGGTATTCTGTTTAATTTTTCCTTTTTGTTTGTTTCTTTGTTTCTTTTGTTTAGATTTTTTGTTTTAGGGGTTTTTTTTTTACAATTTTTTTTGTTTTGTACTGTGATGTCCTGACCTGAATTGATTAGTAGTTGCAAAAATACATAGACTTTATGGAAATTTAAAAAAGAAATTAGATCAGCCTTCCTGAAGGGGCATTCACATAAGAGAAAATATCCTGGCATTCTGTTTGCATAAAAAGTTTTTTCACTCAGAGAATGCTGGCCAGGGGGTAGTGACATGTAGAGATCATTGCTGGAAACTGTACACGTGTTGATAAAGTAGATAAAGTTACTCCTGTTGTTTGTTGTTGTTTTAAACATAGTGACATGTAGAGATCATTGTTGGAAACTGTACACATGTGTTGATAAAGTAGATAAAGTTACTCCTGTTGTTTGTTGTTGTTTTAAACCATCTGAATTTTCTGTCTCAGGACTGCAGAGATAACACAGTTGGTGACCACTGCAGTGCTTGTGCCCCAGGCTACTATGGGAAAGTGACTGGATCTGCCAATGACTGCTCTCCTTGTGCCTGTCCCAGAGCCAACCCTGCCAGGTAACCAGAACTTACCAAATCCACTGTAAATTTATCATTCCCATTTCTTGTGTTGTTTGTCTGATCTCCTACTCCTTCTGCTGCTCCTACACTATGACAGTAGAGGCTGGTTACTGTTACGTGTCCTTAATTTTTAGACATTTGAATGCTGCCTATTTTTATTTAGTAAAGGGAGCTTGCATTCTGAGCTGTACTAGTAACTCTATGAAATTTTAAAATAAAAAGGTTAGAAAAAAAGATTTTTTTTCTCTAAGACTGTAACAGATACATAGACTGTTTTATAGATAGTTGACTAAGTTGCTGTGACATTTGTTTAGCATCAAATGTGAGTCTCTTTCTTCATTTGGAGAACAGTACTTTTGTATTTACAAAGATTCAGGCCATCCCCACTCAATGCAGGAACTTTTCCTGAGATCAGTTCAAGGGGAAGAACAAATACTCTTTTGTCTGAAATTTTCACATCTGCTTGTTTGGTAGAGGAACAGTTAACTTTGTATTTTGAAAAACAAAATTCTGTACAGGTTGGGGTTTTTTTGGAAGCTTAAGAAGCATATTTGTTGTTTGCTTTTGTATAACGGAGTCAGAATGAGAATCTGAGTCTAGCGATTCTGGTGTCTTCATGCAAGTCTCAGTTACATGCATTAGCCATATCATGCTTACATTGTCTTACCATTTTTCAGAGGAAGGCCATAATGTGTTCTAGCATGTTCTGCAGTAATGGAGCTGCACTGGGAAAACAAACTTAATTAATTTAAAGTACAAATTCAAGAGAAATGCTATGAGATTAAGCAGAAAGTGCTGTTGCTTCCAGTATTTAACCTGTGGCTTTGTATGGTCTTTTGTTTATATGATAGCAGGTATTTGTTTATCCTTCCCCTAGTTTTAGTCCCACTTGTGTCCTGAAAGGTGTTCATGATTACCACTGTGATGCCTGTCTCCCAGGATATGAAGGACAGTACTGTGAAAGGTGAGTTACAATTGATGTTCCAATTTATTCCCAACTCCCCAGAGCAGTTTGGTTAATATGAGCCATACGTGCACTCAGATTATTCAGTGTTCCTAAATAAGCGTATAAATGAGCGCTCAAGGACTTGGGGTGATTTGCTAGTTACTGTTGAGCTATTAATAACAAACCCAAGCTGTTACTAAATGTAACATCTGATGTCAGGATGAATACCCTGTGATGTTCAGCGTGCCATCCCTCCCTGTAGGTGCTCCCCTGGCTACTACGGTGCCCCTCGGCTCCCTGGTGGCAGCTGCCGTCCGTGCCAGTGTAATCCAGGCGGTTCCGTTCACGGGAATTGCGATGGTGCCACCGGGCAGTGTCCCTGCAAGCCAGGGGTGACGGGACAGCTCTGTGAGGAGTGTGAGCCGAGGCATCTTCTGCTGGAAGACGAGTGTGTCTGTAGGTGCTTTTCAAATTGTTTACTTTCAAATTGTTTACTTTACAAGGGGCTGAGGTCTGCTCCAGTGGTATTTATGTGCACATGGTTATTCCCTGGATGGGTTTATGATGCCAGGCCCTGTCCTTTCTGTGAAGGAAAGAAACCCTAACGACTTATTATTTCTGTAAAACAGAGAGGTTTGGAGAAGGTATTCTCTGGAGGTCTCATCCAAACTCAACCATTCTGTGAACACACAAGAAAATAAAGTAGGGATCATAACATCAGCCAAGCAGTTAATCCTTAAACTGGTTTATTTATTGTTACAAACAAGTTTAAAGAAAGAGAATTTTAAGACTTTTGCTGACTCTATAATATCTCATTTATTGCAAAATCTTGAATTCCTATGTTATTGACCCTTTGGATGTGAGGTTGCTGTAATAATACTTTTGGAATTATGCCAAGGTTTATAGGCATTCTCCACCAACAATAAGTTGTATTCCCCCAATAATTACTCTTGTAATTCTTTATGAGAGTGTAAGTAGCAGAAAGGCACATCTAGTGAAGCAATCTGCTTCTATAATGAATTGGGATTTGGAACTCTGGTTTTATTTTGTATAAATAAATTAAAAAATCTGAGAAATAAATGGAATTACAGGACTGTAGGCTAGAATTTCCTGTCTGCCATACCTGTTTGACTGAGTGGCTTCAACATGGATTTATTGCAAAATAGCTAAATAGGCTCAATAAGCTTATAATACAGCAAGCAGCTCAGTACTTAGCAGGACCAATAGGGCTCTAATGTGTGCTAACCTAAGAATGTGTTTGGAATAAGTTCACTCTTGGGCAAGAAGGGAAAGGCAAGACTACAAATCTGTCCATTCAGAGTTATTATACTTCATCACTCTTAACTCAAAAGATGAAGGCACGTACTGTCTAAATCAAAAGTGCAGTATTTTTTGTCTTCATCTTAATACTAATACCACTTCCTTAAAATTGTTTATTTAGCTTGTGATGACAACTGCACAGGAGTTTTACTAAGCAGTTTGGATAATCTCGATGAGGCCATGCTTTCAGTGAACCTCACTGGTATTGACCGTGTGCCTTATGGGATATTGTCAGAGTTGGAGAATGCAACACAGCATCTGAAGGTAAATGAACACATAAAGAGCAGAAATATTCAGTCACACTTTTAAAGCAAAATTTGCAGCCACCCACAGGTGCTAGTAATTTGACAGAAGGCCTTCTGAAGTTCATAGCTGGAAAATGTGTTAAGTGATACAGATTAAGACCATTAAGTTTGCTATGGAAATATACCTTAAGTTATTTTCCTGCCTCTATAAGTTTCTTTTCATCTATTGCACTGGCATTTAAATAAATGGATTAATAAATTTTTCAATCACCAATCAGATTTTCTGAATGTGCTGACATGTGCTTTGTGTAGATTATGGGCATTCTTAAGTCTGGCCAGCAAAGGGATTAACTTTCAGTGGTGAAATAGAAAGAGCAGACCAGGTCTTCTCCCTTTTTGGTCCCTTTGCTAAAGAGCTGCCATGGCACAGATTTAGAGGGTGTTTCCCTAGAGTTCCCTGGGTCCTTCCCTGGACTGGTATGCTGCTTTTCCGTTAGCAAAGGAGCTTGGGGTGCAGCAGTTTGCTTTCTTTTTGGCTGTGTGGCAGTCCAAGTGCTTTACTCTATCCTTCATCTCAGGACATTAAAGTCAGGTGGAATGTTTCAGTGTTGGACACTTCCAGACTGCTTGGGGCTAACTTCCCTTCAGCTCCTCCCTCCCCTTTGCTTAAACAAAGCATGAAATACCACTTTTTGTGATTGTAGAAGGTAATTTGTTGTTGCTGAGGAATAGGTTCATGTGGCCTCTGCACAAAACCACAGATAAACAGAATCCTCCCTGCTTCATGGCTACTAAAAATAAGCACATTTATTGGTAAGAGTCTTCTCAGCAACAGTCAAGCAGACAAGCTCTGAGTCAGAAACAAAGCTATTTTCTTTGTATTTCACCATATCACAAGAAAATCAAAATAATGTGAGTCTTTTTGTGCTGCCAAATTCAGCAAAAGAAAATGTTGAATTATTTCTTCTATTCAAGATATAAGGTAGCATGAGTTCCGATCAGTGTACTTCAAAACGTTAATAGTTACAATAATTGATGGCAAACTTGATTAAATTACATGTTTATGCTTCAGCAGAGGTACTCTTACCCTTTCATTTTAGTTGCTAACGTTTTAGTTTGAAAGCTTCAGTTATGCTTCCCTTCCTTTATGTCCTAAGGCTTAAGTGTACTGAACTATTGTAATACTTCAAGGATACAATTCACTTGCTTTCTATAATTAGTTTGTGTTTGCATAGGAACACCATCATCTTGTACCTGGAAACATTATTCATATGTAGTTTTTATTGAGCACGTTATTGCAAGGAAAAGTCAAATCTTATGTAAAAATAAGGGCAGTTTAAATTTCTACTTACTTCTTAAGTTTAACTTTCTTAACTACAATAAGTTTATAGTAAGTTCACCTTAACTACTTAAGTAAGCTTCTACTTTCTTCTTACTTTTTAAGTTTTAGTATATACATTTTTTCAATATTAAATTTAAATCAAAGCCAGATGTAACTTTCTTGGAAGTAGGGTGCTTAAAGTGATATAAAACTTCTTGTGACTCATGTAATTTCATTTATGTTGGGCCACAGTGTTTTTTAAACAGCTTACTTGTGGGGGTAAGTTGATAGTCTTTTAATTTTTCTCTGTTTGGAAGCAGGTATTTCCCTTTTTATGGATTTTTAAAGATTACCTTGCCTTTTGCCTTGTACCAAAGAAACTCTGGCTGGAGGCCAGAAGATCCCCAAGGTTATTTCTGTGATTTACAGATCCTCCCAGAAGGGCTGTCCCCTCACCGTGTTACCTCTGCCTCATGCTGGTAGCTCAGGAACTTGAGTACTTCATCTTTTCTCTACCTTTCTGTGGGTTCTTCATTAATGACGACGTTATAACACTATCAAGTCCACTCCTCGTTGCTTCTGCACCTCCAGTCCATTGAAAGACTTCAGTAGTTCTGTTTTTCTAGTTAAAGCCTCCTGATTTTACCTAAACTTGGTTGCTGTCCCGTCCTGCTTTTTTGAACTAGGCTTTTAAAGAAACCTGCTGGGCTTTTAAGGCTTAAGAGCTTTAGCTTTCTCTTTCACTTGTTTTTCATGATGAGGAAAAGTGAAATTTGAAATTTCCATTTGACACAAGGCTATTGGATACTACTGTCTATTACTTCTTAAAAAATTTGGATTTTACTTTTTATGTGTGTGTATATATACATATGTATATATATGTGCATGTACATATATGTGTGTGTGTGTGTATATATATATATTATTATGGTATTTATGATGATTGGCTCTGAAACATCTGAAATCTAAAAATAACCTTTCCTAGACTTGCTTTCCCTGTAAGAGATGCCCTAAGTTTCTTTAGAGAAGTGGTATCCTGTTGCAGGCCTTGACTGTATCAAATATAGTAGACTTGGGTACAATCACAATGATATTGCTGTATGAAGCATGTTTGAGGTGACCTTGAAGGCAAATACAGCCTATTATTCTTTCCCATTGACAAAGGGACCTACAGGACTGCTGATCTCCAGGGTCATCGTCACAGATGCATCCTAGTGCAGCTGTTCTTACAGGACCATTTGCTGAAATGATAGCAACTATGGTTCTGGATGAAATATTTAATTTGAAGGGCCTTGGAACTCCTCAAAGTAGTTTATTTGGTAGCTCAGACTGTTGTGAAATTGAGAATCAGGAATGCAGAACTGCTGCTTCCTTCCTTTTTACTCAATTAAAAATATAATGTGGCTGGATTCTTGCTTATTTAAAGAAATGGTACATGGTGTTGCATGAACTGTATGTATGTAATTAATTTACATCATCTTGTGTGCTTTGAAAATCAGTCCTTTCAAACATATAAAAAATCTAAATAGCGTGCATATTTATTTTCTTCCCAACTTTTCTGGACCTGCAACAAAGTCTTCAAATTACAATGAGCTGTCACTTCTCATTTCTTATAGAGGTCTATAGTTCCTAGAGAAGACCCAACTTACTCTTTAGATACAACAAAAGAAAATCTTCTGAATTTATCAGGAGGAATTGATTACTTGCATGAAGAGGTAGGTGCTGACTTCTTTATTCTTAGCCTATCTGGAGAAATTGAGATTTCATGGCATAATTGCAGAATGCTAGAGATTTGTTCAGAAATTACTTAAAATCTATAGAGTTCAGTGAAAGAATTCAGTCCACGCTGTAGTCTTCCTGAAAAGGGGAGTTAATTGCTTTGTGGAAATCTTCTGCAAATGACAGTGGTTTATGATATTGTCCAGGAGATTTACATGATTTCTATTAAAGTTAAAAGTTTTTTAGCACTGTGTTCATTTAATGTCCTAAAACTGGAGAGAGTGAGTTACTTTCTTCTCATTGGTTTTCATATGGGAAGGTAGTTAAAAGTTATGTCATAGCTGAATGTTCACCAAAAAGTCCTTGATACCTGTAGTATTGTGTTTAAAATGACCTCAGGAGAAAAAAATCTGTTAAAGACTCACAGGAAAAATAGACAATATCTGTATTCTTTATCCAGTCTTAACAGGAAAATAATTGTAGGTAGGCCATATACCATAGTACTTCAGCCGTTAGATCTCATTTACTGAACAAATGTTCTTATAATTTTCTGGCCATGTATAGAGAATCTAACCCGGGGCTTCCACTGAGTGTTGTTATTGTATTGCATTAATATTGATGTATCCAGAACAGTGATTTTCTTAACAAACATTAGTTATACCTAAAAAAATTATATAATATTTACTTAGTTAAAGAAATAGCTTTGCTAATTATGAGCTTACTGATTATGGAAATAATTGATAACTCTGATCTGAGAGTCTGGAACTTTAAACACAATTAAGGCATCTGCAAGGATGGAAGCATCAGATATGTAAAGCAGTTAGATTTACCTTACCACAAAGCATTGTTTCCTTAAACTAAAATATTCTCAATATTAAGAAAATAAGCATAAAAACCATAGACAAGGGTCAGGAATTAATCATTGTTTTAGGAGAAATGTCAAATATAATCTCTGATTTTATTCTAGACAACCCGATTTTTGAAAAAAGCTCAGCAACTTGACACAATGACTCAGAAAACCAGGAATAAAAGTCAAGAACTGACTGGCTTTATTGACACAGTGCATACAACCATCAAAGGTATCCTGTTTTTAAGATATTCCCCTTTCTTTACAAAATTTAGTAAGAGTATATCATTTGCAACTCTTAAATGAAAAATGCTACTGTTTGCACAGGGGATTCAAATATGTTCTTTTTTTTTTTTTTTAATGGTATGACTGAATTGTTTATTCTCCTACTCAGTGCTTGCTGAAGTTGCTTTGTCACTAAATGAAACACTGGGCCTGGATCTGCCACTGTCAAATGCTGCATCTCAGAGCCTGCAGGATGATATTTCTGCCCTTTTGGATGCATTGCGCAAGAAGGATTTCGTTCAGCAGCACCATAATGCTACCACAGTCCTAAAGTAAGCCTGTTCTACCAAAAAACTTGATTTCACATATGTGTCTGCCATGCAATACTGCTGTTTTGAAGAGATATCTGAAGAAACATTTTGCCATAATAAGTGGCAGTGTGATAGTTAGCCCAGGTGGAGCTGTGTGAACTTTGCTTTGAAGTTACACAATTTGGTGATACTTGGTCATCCCACATGATACAAATCAATAATAAAGTGTTTTGAAAAAATCAACAGTAAAGTCTGTTAACTTGGATGTGATACAAAATTCCCTTGCAATAATTCAAAAGACTCAGCGATTTCAGATTCTTTCAGATCTGACCTTAATACACATCTGTGTTTTGGCTGAAAACTGTCTCAGTCAATTGCAAGCCCAGGACATGCCAGACCTGCTGAAGGACATGACAATTGATTGTCACTGGATGATTTCAGATTCTTTCAGATCTGACCCTAATACACATCTGTGTGTTGGTTTTGGCTGAAAACTGTCTGTCAATTGCATGCCAGACCTGCTGAAGGACATGACAATTGATTGTCACTGGAATATGTGATACAAAGATCTGCAAATAAAACCAAGGCATTTTTGAAAGCATTCTGAGCCATTGCTTAGGACTGTATTCTGTTGTTGTGATTTGTCCCCATTTGAAGGCTATTTTGAAACTGCTTTTATAGTCACTATTAGTGCTTATTACCAGACTTGGCAAGACAAAAAAATTACTGTTCCAAAAGTCAGCAAATTTTTTTGTTCCACTTTCAGAAATACTAACTAATGCTATATCACACCAAAACCTGTGGGAATGTAAACACTGGCTTCAGGGACAAGGATAGATCAGAGTAGAATATTTCTGAAAATTTGACTTTTTTTTATAAAGTGCTTTGGATTAAGCAGGATAGGGTGTTTGTCTTGGTAGCATGTCTCATTTTGTTCAGCAGACTCTTCTGCTGAATATAGAACTATATAGAAACTACACAGACATGAAAATGGACCAGAAATGTACCATTTATTCTTATTAGTAACTTCAAATATGTCTCCAGGTGTGTTGTTCCATAGTAACAAAATGTTCTGACTTTCAACATCAACAGCTTTTGAGCTGTTACAGAAGGTGTTTGCAAATTAACTTTTTCAATTATACTCTCTGTTGAAATTTCTGAAAGCACTCTGATAAGGTCCCTTTGACAGATTGAAGAAGAGAGCTAATAAGTTCTATAAGGTTGTTTGCTCTGCAGAATTTCTTAAGAAATGCAGCTGTAAATTCAAAAATTATTTAAATAAGCAGCTTGTTAGTCTGTATTTTAGGGGAGTAATGTTGCTTCACAGTGAACTGAGTTTGTGATAACATACTTTGGGCAACATTTATAACTGAGGTCTCCACA
This sequence comes from Onychostruthus taczanowskii, assembly GCF_017590055.1. Lineage (NCBI taxonomy): Eukaryota > Metazoa > Chordata > Aves > Passeriformes > Passeridae > Onychostruthus > Onychostruthus taczanowskii. The sequence continues at coordinate 7,211,208 of NW_024498795.1, forward strand.
CATTTGCCCTGAAAGGCAAAGGCCTTTCATTGACAGACAATTTGGAATATAACCTTTTTACTCTATGCTGAAACAGAAGCCATTATTGACTTGTAAAATACTTCAGATCTTGTAACTTTTTAAAGGCTGTGGGTTCTGATTGAAGGGACTCTGAATTTTTAGTTTTAGGAAATACATGCAAATGCACATCTGTTGTTCAGCAAGAAAGCTGGAATGCATTTTGCTGTATATAACTGTGAAATAAACTAGGTTTATTTCTCTTTGGCTAAAGATCTATGTTATATGCACTCAGATTAACAAGGACAAACATTTATGTAAAAATATCATTTCAGGAGTTGCAATGTTCAGCATATGTGCTGAAATGAAGAGAAACAAAGGAATAGACTTTCAGGATAATTATAATTTCTGTTCCTTTAGTTCTGGAAAGTGTTCAAATGAGAAGCAAATATTCCCAAATAAAATAGCTGAAGCAAGAACAGCTGACAGATTTGGGAGAATTTAATATTTGCCTGATAATTTCTGTTGCTGATTAAAAATATAAGTGCAGAGATTGTTCATATCAGTTCATTTTAATAAGATTCTTTATTTTTATTTGATATTTAAACTTTTCTGGACTCTTGCATGTATGTCTTTCAGTTCTGGTCACTTGTTTCTTTCTAGTGCCAATCCTTGTAAATGATGTTTTGATCCTACATTCAAAATATGAATCACTACAATTAGGATATAGAGTACTCCCAGAGGAACGTTTCACAGATATTTTGATGTGGGCGGGTATGTCCCAAATTAAGTCCAAACAAATGTGATTCATACTCACCCCTTTTCTCTCTAGTCATTACATGCAAAGTTTATGAACTGTATTACTATCCTCTCCCCAGACAGTCATCATTTTGTGTGGTAAGAAGAATAACTAAACCACCATGTATGCTATTCTAGAAAAAATGGCAGACTTTAGTAAGAAGATGCATATAATTTGATTTCACATTACATCATTTTTCTTCTTAAGAAATCCATGCCTAAGTTCCTTCTTTGCTGGTTCTTTAAGTTCTGATTCCTCTCCTTTTTCAGAGCTGCAGAAAAGTTGTTGACCCAGGTTCAGAAAGAGTATTTCAAACCCCAGCAGGAACTTGCTGAACTAAAAAGGAATGCCAGCCAATTCTTATCAAAGCAGAGCAGCAGACTGCAGGATGCCCAGGACCTGGTGAACGAGGCACTCACTAACATCAATGAGATCCGTCGCTTGTTTCCTCTCATCTCCAGCAACCTGGCAGAGTTAAATGTAAGACTGGAGAGTCAGTGTTGCTGCATAAGAAATACCAAATATGTGATTGTGTTTAAAATCTGATATTTTACATTTTTAAACATATTTAAATGTTTTAATATATATGATATCTTAAAAATTTAAATGAAACCACACCCGTGTTTGAAAACAACAATATTATGTTATGTGAACTCATCAGTATAGCTGGCTTATCAGCCTACTATAAACCACTTGATTTATGCTATAGGACAAAAAGCTAAAAATAAAGGAAGGTGAAGAAATCTCGACCATGCTCATTAAAGAAGGGAAGGTCCTACTGAATGATGCTGCTGCTGTTGCCCAAGATGTAAAGAACTCTACATTTGTAAGTCCTTAAGTTTTAACATCCTCTTAGAGACTCTCAAGTTTATTTTGCTAGTACTAGTGAAACAAAAATAAAAGAGAAATATTTTTTTGCAGAATGTGGAAGTGCACCAGAATGGGTTGGTCCTGTGGAGCACCAAACTGCGACATCACGTGGATGAGCTGGTGATGCAGATGTCTGTGAGAGGAGTGCTTGACTTGGTATACAGAGCTGAGGAACATGCCACCCAGTTCCAAAGACTTGCAGATGCACTAGAGAGGTGATCAACTCAAGGATTACAAAATTATGAGGTTTACATTAGTGTCATGTAAACACTAGACGTAACTCACTAAACTAATTCCCTGCCCATGTTTTCAAAACAGAAAATTTTGCTTGGAGTAACATTAAGCAATTCTTGACCTCACCACAGCTAGATAAATTCAATAAAGCAAAATTTAATATAGATTAGATTTCAGATGCTTACAATTTCATCCTAGATCCTGTATCTGTACTTAGCTTTTGAGTTTCAGATAGGGGCTTATTTCTGTTCTGTTTAGGCAATACGATTTGTTTGTTTTAAGGGTCTTTATAAATTGAAAAAATTAACATAAGCAAAGGGGAACAAAACAGGAGAAAAAAATAGAGATGGATGGAACAGCAACTAACAAAATAGAAAAAAAGCCCTGTAATTGAAAACCTTTTAACCTTTTAACAGTTCAGAATAATGAATTGAAAGCCCCTTATGCAACACTGGGCAAGGTGTGCTCATTTTTTTCAGAATGCATCATGTATTCTGGAAAGATGTGCATGTTGTAATTGAAGACATGGAACTCACTGCTTGATTGAAAACAGGATTGCTTGTTAATTGTCTTTTCAGTGACCTTTCCAGAGTAAGAAATGTGACTCTGAACACAACTGCTGCTATCTACACTCACTCCAGCGTTCAAAGTGTGATTGAAAGAACAGAAAGTTTGGCAGATGATGCATCTAGAGTTGTGAGTGGCCCCTTGGATTTAGTAAGTATCAAAATTAGTACTTTAATTTATGCCTGCCCCTTTCTCATTTAGGAATATTTGTTCTAATTGTTTCTGCACTTGCTGAAATCTTGAGTCTTTTTGATGGAGGCATGTCCTTGATGGCAGTCTGTCCTACCAGCTAGTAGGTACTGTATCCTGAATCCCTACTTCAAGGCAGTAATGACACCACATCTCAAGTTCTGTTTACCTTGCTTTTCTCTCTGCCACAGTACCATTTTCCCTTTGTTTTGTTTGCTTTTTAATGTCTAATGCATGTTTAGCTGGACTGGACTTGATTCTATGAGGGTTTGTATCAGGCATCTGACATGTATTCCTGTAGAGCTTAAATTCCCAAACCTCTAGTGCTCCCTTCCACCTTTGGAATTATTCAATGATCTCCTTATTTGACCTATTCATTTTCAACTTCTATCTGGATATTCCCAACCACAGCTACTTTGCTTAGTAGGGGACATTTCATAACAAATGTATGTTTGTGTCTCATCTACCATCCCTCTGCCTTCACAGATTATCAGATTATTATTGAAACAGTAGGTTAGAGAGACCAGACGAGCTCCCAGTCTGATATTAAGAGTTTCCCATAATTTTATTTCCCCCTCACATGTCTTTGTCATGCACATTATAGCTGCACAAGCAAATGTGTGAGAATGCATTTACATGACAGTGATCAAAAAAGTGGACATTGTTTTGTGAGCTTGTATGTTTTTGTATAGCACTCTGTCTTATTAAAGTTGTCTACAGCATGAATCCTTCAAGGTGTTTTTCCAGGTTTGTTCAGTTGGAGAAAGCTAAAAGAATGCCTCTAAGAATGTGATTTTGAAATATCTCACTTTAAATTGCTCAGTGCTGGAAATTTTGAATTAGATCTGGAATTAGAATTTCCAAGAGACAGTATCAAATCACTAGCAGAATTGAAACTAAATTTTTTTAGGTTTTCTTTCATAGTCATTTTTTTTTTATTATTGAATAAAAAGACACTCAATGTCTCATTCTTGAATAAAGGATAACAACTTGTATTATTTTTAATGGATGCTTAATAAGGTAATGAATAGAATATCTCATAAATAACAAGAATGTTCAATAACTTTATGTAGGGGTCTGCAAATACTTAAATGTTTTCAGTTGAATTTCTGTTTTTCATATGTGGCAACTTAATGTCTGTGTTTTTTAGCCAGAGGAGTCTTTCAGTCTTCTGGGAAAAGAAACTCTACTGCTTAGCTCCAAATTTCAGAATGAAGCTAAAAATCTGAAGAAAAAAAGTGATGGTCAGTTCTGTAGAATTCTTATTTGTGCCTCTATTTCTTTTCCCCATTTTCTGTTTTGTGCTGCTTTTTTATATGTAGTTTATTATTTTTTTAAATGAGTGTAAGCTAAGGTGTATATATATATATATATATATATATATATATGACTATGTACATATTATCATTATACAATTAAGATTATGTTTTGTGGATTCTCATAGTATTTTCATTTTTTGGGTAAGAATAAAATTTTTCTCTGTAAACATTTAAAATTTGGCCTTCACTATACACCATTTACATATAAGCAGGTCTTGCAGTGGCTGTTTTTCCAAAAAAATTAATTTTAATTTTAATTAAATCCTGATCCTTTTTATTTGTTCCTGCTGGACAGCTAAAATACAGAGAAAAGCTGAAGTTCTTTGTCTCCATAAACTCAAAAATACTTTTGGTTTTTCTATTATTCCAAGGCAAGGCATTGAACCTTGATACTAGTAAGGCATTGAAGTCTATACCGTGAAAATTCAAAAGCATTTTTAACAACGGCTTTGTGTAGGAGCAGAAGGAAACCCTAAGTTAAATTTTGGACAAAATTGGACAGAAAGGGAATGTTTCACAGAGATAAACTGTAATTGTAAAATAATGTTGTCTTGCAATACAGGTGGTTTACAAATATATATAAATAATATGTAATTCAGATGGACAGGATTACCTTTTTTTGTTCCTTCTATTCTGCATATTTTAATTTATAATGAGAGGATTCTGCAAACAGATCACAAATATATACAGAAAAAAGCCACTTCTTTGGCTCCTGTTAGATAACATAAAACATGAAGAACACTGTAGAAAATATTAGAGTTCACAATCATGGAATAATTTTAATTTATAGCCATTTCCTTGCTCTGTTTGTAGCCATTAAGTCTCCTGGAATTGGCCAAAAAGGGTAGCTTTGAACAGAGCAGTGCCCAGAGCAGCTTATCTATTTATACTGCATTCCTGTTTGTAAAACGCTCTTTCTGTTGGGGGAAAAAAAAAAAAAAAGCTCCATTGATGAAATAAATGAATACTTTGGTTTTATGTGGGTTGGATTTGTTTATGTTCATGCTATTTCTTTCAACAGGACTTCTATTTGGATTGAATGGGTTGAACAAAAAGGTAGAAAAGATTCAGGAAAGTACTAATAAAATTGGCAACCAACTTAATGATTCTCTGTTGACATTCAGAGCATTGCATAACAGTAAGTGAAATTTTTACTGACATTCTCCTTATTACAGAACTCTCTAGTACAATTGTAATAAAACTCTGTTCATTATCTGATTGCAGAAAACTAGTAATAAACTATACTGGAGACTTCATTTAGCCTCCTAAATATTTTACATTCTTTTCAGTAAACCCATTAAACATAATTGGGTTATAGTATAAGGTCTGTAGTCTGATTCATATTTCACATTGCTGTGAATCAGGAGGGGCTCTGATAGAAATATAATTGCACTGATATGTAAGGAGAGTGAAGTTATAGAGTATTTAATCCCACATGCAGAGAAATTTACATATGGAACTCTGAGATTTCACTTTCTTTTCTGGCTTGTTTCAAAACAGTTTATATTAATCTATGAATTTTACTGCCTGCATGTAAATGTAAATTTTCTTGTTGTAAATGCAGACTTCATTTAATTGATTAAAATCTATTTTCTGTGCTTTTCTAAAATGAAAGCATTCCTCTTTTTTCCATCATTATTTTGAATAAAGGCAAGACTAAAGTTCATGGAAACTAATAGAGAAAATTATTTTAAAGTTGTGAATAAGAGGGTACAAAATACTTTGCCAATCTTAATAATGTGTTTTAAGTTAGAAAAACACTGATCAAGACCTCTTGCTAGTGTTGTTTGATTCTACTCTGAATCTGGATTAGAATGCTAAGTCCAAAGCCTCAAAATACCCATTTTGCAATTTAGAGACCTAATTCATGCTGAAGGGTAATAATAGTGATGATGTTACACTGGATATGAACTGCAGGATGCTATCTGCCACAAAGCTACACATTGAAAATGAAATCATTAAAATCGCAGGAGTGTTCTCCTTTACTCACAGCTTAACATTGTTTGATTTCAGCCTTGTTGTTACACTTCTTGAAGTTGTCTCTTTTTTTTTTCCCCTGGTCAGAGATTGATGGTGGCATTGCTCTCTGTGTAGAGAGTGGTGAAGGAGGATCCTTGGAGGTCTAACTCAGGCCTTTTTTGCCAGCTGCAGCCTCTTCCCACTCTTGTGGGCAGAGGGTGTAAGGGGCAGGCTGAGACTGGGGGTGGTGCTCTCAGTGTACAGGTGATTGTAGTCAAAACCAGACTGTGTAATAGAGCTTCTGCTTCACTGGCTTTGCATGGAGTCAAAACCTCAGTCTCAGACTAAGTTTCTCTGGGTTCCAACACTCATTTAGGGAACTTAAACACTGTGAGCCTGATGCATTCATACAAACTTCCCAATGAGATAGGCAGAATCAAGTTCCCTAAAGAAATAAAAATACAATTCTTACTATGACAGGAATGTAATTTACAGCATTCCTAGTATTTTGACTATATTTGTAGCTGCTGTTACAAAGCCAGGCATTTGTTAGTCACAAGAATGTATGAAAGTTTTGAATGTTTTTTGACCTTGGAACTGTGTTTCAGATGCCAGGAAACGCATGCTTGAAGTGAAAGAGCTGGCTGTGTCTGCAAACACCAGTGCTGTGGTGGATTTAAGTCACTTTGGGGAGTTCAGTCAAAAGCTAATGAATACATCTTCTACATTGTCCCAAGTTAATGACACTTTGAGGAAAACAAGTGAACTCATAATTGATTCATCAAAAGCTGGTAAGTCTGCTCTCTGGCAATGTCACTGCTAGACAGTGACAGAAGCAGTATTAATATTCAATTTTAACAGGCATTAAATAAGAGTCTGATGGACTGACAGTTTATTCCTAATTCAGTAAAAATATGCTAACTTTTAAAAAAAGTCCTCTTGAGAATTCATATGGGATGTATATCCCTTACAAATGTTAAAAGTTGCTGAAACCAAAATGATCACAAGCTGGCTACCTTGGCTAAGTATTTTAGCGATTTCACCCTGTTTCAACAATTCTTTTATGTTTCCACAGCACACACAGCTGAAAAACAAGTGAAAGAAGTTGAAGCACAAGCAAGTCTTTTATTGGATAGACTCAAACCTTTGAAAATGCTAGAGGAGAACCTGAACAGAAACCTGTCTGAAATTAAAGAACTTATCAGCCAGGCCCGCAAGCAGGCAGCATCTGTAAGTTCTATCATCCCAAACTTAAATGAATTTTCACCTTTAGCAGGGAGGTTGTTTGAGATAAGGAGCCTAAAATTTACTTTCAAGGTACCTGGTTGTTGCTGCGGAGTCTGAGTGAAGTCCAAAGAGCACTGACTGATGCTAAAATCACTCTGGCAACATTTTAAGGTTTTAGCATCAAGGTTCTTATTGCATTTGTGAGTTTGTCAGAACAGCCAGCTAGTAATTTATCTGCTATTTCCTCCTGTTTCCTATAAAAATAATGAAACATAGTATGCCAGAAAGCAGTCATGAGAGATGTTGATAAGAGACAAGTTGGATGGTACTGCTATTCTCTTTAGTACGAGATGTTAATTTTTGAGGTTATTTAGAGATTTGTGTGGGGTGCCCCATATAACATCAAGTACCATTACAAACTTGTTGTCAAGAGTGTTGATTCTATGAATAAACTTGCCATCTATGGCCTGTCACGTCCATATGTTCTTTGCAAGAAGAAGCTGACCATCCAGAGTACTTTAAAATACTGTACTTGTTCTTAAATATCTGCTTCTACCTTAAAGACAGAAAATGTGAATCAACTGTACTGTGGATCTCATTAGACTGTGAGAGAAATATGAAAATGACTTTGCAATGAGTAATTTTTGGTATGCCTTTGACATACTTGTGAATATGTTATTCTAAGGTTTAGGGAGATTTATTTATTTTTTTTTAAAGAAGGCACTCAGGTCTTTCTGCAAAGCTTCTTAATTATATGGTTATTGCTTCTCTGTCACAGTCTACTGAAGCTTAATGAATCCACTGCAAAAAAAAAAGAGAATGGTATTTTCTGAGGTGTCATAAGCCATAAAAGGTCCTGCAAGGTGAAAAGAAGTGTTAGCAAAATCCCATTTTCCAATTTCAGGAGAGTTTGTTCTGTTTGGTGTTTGGGGGGGTTTTGGGGGGGGGGCGGGGTTGGGATTGTATTTTTACAATCCCAATGTTAGATTGTATTTTTGTTTGGTCTTTTTTGTTGGTTTGTAACTTTTTGCTACCAAGAGAAGCTTTATATATCTGTGTCCAGATTCATGCATACACACACGTGTACTAGATGCATTTAGCAGTTACAGGTATATTCCATGAAGTTAAAGGAATTACGTGTTTTTTCTTGCTAAGATGGATTTTCTGTCAATATACTACCAAGCTGCTGGAAGTTTGGTTGCATTTAGCTTGGATCAATTTTTCATCACTTTACTAAACAGTGGTCTTAGGGATATGACAATAGGAATAATATTTATTTAATCTTTAAAAAGTTGAACTTTCCATAGATTCACGAATGTATTTTTTTAATATTGTGTAAACTGTTACAAATTTGAAATAACCAGAATTGTTGCAGACAGTCTCCTTCTTAATTATTTTAACAAAAAAAAATAATCTCCATATAGACTAGAAATGGTTTCCTTTATTTTAAAACATTTAGAATTTCTGCATCTTTATTTTCTGATATTATGACGTGGCTTTTTGCAGCTACATCATCTTCTGACCCAAGACTTATTGTTATTTTCTGAGGTATTTGAATAGTTTGTTTACTGATTCAAACCTCCCAATTGAGTGAGTGTAAGACAGATTTTATACTTTTCTATTGTGAATCTTTTTATTAAGTGATACCTAGAAGATTGCAGGAATCTAACCCAGGTATCAATACTTAGATTGCATGGAAGGATCTCAGCAAAAGGTTTGCATTTGTTGGTCAGAAGCTAAGTACATACTCCACAAATGAGTGCTGTGTATGCTGAGACTTGTTTAGACTCCATTTTCTTCTTGTCCCCCCAGATTAAAGTTGCAGTATCAGCAGACAGAGATTGCATTCGTGCCTATCAACCCCAAATTTCATCTACAAATTACAACACCTTAACACTCAATGTGAAAACTGCTGAACCAGATAACCTCCTTTTCTACTTGGGTAGCAATGGAAAGGTAAGTTTCTGGTGTGCATTTACTGAAGGTGATGGTAGTCAAAAGTTTTAAATTACTTTTAAAAGTTTTAAATATGCTTTTTCTTTGTGGGTTCTCTGCGTGATTTTTTACCTTTGTTTGGGTCAGGATTGAAGGCACTTGAGACTACAGTTCGCATTCATACTCAGGTGTTTATTGTTTCTTATCAGTGCTACAGCCTCACAACTGTGAGTTTTGTAGTCTTTCATTAATAAGGCACAAAATGGTTAACTTTCTCTTGTTATAAGGTCTTTTAAGGCTGAACTATCTAATTAAGAAATGATACTTAGATTATTTTTCCTTTTAACCTAATAACTGATCCCTTGAAGCCCTCAATGTGCACTATTCTGTTCAATTGCAAAGTATCACCCAAACCCATGAAGAAGGAGGAGGAAGGTAATGAAGAACAACTTGTCTCTGCCGTAAAACCTCCATCTTGTTTCATATTTATTTCTATATTCTAGAACACCAAACTCTAAGTTTTCTACTCTGTGATATTATACACTTCTAACTAACTACACACTCGTAATCTTAGAGGTGTTAATCAATTTTGGAAGCTTTCTCCACAGCCTCAGGTCAAATACAGTGTTCTCTTGCGAGTCTGTGCCTCTCAGCACAGACAGTTTGAAATTCTCAGCATCTAGGGTTCCAACATTTCTTACTTGATTTCAAACTAAGTAATCAAGTGAGGCCCCTTGCAGACAGATGTATTCACTAGGGGTGGAAATATTTTTGTGCCTTAGATGATTCCAGAGATTTTCAAAGGTAGACAAGGGAAGCACCAGGTTCCTTAGCCGCTGCCTCTTGGCCCTGTGCTGAAACTCCCCCTTCCTTTTCCTGTGATGTGCATTAACCACATGGAGTGCAACACCCCCTGTGATACTTACATATAGCGTGCTGGAATGCATCAAATGATCTGCTTTAACACAGCTAAACTTCTTGAAGCTGGCTCTCATGAGCATGGAGCATCCACCCACTTAGAAGAGAATGTGATGGCCACATTGCTCTCCACCTCATTCTCTCTGCAATCCCAAAAAGTGCACAGCTGTTAGTTCCTTGTGGCACACTATCATGGGATAGTACTTTTTCACAGACTAATAAGTGTATGTGTGCATGTATATGCATGTATATATATATATTTATATAAAGAAGACATTCAGCTACTATATAAAGAAGACATTCAGCTACTTGCATATAACTTCACTAGAAGTGAGTGAAAAGCCTGATTTTGCTAAACATCAACTCGTGTAATATGGGATATAGCGACATGAATCTGGAAAGACTTTCTCCATGTTACTGGTGAAAATACGCATTTGATAGCATGAATTAGAATAGGCCCTTCTGTTTTTCAGACGGACTTCCTGGCAGTGGAGATGCGACGTGGTAAGGTAGCTCTTCTTTGGGATTTGGGCTCTGGACCAACAAGAGTGGAATACCCTGATTTTCAAATCGACAACAACAAATGGCACAGAATACATGCCACCAGGTAATTAAAATGAGAAAGCCATACGTGTTGTACACAAAGCATCCACTGAGTTTTTCAGTGATGAGCTTTTTTGTGTCCTTAGAAGGAGAAGACAATTGTATGTATGTATTGATTAGGCCTGGTGATTTCTATGACTATTTATTAGTATTTGTTGTTTGGCAGGTTTGGAAAAACAGGTACACTCAGCATAGAGGAAATGAACTCCGATCAGAAGCCTTCACCTAAATCTGGAACCTCTCTGGGGACAGCCAGCATATTGGATGTTAACAAGTCAACCCTAATGTTTATTGGAGGACTTGGAGGACAAATCAAGGTTAAATTCTGAGATCAGCATTCTGTTAATAGTTTTGAACATATTTGAGAAATACTTTTTGTTAGAAGTAATTGCTTGATTTGGTTACTTCATCAAGAAATGCCAGGTACTCTGAGCATAAAGCAGAGATGCTGTAGGGTCTTCTTGTATCCTGAAGTTAATTTCCTGGGAAATTTTTGCATAAAGTTTTAACCAGGGCAGTCTGTGTGTGCATGTGCCATGTATAAACATTATCAAATGGTTTGGTTTCTTCTTCCATGGCAATTGTTATTCATGCCATGAGGAGTGTGTAAGTAGGTCAAGGACGTAGTTATTTTACTTTTTTGATGTACTAATCTGTCATTATTTCAATTATAATTGTTAATAGTTACACTAAAACATGTTGTTCTCCTATTATGATTTATATCTAACAAAGTTGAAGTTCAAGGAAAGCAACCGAGCAAAAAGTTTGCTGCATAATTTTCAGAGTACTCAACGTTAATTGTATTCATGAAATATTTATCTTCTTATAGAAATCACCTGCTGTTAAGGTGACCCATTTTAAAGGGTGCCTAGGAGAGGCATCCCTGAATGGCAAATCTGTTGGTCTTTGGAACTACGTAGAAAGAGAGGGCAAGTGCAATGGCTGTTTTGGAAGGTATTTTGTCTCACTCTCTTTTGTTTTTTTTTCAACTTGTTTAGAGTAATTTACATTTGTAATATTATATTTTTGTGTTAACTAAGCATATGGAGGTCAGACAAATTGCAGTATTTCACTGATCGTTAACTCACAGTCCTAGGCACATTAATCTCAACGTGTCAATGGTATCAAATAACTTCTTTGTATGGAATTTCAATTTTTGAATCACTTTTTTAGAGAGGTTTTATTGCTGCTCTCTATTTTGTGCATGGGAAATAGGGACTACTGGTGAACCAAAATACTGTGGAATCTTTACTTTTCAGTAGTTTTCTGTAAGACAGATTTATTTTTTCCTAGGGTAAGAAACAGTGTAAAGCAGTCTTATAAAAAAATTGATAGCAAAACTGTAGCCACTGAGCTTGGTGCCTTTTGCAGACTACTATTTTATGTTTAAGGAATAAAAAGAAATATGCTTGTCCATATTCCCTTTGCAGAATATTTCATGCAGAAACAGCAGAGGGTGCTGCTTGATTGTATGAGCTATTTTTTGCAAGTCTTGTACTGCAGGGAAAGGGGCTAATAGATCATGTATTGTAAGTGCAATTATGCAAAGCATTTTGAGAAATGGATGACATGTTTTAATTTAGAGGGTGTATACTGTAACAATTATTTTTCCCTTAGGAAATCACTGGGTTTGGCTTTCATTTTTTCATATAAGGGAAGAACACTTACCTTGTGTGCATCCTTCCCCATGGCTAAATTGTGTGTTGTGAGGTTAATGAAAGTGGCTGTTGGCTGGAATCCTTCAGTTATTCATTACATCAAGATTCGAGTGTTTCCCCACACTTTATAAATTACTGCCTGGCAGCTGCACTGACTGAGCAATACCTGAAGGGAGCCAACCAGAAAGATGGAGAGAGACTATTTACAGGGGCATGGAGTGACAGGACAAGGGGTAATGGATTCCAGCTGAGAGTAGGTATAGATTAGATGTTAGGAGGAAAGTCTTTACTGTGAGGGTGGTGAGATGCTGGAAGAGGTTGCCTGGAGAAGTTGTGGATGTCCCATTCCTGGAAGCGTTCAAGTCCAGGTTGGATGTGGTTCTGAGCAGCCTGGTCTAGTGGAAGGTGTCCCTCACGTGGCAGGGGGTGGAATGGGCTTTAAGGTCCCCCCCAACCCAAACTGTTCTATGACCTAACTTTTCTTATATTTTATGCAAAAATTACTGAGAAAAAGCAAGTGTTCAGTTAGCATTTTAATACTGGTTTTCCACTTCTGTAGCCCACAGGATGAGGACACTTCATTCCATTTTGATGGCAGTGGATACTCGGTTGTGGAGAAGGCACTTCGCTCAACAGTGACTCAGATATTAATATCTTTCAGTACCTTTTCACCAAATGGGCTTCTTCTGTATCTTTCTTCAAATGGCACTGTAAGAAAATGGATCAGATTCCTAAACTGTCATTCAGCTTTTACACATATTAGAGCATATTACTACTTTTGTGTAGTTCATCATCTGGCATCATAAGCTAAGGGAATAAAGAGAAGAACCCTAGAGGACAACTCATTAGAGAAAATATCCACCTAAACTAAGGGAAAAATTAAACAATGAAAAGAATCTTCACAATTTATGTAAATTTTAGAACAAAATTAAGTTATTTTAGACTAAAATGAATGATTACTTAGCTAGCAGATAGAAAAGGAAACTGTAAGGACAACAAACTGTTTTTTTCAGTTGGAGGAACCTTTTCAGAATGTAAAAATGTTTTGGAATTGAGCTTGCAGAAGGACAATATAATAATGAAAACCCATATTGAATTAAATCAATAAGATAGGAATTCAGTAAACTGAAACAAATTAAATAAAACTCCTGCAAAAGCAATATAACCTAGACCCATCACCAGACCTTCATTGTCATATCATGCAATTTACTGTGCACTTAGATGGTGGTTTTCTGGTCCTGAAGGAAGGAAAAGCTTTGTTTGGGTACAGATTCCTTCAGAGTCACTGCATTATTCATTTGCTGTATGTACTCACTGCCTGAATACATTGTACAATAATATCTGATTTAAGCTTTGCAGTTCAGAGGGGGAACCTTCAATGCAATTCAGAAAGGTTTTTTTACTCTGTGAGGACAGTCTTTGCTTCTTGCAGAAAGAACACTGTAGTGTTTGATCATTATGCTGTCAAATCAAATTACTTTCAACCTCAACCAAAACCAGGAAAATGTAACTTTGTTATTTAACCATTCTTCTGCTGAGTAATCAAACCTCACAATGGATTTAAGTAAGGGAAATAACAAAACAAAAATACATCCTTGTGAGGTACTTGTAACTTAATTTTCCTAAATAAAGTGAAGATGAGCAGCTGGGGCCTAACAAATACTCCAGGTACAAGAGTTACTAAAACTTTTCCACACAGCAGGCCAAACCTCCCAGGCATGCATTCTTTAGGAAGATTTTACTTCCAAGAATGTAATCTGTTTGTTTGTAATCTGTTTTTGTTTTGGGGTTTTTTTTCTTCCTCTCAGAGAGACTTCTTATCCCTTGAGCTTGTTGATGGCAAAGTGAGGGTGACTGTTGATCTTGGTTCAGGACCCCTTGCCCTTACAACAGAAAATCGTTACAACAACGGAACGTGGTATAAAATCTCATTCAATCGGAATAAGAAGCAAGGTAGGTTACAGATTGAGAAGTTCGGGTGTTTGCACTTTTACAAATACAAATATCTAAGATAGCTGCAGGGAACATCACTGCAACCAAATCTGATCACCTCCAATGCAGTGTCTTAGGAGTCACACCTATGGTACTTTGCTTCTAGAAAGACTACGGTGTAAATCTTGTGCTTGGTTTATCACATCTCACAAAGAGCAGGTAGTGTAGAAACTGCTGCACAAAAACATACCAACAGTCTTTAAAGACTGAAAGATTTTTGTCTGAGGCTATAGATGAGGGATCATATTTTCTCTTCTGCATTTTAATATTACTTAGAACAGCTGTTTTGTGGGAGCATTTGTTTGAGCAATAACAAATATGTGCTAATAGTTATGACATATTTTCATATGTATCTATTTTCCTGTAGACTTTTCCAGATTTGGTTTTGGCAGAGAGGAATGAATGAGATTAACAGAATAGCTGGAAGTACAGTAAATTGCTCATTCTAAAAATAAGAAGATTGTCCATACATGTCCGAGTCAATGAATACATTTTCCTTTATTACAGATGAGATTGCCAGAAGGGAAGAATGTGCATTCATGTCCTTCTCCAGGTCTTGACTCTCTTTTCTTTGCAGGAATTTTGACAGTCATGGATGCATATAACCTTAATTATAAAGAAACCAAGCAAGGAGAATCTCCTGGGGTTGCCTCAGACCTGAACCGCTCTGATAAGGACCCAATCTTCATTGGTGGGCTGCCAAGATCGAGGGCTCTGAGGTAAAGTGTCTCACTTTTGCACCTTTGCTAAGACTCTTGTAAGGTGAGGGGAAAACTTTTACACACTCTTATCTCTTCTGAAACTAGAGAAAAACAGTGAATTCTGAAGTTTAGTTTATGGCCATATATACTACATCTGTCCTTTGACTTCAAACTCTGATATGTTGCTTTCCACTATTAGGTCTGATGCTGTAATTCAGATCACAAATAATTTTGTTTTCTTCCTCCAAGGGTGATTTCTACCACAGCAGCACCCCCTGCTCTTTGGGGCAAGCATCCAGCGCTGCTGTCTGCAGTGATGCTCCTTTGATCTCTACCTGTGTGAGCCTTGTGTTTTCCAGATGGCATTTATGGGCAAAACTACACTTAAGGATAAAAGCTGTACTTCAGAATTCCTGTAATTCAGTAACTTGGAACAGAGGAAAACCAACTGTGAACAGATCACTAGAAAACATTGCAAATACATATTTTATAGCATGTCTCTAGTTTATGGGAGTTTTTTGTATTGCACGTCTGTACTGAACTTGCAAAGTCACATTTCTTCCACTGGCTTCACTGTGAAAGGATAAATATGGCAAGAGAAAATCTGATTAAACTTTCTGCATGCTCTTGACAATAACATAAATTCGAGTACATTATTGGTCTCTGCACAGTTATTACAGAGTGCAGACTTGTTAATCTTAGCTGGCATTCCAGCTTTTAAGGGATTATGGCAGGATAGCCTTAGATTTCTCAGCCTTAAACCGGGAACAAAATCAGGCATCCTCCAAGACTTGAAAACTGAAAAACTGCATAGTAGACAGCTACAGTTACCCTTTTACACAATGCATTTTCTTTCAGCAGAGGATTCACCTTAAAGTTTAGGGAAATTACCTGACCTCACAGCACAGCATTACACACTTGTATGTTTTAATTTGGGCACAACATTATTTTGACTCTTTTTAAGTATCTGAGAGTAAAACTTAAACTCTTTTCACTTACACCAGCCTGACTGCATCCTTTAAAACAGATCTCTCTCTTTTCTTATTGAAGAGAAATTAATCTTTTCTCCCGGGAGATTTCAAGTACTACTCCTTGGAAAGAAAGCCTTATTTTGTGTTTCAGGAAAGGTCTTAATAGTAGAATGTATGTGGGATGCATCAAGAATCTGGAAATATCTCGTTCCACCTTTGACTTGCTTAGAAATTCATATGGAGTAAGAAAAGGCTGTGTATTGGAGGTAGGAGACTTTAAAGTCTTATGATCTGATCTTTATTTTAATAGAATAGTGAATAGTGGTGTTTACAGTGAGTTGAAACAGATTTATCTTTAAAAATTCTAAGATAATCTAATCTATATTTGATTTTTTTTCTTACCTGACACTGTGTATGGATAAATTCAGTAATTATTTTTGTTCTTCATAAAATAGCCTATTCATAGCGTGAGCATCATGAACAATGGATATATTGAGTTGGTACCTAAGTCCTTAAGCCCAGAGTCAGAACTGATGGCAACTTTTGCTACAAAGAACAGCAGTGGCATCATCCTTGCTGGACTCAGCAGGGGACTGGAAAAGCGACAACGAAGACAAGCACACTTGGCAAGTACAGAAAACAAAGAAATTTTAGGGATTATTTTTGCCATTTTTATGTTGTAAAATCAAGTCAGGTTGCTATATATATTGTGTATCTGATGGACAGTTGGAACTTCTAGAATCCAAAGAGAAAATATTACTATTGCCTCCTCTAAGAGAAGGAGTGTGTGGGTGTGGGTGTATAAAAAGACCTCCTGCACTTTACTGAGAGTTAGTTTGACCAGAGAAATGTCCAGCTTTTGTGTCTGCTGTTAGAGGGCTTTGCACTCTGAGAGGTACCAATACAATTCCTACCAGTCTTTGAGTTTCATTAAAAATTTTGCAACAAGCTTGGAGGTAAATATTTCCCATGTATGTTCTATTTAAACACTATATTAGCGTCTTGAAAATTGAGCTACAGTTAAAAATTAATCCTCTGATTAAATCTACAGCCCTTCTTTTCCATCATGCTGATTGATGGTCATCTTGCAGTGCATGTTAATGCTGGAGATAGAGCAAGTACTAGGAAAGTAGTTCTTCAGTCTGCTAATGGAACATACAGTGATGGACAAGAACACTCTGTCATCCTAATTCGGAATAAGAGGTACATGTGACTGCAAAGAGTACTACCTGTTTAATTATTGCACGTTGTTGTCAGTTCACTGCACTCTGAGGAATTGCCTTTGCTAGCTTATTAGGTGGGATAATCAGGGCTGTGTTTTTCTGCTGTCAACGCAGATGTTCTGATTTACATGGTAATTGTATACAGCATACAGCCACTGATAGAGGTGTAGCTAAAAGCTCTCAAAAATCTCTAGAACAGCTTGGGGCACTTGAGTACAAAGCATACTAAATAGAATTAGAGGAAAGATACACAGCTATCAAAATAACTTAGAAAGATATTTCTCAAAACTTTACATTTTAAAAATAATCAAAAGAAGGACTTCCAGTTTTAAGACAGTGAAAGGATTATCAAAGTGATGGAACCTTTATTTATTAGAAGAGGATGTTTTTGAGGCTGATAGGAATGCTTTTCATCTGAAAATGACTCTCTAAGACCTTGTTGAATGTTTTTCCTACTTTATCTTTTTCAGGATCATAACTGTACAGGTGGATGAAAGTAAACCTGCAGAATTGAGGCTTGGTTCAGCAGCAGAAAATAGCCCCATTAATATTTCCAACTTCTATGCTGGTGGCATTCCAGCAGGAGAGGGCATCTTAGGGCTAAAATTGGCTGGCTCCTTTCATGGCTGTATCAGCAACCTTATTTTTAACAAGGAGTAAGTCAGAAGGGTAACTGCCTCATTTTGGGAAACTGTGTATAGTAATTATTAAATATAGTTTGTGGTCTCTTCCATGACACTTCTGTTTGCCTGGTTTTTTACATAAGATATGCATGATGCTCATGATCTGGCCAGAAAATGGGTATTATAACAGCCAGAAAATGGATATTACCAGCTATATTTCTAAATAGTGTTAAAAATGTCTTTAATTTTTATGGAGATGCTGCACAAAGCACAGCTTTCTCTACTATAATTTCATCATCAGTGACAGACAGAATGGTTTTCCAGAAATATTGTAGGTTTATATTGTTCTATGGACTGATTATTTGGTGCTTCTCAATCTGTTTGTCACAGATGCCACTTCTTTTCTCTTATCCTGGTATTGCTGAAAGACCTTGTAAAAGACTCTCCTTCTGCTTTGGAAATAAGCAGACATGCACCTCTTAAAATGTATTTTTTTTTAAATGCAGGCTTTTATATTTTACCACTTCCATGAAGTATGAGCATGTGGATATGGACAGCTGCTTTCTGTCAGAGAAGCCTAAAACAGCTGTACAACCATCAGACATTGTGATTCAACCTGAACTTCAGGCTTTACCAGTTCCCCTGAGACCTCTCACAGACACAAAAAAAGTAGGTATTGCAGCAAAGCTCTGTTTCCATCTCTTTTTTAGTGTCTTTGTGGAGAATTTTCAAATTATAGGCTACGTATATTTGCTTCCTCTGCAGTATGGAATGGTTCAATGGATGTTGATTTGAAATTATTGTTGCCTATAGAAAAACTGATACCTTTGCAGCAGCCTGTTGGCCATTTGGAATGGAAAAGTAGTTAGGTTTATCACTCTTCGGGCAGCAACAACAAAAGGAAAAAAAAACCGTGAAAAAAAAAAGTGGAATGATAATCTCCCAACAGGAGGTCTTGACAGTAACTGTTATCTTTAGTGTATTCCTGCCAAAGGGACTTGGTGCAGATTTGCATTAGCTTTGCAGTTCTGCATTCACATTTTCTTGGTCACACACATGCAGTCTCTGCTCTGTGTCAGAGAGGAGGAACAAACCACTTGAGAGACCCACAGTGTCTGAATGCAGCTTGCATGGCACCTGTTTCCTCTCACACAGCTCCTGTTCCCAAGAGAGAAAACAGCATTACTTCTCTCCTCCTGCAGCTGCACATCTTTATAATGAAGGGTTTCCAAAGTATCCTGAAACTGTTTTCCTGTGGCAACTGAAGGCAAGATTTTATGCATAAAACTCAGGACTATAAAAAGAAATAAGTTGTCCTTTTTAGAGCTAAAGTGTAGCTTTCGCTCATGCTCTGTTACTCAGCTCTCCATACCCCAAATCATAACAAAAATGTGTGTCCTCATAAAATAGGAAAATATTTCTACCAAACCTATAATATTTTCACACTGAAATTGTATTTCCACTGTTTGTTATCAAAAAGGCTGGCAATTAAGACAAAAAGCAAATTGAATATGTCTCAAACGACAAATATTTCTCAGTAGAAAAGGTCAGTGCTGTCTACAAGACATAGCTTAAACATTAGAACCAGTTCTTTTTGAGTGTGAAGATAGGTGGGAATGATTATGAGTTTAGTTAATTGATGTTTTGCTGTGTACTTTGAAGTTACCTTGTGGCTTAGTTTTGCTTCCTGCAAAGCTCTGTGCAGACACATTGTCATTTAACAGCTGCTGGGCAGAACCTGACATTATCCTACTTAATAAATTCCTTTCATTAACAGGTAGTTTGTGCAAAAGATGAGCTGCCTGGTCATGTTCAAGGTGCTCATCAGTTTGGACTTGCCAAAGGCAGCCACTTGACCCTGCTCTTCAATCAGTCTGCTGTCAGGAAGAAGTGAGTATATCCAGAATTACACATGCACAGTGTTATGTTGCATGGACCTGCAAGAAGTGCAGTGATGGTTTTCATGATTGATCACTGCATTGCCAGCTTTGGGCATGGTTCTCACAGGTTTCTGTGGGCTCCACATGGAAGAAAATCATATCCCACATTAATGATCATGAGTTTAGTAACTCATGGTCAGAATTCTGTATTTTTTTTCCTCTTACAGAAGGTAGAGTGAGACTTGAGTCTCAGTCTGCCTTCTGGAAGTACTTTGATTCCTTTTTTCCACATACAGAGCTCACATTTGATCCCTACTCCTTTGCCTGATGCAGGTGACATGTCACCCTCTCCTCCCTATTTTCTGCAAGTGCATCTTCTATGTTTGAAGGTGCACTTGAAGGAGAAAAGACTACTAAGAAGAATCATTTTGTTGAGACCTAATGTGTGATAGCGCCTCTGCTTCTTTTACTTGTTTGAGAGGCTCCCAACAAGGTCCCCATCACACAGCCTGCAAGTCACTTGTATTTGCTTATTTCAGCTCAGGAAGTCTTTGCAGGCATTGAGAAAAGAATGTTTTTTCCCTCTAGCCCTTCTGTTACAGCTTCTGAGCAAAGGACATTGGAGAGGATTGATGCCATGTAGTCTGAAACTGGTGTCTCCATAATAAATGGCTCATTCATCTCCTCTACCTTTTAGAGTCCCTCTGTTCCCAGTCTGCCCATAATATCCCAGCAAGCCTGGCTAATAATAATGGATGCCATAAAGTTATCCTGGAATGGGTTCCTTTCCAGGGGCAATAAGTAAGCCTGCAGTCACAAACAGCTGAGCCTGTCCCTCTTAAAGTTCATCTCACTCTTTGACAAACACTTTTTCTACTTCTGACAGGTACAGCACTGATTTCCATTATGAAATCCATTACAAGTCATGCTTTCTTAAAATCAACCCAAATTCTACTTTTCTGGCCTTTGTAATAATAAATCTCCTTTCATAACAATAAATTGGTTCAGGCTGTTCTCTCTGTCCAGAAAAGCTTTTCATCACTGCAGAAGAAATACCTTTAAGTAACACTGAGTTTTTATTGTCTAGACTTTCCGTCCAGCTGAATCTCAGAACCTTTGCCTCCACTGGCCTGATTTACTACATGGCTCACCAAAACCAGGTTGATTATGCAGCCCTACAGCTTTATGCGGGACAGCTCCATTTCTCATTTGATTTAGGCAAAGGAAAAGCAGTAGCTCTTCACCCTGCTGTTGTCAGTGATGGAAAATGGCATACGGTAGGTGGTTGCCAATCTTGTGCTCCATTTTCTCTTCCCTGGAGGTACTGGTATGGATTTTGCTTGCCTTTTCTGTGTAATTTCTGTGTTGCAAAAGCACACTGGTTCTAGCCTAATCATGAAGTCATTCAGAAAACTTTTATTTGATAATTATTTCCTTTAAAATTGTCATTAATTGTACACCAAATCCATCTTCTAACTGCTGTCAAGTATCTCAAACTATTTAGGAATTAAATAGTTCACCAGCTGTGTAGTGACAGTTATCAGAGAAGGATCTAACGGAGAGGTGTAAAAAATCTGACCTTTTCCACAGAGAGCTTTCAATGCATTATGTCACCAAAGACCTCCATTCAGTGTGTGACAGTGTGACAGAAATTTGTGGGTGCAGCATTTTCTTTTCTCCCACTTACCGCTTATTGCCTGAGCATGTCACAGCAGCTAGTGACAACAGCGAAGCACTTTGTCCTTTCCTTGGTCGAGGCAACATGAGAAAGGGGGACATTTGAAATGAATGGAGGACTTGTCTTAAGTAGAGCTGAGGAGAAATTATGTCTACAGCTTGGAGGTGTCACATAGCACTCAGGGCCTTCTGCACAAAGATTGTGTCAGTCTCTGTTGGCCCAATTCCTCTGAGCAACCCTCCTGCTAGTGGCTCTGGCTTTCTGTGTGAGAAGTGACTGTGATGTTTGCAGGAGTTTTAGAAGTAACTCTGAGGATATCAATTTTCCTAAAGGCAGGTGAGGATGACAATATTCATCCTGCTAAGTTTACCCTCCCTTATCCATATGTGAAACCTTCAGTCTAGGAAGTGGCTTCTGTGGGACAAAGTGATTGATGATACAAAGCTGCCAGCTTTCCTAGGTGCCTTGGGAATCAGCAGAGTTCTTTTTGCTTTTTATAAATAATCAGCAGAAGAAAAAACAGCAAAAATTAACATGAAGAAAGGAAATGTGAACTTCTGTCAGAGATATCACAGTTAAACTCTGCTTCCTACCTTGAAAGGAAGAATGCTCCAGGACTTACAGCTGCATGTTTAAAAATTACACATACTCACATAAAACTCTGACACTATCCACATTTTAAGAGCTGAACAGATTCCATAGAAGACCTGACCTATCTTTACTACCCAGGACACAAAGCAGGAGCTTCAGCCTTCTTCAGAGATTAAGGCTGAGTCACACCACTTCCCAGCTAGGGGGTGATCATTGCAGTCCCTCTGCAATCTATGCAAACTAACATGCATTGCTACTGAAAGAAACATCACTTCTTTTCATTCTCTCCCCTCTGCTCATACCACCCTGCCTTACCCCTTTATCCCCTTACCAGCCCAAATGTTCCTGAAACTTCATGTTGAACCTAGTCATGATTCTGAGTGGGGCTAAAAGTAAATAGAGAAGAATATAAATGGCTAGCTGACTTCCCTCAGCACGTGTGAGTAATTGTTTTAGGGCAGGCAGGTATAAGGACAAGATGGACAGAACTTGAAAGCTTTTTGGTCACAACAAACATAGCACTGCCTATCATAAAATGACAACACAGGAATGTACACTTCAGAGAGCTGAGATGGCTCAGCTGTTGGGCAGCACAATAATTGCAGGAGGCCAGCACAGAATGCCTTCCAAACTCAGTGACCTGCCCATATCCTAAGGCAATAAACTGGTGATTTAAAGAAATAATAAAACACTAAAAACCTTAGGCAGGACATTATGAAATCATTGTGAGCCCTTGGGAAGGCAAGAAAGCTGTTTAACTGCTCAGTTGTATTCAGAAATAGTCTCAGCCTCAGGAAGAATTTCAGGAGGTTGCCTCAGAACAGAATGTCAAAGCAATTGAACCACTAAACAATTGTCTTACTTATTTCTATGACAAATGATGACTAGGTAACAAATTTAGCTTACTCATTTATGTTCACATGCTTCCCATTTTTCCAGGTAAAGACGGAATATGTTAAAAGAAAAGGCACAATCATTGTGGATGGACAGGAACTGGTAGCAGTCAATGCTCTGGGAGATGGTAGCACCTTGGATGTGGAGGGGAAGCTCTATGTGGGAGGACTCCCCTTGGACTACATACCAAAGAATCTTGGGAATGTAAGAAGGTTGTGGGGGGTGCCTCTGGCATTTTGCAAGGCTAGAATGATCACAGTGCAGCAAACTCATCTAAATCAGCATCCTGTCTCTGACAGGCTAAAAGGAACTACTTAGGGAAAGAAGCAACAAGGAAAGTAATGACTCTTCACCAGATAAATCTTTATAGCTTTCTATGGCTTAATGAGTCCAGCTACAGCTTATATCCTTGTGTGTTAGTAACAGCCTTTAACAGAACTTTTTTTTTTTCATTCTGTTTCTCTGTTAAAAATGAATAAAGAATCTAAATTCATGTCTTTCGCAGTATAAGGTAAAAACATGACCTACAATCTCAGACATTTTGGTATGTGGCTGCTACTGCATTAAAACAGAAATTAGGTGCCTTAAATATCTCTCAAAGACTGGGTTTAGCTGTCTCTAGATTAAAGCATATTTTTTAATACATGCTTTTAGAGGGTAGGTTTTGTCACCTTCCTCCTTGTGCAGCCCATTATATTCATGAGGCTTCTGGTGATATGATAATGGTTCTCATAGAATTGTAGAATGTCCTGATTTGGAAGGGACCCTCAAGGATCATCAAAGTCCAAGTCCTGGCCCTGCACAGGACATCCCAAGAGTCACACCTTGTGCCTGAGAGCATTGTCCAAATTCTTATTGAACTCTGTCAGGCTTGTGCTGTGACCACTTCCCTGAGGAACCTCTTCCAGTGCCCAGCCACCCTCTGGAGTGATTCAGATGAATATTTTTGATGAAGAGAACTTGCAAAATGTCCTACGAAAATTTTGATTACTCATTAATTTGCTAAAGCATGTTTGGAATGTTTTTACTGTTGGGTGTATCCCTGCTTATGGTCAAACAAATATAATTCTTCCTGTATTTTATAGGCAGTGTATACTCTGCTTCTAAACAATTTGATTTTGACTCTAAGACATTATGTGCCTTACATAATGATATGTAATACCAGAAATTTAATTATGGAAGTATTTTAGATTCTGCTGTGTTTTGTTCAGATAATATTTAATCTACAATAAGATCAGGTGAATCCCTAATAAAGCATCACAGCAGTTTGTACTAAACATTGTCTCTTATGTCTCCATATGCTTAGGTTACTCACAGTATTCCTGCCTGCATTGGTAGCATGACAATTAATGGCAAACAACTGGACAACGAGAGTCCTGTCTCTATCTTTGCTGTGAATAAATGCTATGAAACAGTGCAGGATGGTACTTTCTTTGATGGAAGTGGTTTTGCTGCTCTTGGTAAGTGTCATTAAATGAAAACAGTGCCTTACTGAATTAATATTAATGAAAACATACTCCTTTCAGGTCTTACTGGAACTGTGTGTAATTAACTGACTCCTCGCACAGTGAGTGCATGCCCTGCATATGGATTTCTAACTGACTCCTTTTACTTCATTCATCCAAAAGTGGTCATTTCTGCAAAGGGCTATCTTGCACAAATAAAAGAGATAATGGTTTTAGCACTGTGGAAGAAATGAACTACATCTTTATTAGCTAAGAATATCCATGTTCATGATGTTAAGATCTGTTAAAGAATATGAAGACAAAAGACTTGAGAAGTAACATGAAGGATTACATTTGTGCTCTTTACTGTTTCTTACAGATGAGATAGAATGGATTAAATCTGAATTAATGAAAAAAAAAACTTATTTGGGAATTTATCTATTCCAGTAAAAAATGGGAATTATGACTTTGGAAAACTTGTTTTCCAGAGGTTTTGCAAGGTCATATGCCAGCAGCATAATTAACAAGTTTTTTAGACCTTTTAATGGTAATGCATGTATTTAACTCTGCACTGTGGGTTGCAAGTCTTCTGCTAGAAGCTTCTAACTTATTTTCAGTCAGAGAAGGCTACAAAGTGCGCTCTGACGTGAACATCTCCCTGGAGTTCCGCACAACAGCGGTGCACGGCGTTCTGCTCGGCGTCAGCAGCGCCAAGGTGGATGCGATTGGGCTGGAAATTGTACATGGCAAGGTAGGCTGCCCTGTGCAGGCACACTGATTTCACAGGGCTTGTTTGAAACTGCGAGGATA
The DNA here is from genome assembly GCF_017590055.1 of Onychostruthus taczanowskii. Taxonomy (NCBI): domain Eukaryota; kingdom Metazoa; phylum Chordata; class Aves; order Passeriformes; family Passeridae; genus Onychostruthus; species Onychostruthus taczanowskii. The sequence goes on from NW_024498795.1 coordinate 7,236,291, forward strand.
GAACCCCTGGAATGCATGAAATATGCACCAGTGAAGTGTGATGGAGGCAGCTTTCCACAGAACAAATGCAGGACAGACTTTTTCTCAAGGTTTCTCATTGCTATTGTATGATAAAATGTGCGATTAGCAGAAGTCACTGGAACTTTTTGCATTTTTTATTAGTGTAATTTACGTTACTCTGACCTCCTGTACTACATACCTTGTATTCTAGACCAAACATATATCTTTTTTATTGCTTAATACTTTTTCTGCCATAAAGCTATTCTTGTCCTTGAGAAAAATATTGTATATACAATGCACACTGTTTTGTAACCTCTTCTTCAATATTCATGAGCAATTAACTCATTCTCTACTTCTACTGGCCATTATGCTCCATAAACCTTTTAACAATCAATATACATAGTTCTCCAGTCATCTCTTGCATAGAATAATATACACTTGATTGCTCTTAAGTATTTGTTTTTGCAGAAATAGCTCATTTTTTATTCAAAGCTTCCTAGCTGGAGACAGTGTTAAATATCACTGTTTCTGTGGGACATGCTTTCCCAGTTAATACTTGCATATTAATCCTTACCGCAGAGTTGTGGAAATGTCTGCTGCTTTGAAAAATAAATACATGAAAAAAATCAATGCATTTATTGGCAATGACAAGTGCTTTCAGGGCATTCTTCTTTCTCTTCAGTTATATACAGCGATTCTTCTTTCAGATCTGAAGTCTCAGGTTCTGTGAAACGCGTCTTGTTTTGTATTTGTAAGAAAAATTGAAATCCCTAGTGAAGTGTATCAATGGACCATTGCATAGGTAGACCTTATTGTTTTAAATTTTAAAAGACATTTTAATAAAGATCTACTCTACCCATCAAAGTAAACATTAACCGTGCATATTGCCAAACATTTAAAATGGAAATCTCTGCACCAGTGTGATTGTGCTTTTATCTAGGCAGATTAGTTCATCTATTCTTACTTTGTATCTTCACTGGCATCTGGCTGTTTGTACAGGTTTTATTCCATGTCAACAATGGAGCTGGCAGAATAACAGCTTCCTACGAACCAAGAGGCACAAATAGCTTGTGTGATGGGAAATGGCACAAGCTTCAAGCAAACAAAAGCAAACATCACATTTCACTGATAATTGATGGGAATTTGGTTCACACTGATAATCCCTATGTCCAGTCAACATCTGCAGATACGAACAATCCCATTTATGTTGGAGGTTATCCTGGTGGGTACAATAATATTTCCCTTCCCTTCTGTCCCTCCTGCGCTCTCAAAAGAGTGACTCTTAACGTGTGCTCCCTTTTGGTTTGCCATGGGAATTGTGACTCTGTAGCTCAGCTGTTGCTTCATATTCTGCCAGTTTCTATTTTAACTTCAGAAACACCCATGCAGAGTGGCTTTCTCCTCTGTTTTTCCCTCTCATCTTCCCTTATCCCCTGCAAGAACTACTTCTGCAAACTCTGCCAAGTTATTGCTGTGCATGGCTTATGCTTGAAAAGAGCAGTAGCTGTCCATGTTGGGGTGTCACAGTTCATACAAACCTGAATGGAACTTGATGCTCCTCTGGTGTTGGTTTTATCTCTCATTTCAGAGGGGGATAATCTTAACAACCTGGATCTTTGTTTTTTTTTTTTTCAGTTTGGGGGAAACAGATTTGACATATTTCACATTTGTTTTTCAGCTGATGTCAAGCAAAACTGCCTCACAAGCAAGAGCTCATTCCGGGGCTGTTTGAGGAACCTTGTTTTGACCAAGGGCCAACATACAGAATTGTTTGACTTTAGCAGAGCTTTTGACCTGCGTGGAGTATTTCCTCATTCCTGCCCTGGGGCTGAGCACTGAACTGTAGCAAAGCCCGTCTGGATTGAGAAAGGGTTTGGGTTTTTTTGTTGTTGATCTGTTACCTTGCATTCTCATTTTGTAATGAAAAGAACTGATAAGAACCTGCATCTCTTTGATTTTTCTGGCTGTTTTCCATCTCAGGTCATCTATTTTTTTTAATCAGAAGCTCCATTTCTGCATTTTAACTAAATGGTTTTAAACAACAAATACCTCTACAACAATTTTAATGGCATTAATTGGGTATTTTTCTTTTGGGAATTTTTATTAATCAGTGTTTACAGTATGTTTTATTTTGATTACTTGACAGTATTTCATTTTATTGTGTGTTGGCAGTTTTGTAAAAAGGTAATAATTTTGGACCACATAATAAAACTGCAATAAACTGCATTATTTCATGTAGTTCAGTTTTCCATGTATTTTAGTTGGAAGAAAACAGCTGAGAAGTAACAAGTATGCCCACTACAGGGGCGTTGGAACTAGATAATCTTTAGGGCTTCTTCCAATCCGGGCCATTATATGACTCTGATTATATGAAATATAAGTGGACATAGTCCAGCAGAGGGAGCAGGAGACTGACTAAAGGCATAATTTTGAAGCTCTCAGACTCAGAGTTTAATGAATAGAATTTTCTTAGTTACACTTCACAGGGTAGCTCCAGCTCCTTTTCCTTGTGCCTGACTATCCAGTGCTTCTGACACTCATTATAGATACATTGGCTAGATGGATTATGCTCCTGTTTATGCTTTCATGGAATCAGCTTCAGGATAAGCAGTATCTCTACAGCACAGAGATGCCTGTGAAGTGATGTGCTGCTGAAGAAACAATTTGGGTCGTATTTGGGAAAACCTAAGTATTTTGGCAATGCAAACTATTGCATCATTCTTTGGAAAACAGTATTTCGTATGGACACCGGGAGGCAGTTTGGAGGCCAGCCTGCAGTTGTGTCTTTGTCTTTCCTTACCATGCCTGCCTCTGTTTCTAAAATGAGTCTTCCAGCAGTTGTTCTTGAGCCAGGTTTGGGAGACATTTGTTCAATCCCAATCAAGTAAGGACATCCATTCATCAACTGGCCAGATCACTGATCAGTGACAAATGTGTTTCATACTTTAATATGCATCTATAACAAACATAGTTCTTTGCAAATTACTTCCATCTTCCCCTCCCTTTTTTTTTTCTCTTTGAACTACCAGTATTTTTGTTTGCTCCTTTCAATTTTATTTGGCTTTTACTATGCATTTGTACAATTTGTTCTAATGTTAATTTTTGTCTAAGTATTTTGTACTAGTTTAAAAAAATTCTGGCTGAAATGAAACTCCAAAGCAGTTTGCCATTGCTGTCAGGATTCCAAGCAGTGTGTTTTGTGCATTGCATAGTGGTAGTCCAAGGGAAGAGCTCCTGGAGCAAAGAGCTCCTCCACTTCAGCAAGGGCGGCAAAATGTGGTCCTCGGTACAGCTGTTCAGGCGCTGTAACAACACAGTTGCTTCTGCAAGTTTTTAAGTTGCTTTTCTGCCCCCTGCTTCTATCCAAAATATACGTGGTTAGATTTGAAGAGCTGGCTTTGTTGTATTGTTTTTATTTTTGACATGGATACAATACAGTGGACACACCGCTGTACAAATACACTTACATGTTGGCGTACTTCAACAAAACACATAACATAATGAGGATTGTAGGGGAAACGTACATACAAACACTTCACTTTGATTAGTGGCATTGTATTATTTTCCAGAGAAGACACACATGAACAGAAACCCATTGAAAAATAAAAATTAAACACTGTATGTTTGTATTCATTGTCTATTAACCCCAACATCTGATCTCACAAGGTTCACATTACAAGCATAATTTAGGCAACGTGTTTTGGATAAAATTTCATCCATATCCTGAAATATGTATTTTACTAGATCTTTTTTTTGTCATTTCAAATCTTGCCTCATACAAAAAAAAATACTTTGTCAGCCTTAATATTAAATTGATAATAGATTAAGTAGTAAATGTCTAAGCCAAAACATTTTTCCTGGAAAATGCAGAGTGAGGTAGTTAATATTATACATGGACACAGACACATTTGCACACACGCACACTTTCTAATGACATTCACTGCATATACAGGTTAAAGCATTCCAGTCTGTTTTGCAACACCTGCTTTTTACAATACTCTCTCTCTATGTGTTGATATGCAAAATGCTGTCCTTGTAGAACCATGGAGTATATAAATGCTTGAGGCATCTTTGGAATTTCAGTAAATTTCTCTTTGCTTGCTACCACTTTCTTACTAATAGCTTTCCACGTATGTTACTCTTTGTTAGGTGACAATCCTCTTGCAACTTAGTTTTGACTTCAATTTCTGTTAGGAGAAACAAAATTCCCCACGCCTCCAACCAGCATCTTGAAATACAAGACCTAAAGTTGAGATCTCATATTTCAAAATACCATTGAACTTGTTCCATTTGCATGTCTGCTGCATATTAAATCAAGTTAGTGTACCAAAACAATAAAAAACAACTTAATGTGGAACAGTATTTACCACTACACATGGGTCATTAGGGCCACTTGTATCAAAAGAGAATTCTGACATTCTTTTCCAGAGACAGGAGGTATTTGGCCACTCTATGTAGAATCTAATTCATCTGCTAATATGCATGTCTCACAAAGTTATAGGCAGTTTCAGCATAAAACAAGAGCTCACAGGGTGGATTTTATGACATCATATTTGACTTTCCTAAGTTGTGAAGTGGTAAAAGTCTTCCAAAACTCCCTTGTATTCTATACAGAATGTGGGGAGATCTATTTCAGAAATATCATTGATGAGGTCCAGAAGATGCTGAGCAAGTTGCAGCATGAGCACAGGGCTGCTCTGTCTTTTCCCTTGCACAGCCATTGAGAACACAGAATGAAGTGAATGGGCAAGATGGAGGAGGTCAATGCATTTGTCTGAAAGTATTGTAGGAAGTTAGCTCATTTGCTATGACACTGCAAATTACTTTCTTACTGTTTAGGCTTTCTGTATAGTCACAGAATGCCTTTTAGTCGGCTATAGATACAATGATGCTTAGCATTTATCTGACTCTCTTTATATTCAAAGCACTTTCCACATAAAAAGCCTTTGCTGAGTTTGTTCTTCCCAGATGGATGTTCATTATTCCTGATCTGCTCAGGGAATTGTTTGGCTACACCTGAGAGTAGAATTTAACTCAACTAATTCTCGTGTTGCATTTATGTGAAAGCACTAGTCCTGCTTTACAGCTGACATTCAAGGGCAGCATAAGCACAAAGAGCTGTCCATTGCCACAGAGGGAGCTAAAGGGCATCGGGAGCAAAGCACAAGGCAAAACGTTTATGCTTAGTCCTATAAACAAGCCACAGACCTACTATCTCTTGTATACTTAAAATAAATAGTTTTCAAAATAAGGAGTGTATTCTATAATAGAATTGTCCTGTTTTGTTTTTCTGGCTGCAACTGTGTCTCCTTTAGTGTTAAGAAGAAAAAGGAAAAACAAAAGAAAAAAAAAAACCAAACAAACAAGAACAACAACAAAAACCTACCCAAAAAAACCCCCAAAAAACAAACCAAAACACCCAAACAAATAAAAACCAAAACAAAACAAAATAAAAAATGTGCCAAAACAATCAGAAAGTTAAAAATGTCACTGTTCTAAAGAAAATGTTGCTAACTTTTTATCATTTTTTATCAAGAAGACAAGAAAGCCCTCTGTAGACATTATTGTTGCTGGTGAACTTCCTGATTCAATGTTGATTTCTTTCACTGACCACTGACAATGAAAATTAACTACTGGAGAACACGATAACCTTGACACATTTTAGAGGGTCTGCTTCTGGGTCAGATCCTCATTGCACAGCTCCAGCAGAGCATCACAAGTTACAGGCCTTCTCTGCAGAACAGCAGACTTTATTCACCTCCAGTTCACCTGGAGGACTTGGTTCAGAGTGCTTTTTAGTTGCTATGTAATAAACAGAGCTTCTGCCTCATCCTTGTGTCCAGATCAAGAACAAAAATCATTGCTCAGGCTGGGGATGGTTTCATTGTGCAACAATGATGGGGACATTGCAGTGCAGTTGAAGTCATTGGTTCCCAATTATTGCATATGACACAGATGAAAAAAAACACTTGCTCTTTTACAGAGATTTGTGATTTCTTTACTCAACAAATCTCTTTTAGTTCAGCACAGCCCAAAGTGAGATGACTGAACTCCGTTTGCTCTTGTGACTAGCTCCAAATAAGACATCCTATCTGACATTCCCAATTCAGTGGCAGCCCACTATTCTCCTGTCAGCCTGTTTGTTTGCTTAGACTGCATGCCAGCTGCAATTTGCTATGTATTTGTAAAACCCCCAGCACAACTGGGCCTAGATTGGCTATGGTTTTAAAGATCTAATGTGTAAATTATTAAATCCCTTTTCTCATTGGAAGCCCTGTTTCTTCTCCATGCTGTATTATACAAGACCTGAACAAAGATCTCTCTTGTTGATGCAGCTGAAGAGTATAAAAATTGCTTACATATTAAAGCTAAAATAAACAAAATAAAAAGAATTAGGTTACAAATTAGAAACTATAATGTTTAACAAAAAAAGGTGATGACTGTAAGCGGCACCATTAACATGTCTCATAGTCTGGCATTACACAGATTTAATTCTGAGAGTATCAAGTAAAAGGCAGAGCTAGGGGCATATGCCCCTCCTCACCTGAAACTTGTGTGACAGGGGAAGGGAGGGGAGCGTGCTTTGTGGCACTACAATTGCACACAGCTGGGGGACCCAGACAGATAATTTTGGAAGACTGGTAGTGAGATATACAGTGGTAGGTACACTGAGCAGTACAGCTGTTTGTAGTTCCTCCTCCTGCCTCCCTCCCCCAGCATCAGGTACTCATGAGGACCGACTGAGAGACACAAGCATTGCAGTAACAAACACTGTATGGGTTTACTTTCAGGAGAAAGGTTTGGTTTTCACACTGCTCTCTTGTAACTACTGGATGTTGAGCTCCCACCTTCCATGTCTGACAGACACCTTCCCTTCTCCAACATCTGTCATGCTTCTGTGTCATGCTGTGGTCAGTAGTGTTTCATTCATCTGATGCCACTGCATTATTTCCAAAAATTGTTCTAACACCAGGTCAGGAAACAAACACCGTACCTTGGTCTGCCCTCCTCGTCTCCTGGGCCAACTGGCACAAGTGTAATCCATATGAAAGCACAACTAATGTGATATTTTTCCGATGGTGTGGAAGCTGGAATACCAAAAGTACTATGTGCTGACCATCAGTTGGACAGTACAGTAAGAAGGAATGATGTCCTGTGGATACCATTTCGTTATGTCTCTGCAAGAGCTGCTCCAAATGACAGGCATCACTCTTGTCCATTTGGCTTTTGTCCAGTATACTGCTGCCTTCTGCTTCAGCTGGCTTTTGGTTTTATCACCCATTCTGCCTGAGGATTTGCACGGTAGACATCTAGCATGAATGCATCTGGATCCAAACAGTGCTGACCTGAAAAAGAAATTGTCAGCCATGAATCATAAGATGTTCTGAGCACACAGGGACAGAGCTGTGTTAAAATGTTCTTGAATGTTTCTCTGACTTGCACCCAGCAAGCCTAGTTTGGAGTGTCCATCCAGCTAACATCTTGCCTGGATACAGAGAGGTCCTTTGGTAAATTTGTCAGTGATTTTACTCTGTGACAGTCATGAATTCACTGCCACTTCCAGGCAGGATGTCCTACATTACACTGAGTAATGGACAAGACATTTAGTCAAATGGTGAGTATGGTCTCTTTAGAAGCATCAACAACACTGTTAGTGCAAGTGCTACAGTATGGGGGGTTTTATTTCTTTGGATTTACTGAGCTGGAATTACAACTCTCTGACTTCTACACTATTTTTAAATGCTGAAAAAGTAGCTCTGTAAACAATGCGTTCCCATACAGTAGGATCTTGGAAAGAAATGCAGGGACTCTAACAAGGTTTTTGGGAGTTGCCAATTTGCTGGTTAAAAAAATCCTCTGCACTCTGGCTGTGTTTTAATCACCATTAGCTGGTGATTGGGAAGTTGTGGCTGCCTTTGCCTGAATGAGGATTTCGTGCCTCTTAGTTGAGTAATAAGGCAATAAATTCTAGAGTTAAGTTGATTTGTTGGACTGTATTGCTTTTACATGGGGTAATGAAGTAATTCCACTGGTAAGGTTACTTTGCTGTGACACAAGATTATGGTAAAATTTTTGTACAGTTACTTATAAGGTCACTGGGGTCCTAATGATTTTATTCAAGTGAAAGCAATATAAATGAATTAATGCATAATCAGCGGACTAAGGTACCCTGAAGGATCTAGGACTATAAAAATTATTTTAAATGAAGATGCAAATTAAATGCCCCAATTTTTTGGAAGACCATGGTAGAAATATTTGGGATTGTTTCACAAGGTCTTTAGGATAATTTTTCTGTTTTAGCATCAGTTGGTCATCCTGTTTGGACAGGCAAAACAAATCACTAATCCAATTTAGTTTTTTGTTATCATCAGTAATAAAGACTGATTCCTGATTACTGCTGAAGTAAGTCTGTGATATTTTGTAATAACTTTACAGAAAGTCTTTAAAGCCGAATCTAGAAGAAATAAGGAATAATCCAATCAAGTAATTCACAACTGACTCCAACAGAGCATCCAGAATTTTGGCATGAACAGAGAAAGGATTGTGTAATATCAAATTAAAATATGTTTTTTGACCTTTAGGCCAGAAACCTGTGGGGCAAGCCACTATTGTTGTTATTATAAGAAGTGTCATGAAACAGAAGACGACAAAAGCCCTATTGCAAGGAATTTGCAATGTAAATAAAGCACACAGATTAGTGTGAGTACAGAGCACCCATATATGCAGGGGCTGCATTCACAATTCTGTGGGTCTTTCTTTGCGGGAGGTTAACACTTATAGACAGTAAGAAAGAAAGAGGTCTTGGAAAAATGCTTGACAGCAAGGTGGAATGTGCTTGCAAGAGGAAGACTAAGAATCTCTTAACCATGGAAAAATGCTCAGTTACAAGAGTGAGAGAGGTAAGCAAAAGGTCAGATGAATTTGGCAAGACTGGAAGAAGTGCTGCTGAGATCCAGCCACCGGGTTCATCCTCTCCTGTGGGGTACCCCTCCTGTCACTCTGGAGCTGGAATAAATTATGACATTGATTGTAACAGCTTTTGGGTCAGGCTCCTTTCCTCCATATGGACTGGAGGATAGGAGAGACCCAGCTGTGTCAAAACAATGCTGCCCTGAGGTATTTTAGGAGGTTAAGGACATTCAGAATTAATTTTCAAAATTGAGACCTACCAATATTTCCTCCAATTTCATGTAAACTTTGGATCTGGCCTCTCACGTTCTGTGATGATCCACGGCTAGGATAGAAAAAAACCTTTCAGTTTGTCCTTCTGTTATAACCACTGCCTTATCACCCACCATCTATGGTAAGCTAAAGTTTGATATTTTTTCCCCTGTGAACTGCCTTATCAAAACCAACAACTTCTACCAAATGGACCACTACAGAATAATGAATCTGCCACAGAGGTAGATTACTGCATCACAATCAACCAAATCTTCTATACTATTTATTTTCTATTGTTCAAAGAACAGAATTCTGTGGTAACATGGGAAGACTCTGTGGAAAAGACTTTCAGACACAATTTACCATTTCCCATAGCTGTTAATAATTATTACCTTACAGAAATAAAAACATTCTAGACTTATGGATAGATGTAAAACAATCCCTTAGGGTTCTCTATGTGGCAAGTCTATAAAATGTATGTATAACATACATTTTTAGTAGTGTGTAAGGGAGGGCAGATTGATTCTATACAGGAGCCAATTATTAAGTAAAATAAAATGAGTAAGATAAGTGGTTAAAATTTCTTTGATTGACACAACCATAAATTAGCAATTTTAGATTAGAAAAAGAGTTATTGCAACACAATGAATCTTTGAAGAGGGAGCAATCTGTTCATTTATAGTTCTGACATTGTTGTTCAGGAAAAACAAAATGTTCTGCTTTACCCACCTGTTTTCACAGTGGAATCGAGCCAGGATGTCTTTGGCTTTTGTTTGGCTGTTGAGTTGAATTGCCATAGAGACTTTTGAATGCAGTGGAGCATAAACTCTTATCACCCCCTCGGGTATGTCAGACTGCAAGTATGGAGGGAAAGTGACAGCTCCCTAAAATCAATATTCAATAGAGTAAGTCTAAGGCAAATACTGCTCTAGCTCAATTTGGAAGTAGTTCTGCAACCTCATTTGAGGTTGCTTGCAAAACTCACTGTCCTGCATTCTCTTGGCTATTCAAAAGACATTTACAGTCATACAAATGCAAATTTGCAGACACAAATCAGATCCAACACAAAGACACAAACTCTTTGGTAAGTAGCACATAAATGCACACAGGGTAAAGCCCTTGAATTGTAACTTCAACTTATTTTTGTTAACATTGGTCAGTGAGCCAACTGCTTATTTAAAAACATAAAAATTATTAAGAATATCTGTTCTTCCTTCTAAAGATGAAATTCTCCTGAGGCATAAAAATCCAGTTCTCTGTTTCTGCTTCCTATAACTTCAACTAGATTGAAGTGTGTGTACAGTAAAACATCAAGTACCATATGGTTTCTGTTAATTTGAAATTTGACCTTGTGTAGGGTTCAAATGATCATCTATGAAGTTTATGCACTCTTCCATGATTAATGGTGGATAAATCAATTAGCAAGGTTTGCATTCCAGTTCTAATCCAGTTAATACCATGCTGACCAGAACACAATAGTCTCTCCAGTCTCTGTCTCTGTGTAATTTAGAACATCTGAGACCTGGGGATTGCGTTAAGTGCTCTCAACATTAAACTCAGTTATCCAAACAGAGTCTGCCTCCAATTTACCCTTCATATTTCAGCTCCTTGCCATGACTACCCTCATTTTTATTAGATGTAAAGCCAATTACTCCGATCAATGGACTTGTCTTCCCAAAGGTGCAATGACTTCAGTAATTGACTCTCCTCAGAGAAGGAGTCTATCTATGTTCATCCCAGGCTGAAATTAACTTTGCAGCACAGTGATCTACACGGCCAATTTAAACAAACATCTCTGTCTCCATCTGCAGCACCAATGTATGTCCTACCCTACCTAAAATACTTCAGTCAGTGCTGGCAAATTCTTGAGAAAGGTGAATTAGAATGTATTCACCATTCATACATAACATTTATCTTTCTACATTTTCTCCCATTCATTACCTTTTGCATTTTCTCTCTTGTGGCTCTAGGTGGCTCATTCTCTATTTATCATAACCTTGTGATATCATTCCTTCCTAATTTATCTTTTCTTTTGTTCTTCCAGACTATTCTTCAATGACTATAGAATCCTTTACCATTTTCTTGATTACTTCTACAATTCACCAGTCTTCATTCTTTTAAACTTTCATGGAAGACTCTCTGTCAGGGACAGTCCACATATAACCATTTCTCATGAAGCAGGTTAAAAACCAGCTTGGCAGCTTTGGCTGCTGGAAATTATTCTGCCTTCCTTACCTTTTCTCCATCAATTCCCAAAACTTTGTATACTCAAGAGTGTTAGAGTGGGAAGCACACTTTTCAAGATAACTCTCAAATCAGCTTATTTTGTATGGTAAAATTTCCTCCCCACACCCAGAATCTTTAATAAGATAAAGGAGGGAGGCTGTTTAAAGCTGGCCTTAAAACCTGTATCTTTTTATCATACCTCTGGTCTTTCAGGTCTCTCCCGTTCCATAGTCTTTCTCCTCAGAAGTTTTCTAACTCCTTTGTCAAACATCAGCTGTCTCTTACTGTTGTTCATGGCTGCCTCATTCATTTTCCTCACTTGGGAAATCAGGAAGGATGGGACCTAGAAGGAGAAAACCAGATCTGAGAATATACAGTAATTTTTCCCTAATGTGTTGGTTTTTGAGAGGGGCACCAAATTTTAGGCAGCAGCAACTCTGTTTATTCCCAGAAGATACATGCAATCAGCAGCTTCCTCTAACAACCTACAGTTATTCCTTTGGCGAAACTGTTCCTCTTTCATGCCATATGAAACTTTAAAGTGATGTTTGCAGCTGCAGGAGGTAAGCCTTTGCAATCCCCATTATACTTTCCCTCTGTTAGAAGCAAACAAGCTGAGACTGTCAATATCTTGGGGCCAATCTTCAAAAGTCCAAAAAGTTGTACACACTTTTGTCCCATTTTATTGTGGGCTACATTTTAAACAGACATCCAATCACATTCAAGTTTGGACATATCACCTACACATCCAGATGAAACCATTCTTCTATGCATCACTCTACATAAACAATGGTGTGGGAGAGGTACTTCCAGAAGGCAACTGATGCTAAAATAGGTGTCTTAGAGAAGTAAGGTAGCTCTCAATCCAGAAATATCTGCTACAGTGCCTCATTCTAAATATGGAAGACTCCAGTCAGTTTCCAAAGAAACTGTTTCTCCTTGGAAGGTCTGTTTATTCTGATTTCTGCACATGTCCTGCATATAGCAAAGTACTGCACTGAAATGGGACCATGAAGGGGGAACCAGCACTACTCACTGTCCACAGGATGTCCTGGTACCGGATTAAAAGCCGCACAATGTGCGCGGTGGTGGCAGCTGCTTGCATTTCTTGTTGGTTTGCACGTTTCCCTTTGTAGATAAAGAGGTTTGGTGCAACAATCATAGACACATTCCACAAATTCATCTTGTTTTTCCCTTCATTAGCAACCACCTTCTTCAGGAACTGAAGAAAGGCCTGGAAAAAAACAATACTTGTTTAATTTCAGGAAATAATTTACTTTTGAAATGCAGCATTTTCAAATGCACATCTGGCTGCTTTATTGGCACTTGGAAGTGAAATTTAGTTCTTTTTTCATTGTATTTGGATTACTCTGATATTTGCTGTTACAACAACCTGTGTCAAGCACAGAGGAATAGTTAATGTTATCGAAACACACTTTAATATATTATCTGTCACTTAGACCATAATCCCAAATTTATAAGGCAAATACAGTGTCTACAGTAGGGCTCTGAATCCTATAGTAAGGTAAGATGTACATGTATTTCAAGGGAATAGTTACTTTCTTCATAGATTACCAAGTGTCCATTTTGATGTATCTAACCAATGCTTTTTATATCACAGTCACTTGGGGTGATTAGTCTCTCCAAATCTGCACCAGTCCCACATGTAATACAACCTGAAATTTCTGCCAGCAACCCTCAAACTTTTATTCAGGGTTAACAAAAGCAAGAAGAGCTAAGTGGTTGTTCACTGACTTTACTTCTGCACGTTTGGCAGAGTCCAAGGAAATTAATTTCCCCTTTTGGGTAGTTTATTCAGAACTTTGATTGAATGATTAAATAGCAGACTGCAGCTGTGGTTAGAGTTGGGGTCTACCAATGAGTCCTTCTGCAATATTGTTCTGGTTTCAGCTGGGATAGAGTTAATTTTCTTCTTTGTGTCTGGTACAGGGCTGTGTTTTGGATTTAGGATAAGAAGAATGTTGATAACACACTGATGTTTTAGCTGTTGCTAAGCAGTGTTTACACTTGAGTCAAGTGTAATCTTTAGCTTCTCATGCTGCGCTGCCAGCAAGGGGGCTGGGGCTGCACAAGGACTTGGGAGGGGACAGACCCTGGAGAGCTGACTCCCAAGGGATATTCCATACTATATGGCATTGTGCTCAGTATCTAAACTGTGGGCAAAACTGGTCTTGGCCTCTACTCAAGAACTAGCTGAACATCAGTCAATGAGTGCTGAAAAACGGCACTGTGCACTATTTGTTTTATGTGTTCTAATTAATTAATCATTATTATTTTCCCATTCATTTCTGTCCTATTAAACTGTTATTGTGTCAACCCATTAATTTTACTTTTTTTCAAATTTTCTCACCCATCTCACTGGGAGGGGGGAGGAATGAAGGAATAGCTGTGTTGGCTTTAGATGGAGTAGAACTAATTTTCTTCATGCTGATTGGTATGGGGTTATGTTTGGGACTTGTGCTGAATACAGTGGTTATAATATAAATTTTTTTGTTATTGCTGATTAGGACTTGCTTAGAGCCAAGGCCTCTTCTGATTTTCATACTGCCACACTGCTGAGATGCAGGAGAAATCAGGAGGAAACATGGCCAGGACAGGTGACCAAAGGGATATTCCAGACCATGTGACATCATGCTTAGTGTAAAAAGGTGGGAGGAAGATGAAGGAAGGGTCCCGGGAACTTTTGGAGTGATGGCATTTGTATTCCCAAGTAACTGTTACATGATTGAGATCAAGCCCTGTTCCCCCGGTGTTGGCTGAACACCTGCTTGCCCATGGGAAGTGGTGAGTTCCTTTTTATGCTCTGCTTTCATGAACAGCCTTTGTTTTCCTATTAAATTACATTTATCTCAACTCATTAATTTTCCAGCTTTTACACTTCTTATTCTCTCCCTGATCCCACTGATGGGGGAGTGAGCAAGAAGCTGACGTGCTTGGTTGCTGGCTAGGGTTAAACCATGACAGGTATTAGCTGCCTCTTGGTTAAACCATGAAAACCATACCATTAAAACCACTGTCTTGTACCCTAACATAGCAATTAAAACATTTTTACAAACCCAAGAATTACAAAGTAGAAACTGTGTTGGAGAAGTTTCTAAAACCTCATCATAGACAAGAGAGGGAAGCTGTGTAGAGTTTTGTCATCACTTCTATTTTTGTACAGAAACCTAATTAATAATAGAGTAATAATTAAGACTACTTCTCTAGCATGTGTTTTACTTATGCAGCTCTATATCCACATGAACTTTGGTAGCAGAAAAAAACCCATTCTTTACAGAGCACTAGTAGACTTTCAGGTACTTTGAAGACAGTTGTTTTCTTGTTCTTTGTTACTGTATAAATAAATACAGGTAAAGAAGGCACCTGAACTCATAAGGCTGTGTCTAAACTGACTAGTGAAAGGCTTTCAGAGGTGGGAGACCTGCATGGTCCTGACGAGCAGGGGACCTGGTGAAATGTCTGGAGGTTCCCAAGCAGCTTGTTCATTCAGGTTTCCTTGATGTAGAGAGAGGCCCAAAGATGCAATCAGCATCTCTTAGGGTCAGGACATAGCTGCAGTCAGATCTGGGAGCTCCCCAGCATACAAAATGCTTGTAGCCACTGTGTATCGGGAAGAAGTACATGGGGGTGGGCACAGGTTTGTAAGGCAAGGCAGCTGAGGGTGAGCTCCTGACATCTCTACTACAGATGCATGTTTTTACTTTGGACTACATGCTGCAGTCTGGTCCAGTGCCCTGAAAGCTCTTCCAGGGCTTTCCAGTACCAGGAGTGCACTAGGCAAGCTCCTGCAGGGCAGCTTGTACTACAGATGCACGTTTTTACTTTGGACTACATGCTGCAGAGTCTGGTCCAGTGCCCTGAAAGCCCTTCCAGGGCTTTCCAGTACCAGGAGTGCACTAGGCAAGCTCCTGCAGGGCAGCTTCTCTTTTACATTCATCCTGGAGAATTTCAGTTATACAGAAAATCCAGAAACTGGACTTCCTTTGTCCAAACTAAGTGAGGAATATGCCTATTTGAAATGCGTGCTCCATAAAAATGATGCCTGAGATCCAGCAGCTGGATACCCCCAGCAACTATTTCTTAATTGCTTGTAAAAGAGATGACAGTCAGTAAATTTGAACATATTTTCAGGGAAATAATCAAAAACACAGACAAATACTCTTCTGGTGTAGCATCTGAAAAAAATGAGTCTCTCATTTAAAAGTCAAAAGCATCACAGATGGCAGGTGATAGCAAATGAAGAACTCACCTTGGCTGTGTCTCTGTTGGCTTCAGGCATCAGCATGATCAACAGATGCAAAGCTTGTAGTTGTAACTTGATCTTGGAGATTTCTAAGGACATGAATAATTAATGGTTTTGAAATCCCAACTGCTACTGGTTTGTTCTAAAAACCTTGTGTGTCAGCAGTTCTAGACATACCAGCTAGTGCCTGGTTGAGACTAGCATGACTAGGTGTTGATTAACCATACACTTTTCCCCAAATAAAAAATCACCTTAATGAGTGGGTTTTTCCTCATCATCTTGGATCTTTGTCACACAGGGACAAAAGGTGCTATAAAATCCTATCTACATAGTAACAATCCAGTATTTTTTAGTACTAGCTAGTTTCTCTTAGGTATCTGTGTATTTGTTGTAGGGAATAAAGTCACTTTATTCTGCACAGACATCTCCTGTTCAGTCTTCTCCAAACTGCTGAGCCATTGTAACTGCATGCAGCCTGGGACTCATAAGGAGTCCACACACACTCAGGTATGTGAAGTTTATGGAAAGAGGTCACCTCCTTCTGCCCTTTAAGCTACTCATGGAGACACTGAAAGCATGACTGCAACCCTGTGTGAAGATCCTGAGTTTTCTGTACCAATTTGCTAATAAATTGACCATCCTGAGACTTTCAGTCTGTCCTAGCTTGAGTGACTTCACAGTGAAGTCATAGGTATGGCAAGGTACAATTGCATTCTTCCTGGAGGAGAAATGAACAAAATGTACTGAGATTGAGAGGGTGTATGTACACTGAAAACAAAGCCCAGCTGCCTGAACCTTGCTGTGCTCACACGTATCTCTGTACCAATGACCTGACCTCAACATAAACTTTAACAGAAATAAAAAAGGTCCAGTAGGTCCAGCAGATAAAGTACAGTGATTTGAGTTTACCTTGCAGAAATTTTCGTTTGTGAAACCTACAATTAATGTGAATCAGAGTCTGTACATGGAAGTTATTACTCAGTCACTGTTTGCTCACAGGTTCCAAATTTTACATTAAACAGTGGTTTTGTTCACATAACAAGCTTATGCTATTAGCTGAATGCAGACACCTTTCCCTTTTTAAAACAAAACCTTGCAGAAAATTAAAATGCCTAGGCAAAGCACTGGGTCTGTTTTTCTCTCTACTTCAGAGGGAGAAAAAAAGACTTTTCTCTTTGTACTTCAGAGAGAGAAAAAAAATGTAATGTCTACTCTTGCTTTTTACCATATTATCAATCCATACTAACTCCATTTCCACATACTTTCTACTAGTGTGATGAATGCAGGCAGATATTCTACTGTGAAGAGTGGGCTTGGGAGTTCTCTTATAAACATTTTTAGCAGACCCGCTGCATCATTATTTCGTACTTGGTCCCAGTCAAAAGTGTCTTCATAAAATTTTGCCTCAAGTTCTTGATGGAGATTCTGAAAAATGAAAGAAACATTTGGCCTTCAGTCATTGCTGCTGATCCAGCACTTTGTGATCACTTCAGGAATCCCATTGCAAGCAGCAGACAGGTTTGCACAGTACTTGAACTAAAGCAGCCCTAACCCAGTGACAGCCATGTGGAGCTCACATCAGGCTAACAAGTCAAGTTCCTGCAGATATTTGGCAACCCAGGCTAAATTTGGTTTGCTATATCTAGATTACTGCCAGTGAACAATTTGAACCATCTTAAAGCAAGGAATTTTGTGCAATGTCTCAGAACTAGAAGCAGAAAACTCAGTTAGCATAGCTAACCTTTTTGTTTAAAACACTCTCCAGAGGTTTTGACCCTTAAGTCACCAAGGAGTGGTGTTTCTTTCTCATTGCCAGTGAAATTGCTAGATACTCTGAATCCATGGGCCTTGAACAAATGGCTTAAAATTCAGGTCTCCCCATCTTTGAAAGGAAGTTTTATGTTAGGATAATTATAGTTAGATTTGGTCAAATTGTAGAAAAATAAAGATTCAAAACCATTACTGTCCTAAAAAACCATAATGAATAAAAAAACCCCCCAAACCTCTAAAAACACAGGAGAGATGTAAGATAGAATTGATGATGATATCATTTTGAGTTCCCATTTAACCCCCATGTTCTCCAATGGCAGCATCCTGCTCCATAACAGAGGTCAGTAAAGTTCTGGAGGGTCACTATCCAGTGTTCAAAACATGTATGTGAAAGGGAAATACTCAGCAAAGTTCCTAGTAGCAACAGGATTTTGCTTCCAACCCAGGTCACCGTTCTCAAAATGCAAGCTTCTCAGAAAATTATCCAATTAAAAAGATTGAAGGACAGTATTTTAATATAAGGATGCCCATAAATAATGCAGCTTCCACAATTACTACTGGCCAAACACTGTCCTATCAAACACAGAAAGTTTGTTGCTGCTTTTTATGACACCATTTTTGACAAAATATATCTGTAGCAAATATCTGGTTTCGGATTTTGTCAGTTGTACTTTAATATTATGCAAAAAGTTCAGTCCATTCAGGCAGAAAAGCTTTTAAAAATGAATTCTGCTTGCCACGTCTCACATGAATGGAAGGAAATTACATATCAAGTACAGTCACACATAATGAAGTAGAATAGTTGCATAAATGGAAGTAGAAAGTCGTTCAGGATTTGGCATAAAATGCTACAGTCTCATTTTTACTAGCACATTTTATTGGTTTTAATCTGGGCTATCTCAGCTTCCTCTGTATCCACATCCTTTGCACATAATCAATACAAACACCTAGATTGACTTCTCTCCTGTAACTGAATGGAAATGTGGAACAGAAATCCTCACCTCATCAAAAGCACAAGAGGACAGAATTCTACTCCACATTTTTCTGCTGAGAACTGGGAAAAAGTCACAAAAACAGAATGCAAGATTTTGGAAACATAAACATTTTTTATATATATACATATATATATGGTTATATAAATATATATATATCTCCACACAGGTAAGCATGTATTTATACACTCAATTCCCTCCCTTCCCTGCCTTGTATACATGTATCTATGTATGCATCCAATATTTTTAAAATATGTGCTGCAATTTTTTTTAACATAACTGATCCTTCACTAGACTATCATACAGTTTTGGTTCACTGGAGCTTTTGTTACAGAGGAAAACTTGTATTCATTTCTTCTACTCTTTGTTTTATAGAAGAGCAACCTTTAATCATTTCCATATGCCTTTTCTTTCTCCAAACAAGACTGAAATAAAGTTGGAATGCCCTCAGGTCCTAATGTCATAATAATGTATGAAGGCTTTTGAAGGATGAAATCTGGATCTGCTTTGAAAAAATCTCTCTCTTGCTCACTGGTTTGTCGAGCAGACTCAAATGAAACCAAAACTCAAATAGTTTAAACTTTTATATGGGCAGTTTAACTTACCATCTAGTACAGAGGAGTTGCATATGAAGTGATATCTCATAGCAGCTCCCAGGATACAGGTTGTGAAAAAGAAGTGAACAAGACACAGTGCAGTGTATTCAAAGAATATGAAAATAATTGAATTAGAGCACAGCCCTGCTGTGTAATCTCCATGGAAAGACTGGAAAAATTTGAGATTGTGTGAAATAACATTCAATCATTTGTATGAAAAAATGAGGAAGCTGAAAAGTACAGGGAAAGTTAGGAGCTCCCTTCTGCAAGATGTGGGACTTTTCAAGGCTTTGGGGACTTTTATCAATGCACAGAGTCGAAGGAGCTGGGATGCTGCTGCCTATCTTTGGTGTGTTTCATGTAATGCTGCTTGTTCTTATTCAGCCATTTTTTACGATCCTCAGCCCACCCAACTGTTTAGCAATCCCCATGATTTATGTGCCTGCCACAATGTTGAGGCTTCCTGTCTCAGAACACAAAACTAGCTTCCTTGAAGACGAAAAAGTGGGAGTAGGATGCGCTATAAGGTGTTGCTTAAACCGGATGAAAAAAAAAACCAAACAAACAAAAAAAACACAAAACTAGCTTCCTTGAAGATGAAAAAGTGGGAGTAGGATGTGCTATAAGGTGTTGCTTAAACCGGATTTAAAAAAAAAAAAAAGCCTAAGGGAAAAAAAAAAAAGCAAAAATCTGGGAAAGAGATAGACCCTACTAAGCCCAGAAAAAAGCCCAACAAACCAAAAAAATTGCCTTGTTTTTCTCATTTGCCTCCTCCAGCTCCTGGAATGAGGCTAGTCTGGAGAAACAATTGCAAATATTACTGGCCCACAGTGTCAGGTTATTGAGTGCCAATTATACTGTGTTCATAGCCCACAAATAGCCTGTGAAAATGCAGTCCTTCAGGCTGCCAGCAGTGAACAGAGTCCAAATTTCTCTCACTTGGATCATGAAATTGTGAGATCACAGATGATAAATGAAAAATAAAATGACACAGAGGTTAAAACGACAGAATAAGATCTTTATCTGATGTTCACTCAGTTTAGGAACTCTGCATTTCTGAAATAAATTAAAACAGAGATAAGATCACAGCAATTTTGGATGACAGAGATAAACTGAAAGGATGTCTCAAAGTTTTGTGGAGAAAAATCACATTCAGCATCCTCTGTGCTTTATATAGAACATTAACTAAATCAAAGTAATAGACCAAATGGTCTGTGATTTATTGGTTCCCAGGAACTAATCTGACCTTTCACTGGCAGGAGTAGGAATGCTGAGCTACACAGATCAGTATTTATGTGCAGTCTGAATTTGTGTGTATGCTGTATTATTTTACATACAGTCTGTGGTCCAGAAGATGGAAAAATGGCTTGCGTGTATACCTTTACTCTGGAGGCAGATCCAGGAACCCGCAGAATTCCTTCAGTTTCCAAACCTGTTTCCTCAAGCTTGAGCAGCAGCTGAAAGAAGAGACAAAAAAAAATACAGGAAAATACTCAGAAGTGCTTAAGAATACTCCTGACTTTCTTTTCAATCTAGGTAGCCTTGAAACTAATCTGAAAAAGATACATTTATATGGAATCAGCTAATGAAATCCAGTCAGCTCATGTAAATGAATCTGCCTAATTTGTCTCCATAGTCCTGATCCTGAAGTAAGGAGTATGCAGAGTATAGAAAACTGCTAATGCAATAGGACTCTCTGTCCTTGACTTGAGAGTTGGCATGGCTATAGAACAATTAACACATAAATATATTAATGAAACAGCAGATATGCTTAAACACAATGGTGTTTTGAAGGAAAAATAACCTCTGAGAAATGTTTAAGTGTGCCCCAAGGGGCACAATGGAAAGGTCTATAGATAACATAGGTTCTTTGGAACTGAGAACTCTGATTAGAAAACGATCCCAGGATATTTTATTTTCAAATTTCTGTGAATAGAGGACTAAACTTTTCACTCCAACTGGTTATTATAAAAAAAAAAAAAAAAAAAAAGCTTTGATTTTACGTAATTTTGAACATTGAGGGAAAAAAATTAATTTTCCAGCATTTAATCACAGAGCTCTGGATTTTCACCACCAAATGTGCTTCCTGCCCTAACCTTGATTCTTCTAATTTCCAGTGTTATCTTCACAGGACAGCAGTGGAACTAATTGCAAAGTCATGTAAATGCTCAAGTTGTGTCAGTCTTTCCCCTGACACTCCCCAACACTTCTTCTTTTGTCAGTATTTACAAGGAAATCTGTTGCAATTTTGAGTCTCTGTAAATCTGTGCAATTGCACACGTACTTGTGTCTGTGTACCTGCCTCCAAGACACCCACAGAGTATCCCTGTGTGGCCAAATGTCTCATTTAAATACCACTGTCTTGTCATACAAACCTCAGTCAGAAGATTTCACTTCCCTTCTGGAAACAGTAGCCAAGTAACACCTATGGTTTAAAGTAATGTGAAATTAAAACTCCTGAGACTCCTCATCTCTGCCACTTCTGCACACACATAATTTTGCTTGGCTCTCTATTTAATGAAAAAGGAAACAGAAAGACATTTTTTTCCTGAAGTTTCCTGCGTGGTATCACATATTACAAAAATCAAAAGGGGTCCCCACCAGAGATAAAAAAAAAAAACCAAAAAAAGAAGCAGATTTTCTCTCCTTGTCACAAAGTTTTCAAACCACAATATTTTGTCAGACAGTCTCTAGACACCTGCCAGTCTGTAATGCCTACCAGAAACTTCTCTGATCTGATGACTCCTTTGAGTGTCAATGCAAACAGTGGAAAAGCAAATCCTAGTGACCAAGCAGGCCAAGTGATACTCACTTTTTGGAAGATAAGGGGCACTTTTATTCCAGGAACCTTCTTTTGGTCATTCTCCAGCAGTACGGTGAGAGGGACTCCGAAAAGACCATTCTCTTAAAAACATCAACAACAAATGTGACAACAAGGAAACACAGCCTGGTAAGCACCTTCTTTCAAAGCTGATAGACATGAAGGTGGCTGCAAAGGGGATGCCACACACGGTACCTCGTCCCCGCACCCTCTCCACGCGGTTCCTCTTCAGTTCCACGCCCAGCGCGTCGTAGAAGGCCGTGAGCTCGATCAGGGAGAGGTAGCGGATCTTCTTCATGTCCTCGGGAGAGAGGTCCCCAACCTCCGTCAGTCCAAAACGGCTTTTCCGAACAATGAATTTCTACAGTAGAGAGGGGTCACATCTTTACTTGCACCGAAGGTACAGGAAGTGAATTTTTGTTTTAAAAGAGATGCGTGGATGTGATTGGAGGTCATGTTCACGTAGGTGGATAACAATAAAGGGATGAACTATAGCCCTGCAGATTGGCCTGGTGTGCTGACACAGCTGGCATTCACCTGAACATAAATCTGAGCTTCTTGCTCACCAGACACCCTTGCAGTTTGACTGGGAAGTGGTGCTGGAGCACTTCAGTGCCAGCACTTCAGCTGGGACAAATTAGTTACGTGCTTCTTCAAAAGTTTTGCCCAGTTTCTGCAGGATGCAGCATTTTGCTCTGCTCCTGCCTTTGCCAAAACATCTTTGAATGCTGTTGAAGTGACACAGTCATGGATATGGTTCTTTGTCAATTGTGTGTGCAGTGAATCCATGCCTGCTTTGCATAATGCCATTAACTTACGAGGTCTTACAGGGGAGTTACTAAAGATCTGAGGAAAAGCCCAGAAGCAAAACTGCTTAGTTCAGAAGATAACCTGCCAACTTAGGGGCATTTTTTATTACTTCAGAAAGCTTAAAAACAGGACTCCCAAAAGCTAACAAATAATTTATTCAAGTAGACTTAAACTAAATGATACTGAGTAATTTGGGGGTATGTGAACATGTCTACATGTCATGGACCAGAGCCAGGAATGTTGCATCATAACAGATGCATTTGTACAAATGTCAAAAAGAACAAACACCCATCAGTTTCTGACATAACTGTTAGACATAATAACAAAGTCTTATTAAAAAACATGGTAAAAAATGTGCTTTTCAAAGAACTGTGAATCTTTGGTAATGTGCACTTTTTTTACATTTAAACCAGGCATTGTTAGTCAGAGGCATAAATAAATAGTATTACAAAATCATCTCATTCTTTTAGGGAAATGAGTGGAAAGACTCTAGTAATGTTTTGGTTCTGGAGATTTCAGTTCAGTCCTTAGTTTTTTTTAACAAATTTGGACTCAAAAGATTTAAGCCATCTTTAAATTAAGCCAGTCAAACTGATTAAGAAAAAGGTAAACAAAAGAAAAGCCCTCTAAACAAGATCAAAACAAAAATTAAATGTACACCAGATTTCAAAAGGAAGAGAGTACAAAGGACACCTAGATCATGTAGTTTAGGACTTCATAAACTACACTGCATACGGTCTTTCAATAGGGTAAACAATAATTGGGAGACAAAGAATGTAGGGAATGGAATAACTTCTTTATTTGCTGCCTGGGGCATTTTTAGCCCAGGAAATTCCCTCCTTAGAATGCAGTGATTCCACTGTTAGCCTTTTTCTGACACTTCATGTGACAAAGGCTGCATGTGAGTAAGCCTACTGAAGAAACATAAAATACTAAAGAATATCTACATATTTGGATTCCAGCGATGCAAAAAGTGTAAAAGGAGTCAAAACGCAATAAATCACCTTGAAAAAAAGGAAAAAAAACCCAGACTGTATACATATATTTTCTGGGGGGAAAGAGAAAAAATTCTAAGCACTTCAAAACTGATTAAAAAGGGTACTACAAAGATTTTCCACAGTGGCTGTTTGACTCCTAGGGCTCACTATGATGCGATGCTGTGGTTAATACAAACTTTGGGGCTGGCTGTCTTTCTCTGTCTTGTGTCATAATTTTCCAGTGGTTTTTCTTACAGTGGTGTAAGAAAAAAAAAATGCAGGTTTGAAGGAGGCTGTGCTATCCTGAAATTAGATTACTAATGTTTTGGCTAAGGCTTGTGTCAGATATTATGCGATGTTGTTTCTATGTGGGACTGTGCAGTGTACTCAGACTTGTACTTCTGTGGTATCTTCAACTAAGTCACATGGACCATGGTCCCACACTGGAGAAATCACATGCACTTTGGGGAAATCCCTAAGCTCCTGGGGATGTTGAGTTGAATCTTACAGGAGTCAGGGGACTCCCTGCTGCAGGGGACATGCTATTTTATGATAGATTATATCTGTGCAGCTCTGCACACACCAGTAATGAAGTTGGCTACGTTGTCAGGCTCACCCTAGAGAAAGTGTGATGCTGCACAGCCTCCAGCGTAGCCCCATTGTCCCACTGTCCTTCTGAGTGTAGGTGACTGGTTGCTCAGTGTTAGAGAGTGAGAGGTGATTTTTCTGCTAAGGCACATTATGGTCTGAATCATCATGGGAAAAAACCAAACACCAAGAGCAGCAGCAGATGAAGCAAGGGAAAGGCCAACATTAACAGCTATGACTGCTCACTTTATTCAGAAATGCTCTGCAATAACCTGGCATATTTCTTGTGTGGTCCTCTGAGCTCATAAAATTATGTCCTGCACACAGAGCAGTTCAACTCCAGCACAATACTGGCGTTTTCTAAGGCTTATCAATTATGAATCCACAGATCCATGATATTCAATATGGCATCATCTCTTCCCTCTTTGTCATCAGTTTCCCTGCTCTGTCAACATGGGAATTGTCTGTGCTGCTGCAGCAAACAATCAGTGAGTGTGCATGTGTTGTAGTAAAGACCAAAATCATAATGAGTGTAGAAATGCCCTTAGTCGTCACAGGACACCAAGTTTTCCCCACAAAAAAACCCCAAAAAACCCAAACAACCAAAAAGACAAGATTTCGCATAAATTATTTTATCCATGTGGTGTATTATCATTCAACATAGAAGCTTCCTTCTGCATCTCAGCTTCTTCCTTGGTGGAATCTCAGATGGACAACTGACTAATTCTCAGATAATTCAATGTCTGTGTGGATTGTCACAATTTCAGGTTAGTTTGGGACCTCAGGACATCATAACATTCAGGAAATTTTTCCAAATACTTTACAGCTACTTCATACATGTCACTGAAAAGGTGGTATTGGAAGCACTAAATTAATGCTCCAGTTTTCAGTGATGGAAGTTGTGAGGGCTGATGTGAGTAGAACATTGACTTCCATGACTTCATGACATAATTCCAGACAATGACACAACGTCTGGTTGGATGATATGGCAAAATTTTCTTGAACAATTCATATAGTGTCTCCTATAGTGTGATTTGCACTCAATACTGACTGGAAACAGGCAATATTGCTGCAAGAATAAGGTTTGCTTTCCTTCCTTCATCTGCAAAGCAATTTTAAATCCACATGTTAACAAAGGCGGAAAACTCTATGGGGAAAAAAGTAGGAAAGCATATCAGTAATGAAGATCATTGTTAGTTTTAATGCCAATAAGCATTTTTATTTCTGTGTGAAAAAGATTGTGGCTGACGCAGTATTTGTGGACTGAGTTACACATACTCATCTGAGTGCACGTGTTCATGATGGGTACAAGTGAAAACCTGGCTTGGATAGCCATACTAACTTTGGAAATCCGTCACAGTCATCAGGCAGTAGGCAGGCACACAGAGAAGCCTCTAGAAAGCACACCCTGCAAAGGCCAGATCATGTATCTTAACAGACTCCATTGTGCTGGGGATATAAAACAGGAAATTGCTGTGTTAAAGAAAACAATCAAGGAAATATATGGAGAAGAAACTTACTGGCAAAGCCGAGTCTTCCTTTTTGAACCTCTGGTTTTTTGGCCACTCTTGTGTTTTTGGAAGGACTGTAATGGATTCTGAGAAAGAGACATCATAGGAGAGCTCTTCTGTTATGGATGGGCTGCCTTTATCTGTTCCACAGTCTAGACAGCTCTTAGCTGAAAATAAGGGAAATTATATATGAAAAATAAATTGCATTTAGTACAGAGACATTAAAAATTTGAACCAAGAACACAAAATTCTTGAGAAAGTAATAAAGGAAGTGCTTTGAAGAGGAATTTCAGTGCAAACCACAGCATGTTCCTGTTTTGTCTTGAGGAAATAACCCCTTAGAAATAAAATCCCTATTTTTGTTTTAGATTATTTAACTTGTTGCTTTCTGTGAGAAAGATAGTCAAGCTGGAACTTCCTGTTTATCAGGAATTACCGAATTTTTTTTACTGCATCCTTGTTTGCCAGGCCAGCAAACTGTGGTGGCACTTGTCAAATGAACAATTAAAAATAAATAAACTTTTCTTGACAGAAAAATGCTGTTGACACATTTTCTCAGCTTATTTACAAGATTTATTTACAAGATGATTTATTTACAAGATTTATTTACAAGACATTGTGCATATATTTTATGTAGTTACATATACATATTTCTCATTGTTGATAGTTTAGGTGTATAGCACCATAACAGGACAAAACATACAATATTCCAGTTTGAAAAACACTATATCTTCTGGCATTTATTGCAGATATTGTGAAATTACTTATTGCTCTTCTCTAAAATTTAATCACCACCTTAAATTACTGGATGTCAGAGGAAAGTTTTTGAAATCAGTACAATTAAGCCCAGAAATATGCTATTGTCATGGAGGCCAAAGTGCGAAAACATAAATGAGTTACAGGGTTGCCAGCTTTCTTGACAGATCTCTAGTATCTCAGGTAAATGTTTAGCTTTCCTGTAAGGTTCAGCTCCTAAATCCATTTGGGATGGAATCATAAATTTAATTGAAAGTGAGGTAAAATTTCAGCCTCCAGGACTACAGAGAAGAATTTGCTAACATGATACAAACGTATTCAAAAGCCATGGCAATCAGAAAGTGAATTAAAAAACATTACATGCCTTATAAACTTGTAATGGCCCATGTCTTATAAACCATGTCTTATAAACCTGTAATGTCTTATAAACTTGTGCATGCCCCATGTTCTCTGAATCACTGCATTTAGTTACAGGGACTTTTTTGCAACACCACATCTTTTATACGTCTGACATGAAAAAAGTTAAGTGTGTTATTAAGTGGCTTCTGGTTTCTGAACTGTGGCTTTAGTTGTTGTCTAATGTCCAAGCCATTTAAGATGTTTTCAATTTCTTTCCACCCTTGGACATGAGACCACAGAGTGCTCATGGTGCCTCTGGGCATCTGGTTCCCCATCTGTTTCAGTAAAACTGCTTGCAGAGCAGAAGTATCAGCAGAGCAGCTTTTGCCACCAAGGAAAATGTCTGTGCCACTGTACTCAGAGGTAAATATCCAAGGATTAGTTTAGAAATTTGGGTATTAATTTCCCTTTAGTTAAGCCCTGAACAATGGTGATGGGAAGAGCTTTCAAACTAAGAGATGGACATTCTCGTGGAAGGTTGCTGACAATTATCCAGACACTGAGGAGAGCTATTACTTTTATTAGCACTGCCAATCACTGTCAGGGCCAAGCATTTAAGGGATAACACCATTTATAGATCAGAATAACAGGGCAGAACTAGGAAAATTATAAATTTCTAATACTACAATTTCTGCAGTACTGGAGAAGAAATGTGAAGGAAATATACCTCTTTTATTTGCAACTTTATTTGCAAAATATACCTCTTTTATTTTTAATTGCAAGAAAATACACTGATTACATATTTTGGACAAATTCTGCATGATATTACTTACAGATTATTTTTACATGCCCAACCTTGCAATGATCAGCATTTTTTAGATGCTGATGCCTCAAGGGCAGCAGTCTGTGTCTGTACAACGTTGATCTTTAATGGGAAACTTTGGTTCCTGCATGACAAAAAGCTGACAATGATTTTAAAGAAATATATGCAGCACTGCCCCAATGTGAAAGAGGGGACTAACCTCTGAACCAGAAAAGGGTCTTTCTGTCTGTCATTTTACTAAGAGGAAGTGAACCATGGTTACATGTTGTCATACTCACAGCTAACTGATTTCCAAACTGTCTTCTGCCCAGGAAGCTGGATACCATTAGAAGATACTGGTGACACTGGAACTGTCTCAAATGTGGGCTGATAGGCAAGGAAAAATGATCAGACTGCAGTGAAGGCAAACATCTACGGACAGAAACTGCTACAGTTCAAGCAAAGGTGTATCATTCTCAGCTTACACTCTCTTGACAAGATTAAATAATCTGTTGTGATTCTTCAGAGTATATTTTTCACAGCCAAGCTTGAGAATCAATCTTCCCCAGACTGCACAGATTTGGACTGTGTGGAGGTCAGTAATACTGCAGCTTGCTGTACCTAATGAGTCCTGTCCTATAAAATGACTGAAATTAGCTAAGTAAATTGCTGTTCAGAATTAGGCTAACTGAAAGGTCCTCCTCAAATTGTAATTCATCCTGGCTTTAACAATTTTGGCCACAAATCTTTTTGAAGACTCTCTGGCACATGCTGAATACCTGCTATTCACAGAGACCTGTCAGAAATCAGTCAGTATGCTACCTCTTGTGATTTGGGCACCAGAAAGCTATTAAAGGATGGATATCCTCCCATAGGTTATACACGAATACTTTTATCAGTGAAATGCAAAAAACAACTTGAGGAAACAAAGAAACATTTTCTATATTAATTTCTTTCCACTCCAGAAACCATTCTGCACTGCTGAGAAGTGGCTTGGCAGCCCAGGCGGTGACTTTCAAGCAGTGTCACCTCTTCCTAGCAGTGGAGTTTTGGCCTTGTCCTCAGCAGTTTTGTGGCTCATAAAGACAAATCTGGGTGTTTGTGTTCCATGGGAAATAGCAGCTCAACTATTTGTTCTTGAGTGAAAAAAAAACCAAACAAAAACAAGGTTAGGAATTATAAAACTGCTCTGAAGGTTACTCAGTGAAAGGAACTACAATGTTCCAAACCTGTCTTACATTTTTTCCTGCTGTTATTTGTATCCTTGTGGGAGGTCCTGAAGCCCCCAACCTTTCTAAAACCTGGTGAGACAGCAGGTGAGCCTGATGGAACAGACCCAGTTTTCCAGCTGAACCTGTAGAGCTGTAGGCCCCCATGAGCCCTTAATACCACCTCTTTTAATTGCTCTTTAATTTGCTAATCAGCTGTTTATCAACAAGTAGCAATGCCTCAGGGCAAAAATTCTGTTTTCCTCAGTTGTAGTCAATGTGTGAGAGAAGTGTTCAGGCTGTCAAAAAATGTCAGATATTTAAAAGACAGGCAGCTCTTCTAATTGGAAACCTGAAATAACGTTTCAGTTGTATTATCCAATCTTATCCTCTGAGCTATTTGGGTAACAAAGTCAAATGTAACATGAATAAAATCTCTCTTGAGAAAGTCCATTCAATGCCTTGTGAACTTGATAGCAAACAAAATCTGAGGCGCATGGGCTTCCTTTGCCAGAAGACTGTAAGGACCATAGATTTTCTAAAAAAGAGAACTGGACACTCTTATGATAAAATCCCACAACACTTACACAAAAAGCTTCAGGACATATAAATTTCAGGTGGGAGTATAGAAGTGGAGAGGATTGCTAAATTTGTCTCAGCAATTTGGGAAAATTAACTCTAAAATAATTATGCTTCTGCCTAAGATCCAGATGGAGAAATTAATGGTAAATATTACCAACTGGCTCATCTACTTTCAGTGCTCAAAATGTCTGACCCTGTGAACAATATTCAGAATAGATTTCCAGTCAGTCAAGTTTATTAAGAAAAAAACACTTCCAGCCTTGTTACATGGGTGAAATGAGTCGTGAAGCACCTGCAGTAACCTGGTTCTGATAAGCAGGGCAGAGCTGGCAGACACAGATATGGAAGATGGAGTGGACTGCACACCTCTGCCTGGCACCCAGCAGGGCTGGCAGCAGGCAGATCTAGGCTGGGGAACTGAATAATGTGAACTGTGCACAATAACTGGGGAACATGAAAATGTCATATTCTCAGTCCCACTTCCCAGCCTCCACAGTGAGAGTCTACAACGAAACCAAATCTATGTCTCTTTTGTGAATATGTCTTCCTTCTCCCCCCACCTTTACTTTTTTTTATGTTAGGAAGACTGGGAATAAACCTTTTTAACGCATGAATTTAAAGATCTAGATTATTTCTGTAGGGTAAAAGAAAATTAAAGAACTTTTGAAGACCTTTTCTCAATGAATGTGAACGATGAAAAGTCAAATTGTGTCCTTAAAATAAACTGGGACAGCTTTATCCATTTGCCTGGGGCTTCAGCAAAGGTGAGGCTTCCCATATCCTGATTTCTGACTGAAAGTGATTCATTAGACACACTAAAAATGAACCCACTCTTTACTGCTACAACATACACAGGAATTTCCAAAGGGAAGACGAAATCAGGAGAGCAAGGAGAGGATGGAGATGAGGTAGATAGTTCTTTAGTAGCTATCCTCATTGTAGAAGATGTAAAACCAAATCATTGGAGCACCAAAGAGACCAAATTTTATTTTCAGCCCTGCAGCTAAAGGAAATAGAGGCAAAGGAGGATAACCTTATAGCTCTGGCCATACAATTTGCCCATGCTTTGAATATATGAATATTTCCAAGCACTGCCATCACAAACACCTTTTCACGCAAATAGCCCTGTGTTAGTAAGTGAGTCTTCTTTAACTAGGACGTGATTTTGGCATGCATTGCTGAAGTAAAACGCTTGTAGAAAGTGTTCAGGAGTTTTAGTTAATTGCAACGTACAGGGATGGGTTGTTAATGAGCACAGTGCCCCATCTCCTCTCTCCAATAACAGAATGAATATATCTGTGTCCCCCATTTGTATTCTGCTGTTGATTTTTCTAAGCTCTGAGCACTAGCAGAGCCGATAGCTTCTGATGGAAGCAGCAGGGTACCAGCAGTAAGGAAAATCAGGCCTCTGTGATTAATAAATCACCCAATTTAAAAATCAGTATTGTGGCTGTCAGTCCAGTCTGCTGGCTGTGGACCTGTCTGAAGCACAGCAAAAGCACCTCAGCTGAGACAGGCTGCTCTACTTGCTAAGGTGTGGCTTTTGTACCACAGGGGTAGCATTTTGCCCCTAGGGATCACGGCTCCTTTCCAGGACAGAAAAAACCAAAACCAAAACCAAAAAACAAAAAAAAACCAAAAAACCCAAAAAACCCAAAAACAAAACAAAACAAAACAAAACCCACAAAACCAAAACAAAAAAAAAAAACCAAAAAACCCAAAAAACCCAAAAACAAAACAAAACAAAACAAAACCCACAAAACCAAAACAAAAAAAAAAAAAAAAAAAACAACAACAAAACCTCAAAGCTATCAAAACAAGAAAAGGAATAGCTGCATTTCCTTTTATTTCGGTCTATTTTGTCTGTTGAGTGGACACTCCTGCCATGAGGGCATGGACCTAAAGGTAGGATGGCTGGAAAAGCACCTTTTGTTCTGTGTTGACCCATGCAGAGCCTGGCCACTAGGCAGTAATAACAAAACATCTAGCAGGCAGGTTTTTTTCACAACAGAGAGGAAAAAACTAGGGCAAATCTATCTTTTTCTTCCCCCACTCCAGATGACAACTAATTTATGCCTCTTTAGTGGTCCTCTAAATCTATCTCAGGTGACTCTAGTGAGCTAATCATCTTTTCTCTCATCATTAGCCAAGGAAGAGAGTAATCCATCCTGTGACCCATCCCTCTGGGCTCTTGTGATTCTTAGGTTGTTGGGAAGAGGTGTAAATCCATTCTCCTAATGGGGAAGATTATAGAGTTAAGTGAAACAATTAGATCTAATTTGCTATTTGCAGCATGTTCTGTTTACTTCTGCCCTTCCCAACTAAAAGGCAGGATGGGAAAGCAAAACTGCATGTCATTTCAATCAGTCCCCTCACCAGCCTCTCCCCCAGCTGTGCTGAAGAGATTTGCTCGCCCCATCTCCTGCCACTCTTTTCTTTTGGCTGGGTTGTTTTTAATGTGCTTCTCTTCCCTAAACTGATTAATCACAAAGATTAATCACACGGCTGTAGGGCTGTGACCAAAGAGGCAGCAAAGCTCCAGGGACTGCTGATACCCCCTTAAAAAGACTACTTAGGAAACCCTTAGGTCAGGGACACAAGCCCTCCTGAAGTGTGTTTATCGCTGAAGGGCTGATAATTAGGACAAAGTTTCTAAATCCCATAACAAGGAGCAGAGATAGAAA